>NC_092501.1:24196372-24815122 GCF_047511675.1 Marmota flaviventris
TTCAAATGTCACACACACAAAAACCCACACATATTTGGATAATGAAGCATGTATTGACCCTACCTTGACACGATTGAGTTTCTCTCTAGAACAAGGTTTCCCAAAAGTGGCATATTTGGGGCTGGACCATCACTTGTCATAGGACCATCCTATGTATTAGAGATGTTCAGCAACATTCCCGGTCTCTGACTACTAGATAAGAGCACCCCACACCTCCAGTAATAAAAATTTAAAAATGTCTCCAGACATTGCCAGGTGTGGGTGAGGGGAAGGGAGGCAGAATAGTTTTCTAGCTGAGAACCATTGCTCTAGAAAGAAATCCTTCAAAGTGTTATGTACAAAGTCTAACCAATACTAATGGCATGCCTCATTTTATTTTTAAAATTTCCAGTGCCAATTTTACTCATGGCATAATATCCCATGAGTTAATTTTAGTCAGAGAAAACACCCCACACCTCATCCCCACATACCCACAATTATACTCAAAATGAATTTATTGGGGCTGGGGCTGTAGCTCAGTGGCAGAGCACTTGCCTCTCACACATGTAAGGCACTGGGTTCGATCCTAGCACCACATAAAAATAAACAAATAAAATAAAGGCATGCTGTCCATCTACAACTATTTTAAAAAATGAATTTACTTCCTCTTGCTTGTTTCCCAAGTGCTTTCACATCCCTTATGTGGTCGAGAACTTCCCGATGAAAGAGCGCTCAAGTGAAGAGCTGAAGGAATTGAAGACAGTCTTGCAGCAAAAGAAGATTGAAGCAGAGTGTCTTAAAGTACAATTTTTATATAAGTGATGTGATTTATTTTAGGGTTTCCTTCATACAGACTTGAGTTAGGATACAATTTAGGATAATAAGTTAATATATTGTGTGCATTTTTATATATGTATTTTGTTCCATTTATATTTTTATTTCTAATTTGCAGGATACATTCTTTTATTCTTTTCTTTCTTTCTTTTTGGATACTAAAGGTTAGACCTAGAGGTGTTTTACCACTGAGCCACATCCCCAGCTCTTTTTACTTTTTATTTTGAGACACGGTTTCAGTAAGTTGCTTGGGACCTCATTAAATTGCTGAGGCTGGATTTGAACTCATGATCCTCCTGCCTCAGCCTCCCGAGCCCCTGGGATTACAGGTATGCGCCACCTCGCCCAGTTTACAGGATATATTCTAATAAACACAGGACCTATATCCATATAGTAAATCCAACACTGGCTAGCCATCAGATACCAAGGATATGCTTTTAAAAACAACAATTGGTGTTTTGTTCTTATTTTGCTCAGAGGTCTATACTCCCTTCTCACTCTACCTTACCATTTGGGGTTGTGTTTTAAATTAACCAACAAAGATGAACTAGAATCTATTTTGATGTAAATGCAGTTTCCCTAAAACAGCCCCACTTTTTTTTTAAAAAAATAATTTCTGTGAAATCAGTTTAAAAAAAAAAGAAAGAAAGAAAGAAAATGGTCCTTTGTTATAGCTTTGTTTTGGCCAGAACTTTGCATCTACTCTTTCTCCAAAACATAAAATGAAGGCTTATGTAAATCTTAACCTACACCCTCTAGTCCCATGTGAACAAGTTTGTTTACTTTTTAATGCTTACATACCAAGAAAAACTTGAAGTATTTACAAGTGGGTATCATCCTGACACACAAATATCAATATTATGTAGTGTTCAGGGTCATTTTTGTTCTTTGGTTTACAGTTTGTCAGTTTCTGGAGCTTTAATTTCTTCTGTGGTGGTTTCAGGATCCTATCACCTTGAATTAAATTGTTGGCAAGATGATTTAACCTCTTAAGATGGTTGTTAAAATAATTAAATTGTTGCAAAATTGTCCTTTAGAGAATTTTTCTTATTGCATGACTTCCATGTAATCTTTTTCTCTATTCAGTTACGGAAGGAAATTTCAGAGGTTCAATCTGCAGTCTCCTTGGTTAAAAAGCGTCATGAAGAAGATGATGAAGAAGAAGAAGATGAAGATAAGATAATCAGAGACTCCAACTTGCCCAATTACCTGCTTGGTAGTCTGAGTACTGATTTTGGGGTAGATACCTCTTTGTTATCAAGCCAATTGGAACTTCACTCCAGAGAGGAGAAGATCAACCAAATTACCTTACTAAAAGTGGGTGGCTTTTCTCTTTATTCTTAAAAATCTCTGAAACTCTTATGAGATGTCTTTAAAGTGCTCACATTGAAACCTAATTCCAATCAAATGATTTCATCAAAGTGCATAAAGAAACACACAGATGGCTACCATCCATGTCCACAGACAGAGCTTATGTACAAGAGTTGTCTCCATCCCTTCAAACTGGGTTCTGTGATCTCACATTTTCTAAAGAATACTTTACACTGGCTGATACCACAAACCATTCTTCTGTTTAGATCTTTAGTCAGTTCAAAGAAACTCTTGGATTCCATCTTCTCAGTAACTCAAGTTTCATTTAGGATCTCCTTTTAAGGTTGAGACACAACTGCTTATTTATCTGCTTAACTGAGGAAATATAATTTGTTCTCTAAGAATTTTGGTACATTCTGGGTTCTAGAATAAGTCCCTTCCTCTTTACTTCTCCACTAAACAAGTCAATCTCATAACACATCTGTCTATGGAGAAGACCCTAAGGTGCTCTAGAGGTTCCCGGTCATGGGAATTAGATAATTTTGAGGCTGTAGGCATAGGCATAATTTTTGAAAATGCAATGCCTGAGACTGTAGATAGTTTGAAATTTAATGTTAGCTATTCCTTTTCTTAAAAGTCCTTCAGCCATGTCTGCAATTCAAGTTCTAGCTTCCTGTCATGTTACTCAGCTCTCACTTCCTTTCCTTTCCTTCTTCTATTCTAACCCTTTATTCCTCAGAGAATAAGCCCTCAATTTATTCTAAGAACGGTTCAGTTACCTTTTGTGGCCCAGCTTCTGCAGACTCATGCCCCAGGCATCACCTTCTTGCTACTTTATTCCTACAAAGAGGTAATTTCAGCCCAAGAGAAACTCTGGGGCTAAGTGTTAAGATCATTTTTTTCCAATTTAATGGCTTCTTCCCCAATAACATAGAAGTATAGGCTGAACTCTGACAGTAACATAAAGGCCACTTTGAGTTGAGCCATTAGGAGTGGTAGCAACCCATCTGGACTCACTTTCTCTCTGGCTATTGACTGATCCTTCTGGTGAGCTCAGGTTCTCTCTTGCCTGAGAATGACCTGACCCTATAGCTACAGAAAGAATATTGTGCCTGGTGGACTTCTCTGGAAGCTTCTCTAAACACTCTGTATTGGCCATTTCTTCCTCTCTACATCTGCCACAAGATTCTAAAAAAGAGATTTTTTTTTTTAAAAAATTCATGCACAAAAGTAGAGAGAATTGCTCAATGAGCCTCTGTGTGCACATCACCCACCTGAACATTTATCATCATACTTGCACATTGAATGACAGCTTACATTTCAGAAAGTAGATTATGGAATATGGTTGCCTTAATCCTACCTATGGTTGGATGCCACTGTCAATTATCGAATCAAGAAATGGCTTGATACAAATGGCATTCCAGGAAGATTCATTTTACCTTCTTAAAAGATAATTTCAGGACTGACCTTGGAGGGAAAGTGTAACTTGGGATCATGTTACTAGTAAAGATATGAGATGTGGTGTGTTTTTCAGTAACATATTGATATTTCAGGATATCATTTACAAGGTAAAAACTGCTTTCAATAATGAGTTTGATGCTGCATATAAACAAAAAGAGTTTGAAATCACACGTGTGACGGAAAGAAATGTTAGAATTAGAGAAATTATTTCAGATCTGGAGTTGGAGGAAACAGTCTGGCAACCAGAATTTGAAGACTGTGAGAAACCAGAGAGAACCTTTGTTGTAGAGGATCATGAGGTATGGCTGGCCCCATCATCTCTTCCCTCTTTCTCAGATTTCTCCCAGATCCTATTTGTTCACCTTCTTCTTTATATTATTGCAAACAACTGTATTAGCTAGCATGCTCATTTATAGATAATAAAAACAGAGGATAGAGCTGCAGTATTGAGAATTTCTTTTATGGACCCCAGGGAGTCCAGGGAAGATTTGGACACTGCACCTAGGAAGAAACCGGCAGCAAAGACTAGAGCTTTATGGGGAGTCCAGGGCCCTCTTTCTTTATCTCCTAGCTTACTTATCTGAGCATATAAGATTCTTCTAGGAATTTCTACTTTGTATCTCCTCTACCAAGAGAGCAGCTGGTCTGAATTAGATTATCTTGGTCCCAGTTCTAGGCTTGCCTGGGAAGGGGCTCCTTGGCCCAGTGTTGGCCCAGTGCTTGAACCAGAGGGGTTGAACCACTCTGTGGGAAAAAGACCAATGGAGTCATTATCTAGATCTTTGGTGGGCAGTACAGATACCAAGGAAAGGGACTTGTGGACAGCCTTCTTCAAAGCATAGGCAGTTGCGAAAAGAATGCCTAAAGAAAACAAAATATGACCATATTTCATTTTTTTGAAAGAAAAAAATGCTGGAGAATACTCAAAGAAAAACTATTGTTCATATGAAACCAATTTGACTACTTTGGGGCAAAAGATAATACTGGTGTTTAGAAGAAATATTTTCACCGTCCCTATTAGCTGCTAGGCCCCATTCTAAGTGTCCTAGATAGATGAGAATGAATATATAATTCTACATCCATAGAAGGTAAGCCCTAACATTGCCTCTATTTCACAGATAAGGAAAGTGAGGGACAGAGAAATTAAGTAGCTTAGCCACAGTTTCTTGGCTAATTAGTAACAGACTGGACCCAAACCATTTGCTTCTGAGGACATTGTCCTAACCTTTGCACTTGTTTAACTTCTACAAGTCATTTTTCCCTGGTCTCTTTGCTATGTGACCTGGGAGCTGGAGCAAGGTGAAAACCAAGACCTCATTCTGCCACTGCTCAGGGCCCAGCTCAAGGCAATCCCTTTGCACGTGCAGTAAACCCCCATGCCTGCTTTTTCTTGAGCTCCCATCAGTCTATGTTCAGGAGAGAGATCTCTTTGCAAGTCAGATGTGACTTCCTGCTGTGCCTGACCCCCTGCAATGGCTGCCCAGGGCACTTGGGATACAACCCACCTTCCTGACCATCTCCCTGCCCTCGTCTTGTCCAGCTGCTCTCCCTCCCTTCTGCCCATGCTTTACTGCCCACAGTTCTTAGAATGCCCCAAGCTCTTGATCTCTTAGGACACCTTTCAGGATTTGACTTAGGTGACACTTCTTTGACCTCCCTTCCCCTCACCCTTCATCTAAATCAAATCTCTTCAGTGATGAGACAGAGCTGAAAACTAAGAGAAAAGTAAAGATCTATTCTTCTAGCCCTCTCATTTTAGACTTTATCTTCATTCCAAAACAGAAACTGAATGCAAAATATGGATTGTACTAATTTAATTCTCACAGTACTATTTAATTTCCTCCCAGTGTATAGAAGGAAAGTTTGGTTTGGATTTTGTAAGAATACCAGCAGAAAGCTGTATTTTCTCTTTTAGATTACAGCTCAAAAACATGTTTCTCCATGGCAAAAAGCCAAAACAGAATTGATTTCACCCCATGAAACAGAGCGATGGCTTCATTCACAGGTATGCAGCTCTGTCCAAATAATACCCAAGACCCTCTTTCCTTTAGAGATACTTGTATCCCAGTATAGAAGCACATAAAGATAATTGTCTTGGTCCAGAGGCCACTTGAACCTCATCTGGCTTCCTCCGTTCTCTCTTCCATACCACTGCCACCATTCCCTATCCTAAAGTGGTCATCCTAACACCAGGTGGGAGGTGCCCCTGGGGTCAGAGCACTGTCTCAGCTGCCCTCTCTGACCCTGGCTTTTTCTCAGGGTTTGGACGTTAGAAACAGAGCCCTGATGGACATGATGGGAGGTGTTCTGGAAGTCAAGAAGGAAGACATTTTGAAAATGGTGAGATATCTGGCCCTCCTTGTGAAAGGTATAGCAGAGTTGAAATACACTTACATTTCACCATTTTGTACAAATTCTATGGCAAAAAAATATTAGACAACCTTATAGTACCCTATAAACATACACAGTAGGCAAATAAGAAAAAAAATTGGCTTCCATTCTCACAAGAAGCAAATGAGCACCAACAAACCACAGTGGTTTTGTTCTCTACCAAAGGCAGGGATACCACTTCAACTCTAACACCTGCAGTACAGGTGTAGTTCTGCACACACCTCTGTCACCTAAGGGTCCAGGTATATCCTAAACTGCTCTCACTCTCCAGAGTCACAGAACAATAGTCATGATGTTCATACTCTTTAGTAAAAGTGTGTTAGGCTATTGTCCTTATCGACTTTTTGTTTGTCTTGTTTTGTTTGGTGGTACTGGGGACTGAACTCATGAGTGTTTTACCACTGAGCTACATCCATAGCCCTTTTCATGTTTCAATTTGAGACAAGGTCCAAAATTGCCCAGATTGGCCTTGAACTTGCAATCTATCTGCCTCAGGCTTCTGAATCTCTGGGATTATAGGTGTGTACTGCGGGACCTGGCCCTTGCCAACCCTATTAAAGGGCCTTTGCTTTTTTATTTCTTCAAACTGTAACCATACCTCTGAGCTTTTACAGTACTGATGCATTTCCATTTGAGCGAGCATGTGTGTTTCTTTCTATTGTCAGGTGATTCCTCAGCCTGCTTTCATGATAAAGCCCGATGCACTGTGGACAGAAGAGGAAAGGAAACAATTCAAAGAATATGAGAAAAAAGTCAAGGAGTTAAATGAAGAAAGAGATAAGTATAGAAAGGTCAGAAGATCCAAAAATCAACATAATCTACCATATCCAGGGTTTTGTTTCAATATTTTTTCTTTTTTCTTTTCTTTTTTTCATATCAATTAGACAACTTTTACTAAATGAGAAAACTACGTTTAAAATGTACTTTAAAACAAAATGGAATTAGGAAAAAAAGACATATGCATTTTAAAGAACTTTTGCACTGTGCTGAAAATCAAATATTTCTTGCAGTAATACAATGCGCCAATCCATAAAATGTAAGTTAACAGAATTCTCAATTTAACATTTTCAAAGACAATATTAAGGTCAAGAATTTCACGTCTATGGTAGCACATATAGAAGGGTATTATAAATATGATGTCCATCCCTGTGAAGCTTACAAATTTGACAATGCTCAATAAAAGATTTTAGAATCACATCCAATGAATCACAAACCTGTCCTATAAGTTCTCCTTCTAAAATCTTTATGTTGACTTTTCTACTCCTTGCCATTGTTAATTCTAACCCTTAAAACAAAACAAAACAAAACAAAAACAAGAAAAGAAATGCTGCAATAAACTCTTGATCATGTACAGAAATTATTGCTACTATAGTTCACTAAAAAGCATATCTATACAATATCATATGACCTTTGATTATGAAAAACCAGAATTAAATCTTTAGTGACACAGCCTTACAATCGTATACAACATTCACATGGCAATATTAGACAGTGAAGCACCCAATACCCATAGTTGACAATATGTCCCACTGACCAGCATCCATTTTAAATACATCCTTCGTACAGAGGGAGGAAAATAGTGTCAGCTTTCCAAGGCTTGTCAAAAAAAGGATTCTCATGTTCTGTGGATCTAAAAACAAACAACAACAAAAACCCCAAAAACAAAACTGATGCAGGTGAGGGTGTTATCAGGAAGTAGGCATGCCAAAAGGTGTTTCGTGCGAATTAAAACCTAAAGCCAAGGTACCACATAATCACATTACCAACTAGTTGGGTGATATACTATATGAGCCTTATCTTAAAATTAAATGAAATGCTACTGCACAATAGAGCATCAATAAGTTAAAAATTAGAGTGCACAAATCCAAATCAGTGGCAATTTCTGTAAAAAGCAAAATATTCACTATCAGCTGTATGTATACCCAAACTGTTTGATTAAAAATTATTGGATTGAATAGTTTGCATATTTTTAAAACTATCAATCTCTAAAATTCCTTTTACTGTAATGAGGCATGTTTTCTTAGTAAGAGCAAATAGATAAGTAAAGGAAAATAATAGTTGGTGAATGTCTTTAAAGCTCTTCCCATGTTTCACTTTTAAAAATGTTTCAGAAAAAAATTAAAAATAGTTTCCATTATTCTAGCAAAAACAAACAAACAAACAAAACAAGCCCAAAATAATTAAACAACCAAGCAACACTAAAACCACATTACACAGATGGATCATCATGCTTTCATCTGATTTAACTATCACATCTAGTTTAACTGGGATGCTTTTCAACTTTAAAAATTGTGGTACATGAAGATGTAACTTTAATGGATAATTTTGAATTTGGATTTAACTTCTTTTGTTGAATATTATAACAGAGTATACTTATTACAATACAGTGTAGCACATCTTTCTATTAGAAAAAAATTTAAGATCCTTTACCCGGCTCCTTAAGTTAAAGGTGTGACATCATAAAGGGTGTCAAATGGCTGGATGGTTTTACAGTGCACACTTATATATTATGAAGTATGTCCTTAACAAATCTGATGGTTTCTTTATAGAATTCCTTTCTTCACCTTTTCTTCGGAGGATTAGCTGTTCGAGGTGGAGTGACATGACGTCCAGAGTTCAGTCCACCATACTGGTACTTAGCTTTCTTTTCAGATAGTTTCAATATCTGAAATGAACACATCAAAGTTTCATCCACACTCATCATTCCACCAGCATTGTCAAACTCGCCACAGTAATTTGGGGCTGAAAATAGGGTCACCAATTGTCGTTTAGCAAAAAATTCATATCCATCTTCCACCACCTGATGAGCTCGACAAATCAAGTCTAAATCATGACGATTCAGAAATTTACTGACTACATCAGCTCCAAAAGTAAAGGAAACACCACGATCAGTTTCTCCCCAGCCTTGCACATCCTTATCTGGGTCAGACCACAGCAAATCACAGAGTAAACCTGTATCAGGGACATCAGTGGGTCTCATAATTCTCCGAATCTGCTCCATAGATTGCAAGTCTGGTGATAGTCCTCCATGACAACAGAAGATCTTCTCATCCACAATGGCAGCTATAGGCAGACAGTTAAAACAATCAGTGAAGGTCTTCCACAATTTAATATTAAACCTTCGTTTGCATTCATCATAGAATCCATAAATGCGATTGATGCTAGCACATTCATGATTTCCTCTTAAGAGAAAGAAGTTCTCTGGATATTTGATTTTATAAGCCAATAGCAAACAAATGGTTTCCAAAGACTGCTTTCCTCTGTCCACATAATCTCCTAAGAAAAGATAGTTGGCTTCTGGTAGGAAACCTCCATATTCAAATAATCTCAGTAAATCTGTATACTGTCCATGAATATCTCCACAAATTTTCAGTGGTGCCTCCAATTCCAAAAGAATAGGCTGGCTGAGGAAGATTTCACGAGACTTGATACACAAGCCCCGGACTTCTGCTTCAGTCATCTGCACAATCTTTCCTGGACGACATCCTGACATCCTCGTACCTCCAGCAGGCGGGTGATGAGGCTGTCCACGTTCAGCTCCCCGTCCGCCATCTTGTCGGCACCAGACTCTCCTTCCCGGCAGCGGGAACAAGGGCTTCTCGGCGGCCTTGTTTCAATATTTTTTCAATTTTTTTATTTCTCAGTGTCTTTAGTGGCTTAAGAATGGCATCTCAGCTTAAATTCTCAAGAATTTAGAAGATTTTAGAGAAGTAAATTTTAAATTTAGAGAACTTCAAAGAGAACAATTTAAAACAAAAAGAATTTTGAGCAGTGGTTTTTGAAAGTTCTTATTGATTTCAACATTTCCCACATTGTTACCATTTGTTTGTTCCATTCATTCTTGTTTAACAGACACCAATTCTGGCACATGCAAGTCACTGTGAGGGATTGTTCTCTCCTGTCTGTAGCCATCTGAGTTCAGTAATGTTTCTGCTTGATTTGTTCTCACAAGGAAAGGATTTGAGAAAAGAATGGTACAGACAATGGTGTAGCACTTAGTTTACAGTTCTTATTCCAAGTTTCTGCAGTGCAGTTCTGCTACTTTTTATCTTCTTCTATCACAAAGAAACATTCCCACATTAAAACTGCTTACCATTCTAATAGAGATATAAAAGACTATGGTGTATAACCAAGTGATGATATCTATGCTTCTGTGAGGGAAGTAAAATCATACTTCCCTCATTCAAGACAGGACTGATTTCTACCTTTTTTTGAAGCTGCATCTTATGAACAAGTTCTTTGAACCTTTTGTTAACCTGTTATATTTTTATTCACTGCAATTCTGACTTGTATTTTAACCTAAGATAGCACTTGCCTAAAACCTCAATCCATAATTCTACTCATTACCTATCTTGGTTCATCTCATACCTCCACTTCTTCCCTAACGCTGGTATTTTTTTCAGTGATATAAAAAAAATTAAATATAAAAATTATAATATAAAAAATAAAATAGTAGTCATCAGGAATACAAACAAAAATAAATCCTGGAGAAGATGTGGAGAAAAAGAAACACTTTTTCACTGTTGGGATTGTAAATTGGTACAACCACTAAGGAAATCAGTATGGAGGTTCCTCAAAAGACTAGGCATGGAACCACTGTAAAATCCATTCCTTGGTGTCTATCCTAAAGAATTACTATAGTGACATATACAGACCCATATTTATAGCAGCACAATTCACAATACCCAAACTATGAAACAAGTCTAGGTATCCATCAATGGATGAGTGGGTAAATAAAATGTGGTATATATACACAATGGCATTTTTATTCAACCGTAAGGAAAAATGAGAGTGCGCATGTGTTGGTTGTCCGGAAATTACCGCAGTGCCTCCCGGGAGGAGGCAGAAAGCCCAGAAGTAAACATTGCCGGACTATCGGATGGTTTTGGTGTAGGCTGCGGCCTGACCAGGCGAGGTCATTATCTCAGCCGCAGCAGTGGACACGGTTAATGCAGCACCCCTATCGGGATACAAAGAAATGAATTTGGAGGAACCAAAGAAGATGACTCGAGAGGACTAGAGAAAGAAGGAGGAGCTAGAAGAAAAGTGAAAACTGGGTAATGCTCCAGCAGAAGTTGATGAAGAGGGAAAAGACATCAGTCCTCATATTCCTCAGTATATTTCTTCAGTGCCATATGATACATTGATCCATCAAGAAGACCTATTTTAAATCATCAGAGACCACAACCAGAGAAACAAAAGTAATTCAGCTCATCTGGGGAATGGCACAAGAGGGGAGTAAAAGAGAATTCCATAACTACTAAGTACCGCAAAGGAGCATGTGAAAATTGTGGGGCCATGATACACAAAAAGAAAGACTGCTTTGAGAAACCTAGGCGAGTTGGAGCCAATTTTACAGGTTCTAATATAGCTCCAGATGAACATGTCCAGCCTCAACTGATGTTTGACTATGATGAAAAAAGAGATCGGTGGAATGGCTATAATCCAGAAGAACACATGAAAATTGTGGAAGAATATGCCAAAAGTTGATCTGGACAAACAAACTTTGAAAGCCCAGAAACTGTAAGAATTAGCCTCAGGAAAACTAGTGGAACAAGCTAATTCTCCAAAACACAGTGGGGAGAAGAGGAACCAAATTCCCAAAGGAGAAAGATCACAATAGTGAAGATGAGGATGAAGCAAATATGCAGATGATATTGACATGTCAGGACAGAATTTTGACTCTAAGAGACGAATTACTGCCCGAAATCTCAGGATTCGAGAAGATATTGCAAAATACTTGAGATAAGATCCAAATTCTGCCTACTATGATCCAAACACTAGAGCAATGAGAGAATCCTTATGCTAATGCAGGAAAGAATCCAGATGAAGTGAGTTTTGCAGGAGATAACTTCGTTAGATACACAGGAGATACCATCTCAATGGCTCAGACACAGTTGTTTGCTTGGGAAGCCTATGACAAAGGATCTGAAGTGCATCTACAGGCAGATCCTACAAAACTAGAGCTATTGTATAAGTCCTTCAAAGTCAAAAAAGAAGACTTTCAAAGAACAGCAGAAAGAAAACATTCTAGAAAAGTATGGTGGGGGCTGGGAATGTGGCTCAAGCGGTAGTGCACTCGCCTGGCATGCCTGTGGCCCGGGTTTGATCCTCAGCACCACATACAAAGAAAGATGTTGTGTCCACCGAAAACTAAAAAATAAATATTAAAATTCTCTCTCTCTCTCTCTCTTAAAAAAAAAAAGTATGGTGGCCAAGAACACTTGGGATGCTCCTCCAGCTGAATTACTTTTAGCCCAGACTGAAGACTATGTAAAATACTCAAGACATGGTACAGACATCAAAGGACAAGTGCGAGCTGCTGCCTGCTCCAAATAGGAGGAGGATGTAAAGATTCACAACCATACACTTCACAACCATACACTATCTTGGGATCTTACTGGAAGGATGGCTGATGGGGATACAAATGCTGTCACTCTTTTTTCAAGTATTCCTATTATACTGGAGAAGCTGGGAAGGATATTGTTAATTCAGATGAATGTATTATAAATGATGTAAGTGGAGAAGAATCTGTGAAAAAAACTCAAACCCTCATGGAAATGCATCAAGAAAAACTAAAAGAAGAGAAAAAGAAAAAGAAGAAACACCGAAAGAGCAGCTCAGATAGTGATGATGAAGAAACTTGAAAAAGGCACTGAATGCAGGGGAGGCACGCCTTCTTCATGTCAAGGAGATCATGCAGGTTGATGAGGGGAAACGGCCTTACAATAGCATATATGAAACTTGGGAACCCACCGAAGAGGAAATGGAGACCTACAGAATGAAACGGCAGAGGCCAGATGACTCCATGGCCTCTTTCCTTGGACAATAACTAGTCATAGAAATTCATCCAGGATGGATTCAGCTGACATGGTCTTTTCAACTTCTTGCTCATGATTGTAGACTGGAAAAATGCTTGTCTTCTCTTCTTTGCTATTTGACTTTAATAAAGCTTTCAGAAGTCCCAAAGTAAATTCCTTCTTTTCCACATTGAAGAAGTGAAGAACTCAAATAGAAGGTACATTAAGTGTGGAGTAAGATTGGAAATAGTCTAATTTTTATATTAGTTATATGGAAAAACCTTAACTCTCTACTTACCAAGAATGTTTTGTACTCAACAGTTGAGTACAAAACAGTTAAATATTTCCTCAATTTTTCTGGCCTTCTGTCTAGTATTAGCACACATTTTGAAAGTAGATTACTCTTCTCAAATCTAGGGCTTCATTTTTTTTAACAACTAGCAATTACAGTTGTAATTTAACTCTATAATTGCAGTTATTTTGTAATCATTTGTTTTTACCTTATCAGGTTTTCCTGGTCTGAAAGGAAAAAATTATTTTTACCTTGGTCTTTGGGTCACTATATTTTTCTCTTCCTTGAGTCAATACTAATAGTACTTTTACTACTATAGGAAAAATAGTAGTAAAAACATAGAAATTCTTTCATTTATCATAGTAGATATGGTTTGTAATATTTTGTTATTTTATTATGCCTTAATGTAATGATCATGATTTTTTTTGTTGTTGATGACATGATTCTCTATTTATTTATTTTTTTTATTGGTTGTTCAAAACATTACAAAGCTCTTGACATATCATATTTCATACATTTGTTTCAAGTGGGTTTTGAACTCCCAATTTTACCCCAAATACAGATTGCAGAATCACATCGGTTATGATATTAAGTTAGATTTTAAGAGAGTGTAGACTATCTGGGAGATACCTAATCTTCATAGCTAGCAGGTGTCGCTTTGTAAAATTTGCAGGGAGCAAAACCTGAAGTTGAAGGTTTCTTCAGAGAATTGTAAGATAGCTTGTATGGATCTTAGTAACTGAGATCACCATGATCCCCAGGACACTTTGTGAAAATAATGCTGACAGAGTAGAATCAATGAAAACAGACTAAAATCACCGACATGAATGCATCTACTTAACACCTTTCTAAACTACCAAAAAAAAGTGTGTAGTATACTGTGTTAAGTCAGAATCTCAGAAATAGTAGTTCTAGAAGAACAGCTGAGTCAAATTGGCAAATGAATATACATGGTGTCTGGATTCCAACTCATTGAAATTAAAATAGCAAGGCAGATCTTATTCTTAAGATGGTCAAAATTTTGTTTTCCTATTCCTACATTTAATAGGGTGGTTCAACGTCAAGTCTGACATTGGTGTCTGTCTTATATTTTTTTGTTATCAAAGATATGTAATTAAGAATAAAAAAAGAAAAATGAAATTATGTCATTTGCAGGAAAACAGATGACACTTGAAACCATTATGTTAAGTAAAATAAGCCAAACTCAGAAGTTCAAGGGTTGTATGTTTTCTTTCATACGTGGAAGCTAGAGAGAAAAAAAGGAAACGAAATGTGGCAGAATGGGGATCTCATGAAAAAAAAAAAAAAAGAGATCAATAGAGGAAAGGGACCAGGGGTTAGGTGGTAGAGAGGAAGGGAGAATGTGCAGGGGAGTGCATATTTACCAAATTATATTGTTCTATTTTGTGCATATTCAAATATTCAACAAATTCCAACATTATGTACAACTATAATGCACAATAAAATAATGTGGAAAAATATATAAAATTTTCATGAAAAGGAATTCAAAGCTTGGGGGAAAAATAAAAGCAAGAAAATTTTTTTTAGGGCCAAATTATATATCTGGAAATTACTATCCTATAAAGGGAGTCAGAGTTTTCTGAAAAAATTTACTGCAGTTTGTTTTACCAGGCCTACTTTTGGCTGTATCATTAGCTATCATTAGTGATTTTTATCCCTCCTCTGCAAAGTAATCATTTTAAAGCAAAAACCCCAGACACCCAGTATCCAAGTGGAGAATCTCTGGTTGAAGGGACTGAGGTTTCAGAACACCTCACAAGCTCTGCCTTCCTCCTGCCCCTCCCTAGGGGCAAAATGCAACATCCCATCCTGGGAGCACCCGATATTCCTAAACTCTAACTTCACTATGGCCTTCTTTTCAGTCATTAGAAACAGAATTGAAGAAACTTCAAAACTCAATTCAAGAAAGCACACAGAGCTTTGATGAACTTTTGAAAAAACTCTTTGAAAGGAGAGTGAAGGCCGAGATGGTTGTCAACCAGGTAAACAGAAGCTTTGCTTCTGTGACTTGTTCTTTTAAGGAACCTCCAGGGACCTGGCTGATGTTAGGATAATGACCAACACCCTTTACTGGTACCAAGGTCCTGCAAGCCTGAGTCCCTGGGTCCCTCTTCAGCCTCCTGTTGTTGCATGTCCTCCCTTTCACTTGGCAGACTTCCTCTTTGGGTGCCCTGAGAAGTAGCTGCCTTGCAGGGAGGAAGGAGGCTTCTGGGAGGTGCAGGGAAATGGGAAATGACAGCTAAACTGATGACATGTTCTAAAATTGATTGTGACAATGGTAACACAACCCTAAATATTCTGAAGACCACCCACTGACTCGTATACTATAAATGGTGAATTGTATGGTATGTGAATTATATACTTCAGTAAAGCTGTCATTTTGAAAAAACAGCTACACCTAGGTTACAACTAGTTAGAACACCTAGTTGTACAAGATAAAAAGGGTACTATCAGACTACTAGATAATATCCAAAGGATTCAAGAGCCACCCACATACATCTCCTTTAAATGAGAACATTTAAGATTCAAAGATGATATAATTGCAATTAAATGAAACCCATCAAATTTGTTTAAATTCACAAATTTGTGATTTTTTTTTAAACAGAAAGTGCCAATTGGTTATCTTCAGAGGATGATAACCAATTCTTATATAAAACTAATAAAGGAAAGCATAAAGTATCTATTTGGCCTTTCGTATATGAACTGTGCCCTCAGGTAACCAAACCAGTACATAAGTAGGAGCACTCTCTATGAAAGTATTTCAATTAATAAGTGAAAACGGAAAGTAAAAACAGACTATTACCATTTTTCAACTCTTGTTGAATCTATGGACCTAGGCATTGAGCAACTACAGCTGTGATCATTATAGAATGATGACCAGATACTGTGTCTCCTAATCACAGACCATAGTATCACCTATGGTCTTCCAAAAGGACCAAAGCTGGTTCTCATCAGGCCTCTGGATCCAGCTGGCAATTTTCAGGAAATACAAAGGCTGAAGAACCAGGAGTATGCACTGGGTAAAACGCAGGTGAGGTGGAATGACAAGCTCCCAGTTACTACAGATGAATTATGAGGAAAGAAAGGGAAAGAGGGGACATGAAGATTATAAGAGATTTAGAAGACATGACAAAAAAAATTTTTAATGGACAAGTTATACTGTAGTGTCTAGATAAACACACTTAAGCTTCAGAGAGGTTGTTACTATGAAAGTCAAAGCACTGGTTAGTAGTGGAGTTGAGATTTTGATGGGAACACCTGTAAGGAGCTTCTAGGGTGGCAAAATTCTATTTCTTGAATTGAGTGCTTATGACATAGATGTTGGCCCTTATAATAATTCATTAAACTATGAGTTCACATTGTGTATTTTTCTGTATGTTTTACCTTATAATGAAATGATGAAAGAAAAATAACCAGTTACTGTTAAGTCTCTATTCTTTAAGAGTTTTCTTATGTATATGTCATGAACTTGTTTGAGTAAAGTCTATGACCATCAGTAGTCTTTTCTCAGGAGTATCAATCATAACCCCCCCACACACAAACACACCTTTTAAAATATTTTTACAGGAGGAATTGAAAATAAATAACCTTGTGTTTTCTCTACTGTTGGAAGAGGAATTAACCTCCAGAGAAATATTCCTGAACAACTACCTTGTAAGGAAGCAGCAGGAGAAAGTAAGTACAGAGCCTGATCCCCGAGTGCCAGGCTTTCCTGACAGCCCTGCTCCTTGTTTAGCAAGAGCTCCCAGACCTCCTTAACCTGGAGCAGTCCTTGACCCCTGTCTAAGACTTTGCTCCAGGGCCAGGTGAAAAGTACCCATTCAAATTTGTTAATAGTTACGTGATCTAGCCTCTGGAATCATTTAGTCAAAAGAACCATGTAGGCTTCATATGAAGTGGTTTGTAAAATGAGGTTCATGGTTGAAAGCACAACTTTAAGCCATTGACTATGGGACCTAGAACATTTTAAGCTGCTTGCAAGCCATTCTTCAGGAAGCATTGTTCTCCCTGGACCACTGGATGCTCTTTTTTGTTTTCAATTTTGTTTATTTATTTATTTGCTGTACTAGGAATTGAACCCAGGGCTTCATACTAGGCAAGGGCTCTACCACCATATTATATCCCCAACCATTAAATTTTTTTTAAAATTTTGAGTCACAGCCTTACTAAGTTGCCCAGGCTGGCCTTGGCACTCTTAAAATTCACTAAGCATGGAAGAGTATTGGGTTAGCTCATATTCTGAAAACCATCTAAACACAACCATAAATAGGATACAAAATGTTTATTACACAGTAAGTTTTGACAGATGTTAGTATTAACGCAAATTTGCGAATGTGTGACTTATTGTATCATAAATGAAATATGTACTTTTTTCTAAGAGTCTATTAAACAGCAAATTTCTATATATATCCCTCCTCAGAACAACCCTGCATGATACTAGGTTTCTTTCACAAATGAGAAAGACTGTCTCTGTGAGGCTGGTAACATGCCTCAGACATCCAGTGGTAAGTTATAGAGCAGGAACTGAACTGTGGAAATAGATGAAGGCCACCCAAATGAGAATAAGCAGAGGCTATTTATTCTGAGCTTGGCATAGCAGAATGGTTGCCATCACAAGGACCACCCACACTCCCATGGGCATTGCTTTGCCAAGTCTGGAAGGCAGGCAGGGGAGCAGGAAAGACATAGGATGGAAGCAGGGAAGACACAAGCACACCTGGCTGGATGTTGTTGGCACAAGCAAACCAATTAGAAGCCACCTGGTTTGGGGGAACATATTTGGCCCTCTCTAGACGATCCTGAGTTGGAAGTAGGTACCAAAGTTAAACAGCTGGCAATTACTGACCAAGTCCTGACAGTTTGGGGCAATCACTGCAAAGGTTTTGGTTTAGTTTGCCAGGTGTTTGCTGCAGTGGATCAGAGTTCTGTTTCTACATATGGCTGGCCATTGTCCATATTGACATTCAGTCTCAGAACCCAGGTCCACGGAACTCTCAAGCCTGCGCACTTTCCTCATCCACACACTCTGTCACTGATGCTTATGCACTTACACAGTGCTGACTGTCCTTAGGAACAGGTGACTGGAGGTTTGTTCAAGTCTCCAAATGGTTTACTTCCTTCTATAAAAGTTTTCTGTAACAGATACTACACGGCACCTTTACTTTGTGTACTAGAAAATTCTTGATTCATCTTTGAATCTCCTGTATTTTTATACTGAAGTCTCCAGTTCCAATTAACTACTCCTGCTGTTATTCTAGAACCAGACTTCAGAAGCCATCCGGAAATCTAGAGAAGAATTGGATGCATTTAAGGAGCACTATGACAACTTAATGGCAGAAGACAAGGTGAGAATCATTGTCTCACCAACTGATAATGCAGTTGAGTTGTTGCTCTTGGGATTAGAGGAAAGCTGAATGACATATAACTCTTATAGATTTCTCTCCAACTATAATTACCATTTATGAATGAACTTCATTTTGTGCCATTGAACACTTCTGAAAATCTGTAAAAAGAATTTTTGTAAACTTCTCTCATCTAAGATTTCTTTTATGCAAAAATAGGGAGATCATTGAACTTCCAGCGCTTTTCAAACTTAAGAGTGCAGTCTCCATTAGTTGGTTATGAAATCAGTTTAGTAGGTCTGACCAGCAGCTTTCTAATGCAAAAGAATGGGATAGGATAGCACAAAAAAGCAGAATGGAATGGAAGGAGATGGAATAGAAAAAAATAGAGAAACTTGCATGTTTTGTCAATAAATATTATTTTGGAAAACTTATGAATGATTTCTAAGACCTCTCATATGAAATACACTTTTAATACACTGAGGTGCTTCCTATTCAAAAAAAGATCTTTGGGAAATACTTGCACTGTGAATCATCTTCAATTTTATAAAAAAAAGTTTTTGTGGATTTTTAACATCAAAGTGCTACAACCTGTATTTTAAAGAATATTGTCAACAAAAAAAGTTTTCTAAATAAAGTTACGTTCTTGCAATGATGTGTTTATCCTTAGGTTCTGGATCGAAGCTTTAAAAAGGAATTTTCTGAAATTCCCAGTCATCAGGTGGATCTACTCTACAAACTTTTTAAACGCCGACCAAGGTTTGTTTCTCCTTTGCTATTATGTTTCTAAAAAAGAAAGAAAGACCTTTAAATGAAGAGGAGGATTATAAGATTTTGCCTTTTTCTCTCAGAAATTGTCAGTGTAACTTTTAGGGAAAGATGTTCACCTTGATCATAATTCAGCATTTTTTGAGATTATGCCTACATCTTAAGGGAAGGAAATCTAGTATATTCCTTTTCATTATTTAAAAATAAAAATTTCTACGTAAGCAAGGTACTTACATAAGTGTCACAAGTGCATTAAGTGTCTTTCACTCATGAAAGTCTTTCCTTTTGAGTCATAGCATAAAAGTTCATAAACTGTTTTTTCCCCCAAGATGTGTTCCAACAAATACCAGCCCCTGATGGTATGAGTTGGATTTGCACCTAACAGGTTTCCAGGACTACGTAAATTGGGAAAAATACAAGATTTAAAAAAAAAAAAAAGTTAAAACAGTATTCCTTACTGCAGAACCTCTCAGAGATTATTATTGGCCTTTGGATCTCCAAGTATAAGAATAAGCAGTGTTTTTCAAACCTACATGATCAGAAATTTCTTTTCTTCAGATTATGTGATTATGCTCTGAACAAAGTTTGGGGAAAAAATGCCGTATAAATGGTTGAAAATAGTGATTATCAAAAGAGTTCTAGGCTGGGATATGGCTCTGTGGTAGAGTACTTGCCTAGAATACACAAGATCCTGGGTTCAATCCCCAGGACTATAAATAGCCCCCCACACTTTAACTGAGAGTAGCCTTAGAATTATATTTTGCTGATTTGTAGTCTAAAACTCATGAAGTTTGTCACAAGAGTAGACTAATTTGTGTTTGAGATACAAGATTATTCTCTCACTTGCAACCTAGAGATTTTACCTGTTTCACTCATGTCCTGGTTTCCCTATTTTTAAAAAGGTATGTTATCACAAGCCCAAGTACATACCCTTTCCTTAAGTCCCTAAGTCACCCATCTATCAGACCTGAAGCTAGCTGTTGGCCATCAGCTTCTCCCAGGACTGAACTTTCCTATCTAAGAGTTGGGACAGCAACACCAGTCTCACTGTGGATTACAAGGGTGCCTGCTGCAGTACAGGGAAACAAAGCTAATCTGTTTACGTGGATCAGAAGAGACACTTCCCCAGTTCACACAGATCTAAGCATTGTCTACTGCAAAAAAGGATACCAGCAGAGGACCTGCCATACAGACCCAAGGACCACCCACACTCCCATGGGCATTGCTTTGCCTGAAAGTTTCCCCGCAAAAGTAATGCTGCCAGAACTGACAACAGTTAGTCATCTGTAGTCCAGTCTAGGGTCACATCTGGGGACCCAGAGTTTGGAAGGACAAAGTGGGTGCTTCTCTCTTTGGACTAATGTGCCCACCAGTTCTCCAGTGCCTAAGAAAATTGCCATGCAGTATGTCCTATGAGCCTAGGCTGACAATCTTATTATTTTATAATGATTTTGTTGTTGTGTCTCGAGAGAATGTGAAAGGTTGACAGGCTTTTCTTGCTAATACCAGGATTCACAAACAGAAAGCGCACTCAGAGGCAGCCAGTAGTACCCCATTTGGAGAACGACCGGGATCTGGCAAGTTGAATAAGGACACTTTTGCCCACTTAATGAAAGCCATGGATGAGTTGGATAATATTAACAACATGCCAGAAGGCTTAGACCCTTCAGTTTGGGATCATTTCTGTGCAACCAGACGAGCAAAAGTTGAAAATGAACACAAAGTCTGTAATATCATTTTTTATTTCATTTTATTCTCAATATACTAATATCAACTATATAGTATCATTGACCAATGCATACAGAAAAGCTAACGATTTAGATATTAACAATAAAATTACGAAGTAAAATATTAACTTTGATGCTATCAAGGGCCTCAAGCAGGTCTGTTTATAGATCTACACTATCCAAAACTGGGCCACTAGTGATGTGCGGTTATTGTGCACTTGAAATAAATGTGGCCAGTCCTAATTGAGATGTGCTGAAGGTGGAAAATACACACATTTATAAGATTTAGTTTATGGAGGGGGGGGAGGAGAAATATCTCATTAATGTTTTTCATACAGATTTAAGTTCATCTGTTTCATTTTACTTTTAATTAAATGGCTATGGCTCACATTTCATTTCTGTTGGACAACACTGTTACAAATGACCCTGTTTTGCAGACTAGTTATATTAAGCTCACTAGACCAACTTTATAGTTTTTCTAGAAAAGATGTAGCAGAGGGCGGAAATTAGTTTTTCTGGAATAGAAAAGATGTAGCAAAGGGCAGAAATTTTGAGAGTATGAATCTGGGGAAAGAATCCTTTCTCTTGCTGATGCTCAAGGGGCTTCCTCCTCCCCTCCCCAGATTCCTACCTTAGTGCCACATAATCAGGCTGGCTTATTTTTGTTGAAGTATCTATGATCTGACAATTTTACCTAAGGGAACAAATGTCAAAAAGATATAAGAAAATTCTAGTTGCTTGCATACTTTTCAGCAAGAAGCCAATTACATACACTTTAAAATTTTCATGGAATGTGCCCCGCCAAGTTTTACACACCTTTTATTACATAATGGCAGGAATTTTAATTCTTTTTAATCTTAGAAAGATGGGCTTAAGATTTGGTGGTTTTTTAAAACAAAATTAAAGATGTATGTTTTCTGAATTCAAAGTTTCTGCTGTTGGGTTTCTTCAGGTGAAGCAGAAGGCAGCTGGCTTAGTTGAAATGATGGCTTTCCTCCGGAAGAGAGTTGAGGATGATGAACATGTGCAGCGCGAGATTGAAAAAGTGTTCCATGAACTCCTCCTGTAATGCAAACCTCTCATTCAGGTTTACCTATCCAGTCTTGAGCTGTCTCAGGTGGCAGTGCCCATGGGGAAAATGCCTACTGGCTGTTCACATCTGTGAAAATCCATCCCTCTGAATCCCTTTCAATCCTAGCATTGGGTTGAAAATTTCTATACTAAAGAGCACATTTTGTAAATTTACTCTAATTACTTATACATGAGAATACATGAGAATGCATTTTAGCACATCAAACATATATAACTTCTCATTTGTCTGGTTATACATGATAGAGTTACACAAGTCACGTAAATCATTTATGCACATAGGGTAATAATGTCAGATTCTTTCTACTATCATTCCAACCCCACGCCCCCTCCCCTCCCTTCACTCCTGAATACCACTATTCTCCCCCACCACCCCTTTGTTGTGAATTAGCATCAGCCTTTGGTTCTTTGGGATCGGCTTATTTTACTTGGCAGAATATTCTCCAGTTGCATCCATTTATTGGCAAATGCCATAATTTCATTCTTCTTTAAGACTAAGGAATATTCCACTGTGTATATATACCAATTTCTTTATCTGTTTAAAGGTTGATTCCATAGTTTAGCTGCTACAAACACTGATGTGGCTGCGTCGCTGTAGTAGGCTGCTGATTTTAAGTCTTTTGGGTATAAACCTAGGAGTGGGGTAACTGGGTCAAATGGTGGTTCCATTCCAAGTTTTCTGAGATATGGCCATACTGCTTTCTATAGTAGCTGCACCCATTTGCAGTCCCACCAGCAATATTTGAGTGTACCTAGACAACATTTATTGTTGCTTGTATTCTTGATGATTGCCATTCTTACTAGAAGAGATGTAATCTCAGTGTAGTTTTGCTTTTCTCTAATTGCTAGGATGTTAGAATATTTTTTCCATATATTTGTTGATTGATTGTATTTCTTCTTCTGTGAAGTGTCTGTTCAGTTCCTTAGCCCATTTATTGATAGGGTTATTTGGGGTTTTTTGAGTTCTTTATGTATCCTGGAGATTAATGCTGAGTTGAATGTGATAAATTTTTCCCATTCTGTAGGCTCTCTCTTCACATTGTTTCCTTTGCTGTGAAGAAGCTTTTTAAAGTTTGAGTCCATCCCATTTATTGATTTTTGATCTTATTTCTTTTACTCTGTGAGTCTTGCCAAGGTATTCAGTTCCTAAGCCGATATGGTAGAGATCTGTGCCTACTTTTCCTTCCAATAGGCGCAGGGTCTCTGCTCTATTGCCTAAGTGAAAAGAGCACATTTTGTCACATAAGACTTGTTTTAGTATAAAACATGCCACATTGTTCCATTGCTTTTAATATAAAGAAGCAAATTTTAGAAAAATCTTGGTTTTTCTTAAATCTGCCCTTTCCACATAAAATACAACCTGTCTCTACCAGTTGAGTGTGTGGGGGATTAAGACATATAAACTATGTGGAACATTAAGCACATGTCCAAGCAGTGACCACACAGACACCTCCCAGCTCCATGTTTTTCAGGGACAGTGTTGTTTTTTACTGAGTGATTTGCATACTCTTAAGTCCCTGCTTCAAAAGGTCACACTGAGGGCTGGGCTTGTGGCTCAGAGGTAGAGCGCTCGCCTAGCATGCGTGAGACACTGGGTTACGGGGTTGGATCCTCAGCACCACGTAAAGTAAAACAAAGACATTATGTCCATCTGTAACTTAAGAAAAAAAAAAAAGGCCATATTGATGACTTCATGGATAAATTTCATCTCTGATATTCCCAAATTCATCATCATTCACCATTTTTAGATCTAGACTTCTAGACTACCGGGAGAAATATGAATTTTGCACAATTAGATTTGATAAGTAGCACATGGATTAAATATTGTTAGTACAGTATCAGAAATCAACAAAGTCAACTTTAATGGACTCTAAACACTTGGCAGCATCTCTATATTTTCATTTTTATTATTTATTTATTGCACTAGGAATGAACCCCAAGGCTCTTTATCACTAAGTTCCATCCCTAGTCCTTTTTATTTTTTATTCTGAGACAGGATCTTGCTAAGTTGCTGAGGTTGGCCTTGAACTTGCAATCTTCCTGCTTCAGGCTCCCCCATCACTGGGATTACAGATATGCACCACTATGCCTGGCTTTACCTTTATTTTTATTACAATCAAAATCCTACCATCTTTTCTTAATCCTAAAGTAAAAATTTGTGGATGTATTTCTGTCCATAGTATTCTCTGAACAATTCAATTATATTGCAAATCAGTAGGATGGAGTATCACTGGGGTGTCCAGGAAAGCTAATCATTTGGGAAAATATTCTTCACACTAATCTCCAGGATGTTCTCTTTTAGCTGATCTGAATTTTATATTAAATTTGATATGTAAATGTACTATACCTACTTATTTAAAGCCTATTTCCATTTAGATTACAGGACGAGAAAGTGAAATTCCAGTTGAATTTGACCATCCAAATTCTTCTTAAACAAGGACAAGTAGAACTAGAGAATTTCCAACTAATCCTGGAGTATTCTGATGCAATTCTCATGAATAAGACCATAATTGAAGACTTGAATTCTGTAATTCGGGTAGTTATACTTTACATTATTCCCTCATTTCCACGACAAATAAATTTTTTATCTTTATTTTTATGTGGTGTTGAGGATCAAAATGAGCGTGCCACCTAGGTTCAATCTTCAGCACCACATTAAGAGAATTATCTCTGTGATTCAAGTATTTTCTGAGAATAACATTCAACTTCAAATCTTCTATAATTTCGCATGCAGAACCATGTTATATGAATATCAAATACTTTTTTTTTAAGACTCAAGGTCAAAAGAAAGTTGCTAGCATGATGGAAAGTAAAGAGGTACACAAAGGAATATATCAAATTGAGTGGGAACATAAGAAAATGGAGATGAAAATGGAAGACCTAAATCAGAAGGCCTGGGATATTCAGATGCTGTTTCTTTCAAGACAGCGTCAAAAGGCAAGTTCTCCCTGCCCTCTACACAGTTTTAATTTTATCCATTAATACATTTGTTCATTTAACTGGCATTTAATAAGAAGCCTCCATGATGTCAAGTATATTCTGAGCCAGAAGTCTTTCCTAGGTGAATATGTGAATGAGTTATTTTTCTTCCAGTAGTTATGTCTGTTGCCTACACATCTTCATGACCCATTCAGTAGCACAGTTCTCTTATAGTTCACTAAAGATTTCCTATTTGTTAAATCCAGGGCTTCTTTTCCCAGTCTCTATCAGCCTTCAATTCTTTGTAGCATTTGACCACCTTAATTACTCATTCCTTTGTCTTGTATGACCCCCATTTTCTCCTCTCTTTCCTCTAATGTCATTCTTTAAGAGTGTGCCTTAGTCTGGGCATAGTAAAACATGCCTGAATTTGAAGAGCTGGGGCAAGAGGACCCCAACCCCAAGTTGGAGGCCAGCATGACAAACTCAGCAAGATCCTATCTCAAAAATAAAAAGGACCTGGAGATGTAACTCAGTGGCATAGCACCCCTGGGTTCCTGGGTTCAATCCCCAATGCCACAAAGAAAGAGAAAGGAGAAGGAAAAAAAAAAATCAGCCTTAGCACTATTTCCCCCCATGTCCTCTCCTTTGAGGATCCACCTCTATATTTCTAACAGTGATCACATCTAAAGTTGAATCTAAGCTCTCTGGATTCCAATCTAACCCTCCATCCGTAACTTCCCTCAAATTCTGTTTTATTCCCCACTGACAGCTCCTCTACTTTCATTGGTTTTCACTGGTATACCACTATCAGATTTTTTCCCCATAGTTCTGGGTATTAATCTCATTTCCTACTATTAGTACTCTCAAACCAAATGGAGTACCAATTTTTTTTAGGCTTCTACCTCTGTGTCTTTGCTCATACCAATTCTTCTATCTGGAAAAACATTCTTTTTTTAAATTTTATCATCCCAAACCTACCACTTTTTTCCATGTTTTGTTTAAACATCACTTCCTTGTAAAGCCTCTCTTGATTTCCCAAGTGTGGAAAAATGCTGTGAATTTGCATAAATCTCTATCTTCTCATTTTTTTGAAGAGTAAGTCATGCTACATATCTTTTTTTTATTTCCCTCAGTATCTTTAACCGGAACACTGTTAATGTGGGTAACTTGTTTGATGAGCTGAAAGAAAATAGACTCAATCAACTCAATATTTGCTATGCAAAACAATAATTTTCAGAACTAAAAAAAAAAAAAAAAATCTTTATAAGGTCTGAAATAGTGGTACACTCCTATATAGGAGGCAAGAAGATCTAGCCTCAGCAACGTAGCAAAGACACTGTCCCAAAATAAAATAAAAGGACCTGGGAGTGTGGCTCATTGGTAGAGGGCCTCTAGGTTCACTCTCTAGTATTGTAAGGAAAACAAAAAATCTTTATGTATTTATCCATTCAAAGAAAGAGAAAAAATATCCTTATTTGTGGGTTTTTTTCCTCTTGAAGTACCTAAATGAATCGAACTACGAGACTCTGATTGCTATTCAGATTGGAATAATGGAGCAAACCATTCAAGTTATAGATAAGGTAAGTCTCAATGATATTGATCACTGTAATCCCAAGAGTTGTGGATTCTTTGAGCAAAGCAATCAGTGTTTCCGACAGAACCTAACAAAACCTTGCTTATTTCCCAGTTTTCAAAGTAATTACAGGTCTCTGAATAATAGTGTCTTTGCAACCATAACCAGTGGCATAGACTAAAGCATATATTTTTATATGTAGATGGACAATTAAATAAATACCTTTATTTAATTTATTTATCTTTATGTGGTGCTGAGGATTGAAACCAGGGCCTCAAGCACGCCACCACTGAGCCACAACCCCAGCCCCGAAGCACATTTTTAAAGATTAAAATTAACCTCTGGGGACATATCTGAGCAGTTAGGTTAGGTTATAATTTTACAATAAGTGTTGGTAATTTTCCTTGGCATTGTAAAAGCTTTGTCTTAACTGAAAAAAAATGCTTAATTTTGATTATGTAGTACGTGTAATATGAAAACAAAGTAATCTCAAATATTATCTCATTTTTAAGAACATACAAAAAGTTTTGTAAATTGTAGTATTAACATATCATTCTATCTTTAAACAAATAATTTGAGTGACTACTAGGGACAGACAGTACACCGGGCACTGGGGATATGGTGTAAGATGTTATCTTAGTGATGATAACTTTTTTTATATATAAATTACATTTTTTTTTCAAAATTATTTTGTGGGTCTTCATGGGAATAAAACTTTCAGACCCACAAAAAGAATGTCGAAAACTGCAAAAAACTACTCAAAAAATTGGAAAAATTCAGTAATCAAAAAGATATAGCAAATTACACTCTAAGCTGCAATCTACGAGAAGAGTTGGTAGCTGTGTCCGAGAGAAAAGACATCTGCAATGCAATGGGTAAGCTTTTTCCCTTTAATCAACAATAGATTTTCTTTAAAGTCTATACTCCTGAAAACTTTAGTTATAAAGCTACCAGTGTGTCTTCCACACAACTGACTTGAGTGCTGTTCCTATACCCTAAAGCATTAATAATAATCCAACTTATTCCTTCCTTCTTCACTTTTGGGATAGGGACGCAACTGACTTGTGAAAAGATTGTCAAAGAACGATATAAAAACATGGTGCAACAACAGAAGCTGACAAATATTTCAAAACAACAGGCTGAACAGATTTCAATACTACAAGCAGAAGTTGAAAGATTAAGGATGAAAACATTTCCTGCTCTTGTTCAAATGTAAAAGGCTAGCAAGAAAAACAAAGCCAAACTAATTATTGCAAAAATCAATTCATTTGGGTAAAATGATTTCTTTTTCTTTCATATTGGGAAACTTAAATTAGTCACTTCTTAGTTGCAGGTTTTCAATAGCAAATTGTTTGATTTTAGCCTTAATTAGCATATAAATTTTTGTCTTGCATGAATAAATGTGTAAAATACTGGAAATTGTTTTTATTCAAAAACAAGATTTTTTAAACCATAAAGTATTCGAGATTTATTTTAATTTTATTTAAAATTACTAAAAATGTGGAATTTTTCCCCATTCTATTAATAAAGATAAAACTGTTGACTTTTTCCAAGCTTTAACTCATTTGTAAATTATGACATATTTTGAGAATATAATTTTCAAACAGAGCTCTAATTTGTGCTCTATCCAATAAGCATTTAGTAAACAAAGAAAAAATGTTCTCATTTCCATTAAATAATTTTTATCATTTTACTCATGTAGATGATATGAAAACACTAACTGGCAGAAAACTTTTTCACCCTTCCACAGCCAGTAAACTGCTGCATTACAAGGTGATACCATTGGGATCACCGACCACATTCTCCAAGTGATATCACTGCTTCATTGTTCTGCAATTTATAAACTAAAGGTTAAGTTTAATCCACACTACCACTTCCAGAGAGCTATTATATAAAACCTTCCATTTAGGTTGGGTGTATTGGTTACCACCTCTAATCCTAGCAACTTGAGAGGCTAAGGCAACTTAGCAAGACCCCGTCTCAAAATAAAAAAAAATTAAAAGGTCTGGGGATGTAGTTCAGTGGTAGAATGTCCCTGGGTTCAATCCCCAGCACTGAAATAACAAGGAAAAAAATCCATTTAGAAAACAACTAAGGTTCAATTGATCACCCACATAGTGATTAGTGCTGGATAGTGATGGTGAAGTAAATGATTGAACCATCATCATTTTGGTGACTCTTTAAATTTGGCACAAAGCAAGGGTTTAGCCCTCTTTAATTTATAAAAATGTGGTATTCAGTGGTTTTCAATAAATGGAGGTAAAATTCACCAAAACGATAAAAAGTAAGACTACCCAAGAGCATCCTCAGACCTCAAACTATATTCCATAAGCCCCATTCATCCACCATAATCTACCTCCTATTTCTCAAGTGCCCATTGTGCTGTTGGGGTCCTCAGCTAGGGCTAGGTGCAAATGCCTTAAATTCCATTATCATTTCCTCAGCTCTCCCAGAACCAGAGTCCCGTTCATGCTATAATTCCCACCAGCAGACACATAATGGTGACTCCAGAAAATGGAAGCTACAGCCTCCAAGAGCTAATCAACACTACCACCAGCAACAACATGATTCCTCTGCCACATTTAGGCTGAATGAGAAGCAGTGATAGAAGCTGGCTAGTAGCCACTAGAATAGTACAGCTCCCCAGGAGTGTCCAACTAGAAATCCCAGGAGAGGCTCATGTGAGGCTGGGGCCAGTCCTCTAGGATTTACAAATGCCAATGGCAATGTCAGTATCAAGCAGGAATTTGTGTGTAGTGGTGATGGGGGATGGTATTGAAATGGATGCAAGAGTAGGGCCCTAGTTCCCCTGCTGTGCCAAACATTAAAAGATTTGTAGATCAAGACAGAGGGACCTAGGTTCAAAGTGAGGAACATTTGGGGGAGGGCTACTGTTTACCAACTAGCAGCCAAATACTTTTTTTCAAGTAAATAAAGCTGTTAGCCCCTAAAGGCAGAAATTCAAAAAACCTGTCAGAATAACTGGCAATTAGAACCAAGAAACTAATTCACAAAGATCTCTCTATCTCTATCCTTCGGTAAGCACACACCACCCTTCAAGAATGTCAGCTCTGCAGCTTCCAAGTTTATATATAATAGCTCCAGCCACAAATAGGTGAGGTTTCTTTCCCTGAGCTCAATTTTAAATTCTGTGACTGGGCCAGCTTGGGTCATATCTCCACATACAGCCAGGATGAAAAGGTACAGTTGTGAAACTTGGCAGCACAAATCCATCCCTGTGAAGATGGGTTTCTGGCTAAGGCACTGTGAACTGAATGGACACTCTCAGTTCATTTCACAGATGAAACTAGAAGGTAGATGAATATGAAGGACCTCATATGCCAGGATACCTTGATATAGTTTCCTAAGAAACAGTCATTTCACTAAAGGAGGAATATGAGAAATTTCAAAGACAAAAACAATATAATTTTGGACATATGTTTAATAACCCTATTAGAACAGCAGATGAAAAGATGTGGAAAATGAATGGAAACAAAGATTCATAAACTTAGAAGAGGGACTTTTTAACTACCAATATGTAGAGTGAATTAGATAATTTTCTTATGTTCACATATGACCACACAACCAATTTAACTCCACATCATGTTCAACCACAAGAATGGCATCTAATTAAAATGTTATACTCCATGTATGTATAATGTCAAAATAGTACACTCTACTGTCATGTATATCTAAAAAGAACAAATTAAAAAACAAAAACAATCCAACACTGCACCAGGAGCATGATTCCCCTAACACATTTAGCCACCATCACCACCACTCCCTGCCTGCCTGCCACCCGCCCCGCCCCCACTCAGACCCTCCTCCCACCGCTCCACCCTACAAAGCAGTAATGATTGACGGAGGCAGGCTGGTTAGCAGTACAATAATACAACTCCTCTGGGGTTCCCATCTAGAATGAACTATTTTTAAACATTGAAAATAAAACTTTTTGCTACTAAAAGCAAAATGATTTATTAAAACTAGTTGCCAAAACTATCCAAATTCCTTTTTAAATATGATTTTTTTTGAATGTCAAGTTTTCTTTACCAAATCTACCCTAAACATTGAATTTTCGAACTTAAAATTTATACATTTGGGCTGGGGTTGTGGCTCAGCAGTAGAGTGCTCGCCTCGCACGTGCGGGATCCTGGGTTCCATTCTCAGCACCACATAAAAATAAATAAGTGAAATAAAGTTATTGTATCCAACTACAACTAAAAAATAAATAATAAAAAAAATTTATACATTTCACAGGGCTGGGTTTGTGGCTCAGCGGTAGAACGCATGCCTTGCACGTGTGAGGCACTGGGTTCAATCCTCAGCACCACATAAAAATAAGTAAAGGTATTGTGACCATCTACAACGAAAAAAAAAAAAAAATTATAGATTGTCCTAAACTGATAGTCATCAAGATACCTTCCTCTAAGCCCTAATGTGCAAATCTCCCCTTTAAAATGTGCAAGTATCATTTTCAAAGATATTTCTCAAAAAAAAATTATGAATTAAACACCTGCAAATTCTTCTTCACTTCTATTAAAATGCAGCAGTGTATCATCCAACCCATAGAGGTCTATCAATTGAGTAAGGGTTATTTTCTTCTCTTCCGACATGAGTGACTGCAGCTCATAAAGCAACAGCTGGCTACAGTTTCTCCACTTTGATATTAATATCTCTAACTGAGACAGGTTATTCTGAAACAGAAAACAAAACAAATCAATGAATGTTAAGTCAATAATCAGATGATCATGCTATTTTAACTTACTTAATCAAAGCTGTTAAATGTAATGTACATCTAAGTTAAAGGCAATCATCATCCTGGGGATGAATAAGACATTTACCTAGCAAATGGTAGAATGGTTGTAAGCACAATGGTTACAGTGTCACTCCCTTGAGTTCTACGGCTATTCAGGATCTGGGCCAACCTTACCCTCTGGGAAAAACCGGATCATTAAACTATATAGAGAAATGATAACACACTTAAAAATAGTCCACTTTTTATAGTAGTTATACTTTTAAACTATGTCCTTATGATGCTGTACCTTCCACCTAATTTTGCTGCGAGCCCAAAAGTTCAAAAAACGACAATATATTAAGTTTTTTCAATTTGATATTTCATAAATGTCATGTTTAGGAAACTCCTAAAACTTCAAAAAGAGCAAATGATATGTTATTCCATCATTTATTCCACATTGTTGAGGAAACATGAATTATTACATATTCAGAAATTATCCAAGTAATAGAGGCTTCTTCCTTCTAAGAACCAGGGTTCTATACAATTCAACCTATCTGAGTTAAAACCTAAAATCTAATATATATTTTTTGTTGTTTTCAAACTGCCTAAGACATTTTAATTCCTTGGAAGAAACACAGTATCATTACTAAAAATATTTTTTATTATACTGTGAACACTTTTGATTTTATTCACTGTCAGTAGTCACTTCTGTTCCCATTATACTTTCATCTAACATTTGATACATCTAATATTGCTGTGGGTTGTAAACTAGAGAAAATCTCCTACTGCGTTACCAAATGAAAACTGGGACATTTTCTTTAAAAGTTTCATTGGTATTGGTCTCTCTTACTCAACCCTAAACTGATGACATTTTTGTTATTTATTATGCTAAAATAAATTTGCTTCCTATTTTTGAAATTACTTTTACACAATTTATGCAAAAACTTATGATTATGCAATGGTTCTTAAAATCTCACCTTTGATCTATACATTTTGACTAGTTTTAGCCTCCGAAGCAGCTCTTCTTTGTCACGAACCTGCTTCACCAATAGTGCTTTTTCTTCATTTAATCCTTGTTTAGGTTTCTCAATCACAGAATCAACGGGCTCAGATTTACATGCACTGACATTCTTGACTGTATTTTTCAATTGTGCATTTTCTTCAGATTCACTGCCTTTGTGTTTAGAACTTTGAGATTCCAAGCTGTTTTCTACTGTTGAAGATGCCGGTTTCTCTGAAAAATTCTGATCATTTTCTTTCTTCTCTACTTTAAGACGTTTTATCACACTGCAAGAATTAGATGAAATTCTTGTCTTCTTTACTTTGTCTTTAAGTGTTGCACTTGTAGGCTGAAAAGGGAACAAGACATTAAAAATAAAAACATTCATCAAGAGAAACACTTCCAAAGAAAATAAGCCAACTAGAAATAACAATCTTAACATTTCTATGGTAGGTACCACTAGCTGGTTTTTCTGTCTCCATGCATCTAAAGCAAGCATGACAAAATGTCTAATTTTCAGACACTCCGTTAGTTTCATTTTCTTTTACCTTAGCAAGATCAACACCTTTCTAAAACAGTGTTGAGACATTTATCCCAGTATTAGCTGGAGTTGCAGCTCAATGGTAGAGTGCTTGCCCAGCATGTGCAAAGCCCTGTGTTCAAACTTCAATACTACAAAAAAAAATTTTTAAAAACCAAGCATGGGCCTGACACTATTCCTGACGTTTTGGAATTACTGAGGAAAAGACATACTGCACCAAAGACTTTCATAAAGGTAATATTGTACAGATTCAAACTTCCTTGATTTGGATCATAATAACCTGAACTTAAACTAAGTGAAAGGGATTCAGAATGAAAATCTGTTAACCATCATGTTAATTACCACTCTTCAATAGACTTAAAACAATCACTGCTACAACACCAGAACCAATTCATTGAAAGAACCAAGACTGTCATACTTCTTTTTGTGAACTATCCGCATCAGGAGATGGTGGATCCACAGAGTCTTGTGGAGTCCTAGCTTTATCTGGTGAACTTTGCATTGTGGAAATGAGATCTTTACTCTCTTCTAAAAAAGAAAAATTATAAAATGAGAATCAGATTAACCATATCATTACAGTTCTCATCTTTTACCACGGCCTTTTTTCATAGTGTACAAAACACCCATAAATAAACTAGCAACTTCTAACTACATAGAGTTGTAATTCAATCTTGCTCCTTTTGCAGTTTCCCACACAGAAACTGTTTTTGGGTTTTTATTTTTATTTTGTGTGTGTGTGTGTGTGTGTATATTTCAGAGACCTTGTTTTCCTCTCTCAAAATATCAACATCTGCATTACGGAGAAGAAACAGGAGAGTGAACAACTATCCAGTCAGGAATTCCTTAATTTCATTAAGATCGCTTCATATTTGAATGGAGATACAGCCAAAATCATGACTTGAAAAACATCGGCGGGCCCATCAAGCATCCTGAACCCCGCCAGCTGCGTGATGAGAACCAGTTAACCCTCTAGGCCGGGGGCCTAAGAAATACAGGCCCAACAAACGGAGGTCTGTCCGCGCCGCTTTTAAGCACCAAAAAACTCTGAAAAGGAGACGACGTGGTCTCCTCCAACAAAGAAATCAACTTTAGCAGGGTAAAACAGAGGGGGGGGTCCTCCCCGCCTTCCCCCGGCTGCAGAAAGCCCACTACCCCTTCAGACACGAGCCCCCGTCGAAGGAAAGGCGGTACCCCACGACTCCACAGCACACTCCCGAAGCCCAGCTCCCAGGCGCCCCCCAGCCGAGGAGCCCGCCACCTCATCAGCCATCCCCCGCCCCCGCATGCGCGCGCAGCTGCGCCGGCAACCAATCCTGCCCCGGGGCGTGGCCGCGCGAGAAATGGAAGGACCAAACATTCGCGTGCGAGGGCGCGAACCTCCACCAGGGGGCGAGATGCGGCCACACGGGAGGCGCCAAGATGTGTGATAGGCAGGGTTGACGGGCGCGCGCGGCTATGCCCCGCCCAGCGCTCCAGGGCGGTGAACGCCGAGCGGGCACGAGCTTCGCGTGGCATCTGGGGCGGGCGGACGGGGCGGGGCTGGGCGTCTGGCCTACCCTGAGCAGGGCACGCTCCCTTTCGCGGCTCCGCTGGCCTTTTTTCCCCGTCAACCGCCTTCCCTACCTGCATCCTTGTTTGTGTCCCCAGCACCGTCCTCCCGGTTGATTTCGGGCTTGTCTGCGCGCTCACCACAGCACTTGCTTTCCTCAGACATGGCGGGACCCGAATTGTACAGCTCACAAACGCTCCAAAGGGCAGAGACCGCCAAAGAGCAGCGATGGGTTCCAACCTGTGGAGAATCAAACGTACAAGAAACCCACCGAGTCCCCACACGTTCTGCTGAGATAGTTTCTAGCTTTATTTTGCTGCCCAAAACTCAGCAGTCGCCTCACTACGCTTTCCACTGCGTCCACCTCAAAACTCACACCCCTTAGAACGTTGCTTCCTACCAGTTAGCCAAATGCGAGCTAAAATGAAGACAACGGAACTTGCCCTGGCGCAGTACCGGAAGGAGAATGAGCGCTGAGGACGATTGGGTGGGTCCAGAAGGAGGACGCTGGGGGTGCGCACGGCCCTTGCTGAGCCCTGGTTGGCTGCGCTCTTGGCTGGAAAACGCAGTTTCCGGTGTTGCGACGTGCTGTTGCCACGCAACTGCCAAGAGAGCGAACTTGGGTGGAGCGCTGGGCTGAGGAAAAGGCAGCTATGTAGCTTCTGAGTCATGGGGAAGTTGGGAATTTGAAGGAGCCAGTGTTTTCAGTCTTAGCGAGTGGCCATTTTGAGTCTTTATATTCTACTAGGTCTGATAATAATGGCTTAGAAGCAGCCAGAAGGAAGTAACTGGAGTCCTGAGCGGTCAGGTGTAAATACAGGACCCGAAGAAAACGTAATGCACTGATTTGGAGCGTAAATGTCGGCGTTGGACTGTGTAGGTCCAAGCCGAGGCTCCTCATTTTGTCTCCTTTGTTATGTAGTATCCGTTATTTCCCCCTGGGCAAAGGGAATTCGTGAGAGGCCACTAACAGTCAAGTTTATTCACCGGTCCCTGATTTAAAGGAATGGATCACGCAAACTTTCTTTCTCTTCTCTTTCCCCCGCCAAAAAAAAAAAAAAAAACACGGCCGGGGGGAGGGGGCGGAGGGCGCTAAAAAAGAAAAAAAAAAGGTGCTGTGATTGATTCTAAATCTCGGATTTGGCTAACTAGTGTGAAGCCACGTTCCCCACAGATCTCAATATGTACATTTTTTTTTTCCTTTACTTATCCCCTGGCATGCGTTCATCTCGTTGAATAAAGCAGAATGATTTGTCCTGACAATAGAAGCACAATGCAGACTCCGCATATTCTTTACACCTAGGGGCATAAGGGTGAGTTGTTTTTATGAGTCCTTAAAATCAGCTGCTCCCAAATCCTTTTATAGTTACAACCTAGAGCTGTGTTTTTGCTGGCTGCATAAAGAAAAACAACATCTTGCCTTGCAAATGTTCTGACTTGTTTTTTATATGAATTGGTATATTAAAACAAGATTGTTTGGCCCGAGTTTCAAAGCTTCAGAATGAGTCCTCAGAAAAATCTGAATTCAGAAATGTGCATTTGTTGACGCCCATCTCTGACTTGTACATGTTGTTAGGAAAAAAAAAAATGAACTCCCCTTTACTGAATTTGTATTACTCTTGTTACATACAAAATTGGAAATCCACTTTCCACTCTCAACTTAGTGTAAAATAAATGGATTTTAGACAGCCCCTGTAGCTTTCATGTACCTTTAGATAAAGCCTAACCAACGTCTCTGTGACTTTAGTGACCGGAAATCTATTTGACTGTGAAGAGTTTGGTATATCTGATACAGGATGTTGTATGTTTCAAATGGAACTTTTCAAGTAGGAAAGAACACTGCCCAATTGAGCCAGAAAGCAAAGACTCCATACCCTGCCATAGAGAACAATTTAAGCACTAGAATTAAAAGATAATTAATTGTGATTAATAGCAACCTAAGTCAGACTTTCTGCATGTTTTTAAATTTCTTCAATACCCTAGGCTACTGTTGGCCCTTTTGTTATTCACCAGGGAGTGGTAAAATGCTTCTTCCATTCTTGTCTATGATTACTGTTGGTGCGATGATGACATAGACCTAAAAATCTTTATGAGTTTATTTTATTATTCTTTTTTAATGACAAGAAAACAATAGTGAATAGTCTTCTCTTTCTCTCCTCCCCCTCAAGCATACACACACACACACACACACACACACACAAATGTACTTTTTGTCCACAATTTAAGTTTTCATTTTAGTAGAATTCTTTTTTTTTTTAAATTTCTCAGGTTTAGCATTAGTTTTTAAATCTTAATAATCTCAGGATGATATAAATCTATTCCACAGACTTCTTATATTGACAAAAAAAGGTGTCTTGTAGACATAGCTAGGATCTGTAGGAATTTTTTAAGACTATCAATTTTTAAGACCATTTTATTTTTAAAAATCCATTTGAGTGAGGAATTGTGCAAAATTCATATGATTAAGTTGATTTATAATGTCCGTGAGGATGAATTAAAGAAACTGAATTCAGATTCGTTACAGAGGAAAATCTGCTAAATTTCCTTAACTGGCTTTTTTAAAAAAAAAAAAAAAATTAGTTGTAGATGGATACAATACCTATATTTATTTATTTTTATGTGGTGCTAAGGATAGAACCCAGTGTCTCACACTTAACTAAGCAAGTGCTCTACCACAGAGCCACAACCCAGTCCCCCTTAACTGACTTTAAATATTAGTTATGACATTTTCTTTTTCTTGAAAATCATCTTCAAAAATTCTTCTGTAGTTTTCTCTTCCTGTGAATTCCAAATGTACTTACAGACCTATGCATGGAACAGAGGTGTTTTAGTGGTCTGTCATTTCATAGATGTCTCTTTGAGAATAATTAACAAATAATTTCTTCCTCTGTTACCTAAAAATCTCTTCTAGGATTCCAAAAGTGTAATTGCCTCACTTGTAGAGACTATTGAAGACTTAGTTACCAAATGGTGATCTTTGTGAGTTAACTGATTAATTTTTTTGCCAAGTTAAGCGAGAAAGGAGTCTTGCTTAACTTGGGATTGAAGCAATCCCAAAATGAAGGAGCTCTAGATTTAGTTCTTAGGCAAGCCTCAGAGATTGCCTTACTGAATAGAGTGGTTACTTAGAACACAGACATGGGGGGAGGCTCAATATTGTTAGTGTGATAAAAATCTTTCCATGATCAGGCATCCAGAACATTTATCTAATAACTAATATTCAGGATAACATAAAGAACAAAAACCTAAAGAGCTCGCCTCACTAAAGTTCCTATTCTTTTTATTCTACCAGATCTGGCTTTTTGTCAAGTCCATTGGAGACTAGAGAAGCAAAAGTGTCTATGATTCACTGCTGTTACTGGGTGTGTTCACTTGGAGAAGAAGAGAGTCATTCAGGTTAGATTAATAATGGTGAGAGAGGAGGTAGGCTGTGTGGGTGCCTAGGTGGGGGGATAGTGGCATAGGCACATAGAAAAAAGCTAATGAGTATAAAAGTATTGCTCAGGGCCACATCCTTCTCAGATCCTTTATTAACTCAGAAATGTCATCCTTGCATTCATTTGAAGAAAGAAAGGCATTAGATGTCAGCAAATCCTTCAGCAACAGAACTTGTCTTGTAATCATCTTTAACCACCTTGAAGTTTGATAACAACCCCCATGATAATTTCACAGCATTGAAATCTGTTTGAAGTTCCGGTAAACATACCAACTCAGTATTCTACTCTCTCTCTCATTACTGTTTCAGTCCTGAGGGTATAAAAGGTTTTTTCTTAGTGGGTTTTTGTTTGTTTGTTTGTTTGTTTTTTAAGATGGAGAAGCAAGATTTTCTTATAATGCCAGGAAAATAAGGAGTTAAGAGAGCATTCTACCAGGTTTTAGGATACTATTGGTAATTTCATTTCCAGTCTTGGAAAACTTCTTGGCAAATTTCTATAAGTATAATGGTACAGCAAATGTGTCACTTTAGCCTAACAAGAAATTTTCTGGTCTGATTCAGCTCTGAGAGCTAGATTGATTTTAACCCCTTTCCCAATCAGGAGAAAACATAGTTTGCCACTTCCAAAGGCAACGTAAAATATCTTACGTTTCTACCATCATTTCTACCAACATTATATAATGTTGGAAAAGAAGTATAGAATACAACTCCCTGTACTCTGATATGGTGCTGCAAGACTTTACCCAACTATTTAAACTTTGTCAGCACAAGATTAAGACTGATGATACTTTTCCTTCAACAAAATAAACCTCTAACTCAAATTCTTCCGAATTTTCCTTCCTCCCCAAATTTCTCCTTATGTGCCAGTCTAGTATTAACCTACCACCTATCAAGATGATGTGGGTTCATCATCTCAGTTTTTTTTTAACTTGATGTAAGTACCTAACTCTGAGTTAAACTGTCCTTTCTTTAAGCCACTTTCAATCTTGTTTTTTTTTTTTTAAAGAAAGAGAGAGAGAGAGAGAGAATTTTTTAATATTTATTTTTTAGTTTTCGGCAGGCACAACATCTTTGTTTGTATGTGGTGCTGAGGATCGAACCCGGGCCGCACGCATGCCACGGGAGCGCGCTACCGCTTGAGCCACATCCCCAGCCCCTCAATCTTGTTTTAACTTTCTTTTTTTTTTTAAATAAAGAAGGGTTACTTATACCTGTAATCCCAGCAGCTTGGCAGGCCGAGACAGGAGAATCCCAAGTTCAAAGCCAGCCTCAGTAAAAGCGAGGCACTAAGCAACTCAGTGAGACCCTGTCTTCTAAATAAAATACAAAATAAGGCTGCGGATGTGGCTCAGTGGTTGAGTGCCCCTGAGTACAATCCCTGGTACTCCCACTCCCCCCAAAAAAGAGAAGGGTTATTACTTAAATAATTCTCTCCCAACCCTCCTTGGCACATGGAAATAAAGACTTAGTCTATCTCCATTGTGTTGTTTACTCCCTTCTTTATGCTCTGTCATGACTTGTGAATCTTTGCCCTTTCATGAATTCTGGGTATTGAAAACGGAACCTCTATATTGCTGAAGGGCTGCTGTGAGTAGAATTCATGAAGTACAGGGACAACACCCACCCCAAAGATGGCCTTCTCGGGTTTCTGAAAAAACTTGTCATCTGACAGACAACATCCTAGGATATGAAGAAATATAGGTTTGGGTTTTGGAAGGCAGACAACTAACCACGTCCACATTTGTTAAGCAAATTCCTATGAAACTGTAAATTATAAGCTACTCACAGGTTAAAAAAAAAAAAAAAGCAAGCATTACTACAGTTGGCATTGTCTGAAACGCCTTCATAGCCTAACTCTGAGCCATTGAAATAGATTTTTTGAACTTGCACATACAAGTTTAAAATTTTTGTAAAGCTGCCAAATCTGTACAACAGTAATTAGCATAAAGCTTGTGCAATTAAGCTGCCCCAAAAGGAATGAGTTTGGCTCTTTGGCAAGATGTTCCACTTCTCCTAAAAAGAAGAAAAGAAAAAAAGCAGTTTAATCAATTCATATTATTTTAACTCAGAGCTCTTTCACCCAGAATCTGAAGAGCTGTCACGCTGACTTTGTCTCCTTCCAGTTACTTGTCTATAGGGATAGCAACTTATTTTCAGTCACTAGTTTTCAGAATGAATCCATTAAAAATTGGTATTTTAGTGACCAATACCACTTTGTCTGCTTATCAACGCTTTCTTTTTTTAACAGTTTGAAAGAATCGGTATTACTATTCCCCACCATCAGACAGAATTTTTCCTTCCTCAGAATAGGATTAAGTCCCCAAAACAAATTCAAGGAAGAAAATTCATTTCAGAAAAACAAATTCAGGGATATTGAACAGTAGATATGGTGAGTCAGTATCTGACTAGACTTTGATGAGTGAAAAATGGCATGTTATTACATGCATGAAAGACTACAAGTAAGAATTACGTGGACTAATGAGAGTACTTAGGAGGTTGATATTAACATTTGCATACTAATTAGCAGCTCTCAAGCCTTACAAACCCCTCAGCTTCCAGTCAGTAACTGCTGGAGCTGAGACTACAGACAGCATCCCTGGATCACTGTGTTCATACCGGAAATTGGGCCTCCTAAGTATTCAAATATTCAAACATTGTCTGCCAACAATTATGTAGAAGAGGAGTAGGGAAGTTGGAGGAGGAGAGGGAAAGAGTGGGGGTTGGGGGCAAGCTGTCTTTACTTCATGTTTCTTACACTTAAGCAGACCAACAACTCATGTTCTAAAACACTATTTTTTCATAACAAATTACTGATTACTAGACTTGTTTACTCCATACTACAAATTATTCTGCAGATTTAACTTGAGTTTTGAAATACAAGCAGCAAACTAAACGCCACAAATCCTGGGCACATTGACTCTGAGCTCAATTCTGAGAAAATAATGATTTCTTCCTAAATGAGAAACACAAGCTTCATGGTCTTAAGGCCTTTTGATAAATTAAAAGGGTTATGGAAGAACAAGATTTTGTGATTGATAAAGATGAAAGCCTGTATGACTGATACATGAGCACTCTCTTATTAGAACTGTGGGATATGATGATAATCAGGTTCAGCCTAATTATACCATGTGAGAGGCCATGTTTATAGTAGTTGAATTTTTGAATGGGTAAAACTGTAAAGCCACAGACCTTACTGATTTTTCTTTTGAATTCTAAACCTCATCTTTGTTGATTTTCGTTGCCATTCAGTTTAAATTGAGAAATGTGGGGAAGTCGTTTGGGGATTTTCACCTGGAATATAAGATTTGGTGGAAACAAATGCCACTCATGGACATTGACATCTTTTTTTTTCCCCTCTAATTTGCTCATTCTGATGGAAATATGGCTGTATCAGAGATAGCAGTAAAGGGGGTGGGTCTGAGTTCTTTATTGACCCTGCCATTTATAACTGAGTTATTGGGCTTTGGCAGGTTTGATGCAATTCTATGGTCTTGGTTTTCTCCTCTGTGAATATGGATAGAAAGGGTACTTTTTCCATCTCTGAATTTCTGTAATTCCAGTTTGTTTTCATTTTGGTACACCTGAAATTACCAGTTCCCACTAGAGAGTTAAATGAAGTCACAGGAAAATTTTCCTATAGAAATAGCCATTATGATAATACTATGGAAGATGTGCTAAGTGCTGTGGATGGAAAACTAAACACATTTTTAGGAGTTTACAAATTGGACACCAGTATTTATCTCATAGATTCAAACAGGGTCAGCCCTGGGGAAAATTGGCACATAAAGGATATTTTTTTCTTTAATGACCCCTCTTTCCTCTTAGACCTCCCACATTATATGAGCCCACCCTCCCAGCCCAGGACTTCAGGCTAAATCTCACTTCTTGCCACTGCCAAGCATACGTCTAGCTACTCTGCCTGCTTGTACTGTCATCTTCTGGAACTACACATCATCTTAATATCTGATGCATGCAATAAGTGCTCAATAAATGTTTTGAATGGAGGAATTCAAGAATGGATGGATTAATTATTTAATCAATGGAATTACTGGTCAAATCTATGCACTAACTGTACTTGCCTTTAAACAAAAATATGTGACAAAAAAATTAATATGGCCAACACAAACAAAAGGTCTAATGAATTTGATGACATGGTGAATAGAGTGAGTTTGGGGAGAAGCAATTGGAAACCCTCCAGGCAAAATTCTGGTGTATCTTTTTTAAATTTCTGTGTTGCTGGTGGGAATTTAAAATGACACAGCCACTGTGGAAAACAATACAGTGGTTTCTCAAAAAATTAAACATAGAATGACCATATTCCATTTCTGAGTATGTGCTGAATGAATTGAAGCAGAATTAAACAGATATTTGAATATCCATGTTCATAGCAGTTTTATTCCGTATCATCAAAAGGTGGAAGTGACCAAAGTCCATCAGCAGATAAATGGATAAACAAAATCTACATACATACCATGGAATAGTACTCAATATTACAAAGGAATGAAATTCTGACACATGCTACAATATGGATGAACTTTGAAAACATTAGGCCAAGTGAAATAAAGCAGACAGAGAAAGATAAATACTATATGATTCCACTTTACCTGAGGTTCTTAGAGTAAAGCAATTCATAGAAACAGAAAATAGAATGGTGATTACTGGTGGGATGAGGAGAATATTGTTTAATGGGGTCAGAGCTTCAGTTTGAGAGGATATAAAATCCTGGATAGGGATGGTGGTGATGGTTGCATAACAATGCGAATATATTTAATTTCACAGAATTATATATTTTAGAATGGTTAAAATGATAAATTTTATTTTGTGTATATTATCACAATTTTTAAAAAATCTCTTTTTGGGAGTAGTGGTGCTCCCAGCTACCTGGGAGGCTGAGGCAGGAGGATCAAAAGTTCAAGGCCAACTTATGCAACTCAGTGAGAACTTGTCTCAAAATAATTAAAAAGAGAGAGAGAGAGAGAGAGATGAAGCATTGAGGATGTATCTTAGTGCTAGAGCTCTTGCCTAGCACGTGTGAGACCCTGGGTTCAACTCTTAGCATTAAGCCTTTGCGCACGGGCACACACACACACATACAAAGGGCTGGGGATGTAGCTCAATGCTTGCCTACCATGTGCAAGACCCTGGATCCAAGCAGGTCTCTCTCTCTCTCTCTCTCTCTCTCTCTCTCTCACACACACACACACACACACACACACACACACACACACAATCTCCAAGGAGAATATTTTCAATGTAACTGATACCAGGATTGAACTGCTTCTCTAAGGCAAAAAGTATTCCTCCAATCTAATCTAAACATTTCAGCTGAATGTTTTCTTATTTCTTACAATTGCTTCATATTGTCCTGTCATTGGACCAAGGATGTTTACTCTCACCAGATTAGAAATATATACCAAACATGAGCTTCCTTTCTGGATGATGTCACTGGCCATCTTTGGAACAGGTGTCTTTTTTTCACAATTGGATGGGTTTTAACAGACTCATTTTCCTGTCTTCTTATCAGAGGCAGCAAAATCTGTGGTCTATGCAGCCAGGAGTAGAGTAAAGGTGAGTCACTTTCATGGAAATCAACCTATAATTTCAGCTTCAGGAGAACAAGTCGGATAAGGCAGCATGAAGTAAGTATATGGGGGGCAGCAACAAAGAATACTGAATATCATTCCACAATGTATATATGCATCAAAACATTACCTTGTACTGCATGAATATAAGCAACTATTATTTGTCAATTTAAAAATACAACTTAAAAAACCTTGATTTTATTAATTCTGCTAACTGTGCTCTATACCAATAGTATAACATTGAAAAAAGGCAGAGACATACAAATCCTTTCGGGAATGACCTCAGAAAATAAATAAATTTTATTTCTCTGAAAACAGATTGTGTTTTATTGGCCTCATTTATCTATTTTATTTCCCTAAATATGTCTTGCCTCTCACTTCTCTTCAACGTCAGCTCAGGTCTGGCCTGTGTGCAGAAATCATCTCCTGACTGGACTCCTGACTCCTGGAAGTGGACACTACTCTTCCTGTGCATCCCATTGCCCACACCCGTCCATTCTACACCTCCATGCAGGATGACTTTTAACGATCTTAAAATCTTCACATGACTGCCAATCCAAACTTCTCACCAACTCACTCATCATACTTTTCCAGCCTCATCTTGTACCCATCCCTGCACACACCCTGCACACCAGCCTCACGGCATGGCATTATGGACTGGAGTGGTATGTGAGTTCTATTTTATTGTCTTTACAATAATCCTGATAAATTTACTCCTCTTACTTTTCAATCAACTTTTTTTTTACAACTGATAAAACGAACTCTGAAAATAGATTCCACAATTATATAAGCCTGACTATAGAATACAGATGTTTCTTAGATAATATAGCAATAAACTTGTGATTGAAAAGTTTTGAAACACCTACCTCAGGACTCACTGACACACATGAAATATAATGGCTTGGGGTTTTCCACTCGTGTTGGGTCATAAAGAAGGAAGTACTCTTTAGGGTAGCATTTAAAAGAATGAATATTGGAGTCACACATGCCTGGATTTAAATCTCAACTCTTCCCTTATAAAATCTACTAATGATAATCTTACTAAATGTTTCCTCATACATAAAATGGAGTAATAATATCTACTCATTAATTGTAATGCTGCAGATAAAGCGATTGACATGGAACTTGGCAGATAGTGACATTCAGCATGGTGGTGGTGGACTCAAGGTGGCAGTGCTAGTGGATACCTTCAGATGGAGAAGATAGACAGATGGAGGCAGATGCACAGAGGCCATAGTAGAATGAGCTGCTTGAGTTTTCTCATCTCTTTCATTAAGACAGATTTCCTCAAACTGTGCTCCCATCAGACAACAGTGTCCTGGGAGCTGCTCCAAGGTGCTTTATAGGTAAAATCAAATTAAAGGGAACTTTTCCAAATTCATAGAAAAAAAATAAGTGGAATGCTTTCAATTTGAATTTTTTCCCTCTTTTTAAGGGAAAAATTGTCTGCTAGTGGATAATAGCAGATAACTGAATGAATAGCAAATAAATATTAAGCTTCTCAAATGTTTATTCAACAGATATTTTTTTTTTTTTTTTTTTTTTTTTTGCAGTACAGGGGATTAAACTCAAGGCCTTGTGCGTGCTAGGCAAGTGCTCTACCACCAAACTACCTCCCAGGCCAACAAATACTTGTTTTATAAGAGTTTTTTTTTTTCCTCCTAAAGACCATAAACGTGTAGTTTCATCAATTTCCTGCTAGCATGATTGCTCCTAGTTCATCTGGTAAAATTAAATATGACTTTATTTCATATTTTTCTGCAAAGAGCACCATGACATCCCCATCCCTGACCATCTGCAGAGGTACAGATCTGCTATTGCCATCAACCCTTTGACGCTTTGGAGCTCTGATTTTTAAGACAAACTTAAGACTTCACTACGATATTTATGAAGAGACTAACCCTCTTCTAACCCTTCAGAACTTAGAGGAGCGTTTCCTTATATATGCAAATTTTAAAAACAAGCAAATAAAATCTTGGTTGCCTCACACTTCTATTTTTTGTGGCCTAGTCTAGGAATAAAGGAGTACATCCACACCTCCTGGAGTAATAGTACATGAGGATGTCCCAAAGAGTGGGAATAAGAAATAGGAAATCCAGAGGAATCATGTCCTGCTCTGGCCTTGGGCTCAGCCAGTCACCAAGAGGGAAAAACTAAGCTGGACTGGGTGGCACATGACTGTAATCCCAGCAACTCAGGAGGCTAAGGGAGGACCACAAGTTCAAAGCCAGCCTCAGCAATCTAGCGAGGCCCTATCTTGAAATTAAATTTTCTTAAAATGGCTGGGGATGGAAGCTCAGTGGTAAAGTATTCCTGGATTCAATCCCCAGAACCAAAAAGAATAGGGTGGTCAAGGGTGGGGGTGGGAGTGGGGGTGGAGAATCAAGCTGTTCATAGCTAGTGACTAGGGAGCTATTCAGATTTTGGAAAACACAAGTGATTAACTCTTGACTCATCTTCCTCTCAGAAATCCCCAGAGGCTTAGAGTAACTTGTTTATTGCTTGTTCCTGATAAGTAAGAGTCTAGAACATGTCTAGGTATTGACAGGCACCTATGCTGTCACATAGCTTTGGGTAGCCCTCATCTCACGGTATGGCTCAGCACTACTTCCATGTTCATCCTTGTGCATCATCCATGGTTACTCAGAGGTGTAGAAGGAAAGGAATTTGGGGATCTTACTGTTCAGTCACAAACAGAAAGGCCCAAAGAACATGGCATGAATTTGGGGACCCAAATCCAGCTTTTCCAGGTGGTCTCACCCTGCTGAGAGTCTGGATGAACACATCAGTTTGAGCCAAATTTTATGTTTCACATTCAAGGAGCTATCATAATCATACATTTAATTCATATTTTATTAATTGTTCATCTTAATTCCTACATTTATTGCTGCGAAGTGAATCTGATATGCTCACAAAACAGCTAAATTTATAAGAAAAGTTTGAAAGGTAGCTTTAGTTTTAAATAAGGAGAATTCAGAAACTTCTTGGAAAAATTTCCTGAAAACTCCTACTTATCACTATAGCTACTGCACCAGGATATTATTAAAGATGCCACAAACAGATTGGGGTATAGTTCAATGGCAAAGTCTTTGCTTAGCATGCAGAAGGCCCTAGGTTCGAACCCCAGTACTGCGAAAGGAAGGAAGGGAAGGAGGGAGAGAGTGGGGGAGGGAGGGAGAAAAATAAACCACAAAGTCAAAATGGGTGCCACAGACTAGGAGAAGGTATTTATAATATGTATAACTCACGAAGAAAATGAATTAAGAAAAAGATAATCCCAAGTTTAAAATGGTCAAGAGATTTGAAAAGAGGATAACTAAATGTTAAGTAATGCATGAAAAGATAGGGAACTTCATTAGGAATCAGGGAAATTCAATTCAAACTGCAATGAGATACGACCACACACCTGCCAGAATGATACAAGGGTTAGTGTGAATTAGAGCGTCAGGAAGTCTCACAGTGGGATCAACCACTGGGAGATCTGGCATTGCTTACCAAGGTCAAGTGCACATACACTCTGTCATCCAGCCCGTGCCCCTGTAGGTGTACATCCTGCAGGAATTGTGTGCATGTGCTCAACAATGAGGTGTACAAAAAAGTTTATAGCAGCATTTTTTTGTTAGTCAAAGTCTAAAACAATTCAGACGCCAGAGTGCTCGCCTAGCACGTGTGAGGCCCTGGGTTCGATCCTCAGCATCATATAAAAATAAATAAATAAAGATATTGTGTCCAACTACAATTAAAAATATACATATTAAAAGAAAAGTAGGAAAAGTGTTTCAAGATGTGTTCCTTTATTTGTATTCAGGAATTCTGAGTCAGCAACAAACTTCTCTACACATTGTATGTTAGCTACATAATATACATGTATTGAAATTATTTTTCCTTTTTAAAATTAAGAATGTAATTTTTAGAGCACTTTTAAGTTTATAGAAAATTTGAAGAAAAAATACCAAGAGTTTCCACATATGCCTTTACCTGTAACCCATACACACACATACACACACACAATGGGCATCTTACATCATTAGTGTGGTACATTTGTTTCATTTGGTGAGTCAATATCGACATACTACTTTTAACTAAAGTCCATAGTTTGCATAAGGGTTCACTCTATGCTGTACATCATATGGATCTGTACAAATGTATAGTTATACGTGTTCTTCATCACAGCCAAATATGCCATTTAAATTTAACATGGTGTCTCACTGCTTACCTCCATACAGTTTGCTTTATGATTATTCTGCTTCATTGCTGTCCCATTGATTTTTTTTCCTTTAGAATTGGAGCTATTTCCAAGGAGGTTGCAAATTTCTTTTTATGTATTTAGCCATTGGCATAAGTTAAGTAACATCAAAATAAAGATTTAGGGCGAAGGACTAAGGCCAAAGATATTGGTTTCCAGGCCTAAAATTTCAGAACTAGCTCACCTTCTACCTGTCTTTGGCAGTTGAAAGATGTGTCCAAATTCCAGTGAAAGATTTTTTTGTAATGTTTCAGGGAAGACCTGCTATGGGCCATTCTATCCACAGCCCCCACACAGAGGTTCTCTGAGTCATGCTCTGAATCAACCTGAGGCTCGGGACAGGATGCGCCAGTTCCTGCTCCTGGCACAGTCATCCCAGAAGATTCAGTCTACCTTGCTGTGTGACCATGGACCACACTCAACCTGGACAGGATGCTCCCAGCACATCTGTCTTCCTCCTCCTTCTGGATTCCTCAGGGCAGAATCTCGGAAATGACGAATGCCCCCTCAAAATGGAAGGTAGCGGCACTCCCCTGCCCTATTCACAAAGAAGCAGCAGGAAGAGGTGGTTTCTAATCCCAGCTGCTCGGGAGACTGAGGTAGGAGGATTGTGAGTTCAAAGCCAGCCTCAGCAAATGCAAAGCACCAAGCAACTCAGTGAGGCCCTGTCTCTAAATAAAATATAGGGCTGGGGATGTGGCTCAGTGCCCCTGAGTTCAATCCCCAGTACCAAAAAAAAAAAAAAAAAGAAAAGAAAAGAAAATACTCAGGCTAAAGAGTAGTCCTACATTTTTGCACTTTGGTTTTAGAGTGAACTTTGTTGACTGTGTAACTATGAACACTAGATAAGAGAATATCTCACTATTTAGTCACTGAATAAAGAACAAATACGGGAGTATTGATTATATGTTAGAAGAAGAGAGAGCAGATATACTCAATATATTTTAAAAACAACCAAACAACATCACAGAAACAGAATTCATAAATAGAATAGATGAAATCCAAAGTTAAGAATAAAATCAAAAGCAACCCAGGGGTTGGGGGTATAGTTCAGTGGTAGTTTGCTTGAACAGCAGGCATGAAGTCCCGGTTTAATCCCCAGCAACTCCCACCCCCCCACACACAAAAAAAACACCTCAAAGTTGTTACAAAATGGGTTTACCAACTTATCAACATTGTAAATCACACAATATTTAAATCACCACTAGCATAACCTCTTTATAATTGTCTGGTTTACAATGTTGGTAAACCAATTTCAAAACAATTGAGCTGTCTTTGATATTATCCTTTATTTTGAATCTCATCAGAGCATTGGAAATGATTAGACTCATGCATACCCTAAGCTTAATAAGTTTTTTTCCTTCGTGGAAATAGTAAAGCAATAAGATTATGGAGGAATATCTAGGACTCTAGGAAATAAAACTACTTGCTGGGTACAAGGGTGCCTGTATTTCCAGCTACTTGGGAGGCTGAGGCAGGAGGATTGCAAGTTGAAGGCCAGCTTGGGCAATTTAGAGAGACCCTGTCTCAATTTTAAAAAAGAGGTGGGGATCTAGCTCAGTGGTAAAGCACCCCTGAGTTAAATCTTCACTACCAAGAGCAAAAAGAAAACTAAAGCAGATGAAAATTATTGTTGATAATTTTACTATGTATTTGTATGTCTACAATCATGATGATGATTACCTATTAATAAATAAAACAGCTCCTCCAGGAGCTATAATAAAGCAGTGTGTGTGTGTTCCATGACTTTGAGTTACGGTGAAAAGAACTTCACATTCTTTAACTCAGATTTTCTCCTGTATCATTTTCCTCTGCATGAAGTATACAGGAGTTTTTAAAGTAGTTCAAATTATATTTCTTTCCTCTGTCATTTACCTTTGTTGTTAGAGATTTGCATCTATCAGATCACAAGTCTTCTTTTAAAATAGACAATCTACAAATTATGCAAACTATGGACTTTTTAACTAAAGTTAAAAATCTACAAAATTACATTTCTTTTCTGAAAATGTTCTTACTTGATGGGACATCATGACCTGTGGGTTTAGGAGAAGTTGAAAGGCCTATGAGATACCAATAGGCTTCCCTGCTCTGGGGCCAATTCCAGTCTGTTCTCTGCTTTTTGAAGGGCAAACTCGTGCTTATTTAGGCACATAGAGCTGCACAAATATAAACTCCGGTAATGGAAAACAGGGTTCATCCATGGAGTCAGCATGATTTATAGATGTCAGAATATCTGAAAATGAGTCATGTGATCATTCAATTTGCCATGTGGTGGGTATCATTTGCTTTATTAGAATAGATGTGTTGAGCCGCGCGTGGTGATACCTGCCTGTAATTCCAGCAACTCAGTAGGCTGAGACAGGTGGATCATAAGTTCCAGACCAACCTGCACAACTTAATGACAGCTTGCTCAAAATAAAAATTTTAAAAAGGGCTAGGGATGTATGTTAGGTGTGACACATTCCTGTAATCCCAGTGACTTAAAAGACTGAGGCAGGAGAATGACAAGTTTGAGGCCAGCCTCAGCAATTTAGTGAGTCCCTAAGCAACTTAGCAAGACCCTGTCTCAAAACAAAAAGTGAAAAGGGTTGGGATAGGGCTCAGTGGTTAAGTGCCCTTGGGTTCAATCCTGATACCAAAAAAAAAAAAAAGACAGAGAAAGAAAGAATGCATTGGTCTTACATAAAAATGTTTCTTGGCTAAGAACTCCAATATTTTAGGACAATCCTTTGAGATGTATGGAGTAGTACTGAACCTGAATCTATACCATGGCTGAATTTCCTTGTGAGTACCATGCCCAAAGGCAACAAGCTGTGAATAAGCCGTGCTTTCAATATTCATTTATATTTAAAACTTATGGAAAACTTAATAGAGTTTGTACAGGTTAAATAATTTGTTCCACAAGTACTTTTACTGTTTTGTTTAAAATTGCCAAGAGGCTGGGGTTGTGGTTCAGTGGTAGGGCACTTGCCTAGCACATGTGAGGCACTGGGTTTGATCCTCAGCACCACATTAAATAAATAAATAAAGTTATAAAAAAAAACAATTGATGAAAAATATTTTTTAAAAAAATATTGCCCAAAAAACCACATGCCTCCAGTCTCTGCGCCATGGGTGTCAGTGGCGAGAGATCACCTGTGTTTGTTTTCACAGCCTGCTTCAGGTGCTGACTGAGGGCATTCCCACCGGAAAGGAAAAAAATCCAGGGGATCTCAGAAACCTGGGGTGTATAAATTGTTACTAAGCCAGGCACAGTGGCACAGACCTGTAATCTCAGCAAGGTTGAGGCAGGAGAACCCCAAGTTCCAGACAAGCATTGGCAACTTAAAAAGACTGTCTGAAAATAAAAAAAAAAATAAAAATGGTTGGGATGTAGCTCAGTGGTAAAACGCCCAGGGTTCAATCTCCAGTACTGAAAAACAAATTAAAAGTAGATCGGTGCTAAGCATGTGGCTACAGCTGCCTTAATGAATAGCAGGTACTTTTCCTGGTTTAAAAAAAATTGCAGCAGTCCTCTAAGCCTCTTTTTGGAACAAGTGTTGAAAAAGCGAATTTTTTTTCTGGAAAATGTTCTTATCATAGATCTAAGCACCCTTCAAAACTACCTGATGTCAGCATGGCTTTTCCAGTCCCTTACAAAGATGGAATAGTTGTTACAGCTTCCCCCGTGGGCTAAAATGTACCTCCCACAAATAAAATCAAGGAGTGTCTGCATCTTGCCTTTACCTGAAAATGTCTTAGGTTTACAGTCATGACATGTCATCCCTCAAAGAGATTAGAGCATCAAACTTAAAATAAGCTGGCAACAGAAGCCCAAAAAGAAACATACAATAAGTTACAAGACTACAAAAACTTCAGGACCAGCCGAGCAAGCTAGAGCTTGTTCCTTGACCTTCCTAAGGCAAAACAGGAAATCGTTCCCCGTGGGAAAAACAAATGAACCTCATTTCAGAGCCTCTTCTTTTAAGTACTATGAGTTTTGGAATGGGGGTATGGCTCAATGCTAGAGCACTTGCCCTGTATGCATGAGGCTCTGGGTTCCATTCCTAGCACCACAAAAATCAAAAGCATACAAAATAACCTATGAGGTTGGGAACAAGGAGATTATTCACACTTTTTATTTTCGCCAACTGCTGTACAGTTGGTCGTACTCCACAGTGGGAACTAACCCAGCTGTTGATATTATGCACAGGAATGGCTGGGGGAAAAAAAAAAACAGAAAATGTGCTCATCAGCCCTTTCTCTCATCACATCAACAAAACATTTAGAGTCTAATCCAAATTGCTTGCAGTTAAGAAAACACTGGAAGGGAGGTGGAATAAGATGAAAAAGGGCTCCAGCACTTTGGAGGGCTCTAGGTTCATTCTATCCCTTCCAATTTGAGAAAAAACTAACCTAAAATATTCTTCTGACTCTCTTAACTACCCTCTTCTTTGCCTCTCCTCAATTCCCTTCTCTTCTCTGTGGCCTTCATAATTTTCTTCTTTATTTTTCCCCCTTCATTCTTTCCTCTTCTTCCCTCTTCCCTCCTCTCCTCACTCCACCTTCAATGCACACTCAGAGGGAGCCCAGGACAGATCAGGCCCTGCAGATACAAAGACAATACAACAGCGGAGTCTCGGCCACTGGGAAGGGACAGAGGAGGAGAGAGAGGTCACAGGTTCTGATTTTCAACACGTTGAGTTCAAAGTACCAGCAGGTCATCCATGAAGGTAGCCAGAGGTTGGGAATGCTAATGAGGAGCTCAGGAGAGAGGATGTTTTATTGAATCTGATACATATTTTGTTTGGAATTGGGAATAGAGATAAAACCCATCCATTTCAAGCAAGAGTAAAGAGTTGGTAGCCGGGCGTGGTGGCGTACACCTGTAATCCCAGTAGTTTGGGAGGCTGAGGAAGGAGGATCGCAAGTTCAAAGCCAGGCTCAGCAAAATCGAGGTGCTAAGCAATTCAGTGAAAACTTATCTAAATAAAATGCAAAATAGAGCTGGGAGTGTGGCTCAGTGGTCAAGTGACCCTGACTTCAATCCACGGTAACCCCTACCCCCCAAAAAAAGAACTGGTGGTGGAGATGGTAAGTATGTGGAGATATTATTAAGAAAAGAGGTCAGATTTGCCCCAGATGGAGGAAAGGGACAAGTTAGCTCCTTGGCTTCACAGAGCAGACCTACCAGGTGGCTTCTAGGGGTTGGCCTCTTGAATCTCTGTCAAAGCCAAGATGTTCCTGCCAGTCTCACCCACAGAGTGGTAGCTTTTTTTTTAATATTTATTTTTTAGTTTTAGGTGGACACAATATCTTTATTTTATTTTTACATGGTGCTGAGAATCGAACCCAGTGCCTCACGCATGCTAGGCGCGCGCACTACCACTTGAGCCACATCCCCAGACCCAGAGTGGTAGCTTTTCTGATTTGTGTTTCCTTTACTCTAATTTGGTTTTGATCTTCGAGTAGCAGAACAATTTCCATTTCTTTATGAGAAGGGGAAATCCCTGGTTACCTTGCTATCTCATTTCCTTGAGGCTTAACGCTATACATACTCTGCAAAATAGCCATTGATCTCTTCCATTTCTTCCCATACATTTTGTGGTGCCAGAAACAAGGCCGGGGATGTTCTAGGATGAATGTGCAGACTTTAATGAAGGCTGGAGTACAGCAGACTGCAAGGATTTCCTGAGAATACAAGTAGATCCTCACTGCAGTCTTCTGTCCTATGCGATCTCAGGAAATTAGCTTTCTGCTCCAGAAACACTTCCCAGTTTTTGCAATAAAATCCCCTTTCTTAGCTCTTGGAAATTCCCTCCCACCCTGCTCTTTCCAACTGTATTTGTTTGAGCATCAGAGAAAACTCAGGTCTCTCTCGTCTAACCTAAAATAATCCATATAGGCTGATTAAATAGGTTAAAATTTACACAAATAACTTGACCCTCTCAGTCCTTTCTCAGATGCCTGAGTTCACCTACACAAACCCCAAATGGAAACCCAAAGGGCACATACTTGCATTTTTATTCCTTTAAAGGAAAAGTCCTCTTTTGTGCTTTCTCTGTGACAAGTTTCCATTAAGAAAACTGGGAGCTTTGAGCATTGGTGGGATTCCCCTGTAGTAAAGCAACATGGTCATGAGCAACTTGGATATTTCTTTTCAGTGATAGCTGGGTTTATTCTCCCAGGTCTTCAATTTAGGTTTTGCTTCCAAAATTACCTTTTCAAACATTTTAATTCAAATTATGAATTATCAGTCACCTCTCAAACCTTCTTTAGGATACTCTTGCAAGTTACATGGGATTATTAAAAATACTTACATTGAAGTTAATGCTGCTTCTTGTTTGTTTTAGAAGAGGAAGGATTATTTATTGGGTGTTTTTTCTTTTTAGCCATTTAAAAACTTGATTAGGTATTCTAGCTGAAGGCCCAGGAGGTGGAGGATTTGAGATCATCAGAAACGATAATATTTTCCTTTAAAGTTTAATACCTCACTTCATGTAATCTTCCTGCTGTGGCTGTTTTATCTAATGTAGATGAAATGACATAATCTGATACATGTAAGGTATATAAAAAAAAATCTTGTAAAATGCATTTGATTTTTTGCTTCCCTTTGAAGTATACTGTGATTTCAAGGAAATTTATGGTTTTGTGATTCATCTGGCTTTTTATTATTGCTAGTGTGGAAGCAGTGCTCATTTCAATCTTGTATATTCCATACACATGTAGAAAATCCCAATTAAAAAAAAAATCAATAGTACTGGGCACAGTGGTACATGCGTGTAATTCTAGCTACTCAGGAGACTGAGGCCGAAGGACAGCAGTTGAAGAACAGCCTGGGTAATTTAGGAATATTTGACTCAAAACAAAATAAAAAGGACTGGGGATTAGCTCAATGGTAAAGTGCTTGCCTAGCATGTACGAGGCCCTGGATTCAGTTTCCAGTACCTAAAAACAAACAAAAAATTGTTCCTTTATCCTGTCCTAATATTACAGCATTAAAAATCATTCAAAATTTACCTGTGCAGTAATAAAATTTCTTCTTTTTTTGGCTTACCTATTCTGGAATTCCCACTTTTAAACTAGGAAGAGATGCAGTGGGTTTTGTCTGTTATTAGGTGACTCTTTTCAGAAAGAAGTAGCCTGGCTCTTTTTATTACTACTTGTGTGACAAAAATGATTGACAATGGTAATATCCATCATAACCTCTGTGATCTCATTTGAGAATGTTCTGTGGGTAGATCTCTCCATTTCTTCCCCAGTAGCAACATTAAATAGTAAGAAAATATGATATGTTCTATATGTTGCAATATTTGAGATTTATCCTCTTGGAAAGATGAACATTACAAGTTAGGGTGATTCACTTCACAACCATGAATTTCATTTTTTCCCCATAGAATATAAATTATTAATGGTGTGGTGAGTGTTGATGAACTTTGGTCTTATACAGAAAAATTGACCAAAAATTTTCAGAATGTTTGGGGAAGTGCACAGTAGGGGTCTTTGCACAGCAATCTCTGTAGACTGAGAACATATTACACATTACTGTGGTTACAGTGGTTGCCTTCCTATTTTGACCCCAGAACTGTTCATCTTCATCCATTGTCCTTGTCAGTAATGGACGTAGGAAGATATGTGACCCATTTCTTGCCTAATGGTACATAAAGAAAAGTCAGCCAAGGGACTTTTGAGATAGGTTTATGGCTTTGAAGGAGTCAACAATGAGAATGCTCTGCTCTTTCCTCTCTCAGGACATGATTAGGTCTGTTTGCCATCTGACCTGCGGAAGCACTGCGGCCACAGGGGAATCTCCACAGTGAGGAGACGGGATTGGAAGTGTCTCTGCTCCTCAGTGACCACACCAAGAGCTGGAATAAACAGCCATGGAGCCCCCATACCTCTGGACACCATGTGTGTGAGATAACAAACTTATCAATTAAGCCAGTTTGAATTGATATTTTCAGCTATTGAAGTTGAAAGCAACCTCACTGATACATAATTAGCAACAGTGTTCTCCAAATACATGCTGGTGTTGTTGTAAAGAATAAATACATCCCTCCAGTCAGATGGCAATCACCAAGAATATGTTGGTGTATTTCCTCACATCCTTTGGTGAGGATGTGAGGAAAAGGCACACTCATACTTTGCTGGTGGGACTGCAAATTGTGCAACCACTCTGGAAAGCAGTACAGAAATTCCTCAGAAAGCCTGGAATGAAATCACCATTTGACCTAGCTATTCTACTCCTCGGCAAAGGAGTAAAAATCAGCATTCTACAGTGATGCAGCCATGTCAATGTTTATAGAAGCTCAATTCACAATAGCTAACCTAGGTGCCCTTCAGTAGATGAATGGATAAAGAAAATGTGGTAAATACATTCGATATAGTATTCTTCAGCTTTAAAGAAGAATAAAATTATGGCATTTGCCGGTAAATGGATGGAGTTGGAGAATATCATGCTAAGCGAAATAAGCCAATCCCCCCAAAAACAAAGACCAAATATTTTCTCTGATATGCAGATGCTAATTCACAATAAGGGTTGGGGAGCACTAGGTAAGAATAGAGTTGATTTAGATTACCAATAGGGGAATGAAGGGAGGGGAGGGGATATGAAGATAGGAAGGATAGTAGAATGAAACAGACATTATTACCTTATGTACATATATGACTGCATGACTGATGTGATTCTACAACATGTACAATCAGAAAATTGAGAAATTATACCCCATTTATGTATGATATATGAAAGTGCATAAATGCATTCTACGTCATGTATAACTAATTAAAACAAATTAAAAGTTTAAAAATATATAGAAATCTGTTGAAAATGTTATTGAAGTTAAAATAGCCACCTGGCATTGCTCAATTTTTCAACTAAATAATTTGAAATCATAGGAAAAAACATTCTTTTCTTTAAGGAGCCTGAATACAAGTGCTGGTTACCTGTGACAAAAACACAGAAGAAAGTTTCCAGCCCCCTTTCAGTGAGTAAAAAGAATTTGGGTAAAATTTTTGAACAAATTTCTAAAGTCTTCCTTCAAGTGTATATGAAATACTCATTAAGAACAATCGATCAACCAATATATGAAAAAATGTTCAACATCTCTAGTAATTAGAGAAATGAAAATCAAAACTACTTTAAGATTTCATTTCACAACAGTCAGAATGGCAGTTATCCAGAATATAGACAACAATAAATGTTGGTGAGGAAAGGCATACTCATACATTGCTAGTAGGTCTGCAAATTGGTGCAACAAATCTGGAAAGCTGTATGGAGATTCCTTAAAAAACTTGGAATGGAACCACCATTTGACCCAGCTATCCCACTCCTCAGTCTATGCCCAAAGGACTTAAAAATAGCATTCTACTGTGACACAGCCACATCAATGTTTTTAACAGCTCAATTCACAATAGCTAAACTGTGGAAGCAACTTAGATTCCCCTCAATAGATGAATAGATAAAGAAACTGTGGTATATATATACACAATGGAATATTATTCAGCATAAAATTATGGAGAATATCATGATAAGTGAAGTAAGCCAATCCCAAAAAACCAAAGGCTGATCCATAATGGGGCTGGGGAGGGGATATGGGAAAAATGGAGGAGCTTTGATGGGGCAAAGGGGAGGGAGAGGTAGGGAGGGGTAGGGAGGGGCATGGGGGCATAAAAGATGGTGGCATGAAATGGACATCATTACCCTAGGTGATGTATGACTGCATGTGTGGTACAACGCTACATCGTGTAGAATTAGAGAAATGAAAAGTTGTGCTGCAATTGTGAACCAAAATGCATTCTGCTGTCCTATAAACCTAGTTAAAATTAATTAATTAATTAATTTAAAAAAGACTATCTGGAATATAAACACACCTCAACATATTTAAAGGAATTAAAAGCAAACCAAGTATATTCTCTGACTACAATAAAATTAAACTAGAAATTAATAACAGAATATTTGGAAAGTCCCCCCAAATAGTTGAACATTAAATAACATATCCATGTGTTAAAGAGGAAGTCACAAGGAATATTACAAAATATCTTGAATCAAATGAAAATGAAAACAGTACATTAAAATTGCAATAAAAGCAAAGCTTAAAGATACATTTATAGCAGATGTTGTAGTAGAAAAGAACAAACATCTCAAATTAATTATCTAATTTGCCATCTTAAGAAGTAAAAACAAAAACAAGAACAAAAAAAGACCTTGTAGGAAATTTGCTAACAAAATAACAAAGAGAAAAGAAGAAATTGAGGACACCAAAATAGTAAGGGTCAATAATAGTAATAATAAATAATTAAACTTTGATAAAATCATTAAAACTCTAGTCTGACTTAATTTTAAAGGGGGACACAGAGTACAAACCCCAAGAATGAAAGAAATGACATCATCATAGCTTCTATAGATAGTATGAACACCTTTATATCTCTAAATTCCACAACTTCGATTAAATGAACAATTTTTTGAAAGGTATAAGCTATCAAACTCATTCAAGAAGACATAGATAAGTTTGATAATTATATAACTATTAAATAAAACATATTCATAACTAAATAGCTTGAAGCCTTAGGAAAAAATATTTTTCTAAGGATAAAAGAATATTCCTTTTTTCCAGGAAAAAATATTTCAGGCTCAGGTAGCTTCCCTGAAAATTCTAGCAAACTTTAGGAAAGAAATAATATGAATTCTACATAATTCTTCTAGAGAACAGAAGGAAATAATTCCCAACTTATTTTATGAGACCATCATTACCACTGCTGAAAGATTTGTCTTTACAAGAAACAAAATCTACAAATTGGTATCCCTCACAAATAGGAACACAAAGCTTTTCAACTAAATATTAGTAATTAAATTCAATGATATATAAAAAGAAAAATATGTCATATATAAGTGTTAGGAGATATCCAAGGAATGCAAGGTTTGGTCTACATTTTAAAAACCTATCAGTAGGAGTTATATAAGTGAATAATGGCAGAATAAGGACCCCTGAAAATTTCTCTCCCATGAAGTTATGAGGAAACTAGAAAAAAAATTAAAAAGGTTCAAATCAACTTTTTCAGAACTCTAGAAGTTAATCAAAGCCCTTATCTTGGAAGTATCTATTCAAGAAAATGGAGCCAGACACGGTGGCACATGCTTGTAATCCTAGCGACTTGGGAGGCTGAGGCAGGAGGATTGCGAGTTCAAACCCAGCCTCAGTAACTTAGTGAGGCCCTAAGTAACTCAGCGAGACCCTGCCTCTAATAAAGTATAAAAAAGGGCTGGGGACGTAGTTTGGTGGTTAAGAGCCCCTGGGTTCAATCCCTGGAACCAAAAAAGAAAGTAAGGTAGGAAGGTAGGGAGGGAGGGAGAGAGGAAGGGAAGGAAGAAAGGTAGAAAATGGTACCAGGGATTGAACTTAGGGGCATTTACCACTGAGTCACATCCCCAGCCTTTTTTGAGACAGGGCCTCACTAAGTTGCATAGAGCCTTGCTAAGTTGCTAAGGCTGGCCTTAAACTTGTGATCCTCCTACTTCAGCCTCCAGAGTTGCTGGGATTACAGAGGTGTACCACCGCAATTGGAGTTTTGTGGCATCTTTAACTTGCCCTGTTCCCATGCCCTCCCAGCTCTATAGTAGCCTCAAAACCCCAAAAGCCCATAATCATGGTAGAAACCAACAGCTTGGCAGCCACTAGAGAGAACAAAATGGGGTTGGAGCTCATTCAAAGCCTTATTTTCAGAAAATTGTTATTTAACCTGCTTGGTGGTTCTTTGGAAGATCCCACTTGCAAGACTTTTTCAAAATTTTATCATTATTATGGTTTGTTGTACTGGGGAACTGACTGAACCCAGAGACTTGCCAAGAGCTCTACCACTGTGCTTCATCCCCAACAATAGATTGTTTCTATTTAACCCGACTCAGAGTTCCTTCCATGAGAAAGGCCTTTTCTCTGGGGCATTTGTCAAAAATAATTGAATGAAATTGTCTACCTTGCAGCCACCTGGGGCAATGGATTTGTTGGAGCAAATAATAGGATAAGCTACAAGCTTAAAAGAAAAAAGCTAGAAATAAGATGTCCATAGGGTCTTTGAAAAAAATTCCGACCTATTTCTGAGAATTTAGAAGGCTATGTACATAAGAATAGGTGCATCACTAGGCTGCATACGTGCTCAGAAAAGACCTACAAGTCCCTCAGTTCTTTCCTATGGATGACTTTGAGGCTCTGTGAAAGCAGGAAATGAAGATTAATACAGAATTGTCAACAGCTGGCTGAGTTTGAAGCTGCTCTGCACCATGCACAGAGAGTCCCTTGACGAAGACTGGGAGATTTATTGGTTCCAGGCATTTAAGGAAATCTGTGTTCAGTTCTTAGCTCACCACTAAACCAACTGCTCAGAGACTTTAGTGTTCATATACCACAAAGAATATAAACTTTGCAGAGGTAGTTCCAAAAATTCAAGGGGCAGGAGAGAGCAGCAGCAAATAGCAAGAATAACAAACCAGAGGTCAGAGTTGCCATGTTACATTATTTGAAATGTCAAGTTTCCAAAGTCAACACGTAAGTATGAGACATAAAACAAGAAATAAGAAAGTACCATTTGTACACAGTTTTTTTTTAAATAGTAGGGGCAGACAGAGTAGCTTAGTTGTAGAGTATGTGTTTACCACATCCAAAGCCCTGGGCTTGATCTTCAAAACCACAACAAAAATAATGATGATGATGATGATGAAGAAAATGATGATAATAATAAAAAATAGAAACTCTAGCCAAGTGCAGTGATTAGAGTTTCTATTTATTATGCCTATAATCCTAGTGATTCGTAAGGCTGAAGCAGGAAGATTGTAAATTGGAGGCCAGTCTCAGTAAGGCCTAAGCAACTTAGCAAGACCCTGTCTCATAATAAAAAAATAAAAAGGGCTGGTGATATAGCTTAATGGTAAAGTGCCCCTGGGTTTATTCTCTGGTACCAAAAAAAAAAAAAAAAAGAAACTCTCTGAGGAAGCCTATACATTAAATTTATTATTTAAGAACTTTAAGTCAGTTCTTTTATATATTCAAAAAGCTAAGACAACACATCTAAATAATTACTTACCTGCATTTCAACTTTAAATCCAAGATATTTGGTACTGTCTAGTAGGAAGAGGGAGATGGAGGGACAGGAGGAGCCAGTGAGAAAGACTAACTTGTGCTACATACCTGTAATCCCAGTGACTTGGGAGGTTAAGGCAGGAGGATTGCAAGTTCAAGGTCAGCCTCAGCAACTTTGTGAGATCCTGTTTCAAAACCAAAAAAAAAAAAAAAAGGACTGGGGTTGTAACTTGGTGGTGAAGCGTTTCTGAATTCAATCCCAAGAGATACATTGATAGATAGATACAGAAGAATAGTATCTCACCAAAAAGAAAATATCAATAAAGAAAAGTTATTAAAAGAAAGAAAACTTAATAAAATCATGTAACCACCATACCAAAAGTTTAAAAAGACAATGTATCTGATAATTTCAATAGATAACAGGAAACAAATTGACAATTAATATACATTTATTATTAGAAATAAAAACTGTCAAGTGGCCTAACATGCGTGAGGCGCTGGGTTCCATCCCTAGTACCACCCAAAAAAGAAAAAAAAAAAAAGAAAGACCACAATGATAAACATCCCATACTTAGAATGGCTAAAATCAAACAAACTGACAAAACCAAGAGCTGACAAGAATACAGAACACATAGAACCTTCGTACACTGCTCATCAGAATGCAAAATGGTACTTTCAGAAGGAAAGTAAAATTTCTCCCTTGTCTTCTCAAGGTTCGATGAAATGAGCTGACAATAGAAAAACAGGAAAAAAGATACAGAAAGTTATTAAAGTGCATAGGGGTGAATCACAGGAATTAGTGATTACCCATTAACTCAGTGAGATTCAGATGTTTATATCTCTTATTCGTAGAGGGATGTGGGAATGTAGGTAGTTTTGAGGGATAGTAAATGATTATTAGGGGAACAACTGCCCTAAGAGGCGGAAACCAACTTGTAAAACGATTCTCTCTGGAATTTGAATGAGACCAAGGGGCAGACAATATCTTGTGACAAAGTCCATCAAGGTGTGGTGGCACTCCTCAGTACTCTTTTCTGTAAGACATACTAAGATTTCAAGGTGAAGATGGAATTCAACTCTGAGCTCTGTGGCAGTCTGGTGGGCTTCATTCAGATGAGCAGAGGTCAGAGTTATAATAAAGTTTTCCCAGATGAGAGCACGTGCACACGCGAGAAAGAGAAAGAGAGAGAGAGAGAGAGAGATGGGGTGGGGAGTGGTAGAGACCTTGATTCTGAGACTATTTTTCCAACTCAGCATGCCAAAGCACTGTTCTTTGGGTCATTGTTTTCTGTCCCCCAACAGTACAAACACTTCAGAAAACAGTTTGCCAGGTTCTTATTGTTAGACCAGGACGCAAGAAAAGACCATTGACTCCAATTAAAATCAAATTAAAGCAAGCTTATTATTTCGACCGGCCGGGGCTGCCTTTCCCTCCCAAAACAGCGGGAATAAGACAGCAGCCGCAGCTTTCCTGAAGCCCAGCTTTATAGCCCAGAAAGTTACACAAAGGGGTGTTACAGATAACAGAACTCTGACAAGCCACACTAATGGTAGTTTACATTTTTTGCTGGCCCCAACATCAGAATTTATGAGGACCATTAGAGCCTCAGAGAGGGTCGTTGTCTGGCCAGGGAAGGCCGATATTTATGAGGTGTCACTAAAGTTTCAGAGAGGGCTGCTGTCTGGTCAGAGAGCCAGGCATGGGTGAGTTCAAGGCACAGGCAGGCATTCCAAGCAGGTTCAGAATTTGCAGTAATTTATAGTAAAGCCGAAATTATCTTTTCATGGCTTTGGGCGAGATGGCTCCCAATTTTAAGAAAAGATCAGGTTGGGTCTATCACTTATAAAGTTAAATATGTATTTACCTAGGCCATCGTTCCTCTCCTGGGTACTTACACAAGAGAAATGAAAACTTGTGCTCACAGAAAAACTGTATGTGAGTGTTTATAGCAGTTTTATTTATAATCAGCAAAAATGGGAAACAACCCAAATGTCCATCAACATACAAACATAGGAGAAGTATATACCATAGAGTGGAATGCTACTCCGTAACAAAACCAGACAAGTTAATGATGCACCCAGCATGGCTGAATCTCATATACTAAGTTGAAAAACCCAGACACATATACATGCTTCCATGTATATGACATTCTGGAAAAGGCAAAACTACTGATGCAGAAATCAGACAGATCAGTAGTTGTCAGGGGCTAGAGATAGGAGTGGACTAGAATGGAGCAGAAGGAAATTTGGGGATGTAAGGATTGTTCTAACTTGAATATAGTGGTGTTTGTACAACTATACTCATTTGTTAAACTCCCAGGGGCTGGGGGTGTATCTCAGTGATACAGCACGTATTTAGCATGCACGAGGAACTGGGATCAATGCCCAGTACCAAAAACAAACAACAAATGAACTCCTAGGGGAAAAAAAAGGGTAAGTTTTATTGCATAAAAAAGATCTGATTTGCATCTCATTCTGGTGAATGGTTAAAACACGGGGGTCCTCACAATTCGAGTGGGAAACCACTGGCAGAACATCAGTACAGAAACTTGTAGACCAATGCTATAATCAGTGGAATGTGAGTCGATGAGTCTGTCAGGCCACGAGACCTGATGTTCAGTTTGAGTCTGTGTACTGGAGATATACCCCTGAGGAATATTCTGGCAACCACAAACCAGATAATAGGGTGCGGCCTTCATGTTAATGAAGACAGTCTTTGTGGGAACATGCTTTGTGGAAACCAAGCCCATCCCCTGAATCATGGCTTCCAGCACAAGGGAATGTTCTTCACCTGACGCAGATCTTACAGCTCTGGGGCCCCAAAGCCTTTCAAATCCAGTAATAAATCCAGCTGTCAGATAGCTTCCTGCTGTTTTGTTGGACTGTTTTTTCAACTCCTCAATAGGAATCAAGCCTAACACAAGCTTGAAACAACTGATCTACTTTTGTAAAATAATGCATTTACGAAAGCTCAGCTTTTTTGTAAGCAGTATTGAACTTTTCCTCTCCTCCTTGCTTCTGATGTCCCTCCTCTGGCATTTATGAACAAATCATGTGCAGATGACTTGCTTGCCCAAGTTGTTGGAGAGGCTCAACTCTGCTGGGGTGAGCAGGCACACATTGTCAGGAATAAGGTTAGGAATGACCTTCCACCCCAACAGGAGGATTTTTATTTCTTCTGCTAAGAGGGGGAATCTTTGGTCACCCAAGGGATATTTTTTACCTTATTATGAAAATGGTCTTGGTCTGTTTTGTGCTGGTATAACAGAATACCAGAAACTGCATAACTTATAAGGAAAAAGAGTTAGTTTCTCTGGAGGCTGGGAAGTTCAAGATTGAGGGACCAGCATCTGGTAAGGGCCTTCTTACTGAGTCATAACATGGCAGGACACATCACATGGGTGAGAGAGAGGAGGGGGCCAAACTCACCCTTACATAAGGGTTTCCTCCTTCCTCCAAGGACTGAACCAAGAAATGTTTACCACTGAGCTACAACATCCCCAAACACCACCCCCCTCCCAACCCCTTTTTTAAATTTTGAGACAGGTTCTCAGAAAGTTGCCCAGGCTTGGCTCAAACTTGTGACTCTCCTATCTCAGCCTTCTGAGAAGCTGGGATTATGGGTGTGCACCACTGCACCCAGCCTCAGCCTTTTATAAGGAAGCTACTCCAACAATAATGAGCCTGGCATTAATCCCCCATCTCCATTAGAGAGATCTAATCATCTCATACAGGTCCCACCTCCCAACACTTTTGCGTTGGGGATTAAGTTTCTAACACATGAACTTGCTGGAAAACCTTCCAACCACAGGAAGGAAGGAGTGAATGCTAGAGCTCATGCTTCATCTATTTTCCTTGAGCATTGTTGTCTTTTGATAAAGTTGATTTATAAATGCTAAGCAATTAGAAATAGGTTCAGATAATTTAGTAAGGTACATGTTAGAAATCACATATGGTGGCCAGAAACAGTGGCACACACCTATATTCAAGAGACTGAAGCAGGAGGATCACCAGTTTGTAGCCAGATTCAGTAACATAGTGAGACCCTGTCTCAAAATCAAAAACAAAACAAAACAAAAATGACTGGGTATGTAGCTCAGTGGTAGAGTGGCCTTGGGCTCAAGCCCCAGTACCCGAAAGAAAGAGAGAGAGAAAGAGGGAAGGAGGGAGGGGAATGACGGCAATGTTGTTTTTGGATGAATTAAATGTTTCACCCATGGGTGACATGTTCTGATATTTTTCTATGTCTTAAAATCTAAATTCTTTTTTTTTTTAATTTTTTATTGTTGGTTGTTCAAAACATTACAAATTTCTTGACATATCATATTCCACACTTTGATTCAAGTGGGTTATGAACTCCCACCTTCACCCCATACACAGATTGCAGAATCACATCAGTTACACATCCATTGATTTACATATTGCCATACTAGTGTCTGTTGTGCTCCGCTGCCTTTCCCATCCTCCACCCTCCCCCCTCCCCACCTCTCCCCTCCCCTCCCCTCCTCTCTCTCTACCTCCTCCACTGTATAACCCTGAGGGTCTCCTTCCATTTCCATGCAATTTCCCTTCTCTCTCCCTTTCCCTCCCACCTCTCATCCCTGTTAAATGTTAAAATCTAAATTCTTAAGAGAGAAAAAGGAACCATTATTTAAAGTCTCCCACTTATAATACGTTAGGGATTGAACATCAAGTAAAATGGGAGCAGGGAGGAGTCTTGCTGTTTTTGGATCGTCCACTGGAATGAAGCTTAACACATGGACTTTTGAGAAAAGCAACTTGGCAGGAAGGGGAAATTGCTGTGGTCAGTGGTTGGCTTGGAAAAATCTCAGCAGGTCTTAGGCTGAGTCTCTCGGCCTACCAGCAAACACTGAATGTCCTTGTCTCCGGCCAGACTCGCTGGCACAGCCCCCTCGGTTCCTTTTTCTTTCCCGTCTTCCCCTTGCTGAGGAGCAGGCCCTGCACAACTATAGCTCCTGTGTTTTCACAGACTCACTGCCTGGTCTCTGTGTCCTGCTCCACTCTCTGTATTGTCACCACAATGATCCTTTTCTAGAACAGCTCTCATTTCACTTTTCCAAACTTCAATAAGTCCCCCACCTTTGGGTGATGGAGACACCCTGGGTCTGGCACTTCGGATTCCCCACGACTGGCCCGGCCCCATCTGCTCCTTGCTCACAGGATGTTCCACCCTCTGTACCCAAGCCCTGCTCTTTCCTATGTCTGTGCCTCTCATGCTGAAACCTGTACTTGAAATTCCATCTCCACCCTTGGCTTCTCAATGCCACCCATCCTCTACGGCCCAACTCAAAGGACGTTTATGGCTGGGAGTGACTTTTCCATAGTCCTTAACTCTCTTATGTTTTAAGGTTTCGTTTTATGTTGTAATTATTTGCATATGTATTCAATATATCCATATCCATATTGTAAATTCCTGGAAGTCAGGTTTTTTCCATCTCAACTTCAACTGTGTAAATGTCTTGCTCACAGTGGACACTCAGGAGGTGGGGGCTTACACCCTCAATAAGTATGCTTTATTTTTGAATGAATAAATGAATGAATAGAACTGAAGTTAGAGATGGAAGAAAGGAAGCCAGGTGTTCTGCTAATATAATGAAGGCAGCAAGGAACCCAGCAGGGAACAATTTAAGCAGACAGAGACCTTGAAGGGAAGGAGTTGATACTGTTTCTCAGCTACATCCTCCCAAAAGCCGAACTGCTCCAGGAACTGTGACATATGTCATTGTCATAGTTGTTTATAGAGATGTTTTTGTTATCCAGGAGCATGTGCTGAACAGAGACAGTCAGGCAGAATTAGGGTCTTCTAATCATAGAACAATAGTAGCAAACTATGGCAAATGATTATGGTATTATTTTTGTTTTAATATGTGCAAATTTGTTTTTTCCAAAGAAATCAGTAGATTTACTATCCAATAAAAGAGGTGAATCAACAATTATAGGTTCTAGGATTCTCTCATAAAATACAAAAGTATTTTGTCTCATCTCCCTCTTGATTAACTTTATTTCTTATTGTATCTTGAGGATAGAGGGCAGATGTGTCCCAAAAACTTAGGCTCCTTAGAGAAAAGTGCCAAAGGATATCCTATCAGTACGTTGTGATGTTCTATAAGGGAGGAAAGCCTCAGAATATGTAGAAATCTGTGTCCAGAACCCACCCATTTCAAGCCAGAGAAAGAAAACGTGTGCTTACAAAGATCATTGAGACAGTGACCTTTGATAAAAGCCCTTGCCCAGGTCACCAAGAACTGGCTTTACCCATTGTCTTTCAGAACCCATCAGCCACTCAAAAGTCCCTCTGTATTCATACCACTCAGCAGGTGAAGAGGCCTATCTGAGCCACACGTGAGCAGAAAGGTCCACCCAGACTTCTTTGAAGTGAACAGATAATTTTGGAAAGACGACTATTTTTCCGGTTGCCTTTTAAGGAACTTTTACTTCTTAGTCAATCAAAAATTCATCAATGTGACTCATTAACATAGCTCCAAATGCAGTCAGGAAGCAAGAAACACCTTTCCCGTGTCTTAGTCACTTCTATTTCCTAATATTTCCTTTATTTTAGCAAGAATTTTATTGTTTTCTGGTTAATTTAAAATATTTAAAAGTTAATTCCCTTAGTACCAAGCATACAGTAGGGATTTAATATATGAATATTGAATGAACATAAGGTTTCTTTCACTCCATGTGTCAAGAAGCTTGAGAAACTAGAATGTGAATATTTGAATGCTTTTCATTTTCTTCTCCCCCCAAAGTGCCTAGTACAAGGCTCTGTGTGATGTAAAATATGTGTGATTTGCACATGAATATAGGTGCAAAGGTAGGCTCCTGTGCGCCACACACACTGGGTCATTGACTGATGAGTTAGCTTACAGACTCCTCAATCAATTAACTTCTGGGGTTATCTATTATGAATCTATGAATATTCCATGAATGTGGAGAACCCCAATACTATTATGAGAATCCAAAGGGAGAGGAAAAAACCCACACTTACCCTGATGGCTGCTTAACACATTTGAGTTAATATAGTTGTAGTTGAATAGTTGGTTGTCTTAGCAAGCATGTTTCTATCTAATCTTTTATTATCAGTAAATTATACCAGCAACATAGGGCTGTTAACTGAAAACATCCCTCCATTCAGATAGTTTTAGATCTTATTAGGTTGTCATTTGTACTATCCCTATCTGTTTTCATATTGCCTATTTTCTCTCTGTTCAAAGCCACTGGTGCCCTTAAATTCTGGTAATGCCCAGCAGTGGGGAATGAGGATTTGAGAGTTGAAAGGAATACAGGCTCTGCTGCTTATGATAGAAGACCTTTGGCCTAGTCACTCACCCTCTTGGACCTTCACTTTTCCCAGCTATAAAATGAAGGTAATAATAGTACACACCTTTTAGAGTTGCTGTAGGGATTTTGTGAGATAATGTACATAAAATATCTGGCACATAATAGGCCTTAGAAAACATGACAGTTTCCTTCTTCCCCAGGATTAATAATCTAGACACCCACACATACTCATAAAGACTGTCAATTTAAGAATATTTGCTAAGTCTCAAAAACACTTCCCCACTGGGAAAACACTTCCCCACTGTGACCTGTGAGGCTCCAAGCAAGGTAGTCCTGCCTACCTTACCAGCTTCTCTTCCCCTGCCACCCTTGCTTCACGCCAAGTCCTTGAACACATTGGCTCATCCCGGTTCCTCTGCTCACCATGCTTCCCCTGCTGCAAAGCCTGCTCAACTGCTCTCCCCCTGTCCAGGCTCTAGAATGCTCTAGATCCTCCCTTCATCTGTGTAATGTCTACTCAACCTTCATCTATCAGTTTAAATGTCACTGATTTAGCAGGACTTTCCCTAACACTGTCCTCGTAAGAATGCACCCTTTTATGTGTCCTCATGTAGCATTCAGGACTCTTTCTTTGTAACAGTTTCACATTCTTTGTTTACTTGTTTCACAATGCTGGGGATCAAACCCAGGGCCTCTGCATGTTCCGCAAGTAAGTGCTCTACCACTGAGCTACATCCCCAGGCCTTCACATTCCTAACTATATAGTTTTATATATTTGTTTGTTATAGACTGACATGTGTCCCCCACCAAATTCCTATGTGAAGACTCAACCCCAGACCTCAGAATGTGACTCTATTTGCAGATGGGGCCTTTAAAGAAGAAATTAAGTTAAAATGAGGCCATTACAGTTGGCCCTAATCCAATCTGACTGGTGACCTTCTAAAAAGAGATTGGGACACACAAAGAGGGACATACAAAAGAGACCAGAGATTCGTGTACCCAGAGAAAGCCCACATGAGGACACAGCAAGAAGGTAGCCATCTGCAAGTCAAGAGAAGGGTCTCAGGAGAAATCGAGCCTGATGACTTGGGCTTCCAGCCTCCAGGACTGTGAGGAAGTAAATTTCTGTTCTTGAAGCCAACTAGATTGTGGCATTTTGTTATGGTAGCATGAGCTGATCAGTAGGTACTTAAGGCCTGTCTCCCTGTACTAAACTATGATTTCCATAAAGACAGAAAATTTGACTATATTTCACCACTGAACTTTCAGCATGTATTTCAGTGTTTTGCCCCAACCAGGAGCCATTAACATTTTGTTTAATTCATGAAAAAAAAAGAACAAATGAATGAATAATGCCAGGTATTTCAATTTTATGTTAAAAGCTCTGTCTTCTGGATTTTTCTATGAGACTGACAGCAGACATCTTGAATAAGTATTTATTTAAGGAAGCCAAGAACATCCCAGAAAGTGTCAAAACTTAGCTTTCTGAAAGTGTTCTCAAATACAGAATATGGGTGACTTATGGGCAAGAGCCCTGCAGTTGGTTCCTAGTGGCCTGCTGCCCTTGCATGGGTGTGAGATCCTGTAGCAGATCACAGATGTACACCAGGGCTATGCTGCAGAGATCCCTCATCTCCCCTCCTTAGGGTGATGCCTCAAAACTGGGAATCCAGAGCTGATAATGGGTCCTGTGGATATGCTATGGCCCCAAAGGACTGCATAGGCAAATTCCAGTTCAGACTCCACCTGTTACTAACACCACAAGTCTCAAGCTAGTCTTTGGGGGTCCTAGAAAGCCAGGTATTCTGTGAACACCCATCTCAGGATTGGTGCAAATTGGCCCTCTAGGGAAGCTTAAAGGCCCCATGTGAGGTAATTGGAGTTGTAGAGCATCTGGGGGTCCACATATGACCTTCGGTGCATGGAGACTCTGTGGTCACCATCTGAAGGATAACAGTGTCCTTACTCCTCCCCAATAGCATCTCCCTCCATTATTAGGTGACTAAATGCCTAAAGTCCCATCCCAACATGCCACACTTTTAGGTTAGCACTATGTATCTGGTTACCTCTTTTTAAAAATGAACCCCCACCCCTCAATTGCTCAACCTGTTCAGACATGAACATCTTTTCTTCCTCTTTTTTTATTTCCTTTTTCTTCTTTTCTTTCAGTACTGGGAGTTGAATCCAGGACCTTGCATATACTAAGCAAGTGCTCTGTCATAGAGCTACATCCCCAGCCCTTTTCATTTTACCATGAGACAGGGTCTTGCTAAGTTGCCCAGGCTGGCCTTGAACTTGCAATTCTCTCTCTTCAGCCTCCCAAGTGGCAGGATTAAAGACATATGCCACCATGTCTGGCCGTGAGCATTTTCTTAGGCATTAGTTGACTATCTTCTCTGGATGAGCTTGGCTTGGCTTGAGTCAGAATGGGAGAGGGAGGTCAAAGGTGTAGAAAGGGGAAATAAATCTTGAATATAAGTTCTTAGCAGTTTTTCTAGGGCTCAAGCACTTTGACTATAGCCCCCATGTGCCTAGATACCACTGGGACTCTATATCCCACAGCACCAAGGAAGAGGGATTCCAGTTGTGGTAGCTGTCTGGCCACAGAAGCTAAGAAGTTGTAGAGGGCATTTCCAGTTGCTGGCTCTTTGTTCAGGTTTCCCCATGAGTCTATAAATGGTTAATTACCTAAACTGGTAGGAGAAGCTTTCTGCCTCCTGTAAAGTTTGATTCCTGGAGGCAGACTTTTTTTTTTTTTTTTTTTATCCAGCAAGTGTCAGATAATTGGAAGGGTGGAGTAACGCAGTAAACCACGACACACCTTTGTCAGGACTTGTTTGGAAGCAAAGCGTTGAAAGAAACAAGGGGGGAGAAGGAGAAGCAAACATTTTTGAAAGATCACTCAGCTTTAACACACCTTGGCTGGGTCTGGATAAAAAAAAGTGGGCATCGCAAATCTCTAGAGGAAAACATCAGGGGAAGAAAGAGAGAGGGGGGATTCAGACAAAGCTGGTTCTAGTTCCTTCAAAATTGCAAGCCAGGTGAGTAAGAGGAAGACTGAACTTTCTCCCTTTTTTTCTGAGACTTTGATTTAAGTTTTGCTGTTTAGAAATTAAATGCTTGTTGGAGAAAATAAATACGACAAAGTCCTTTGGTTTCTAGAGTTCTGGGTGAAGTGATTAGCTGGTTGTAAATGATGACTTTGGTATATGTGTTCTGCTTAATTCAGGTCTTTGAAAAGAACACCAAGAAAGATCTGTGAGTGGGCAGGAGCAGGCCAGCTAAGATATGCTGGACTCTAGTAGCAGAATGTTTCTGTATTATTGCCAGTATTGTAAAGGGATGTGACAAGCTGATTATTTAGAATAGGATAAGGGTTAGTAATCCCTTCTCTCTCAGCCTCAATTTCCTCTCTCACCAGCTGGTTCTCCCCCTCCCTCTGTCTCCCTCTTCCTGCCAGACAGTACAGAATAGCTCAGAGGTGAAGTTGGAGTGCAGGTAAGTGGGGGCTTCCTAGAAGCAGCCCCTGTGCCGCCCAGGACTCTGTGCTGCCAGGTTCCAATTAAGCTCCAGGAAGTGGGCAAATATTGCTGTGTGTCATGTTGTAGAATTGCTGCTGCCCTGAGTCTAAAGTGAAATGTTGGCAATGGTCTAGTTGGAGGAAGAAAAATTAGGAAAATGTTGTCTGGGTATAGATTCTCAGTGGCCAACGTGGCTCCCCTCCTCCCCACAATCACTTTGGGGTGAGAATTACCAGTTTAGGTATCTAGCAGGACCACAGTAACTGCTAACTGACAAATTACCAGTTTGCTTTCTGAAGTGGAGGCGAACCTCTGGCACACCACTTCTTTTGAGAAGCAGCTAATATTGAATCTAATAATTGAATGTATTATGTCTGCAAAATGTTTTGAGATTTTAAGAAGGTATCTGTTCAAAAAGCGGAATTGTTTCTTCTCACCTCGGTGTGTTCTCTCTTGGAACTAATGCACAGATCTGAGGCAGAACTAACCTAAAATACAGCTTTAGCTGCTGATGGAGGCCCTTGAAGTAAGTGTCTGGGATCTGTTTCACCTTTGGGACCTGCAAAACCCACACATGAATCTAATCAGAATTTACCTGGGACAGTTAAAGTGAACAGCCCAGCTTCAAATATGCATAGAAACTCCTCCAATTGGCGAAACTGATTAGACTTAAGAATTAATCACATTCTTAGATTAGGACTGACCAAAAGAAGTCTGCCTTTGCAGGGTGTTGTTCATTTGCCCTTATTAATGATAACGGCCACAATGGTAAACGAGCATAAGTGAAAAGTGGGTGCCATATCCCGCCCAGCCCAGGGCATGGAAATCAGGGTGACCTGAACAAGCAAGTGGCAAACTCCTCTCTGGGTGTGGTAGAGACCAAACCTCTGAGGTGTCTACCTCGGGGCACTGGTTTTCCTGGCAGCCAACTGGCTTAGCTCATATGTGTGATCAGGTCACTAGGATGCACACTTCAGCACTTTTGCTGTTTGGTTCTATAATTTAAAGTGTATGGAGACCACAGTAATAGAAATTATAAAAATACTTGTGATTCCTTAGCAGAGTATAGGAATGTTTTGTTTCTAAGATAAAAGGAAAAATTAGAAAAAATTAGCTTTTTCATTGCTTTCATTAGGGACAAATGTTTCAAGTGTCTTTAGATTAAGATAAGGTCACTGTGATGGTTTGCTATTGCTAACAGTGGTTGGCCCTTGTGTGTGTGTTAGACCACATCATTGTCTGAATAGTTTTAAGTGGATACAGCATCGTTTAAATGAAGTGGAAAGGGAAAAACTCATAAAAGAAGAAAACTGATTTCAAATTATGTATTCCTGCATAAGAAAATGACATGGGAAGGTGGGTGCAGTATCACATGCCTGTGAACCCCGAGACTTGAGAGACTGAGGCAGGAGGATCGCAAGTTGGAAGCCAGCCTGGGCAATTTAGTGTCATCCTGCCTCAAAATTTAAAATAATAATAATAAAAGGGCTGGGGATGTAGCTTAGTGCGTAAGTACCCCTTGGTTCAATCTCCATTATTGAAAAAATTAAAAAAGGGAGAGAGAGAGACAGACGTGGGATCGCGGGATCATTTTTACACTTTCAAAAGAGCATTAGCTATGAAATAATCACAAAGCAGTCCCTTAGAACCAGAGGTGGGCATGTTCTCACTCATTTGCGGAAGCTATGTAAGTTGATCTAAGAAAAAGTAGAGAGAAGAATAGTGATTGAAAGAAGCTAGGAAGGATGGGAGGAAGTGGGAGAGGTTGAATAATATGTACCCAAATACAGTTAGACAGGAGGAATGCGTTCTATTGTTCCACAGTACAGTGGGTGTCTGTCATTTACAATAGCTTGCTATGTATTTTATAAGAAGGTTAAAAAAAAAAAGGAGTTTGTAGGCTCAGAACACTAAAAAATGATAAATCCTTTAAGGAGACAGAAATGGTAATTACCCTGATTTGATCACTACGTGTGCACATGTATCAAAAAACCACACTAGAGACCATAAATATGTATGATTGTTATGTGTCTATTAAAAATTCATTTTCCTGAGTCTGATGGCACATGCCTGTAATCCCAGCTACTTGGGAAGCTGAGGCAGGAGAATCACAAGTTGGAGGCCAGGTTTGGCAACGTAGCAAGACTCTGTCTCAAAATAAACTAAAATATAAAAAGGGGCTAGGGATGTAACTTAGTGGTTACATAAGCATCCCTGGGCTCAATCTCTGGTACAGCAGAAAATAAATAAAAATAAACAAATTAAAATGAAATTAAATAAATGAATCAATTTAACAAAAGAATTATGGATGGAAGTGAGTCTAATTTTGAAATTGAAAACTTGAATGATCCCCTCATTCTTAGTGCTAGTGAAGTGATCCAAACGTCCAAGAATTTAAAGCTTATGCTATTTGACAGAGCTTCCATTAAGTGGTGCTTTCGGAAGATGGGTGCACAGGTGAAGCCTGCCATGAAAGGCAGGCTCAGGCATGAACCCGGGCAAACCTTTCTTTTCCTTATGCTGCACTTTAAAAAATTACCAGCACTTCAACTGTTCTAAACAGAATGCTGTAGTTCCCATAGGATGATCCTAGTCCAGATTTGTGCCTCAACCCATCACTTTCTACTAAATAACTCTGAGATATTCCTTGTACATTTGGTTTAACGGGATCCATCTCCCAATTGTCTGGCAGAGAATTCTGTATGATCATGGGACACACGGCCATTTTTCACTTCAGACTGAAAGATAGGCACCTACCTGAAAACTACCTCAGCAGGCTCTATCCACACGGTGCCTTCCACTGAGGCATCCCAGGCCCTGAAGGGGCTTCTGATTTCTTAGCAGGCTGTCTCTTTGTGCCTTCTGAAAATTGGGGAACCCTTGGATTTTTGTTATAGAAATTGAGGCTTTGTCAATGAAATTTAGAGAATAGATGCCTGAGGTTTTTTTCTTTTTTTTTTTTTTTGCTTGTCTATTTGTTTTTTTGTTTTTTTCTGGATATGGAAAGAACAAGCGGAATTTATCAAGTTAGCTGTCTGGAGGCTAAACACTCACCACGCAGAGCTTCATGCATCTGCCTTAATGGCTGCAAGTGGAAACAAAGCCAGCCCATCCCAGTAGTAAATTTCAATGAAGGATCAAAATTAAACAATAACTTGTGGGTAGTAAATCTTTCTATTAATTGTTATAAATAGTTCCTTTCATGGTAATATTTCCTATCAACCTAAATGCCATCTTGGAGTTAGTCACCTCCCAACTGGCAACCAGATATATTTAAATGTTCAGTCTCCCCAGATGCCTTCTAGTCCACAGCTAATGACCAATTGGAGGAGGAAAAAAAAAAAAAAAGTCAGAGAGAGGCTTCATAGTTCCCAAAGGTGATTAATGCTTAAACTAAGGATGTAAATAAAAGAGGGTATCCAGTTGCACATAGGTTTGCATGAAATGGTTATATAGGTGGTAGTCACAGTGTGAACATAGTCACAGGCCAGGTGTGGCCCTTAATGAGTCCAGACACCTTTATTAAACTGTTTATGGAGCCCTTTCTCTTAGCTCCAGGAAACATACCTATAAAGACATCCTGTGGCATCTTAGATTCAGCTAGAATTTTTTCCATGATACTTCATTCCTTGCCTAGAGCTACATTTAAAAGACACCAATGAGCAAGAAGTTGGCACATCTGACCAGGCCCTGAAGCTAACTGTGCCAGTCTCTGTTAATTTCACCACAGAGTGGACCAGCTGGTTTCATGAAGTCTTGGTTTTCAACTGGGAAGTCCCCCAGAGATACATGATGACTTTCATGGGCCCTACACACTTTAGCTTTCATGGGCCTCTTATACAATAAAAGAAAAAATAACTTTTTTTTTTTCTTTTTCTTACTGGGGATTGAACCAGCTTCATCCCTAGTCCTTTTTACTTTTTCTTTTGAGACAGGACCTCACTTAGTTTCCTAGGCTGGATTCAAACTTGTGATCCTCCTGCCTCTGACTCCCAAGAAACTGGGATTATAGGCATGTGCATTGTGTCTGGTGAAAAAATAACTTTCAAAAATTATATTTTACAGGCTAGGGTTGTAGCTCAGTGGTAGAGCACTTGCCTAGCACACGTGAGGTACTGAATTTGAGCCTCGGCACCACATTAAAAAAAATAAATATATTGTGTCTACCAACAGCTAAAATTTTTTTAAATTATATTTTACAACTGCATTGTCATCGAGAAGAATATAATCAATGTTAGGGTGTGACCCATTTTAAGAAATTTTTTTATTTGTTCTAATTGTTTATACATGACAGTAGAATACATTTATGCATTTTGATATATCATACATAAATGGAGTATAATTTCTCATTTTTCTGATTGTACATGTTTCAGTCATTCTACAACCAGGTACAATCAGAAATTGATTTTTAAAAAATTTAAAACATTTTTGTGGATTCTACCCCTCCCAACCCCCACAAACACGTAGTGGCTCTCAGCACTGTGTCCACTGTGCCCAAAGTGGTTAGGCAGACAGAGGGTGAGCAGAGAGCTTCAAGCAAGGGGCATCTAGGATTTCAACCCTGGAATCCAATCTGAATCACAACAAGAATGGATTAGGGCAGGACAAGAAGATTAGGGCAGGGAAAAGAACTACCAGTAAGGGAATCTTCTGGAACTCGAGACTGGGCACCATGGCAAGAAGAGCCCAGATGGGATGCAGGTCCTTTCTGTGCATTCCTGTGTTTAGGCCTTGAGCTCCCAGCCACACTCCTCCCCATCAGCCCTACCTCATATCACCCATGCTTTCCTTTTCAGAAGCAGAAAGAATGGAGGAAGAGCACAGAATGCTGCAGAAGTGTATCTATCTACCCACACATTGCCATAGATTGCACACATATTTTCTTCATCTATTTTTTCCTACTTTGCATATAAGCCTCTGAGAGCTGGTGTGTTATGAAGAGAAAATTCACCTCTGCAAAGGGTGAAATTCTATGCACATAGAACAATTAAAATGATTTTCATGCTGATTTAAGTCCATCAAGCACCATGCTCACATCCAAACTCTAAATGGTACAGCATGATATATCCCTGAAGCTCCTTAGAGAACATCAAACACTATGGAATACATCAACATGAATTTGCTAATAACACACTAAGTGTCTTGAAAATTATCCTTCAATTATTTACTACTTTGGCAGAGAATAGAGGTTTATAGTCAGACAAGGATCAGGGTACCAAGACTACCATATAAGCTCTTTGATGCTCAGCAGAGAGCAGTCTGATCTATTAGATTTCAAAAAATAAGATCCCAGTACAAAGGAATAGAATCCAAAGCGGGACTATAAAATTCAGTTACAACTAATGGCAAGAAATCAGAATGATTCTTGTAAAAAAAAAAGATGCACAAGAAAGAAATCCAGTTTGAATTCTAAAAATCAAGTTCTCCGCTTGACCAGCAGCAACCTATACTTGCTAAAAGCAATGGTTAGAGACATGGCTGTTCATGGTTTCTGGCTTTTCCAGCAGGTGGCTATGGGATGGATGTGACGAAGAAAAACAAACGAGATGGCACTGAAGTCACTGAAAGAAGTAAGAGCATCTGAATTTTTTAAATTTATGATTGTTTCACTATAAAAGTAAAAAAAAAATAGAAACAGAAAAAATAACATTTATAATTCTACCACAACCACTGTAGAACTTACAAACATGTTCCTAAAGGAATAAAATTCCTTTCCTGAAGAGGGCTCTTATTGGTTTTGATTTGAACACATGTATGCAAAATAGGTCCTGGCTTTTCTTCCAAGATGAAAATTGCCATTTCCAGAGCTGGGGATGTGGCTCAGTGGTAAGCACTTGCTTAGCTTGTGTGAGGCCCTGTATTCAAACCTCACCACTACAAAAAGAAAAGAAAATTTCCATTTCCATGGATAGTTTTTGTAATGACCAGTAATTTTAATGACTGCATAATATTCTGTTAAATAAATCCACTAATTTATTTGACCATTTCCTTGTTTAGGGATATAAGGCAACAAAAATCTTAAAGTATAATATCCCAGTTATTTCAGGGCTAAGTTGAAATAACACTGGTGTCACAGTTGAAATCTACACTAAGGATTGAAAACAGATACATTTATTTTGTGAAACTGCCCAAATGATGAATTCAGAGACATTTAAACTGTCCCCCCTAGCAACTCTAAATTAGGGAGGCTTTTCACTTATTCTGTGACTTTCATTTATTTCCACTAAAAAGCTCCTGGGTCCGTAGACTTGGAACTTTAGGTTAGGAAATAATTTCTTTTGATGTGTCAACGAATCCCAAAGGTCTGTACAATGAGAGGTTTAGTGAAAGCTCAAGGACTATTATTCAAACCAAACTGCCACTTGCTCTGAAAAACCATTCCCTTTTATGCTTTGAATGCTGTTTCTGCTACATTCACTCGTGGTCCTGGTAGGTCAACCGAACTAATCAGGAAAATGCAGCATGAAGATAGACGGGCAAATGAGACGGAGCAGGTGCCAACAGCACAGCCTCCAGTGGCACAGAATGACCCTGTGCCATCTCCTTCCTCTCTTCTCCATTCACACCTCTACCCAGATGCCTGTGTGCCTGCACACCCACATACATACATGTGCACACGCACACACAAGGGAAGTCGGCTCTTAAAGACCACGCCCTTGAAACGCTTCCAACTTCTTCACGAGGCACCTAGTGACATCATCCAGGGTGTTGGTCCTGCCTGCCTGGGGCACTTTGGAAGGGAGGGCAGGAAGACAATGTTCCTTGAGACAAGAGGGCCTGACCCTTCTTCCAAGTCAAACCCAAGACTGGACTGGATCTCACTGTCAATGAAGAGACCTTGACACCTAGACAACTCATTTCTCAAATCAGTGCATAACGGCTTTGGGTTCCAAAGAGATATGAACTTATTTTCCAGGCACCCTGAAATCCATTGCTATTGCTCATGTTTTCACGCACAATGGATCAGATCACACACTTTAAGCCACAAATATGCAAAAACTATGTTGAACCAAATTTAATACGCTTAGCTCATGACAGAAAACAGGCCTTGCCAAAATACACAGATGTCAGTACATCCCCTAAAACCTCTTCTTTGTCTTTTCCAGTTATCACTGAAACAGTAACTACAAGACTTACCTCCTTACCACCAAGTAAGTAACTATCTCATAGCTTTCTTCTCAGCAGGTCATGTGGGAAGGCCCCGTATGGTAACCTTGAACCTGGAAGCTCACTCTTCAATGAACATATCCCGAATATCTAAGAATTTTCCCCCCTTAACAGCTATATTAATGTTGATATGTGGACCACAAAACCAATCAGTTTGAAGTGTGTGGTTCACCAGCCGTTAGTATATTTACAGAGTTGTGCAGCCATTGCTACAGTCTAATTTTAGAACATTTCCATCACGCTCCAATAAAAACCCTCATGACCATTAGCAGTCACTCCCCATTCTCCTCCTCTTCTCTTCTAGCTCCCAGAAACCACAAATCAACTTTTGGTCTCTACAGAGTTGCCTGCTATAGACAATAAAATATCAGAAATCCCATCTACCTGAGCATTGAGTAGCTTGACACCTCTCAAACTTCCATTGGACTTTTCTTTTTTCCCAGGAGCTCCTTGGGTTTAGTAGATTCTGTAATAGAGATAGGGCCCCAAGCTAGCCGGGATGGGGAGAGGCTGCCCCTCAGCAGGGGAGGCCAGAGCAAAGATGGGCTGCCAGATGGAACTGAGCGCTGCCATATGTCCCTCCAGCACTTCTGGCAGCCGCTCTGTCTGGACCTCGACCAGGCATTTGAAAAGAGCAAGCCCAACCAGGGCCTGGGCTCAAGGAGCCTGTCCTCCTCAGCTGCTTTGTCCTACTGAGAAACTTGCTGTGCTCCATCCAGAAAGCTTTACTTTCACATTCTGAGGAACATGCATTGCAGCTTTTGGTACCCAAACAAGCTGGAGCTGGGTAGCTTGCACCTTGTGGTGTAGGTGGGAGAAGAACTCAGCCAGGAGGGTGCTGGTGAGGTGCAAGGGAAGGCTTCCAGAGGGCAGGGATGCTGGCACCCTGACTCCACCCTGAAACTCTCATCTGGTTTTTGGTTCCGGCAGAAGGGGGAACCAGCAATGGCTACACCAAAACAGGCTCTCTGGGTGGAGGGAGCCGGCTGGAGAAGCAAAGCCTGACCCATGGCAGCAGTGGCTACATAAACTCAAGTAAGTGCCTGCAGGTGCCAGGGCTGGGGGAAGAGCAGGGGACAGGGACAGGGAGGGGGCCACCAACAAAGACCAATGAAGGAGTCAGGCAGATGGGATTCTGAATCAGTCCATGAGAGGGACAATTACAGCTACTTTTCATCCATTCCAAATGTCCCAAAGAGTTATCCAAATGACCCAGGACCCAGGGAAGTTGCCACATTTATATCATCCGCATTCAAAGCCCACTTAAACTGGATCCATTTGAATAAAGTCCCAATATAAATAACTATAATTAATTCAGAAGACTTTGGAGATAGGTGGCTGTTTTCTTAATCAGTCACTTTAAGCCACCTCTTTGAGGGAAGGTGTGCACATCCAGGGTTCACAATTTGAGTTACCAACAGCAACAACCAGAGAAACTCCATGATTGGGTTAGTGAGCTAAGAGAATCCGGTGACATGTAATTCCACACTGTGCAAGGTCCCCCTGGGCAAGCATCCAACACAGGCCCATTGTTCCCTGTGAAGCTCTCTTTCAAAGGAAAGCAAAACAAAGCAGAGCAAGGCAAAATAAAACAAAAAGGAGTGCACACAACCCTTGAAGCACTGAAGATATCCTATAGTGAAACTACAAAGGAAAACCCAAGGTAAAGAACCCGCCCTACCTGAGGACGGTCGCTCCACCGTGGAGAACATTCTAAGCCATCATGCAGGGCTCCTCGATTAAACATCAGGTGCTAGTCCTGGCCGTTTCTGTGCACTGTCATTAGTCCCACGAGGGAAAGGCAGTGGCAATGATCCTGCCTTCCCACTTCTGAGCAGCCCCCTCTCTCACCTGTGGTCTGCTGGGGTCCCCTGTGCCTCCTGCAGGGCCCTCCCTTAGTTGTGAGCTCCTGAGTGCTCCTGGCTAACGTCAGCTCATCTCTGCCGAAGGCCCATGAGGACCTACCCTTGTCCCCCGATTGCAGGTGGAAGCCTCAGGGGCAATGCCTCTACCTCCAGTTACAGGAGGGCACATTCGCCTGCCTCCACTCTGCCCAACTCACCAGGCTCCACCTTCGAGAGGAAAACTCACATCACCCGCCATGGGACATACGAAGGTATCAGCCCCCAGACTGCAGGAGAGAACCTCCTTCCTGCCTGTGACACCTCGCTTGTCCTCTGAAGATGCGTGGATGGGCCCCTGGCTTCCCCTGTGTCTGCACCCCACCCCTCCTTTCTCCTACTCCTTCCTCCTTGGTTTCCTTTGTAGACTCCCATTACTTGGCCCACCTGGTCACTTTTTCAACTAGCACCTGATCATGTATTTAGCATTGTGTGGAGCGCCTTTGTGGGTGTTCAGATGAATCAGACACGGATCTTGTCTTCAAGGAGTCTACATTCTGATAGATAAGATGACAGACTAAAAAGCTATATGGTGCAGAGTAGGAGGCAATTATCATCTTCAGCTGAGGAAATCAGGGAAGACTTTATGGAGGAGGTGACATCTGATTTGGGCCTGATGTGTAAGATTTTGGCCTCCAGAGATGGACAGCGGGGCAACCCAGGCAGAGGGAGCAGCGGCATAAGCACAGACAGGCAGGAGCATCCAAGGCTGACAGAGAAAGTGGCAGAGGCACTTATGAGAAGAAGAACAGGGCACCCGATTCAATGCTAGGATAAGATATTTAGACTCTATTCACACACAATGGGGAACCACGGAGGTTTTTATTTATTTATTTATTTATATTTTTATTTTATTATTTAGCACTAGGGATTTGACCCAGAGGTGCTTTACCACTGAGTTACATCCCCAACCTTTTTATTTTGAGACAGGGTCTTGTTAAGTTGCTAAGGCTGACCTCTCACTTGCAATCCTCCTGCCCCAGTCTCCCAAGTTCCTGGGATCACAAGTATGCACCGCCACACCTGGCTCCACATAGGTTTTTAAGCCAAATATTTGAGTTTTTCAGTCCATCATATTTGAGGTCCAAGACTAGAATTCTGTAAGAAATGTTGCAGAAAGAATTGGCAAGAAAGGGCTGAACACAGGTGACAGATTAAAAGGAAAGCCACAATAGTCCAGTGGAGGGAAATGTGCAATTAGGTTGGTAACAGTGGGGGAAGGAGGTGACATGTATTAGACGTAGAATCGACAGGTTTGGCAGTTGATCAAACATAAGGAGAATAGAAGGCAGCAATGTTGTTAGTGTTCCAAGCACAAGTTGGGCTAATGGTGGTGCCAACAACTGAGACAGGGGAGTCCAGTGGAGGACCATCCTTGAGTGAATTCAGTTACTTGGTCTTAAAGAGGGCAGCAAGTAGGCAGTGGGCCTGGGACCTGAGCTCGGGGAAGAAGTCAGAGCCAGATACCCAGTCAGGAGGCATTCTCACAAAGAGGTTGGTGGAAGCTGGAAGACCGAAGGGTTTGCCAAGGAAGGGAGTATCAGAGCAGGAGGGAGCCGTGGAAGATAAAGCTGGAGGAAGAAGGCTGAGAGAGGAGGAAGAGTCGTGGACTCTAGTGGAGAGGCCAAGAACTTGCAGCAGCGCTGAAGAAATGCTCAGTGCTCAGCTCAGGGAGGAGTGTGGAAGAAGCTACCCGGGCTCCATGATAAGGCCGTTGGAGTCCTGGTCATCTGCAGGAACAGCTTCAGTGGGAAACCAACAAGCCAGTTGGGTTTAATAGTGAGAGCAGAGAGGTACCAGTGATGGAGAAGCAGGATTAAGGGACTGGGTATCCTAGTAAGTGATAGAAGTGGGCTGACACCCCAAACTGGGAGAAGTTGTGCCTCTGGATGGAGCATGAGAGCTGCAGGAGGGCGTTGGGAAGCCCCTCATCAGACACAGTGACTTGCATAGCCCAGTGCTTACTGATCCAGGGCCTGAGCAGGGGCTTTTACTGTGCATTTGTGTAACAGGGTGTGCATTTCTTCACAAGTTCAGAGAGTTCTCTGGTGCTAAAGAATGTTTGCTTAATCAGAGGCAGGTCACTTGCTCTAGCATTGATACCAGGGCAGACTAAGTCATGCCATGATGACGTGACCAAAAAAAAAAAAAATGGAAAGGGAAGGGAAGGCAGGCCTACTTTCCTGTGTTCATACCCTCCCCCTTCTGAGTAGATCAGTGACCAGAGTATAGTGCTATGACCAAGTCCATGAGGGTCGTGTTCCGAATCATGGGCCTGCTCCGTTTATCATGGGAAATGACTGCTGAAGAGCACAGCCCACTCCCCTCTGGAGCACCCTTGGCTATCGAGGTTCAGGAAGGAGTGGATGGCACCACCCACTCTCTGGGAAGCCTTAAGTGACCAAGTGGCTACTTTTACCAAGTCTTTCATCCCCTCTTTAGGGAGCTCCAGCGGCAACTCTTCTCCAGAGTACCCCCGGAAGGAATTTGGTATGTTCTCTCCTTATTTTCAAAAGAAATGTTCAAGAGGGCAAATGCCCAGGAGACAGGGTGGGAGCAGAGGACATCATGAACTAAACGACTTCTTCTAAAGGAGTTGACCTCTGCTGACCTGTTGTTCCCTTGTTCTTCATCCTGAAGCACCTTTAGAGGACTATTAGTCACATTACTTGCTGTCATAAGCATTTGCTCCTGACACTGTTAAAGTGTTTATACAAGGTTCATGGTTGGACAGATACTCCCTGAGGCCAAGCAGTAATTGTAGGGATTCTTCCTTCCATTAGAGGCACAGAAAACTGCCAGCAGAGAGGAGCAGTGGTTACCATGCCCAATGCCCAACATCCCAGCCCCTCCATGACAGCCTAGTTCAAAGGGCCACATCACATGCCTAGTGACAACCTAGGCTGCACATATTCACTTGGCCTTGAGTCTTGGTTCATGTTCATGATATCTTATTGTGCAGTGAATTAGTGATATAAGCATTGATGATTCAGTGATTATCATTTTATTTATTTATTTACACTGGGGAAACAAAGGCAAGCTTTAGTGAGCAACTTAAAGGGACAATATGGCAGCCTCTTAAAACATTTAATTGGTACAAGTGGATCATGCTCCCAGATAGAGTGACTTAGCTAACAACAGCTAATAGCTAATGGTAGTTAGTGTCAACTAACTCTAATTTTGTGTGTGTATTGGCGGGGGCAAGAGGTACCAGAGATGGAACCCAGGATCTCATATATGTTAGGCAAGCACTTTCCCACTAATCTACATCCCCAGACCTCATTCAGTGACTTCAACACCCTAAATGTGCTAGGGCGTCACAAAATGTCCTCACCTATTGAGCATTCACTATCCGGAAGAGCCCCTGCAGGATATTAGACACACTATGAAACTACCTCCATGACAAAAGTATTCTGCATGCCACTCCTTACATATGCCTAAGATGACATTTCTCTGTTTCTCAGCATCATCTTCAACTCGAGGACGGAGCCAAACACGAGGTGAGTGCTATCCCTGGCTTCAGTTCATTTATTCGAGGAGCTTTTTCTGAGCAGCTAACATGGGCTAGCCTGGAGCCAGGCAGGGTGAGGCAAACAGGAGAATAAGGGATGGTTTCTGCTGTCCAGTTAACACCGTAGGTTTTAGATTTCTCTCACCAATGCCTGAGAGACCACAGAGAAAGGAGGGAAGCTTGGTCTGGCCATTGCGAAATGGAGAGGGGGAAGGGCATGGTTGGCGCTGAGTGCAACAGAGCTTGCTTGCTTAGACAGCGGTCTCTGGAGGAGGTCTCCAGGTGCCTGGGGGTGTGCATTTGGCAGGTGAAGTGAGTAGAGGGATGTCCCCTTTTTAGCAGCATTCTTTTTGGGAAACTTAGGTTTCCCAATCCCAAGACTTAGAAATCTCACAATAGCCCACAGATGCACCCACTGCTCAGAGCTCAGCTTCAGGGCCTATGATCCTGGCTCCTTCCCTCACAGCCTCTCCGTCTCTTCTCTTGTACAGAGAGTGAGATTCGAGTTCGACTGCAGAGTGCATCCCCATCTACCAGATGTAAGTGACACTATCTTGCTGCAAAGGATCCAGGAAGCCTTGAAATTCAATTACATGTGAATTTAGCATAATGTCACAGTGTGGGCTAGTGCTGAATGTGTGTGTGTGTGCTCATGAGCATGCCCTCAATCATAAAACATCTGTAAAGGCCTTCTGGGGGTTGGGCTCTGGGCCAGGTATTGGGGTTAAGTTGCTAAGTAAATTATGGTCCCTGCTGTTTAGTTGTTCGCAGACTAAAGGGGACATAGTAGACCAGCCAGTCATCACTGCTCAGTGTGGCCAGGGAGCAGGGAAGAGCTGCTCCACATCAGCCCAGGGGGCAGGCACGGGTGCCAGCAGCCAGAGAGGACTTCCTGGGTTAAGTGTCCCTTAAGGGAGACTAAAGTGGATCAGAGTTAAGATTAGAGGATGGGGCCAGCATGAGACATCCAAGGAACATCTCAGTCTGGTGACATAATGGCAGAGAAGTTCAGGTTAGGGAAGGGTCAGAAGTATATGGGCTTGAACTTCATCTCAAAGATCAGACATTCCCCACTCTCTGCATTGGGTCATTAGACTCCTGTGGCTGTTGCTAGAGGGTATTTGACAACATTTTGAAATGAACCCAACTTTTAGGGCAGGAGCCAAATACAAGGAATAAAAGAAGGAAGAGCTGAGATGATGGTTTAGGTCACAGACAGGGGGGTTGCCCGCAGAGTTTAGCAGCTGGGGTCAGGGGCACTAACTCCAGGCCTGATGCTTTGTCACAAATCCTTCCAGGCATGGGGTGTTGAGCTGAAAGGATGAAACTTTCCAGGCCAGGGAGGGAGGCTGGGCCCCAGCACCTATTGTCTCCTCCTATGCGCTACCTTTGTGTGATGTCTCCCTTCTCTCCTGTCTTCCACTTTGGGAGGAGGTCAGAGGAGCTGGCTCCATTGGTTTACCTTGCTACAAAAAACATCATCCAGACAGACTTGAAATTAGGTCACACATAAATGCAGCACAATGTTTTAAGATTTCTGGGCCACAAATTCCTTTTGACACTCCCAGACATACAAGGTCAGGACCTGACATCTGAGGTATCTTGAGCAGAGGAGGGAATTACTGTTTGTTTCAAAGGAACGATCTAATTAAGGGTAGAACAATCTGATCTGATCTAAAGTTCTCTATCTGCCTGATCCAAGATGACCATGTCCTCCAGCTACAGAGTCACCCCGAGGTGTCCGATGAGGTCTAATTAGAAAATATCTCCCCAGGATGCTGATCTCTTATGAGAGGCACTGTATTTATGAGATTATTGATATTACAAATGGCCAGGTTGATAAATCCTGTAAATTGGGAATATGCAAAAATTATAAAGCTAACCCAAGTCCTAGTGTGTGAAGCAGATGTCCTCAAAGTTCCTCCCACTGCAGTTGGACACAGGAAAGAATCCTGGGCCTAAGGATTGACTTTGGGATTCTTGTCCAGGGACAGAATTGGATGATGTGAAGCGTTTGCTCAAGGGGAGCCGATCAGCAAGTGTCAGTCCCACCCGCAACTCCTCCAACACTCTTCCCATCCCCAAGAAAGGCACCGTGGAAACCAAAATGGTGACAGCAAGCTCCCAGTCAGGTAAGCATGACAGCCCCCAGGCTGCCATGAGGGATGGGAACATGGCAGCAGGTTCATTCTGGCTGGAGAATTTCACTGTGCTCTGGCTCAGACTTTTCTGACATTTCCAAAAACCCGGCTCGTCCAGCCGTGTGAATTTGTGGGCCACACATTTCTTACCAGACTGTTCAGCCATCCCACAGTCACCCAGTGGCCCAGTTCTAGATCCTAGAGATTGTCCCCCAGAAGGTTTCCACATTGAATGTGTTGACCAGGTTCCCCCAGTGAAGAGAACTGGGGAAAGTTGCAGTGTCTTCATTCATTCTCTAGTGACAACTTATTATATGCCTCCTCTGTGCCAAGTGCCAGGCATTGAGGAAAAGCACGAAATGAGAGAGACATAGCCACTGTCCTTGTGGAGATGAAAGTCTCTTGGGGAAGTCAAAGAGGAAACAAGCTGTCCCCAAGTGTTTACCAAGGAGTGCAAGGGAGGTTCTACAGGTAACAGGGAGACAAATGAGCAGGTCTTTGGAGGGAGGTGAGGAAAGAAGCCAAGTCAGCTCCAACGGGAAGCTTTCCTCTCATTTACTCCTGGGCAATAAAAGCCTGGAGACCCTGACCTTGCTCAGATTTTTCCTAAAGGAGCAAGCCTCGGGTACTCCATGACCTGGCTGACTAGCTCGCTCTCAAAGAATGATGAGGCAGAACCGGCATCAAATTTAAAGAAACAGAAAAAGGCTTATCAGGGCCAGTACTTGCAGATCTGGTTTGCACACAGGAATATATAAGGAGAATTTGACCAGAGAAGTTCACTACCTTGCAGTGTGTCCTCAGACCTGAGGGCTCCCCGGCCAGACATACTGCACCCTTGCCGTGGTGCCTGGAGGTCTACTGAGATTAGCTTTGAGGGTCTTATTTTTTGCTCCTAAGGGAATGGCTCCCTGCCATCTTTGAAGATGAAGGAGCCAGCAAAGGACCGATAGGCAGATCATTGGTGCAGACAGCCCACCAGGAGGTGAGGAACAGGGTTTAGGAGAAAGGAGTAGACCCCAAGGAAAAATCAATCTTCATATTTCACTAAGAGCTGGCAAGAATTTCTAATCAAAAAGACCAAGTTTTTATCAACTTTGAGATTTCAGTCAAAAGTAGCCCCAGACTGCTCTGAACTGAGGGAGCTCCTATGGGACCCTCAGTGCTAAACCCAGGAAAGTCCCAGGAAGCAGAGCCAGCTAAGTCCCACGGTAGGGAAATATTTATTTGTCTGTCACTGGAGCAAGTGTGTTTTTTTGCTCCCAGTGTCAGGGACCTACGACACAACGATCCTGGATGCCAACCTTCCTTCCCATATGTGGTCCTCTACTTTGCCTGCGGGGTCCTCCATGGGGACCTACCACAACAACATGACAACCCAGAGCTCATCTCTCCTCAACACCAATGCCTACTCAGCAGGATCAGGTAAGTGGCAGCTGTGCTCACTGCTCTCATCCACAAAAATCACAATCGTCCCACCTCTACCCTGGAGCTGAATGACTCCTCGGGTATCTGCCATCCTAGGGCTCCTGAGAGGTTTCTAGAACCAAGTGTCTCAAGAGTTTCTCACTGGAACTTAAGTTCAATTCAGTCTAGAAGGTATTTCTCCTGCTGAGCCCCTAGTAGAGAGGAATATACAGTATAAGATATCAGAAAAAATATATAAGGATAAAGGATATAAAAAATGGATGCAGGAGAATTGCATCACTCCATGCAAATTGACTCTGGGATCTTGAGCAGTCATTTAACTTCTTTGAGTTTCAGAGACCTTCTCTGTAAGATTGGGTCACTAACAGGAAAGACTTTGGCTGAATCCACTGTCCACTACTGACTGATCACCTGTTGACTAGAACCCAACAAACACCATAGGCTAATGTTTGGTTCTCTGCTGGAAGGCAAGAGAACTGAATATTAAAGTTTTTCCTAAAAACAAAAATGTATACCGAAATATAAAAATCCAATCCTGGCATTTCTGCTGGTATTGCCACAGTATCCAAGTCTCTGCCTCTGCTCTGGGTTGAACATCCCTCTCCCCCCACCTCTCCCTCTCCCCATTACAGTCTTTGGAGTTCCAAATAACATGACATCCTGCTCTTCCACCCTGCACCCAGGACTCAGCACCTGCTCCTCAGGTCAGTGTCACCATCTTTTTTTTTTTTAAAACATCAGAAATTTATTAGTTGCTCAAAACATTACATTGATCTTGACATATCATATATCTTACATTTGTTTCAAATGGGGTATGATTTCTTATTATTCCCAGGAGTACAGATTGCAGGATCACATTGATTATACAGCCACATTTATACATACTGCCATACTAGTGTCTGTAGTGTCACCATCTTGAATCACCTTTTCCTGGCTATTGACTTTAAAATATAAGAATGTTCTTTCCTGAGGAAAGTAGAACAATTTCTAGAGAGGATGTCCTTTCTGCCCATGAGCACAAAGGACTTTTCTCCATGCATTCTGTGACCCATAGCAGAGACCGCAGCTGCTTTTAGAAGCTCAATTGCAGATAAAGCTCAGGATCCCAAGGAGAAGTTCTAAGGGAAGGGGGCCCAAGTCCATGCGGATGTGCTTATTCTGTGCTGATCCTTTATTTTCTGGGAGAGTTGGTGAAATGGAAAAAAAATGGACTTAGTGAGTCATAGCTTCGGACATTTTCAGGGTGAAAAGCATTGTTAATTTAGAGGATCTTATTTTAGATCTTTTAAAAAATATGGTAGTTCAGGGCTGGGATTGTGGCTCAATGGTAGAGCTCTCGCCTAACACGTGTGAGGCTTTGGGTTCAATCATGTGCCACATAAAAATAAACAAATAAAAAAAAGATATAAAAAAAAACTTTAAAAGATATGGTAGTACATCAGAAGAACCACACTATGGTAAATAATGTTACTACTTAGTTTCCAATGCAAGCATATGACAATTTTAAAGAAACATTTGTTTTCACATGTATCATAATAATCCATATGGTAATAAGTTGCCAGTCTTACCTTTTTGAAAACAATCTGCCTTCTTCCTGTGATATTGCTGCTAATAAACATAATGACAGGTCTTCTTTACTTACTTAGCTGGTATAGCTACAAGTGCAAATTTAACGATCAGATTTCCAATAACTCCAGTTGACTGGAATCCCTCCAAAGTCAGAAGACCCCAGTTTCATGCTTCCCCCCCCCCTTTTCTACCTTTGTATTTTGTTTTCCAAACACTTGACTGAGCCAGGCCCCCAGGTAATATTGGATCCATGATCCTGAGCCCCAAACTCTAGATAGGATGAAGGAACAGAAGCTATGACTAGGGAGGAGTGGGCTTCTGGACATTGGCCTTGGAAGTCCTAATGCAGGTGAGAGGAGTTCCATGGGTTTGAGTCAGGAAAAGAAAGAGCTGAAGGGAAAATGAAGAGCCTTTCACATAGTGTCTCTCAGCACCACTGTCTGCATCCCATGTCCTCGGCATCCCACACTGTGTACCACGTCACCCCAGGGTGCTACAGGGAACAGAAAACCCTAGGAATATTTTAGGATTTTGAGAAACACAGCAACATTGAACCCTGTGTGAACTACTACTGTTAAATTGTGTGGACCTAAGTACTCAGCAAATGGGACTGTAGCGAAATTTGCCTTGGAGTGGGGAGGTGGGAATATTAAAAAAAAAAAAATACTGTCACTAAGAATAAGGTGAGGGATTCAAGAAAGTTTGAGAATCTGTCATCTGCAAAGGTAAGTGTCTTGAAAATGTTTGGGGGCTGGCATTGTGGCTCAGTGTAGAGCACTCACCTAGCACGGGTGAGGCACTGGATTTGATCCTCAGCACCACATAAAAATGAATAAATAAAATAAAGGTATTGTGTCCATCTATATATAAAAAAGAAAAGAAACTGTTTGGGGGGTTCCAGGAGGCTGCCGCAGCGGGGGACATCCTCTGTGCACTCTGGTCTGACCTGTTCTCAATCCCTCTCACAGTGTTTGGCATGCAGAACAATCTGGGCCCCAGTTCGTCTGCTCTGTCCCACAGCACGGCCACTGCCACCACTTCCACAGGTTCGTAGTAGCTGAGGCTTGGAGCTCAGGGGTGGGGTCATGACATCTCTTTAAGGCTACAGTTCACATATCCCTTTTCAAAAACTGAATTTGAAGGACCAAAGGGCCTCTGCAAAGCAACTGACCTTTCCCCAAATGGCCCCTCCCCAACTTAGAGTTGTCAATCTTGCTCATTTACTGGCTGAGACATGAGTTCAACATACAGGGCAGCCTACCCTGTGACATGTCACCTGTATACCCCGTGTATCTCACAGCCCAGTGGGTCAGGTCCCTGCTCCCTGCCCACTCCTTGGCAGTCCACTGTCCCTACAAATCAATCAGCTAGTTTATTTTATGGTGCACCCCCCAGGTTGCTGACCCTGTGCAAACCTGCAGGGAGGGAGTAAAAACAAAAATGATGTAAGGCTCAGCCTTGATTTCAACTTGCCTGCTGTTCAGTTAGAGTGGAAAGTTCAGCACACGGGAAAGGAAAGGGGGATCCTGTAAACACCAGGAACTAAGTAATGTACAGCACAAAATAGGGGTGCAGAAGGAAAGAGGCAGAGGACTTCCTGGAGGAAGTGGCCTTTAAAACACCCTAGAAGGATAAGGAAGATTGTACCCAGGAACATTCCATCTAAACCCTCCTTGCTTCTCTGTGGCTGGAGAGGGTTGATTTCACAGCTGCTGATCTCCCTGGGGAGGCTGCCTCTCTGCCAGGGCTGATCAGGCTGCTCTAGAGTAGCAGGACCCACCCTCCCACGCTGGCCCAGATCATCAGTGGTCCCTTTTTTGCAGCATATGGTGTGAAGAAAAACGTGCCCCAGAGCCCTGCCGTCGTGAGCACCGGTGTATCCACCACCTCTACAGGTGAGAGCTGTTTCTAGCTGCCACAGGTCAGGCTGGCACATGGAGAGAACTGCCCAACTGTGACATGCAACGTATAATACAAGAGGATAGAGTCCCTGGGTGTCCTGAGGTCCACAAACACAACCCCCCATGGATGTTTCCATGAGATTCAGATTCAGAGATGAGCATTCCTGCGTTTGACTGGGGCTGCCTGTCCCAGGAACAGGAAGCTCCGTGCTCCACAGCTGCTTAGGGTCTGTCATCACCCTTGCCCGGAAGCCCTTGGCCTTTTCCTGTTACCTGTAACCATCATAAGACCCAGGAGCCCCTCGGAAGCTGCCAGCATCCTCTCCACTTCCTCTAGAACCGTTATCAACATGGGCTCCCACCATTGTTGTGGTCCTGGTGCATCTCCTCCCATTCAGAAACCCAGAACTGCACACATGCTAGGCGAGCGCTCTACCACTGAGCTACATCCACAGCCTTCGTTATTATCTTTTGAGACTGGGTCTCGCTAAGTTGCTGAGGCTGGCCTTAAACATGCTATCCTTTTGCCTCAGCCTCCTGAGTAGCTGGGGTTATAGGCATGTGCCACCACACCTGGCTAACATTCTTTTTAAAAAAAAAAAAAAATTATTTATTGAGCACCTCCTTTGTTTCAGACAGACACTATACTAGGTGCTGGGAGAGACAGTAAGCTGGCAACTTTGGTGGAGTGAACAGATGACAAACACAAAGACAAAGTATACAAGATAATTGGAGAAAATGACACAGATTTTAAGAAAACAATGAGTCACGTGGGAGAGATGGTGAGGGTGGAATGCTTTAGATGCAGTGGTAATGAAAAGCCTCCCTAGGAGGGTAAGACAAGCCTTCCATGCTTGTTAAGGAAGGACCTGCCTGACAAGGGGGACTGTATGGTGAGGCAGCTGCATTGACCAGTCACCCAGTACTTCTGTCATTGACCCAACCTCCTGATGGCCAGGCCCAGCCAGGCAGGGAGGGGTGCTTTGGTCCCAGAATGCTTCATAGCACCACAGTCAGTGAGATCGGGAGGCTCTACGTGCACTTGCTGATCTCTTTCTTCTGCTGCCTTCTTCTTTCCTCCTCCCTCCCTCGATCGCTTCTTTCTTCTCCTTTCTCCTGGCTTCTTCCCTCCCCAGCCTCTACCACCAATGTCCAGAGCGATGACCTCTTGCACAAGGACTGCAAGTTCCTGATCCTGGAGAAAGACAATGTGCCTGCCAAGAAGGAGATGGAGCTGCTGATCATGACCAAGGACAGCGGGAAGGTCTTCACGGCCTCCCCTGCCAGCATCGCAGCAAGTACGCCAGGGACCCCCACCCCCCACGACTGGGGCTACAGGAGAAAGGCAAATGGTGTAGGAAATGGTGTCCTAGCAAGGTGGTTTCAGACAGTGTAATCATGAAGCCACGGTTTTCCCATTCTAATGAAAAATGTCTGCCTGAATGGAGCCTCCCAGGGTCTCCTTGAATGCCAACCAATGAGCCAGGAAAACTCAGGCAGAGCTCCCAGAGGGGTCCTTGGACCACTTCAACTCTCACAAGCACGAATGGGGGAAGTTAGCCCCAGGAAAGCTGGGCTCTCTTCACCAGGGTACCCTTGACCTCCCCAAGCAGCAAGGAGATGTGCAACAGGCCGGGAGGGGTGGAGAGAGAATACTCCAGATTGTCAGGGTTTGTGCGCACAGCTTCTTTTTCAGAAGACACCCTGAAAAAGGAAAAGCAGGCTGCCTACGCTGCTGACACTTGCCTGAAAGCAGAAACTAATGGTAAGAACCAACCTGACTGCTGTTCCCATTGACTTCAGTCAAGCCACAGTTCATTTTTCTTAGTCTTCTGTGACTTTGATACTCAAAAGGGGGCTCCAGGAACCAGCAATTGGCAGTACCTGGGAACATGTTAGAAATACAAGTAAGACCTTGATACTCAAAGTGTGGATGTTGGAAATGCAAGTGAGACCTTGATACTCAAAGTGTGGTCTGGGGACCAGCAATACCTGGGAGCACGTTAGAAATGCAAAATCAAGCTCCGCCCCCTGCACTGTGTGGGAAGCTGCATATTAACGAGTTCCCCAGGTGGTATATATGTGACATTGAAGAAAAGCCCTTCCCTGGCTTGTTACATGGGTATTTTTTCTCACCTTATTAGTTCTCCCATGATTTTCAGAACTGATCAAAAAATGCTTTGTAAAGCCTTGGTTATCATCTTCTCCTCTTTCACGTTCTCCTTCTTCCTTCCCTAATATCTGAATTCTTTCTTGGGTCTCCACATTTCTTCTCAAAGTCCTGTAAAATCTCTCCAAACCACTGATTTTAGGGAATTCAGCAAAGAAAGGGAAAGTTAAGCCATGGAGCATTTTAAAATTTTTATTTTATTTAGCCATAGAGCATTTTAAAATAAAGTAAAATAAGACAGCTACCATCCCAACAGGGCAGGAGACTAACCTGACTCAGTCAGCAAGGTTAGTAATTCCTCATTTTTTTAAGGGTGGAGCTAGGCTGTGAAGCCAAAAGACCCTTTCCAGAATCTGATGAAAACTATGCGCAAATTCCCAGGAAATTCCACACATGCTCACAGTAACAACAGAGACTCACACACAACCTTCCTCCAAGCCTGTCCTTGCTGGATTTCCCAGTTCACACTCCAACGTCCCAACCTGTGCACCTGTGCTCAGAGTCCCTTAGCCAAGATATCAGAGTAGGGATGGGGGTGTAGCTCAGTGGTAGAGTACATGCTTAACAGAGTCCTGAGTTCAAGCTCCAGCACCAAAAAGAAAAAGAAATCAGTCATGTCCCATGAGCACATTTATTTTTTTTTTGAATAAACAATGATCTTCCAAAAAATGTGTTGAGGTTTAGGGTTTAAGGTTGTAAGAGAGTTAAACACTATCCATTCTTCCATTACGTGCTTGGCCAAGCCATGCCTTCATCAGTATATTTTTGTAAATATCAGCCTCCTGAGGACTGAGTTGCTAGATGTCCATAACGTTGCTGTTCTGCGAGGTGCCTGAGTGGCCAATTGACCTAACGTCCTAAACCTCACAATGGGCAGCCTATGGGCTCCTCCAGTTTAAAAGCTCAGGTCTGAACTTGTGTTTGTCTTTTTAGGAGACTTGAAGACCATATCCACAAAGGGCAAGGGCACCTCCGCAGGTGGGTGAGAGTTGGGGACCCTGCAGGGACAGGATCCAAGGGCTGGTTATACTTGGTCAAACAGATTATGGCCCTTGCCTGGAGCCAACACACACTTGAGCCACCCAACTCAGGCTCCCTGTGGGCACAGAAGGGCAGGAATAGGGTAAAGGTGGGAGTGGGCAGGCTGTGGGCTGGTGGTGGCCTCAGAAGGAATGTAGCCCAGGGGATGTTGCTTTGCGGACCCCACCACCCCTAACTGGCAGCCACTATAAGACCTAAGGTCCAGGGTCTCCAACCAGGGCAGGAGCAACATGATGGGGCTACTCTGGGTTTCTCCAGAACCTCCCATGTGGGCCCAGGAGGACACTAAGCCAAGCACACTCCTGCCCCCTACCATTTTTTTTACCTCCTATCCTCACCTTATGTAGGAGCACACTGAGTCTTACCTCCCCAGAAGTTAGAGAACTATAAACCCTGAAAAAAATGTTTAGGTTTACTGGACTGAATGTAACTCTAGGCACTGTGGAGATCACAAAGAGCGGGCTGTGTCCAGTGGTCCTGGAGATGGGGGAGCTTTAGATTCAGGCCTAATAAGATGCAGGAGGTTGTGGCTTTGAGCTGCATCTCTGCTAATTTTTTTTTTTCTGATTTCTTTTTGACCCTTATCTCATCTTACTCAACAACTGTCTGATGAAGTAGGGAATCTTTTAACTCCATTTTATAAAGAGGAAACAGAAAGGTTAAGTGACCTTCTCAGGGTCACACAGCTCTAGCCCAGCATTGTCAGACTTCCGCTCCTCACCAGCCATGGCCCTGTGTTAACATGGAGTTGCCCAGGAACTTTGAAGTCCCTACTCCCACTCAGGCCCACAGGAAGTCACCAAAAGCTAGAGAATTTTGAGGGAAAACAACAGGAGCTGCCTGCATTCACCCCACCTTCCCTGTCTCTTCCACAGATCTCCATGGCTATGACCGAGGCGGCGGTGTTGGTGGAGGTGGAGGCGGTGGTGGCGGGGGACTGTGGGGGGGTGCACCTGCCTGGTGCCCCTGCGGTTCCTGCTGCAGCTGGTGGAAATGGCTGCTGGGCCTGCTGCTCACCTGGCTGCTGCTCCTGGGACTACTCTTTGGCCTCATTGCTCTGGGTATGTGCAAAGGCCTAGGGGCAGGATGCAGGGTGGCCCCCAAGTCCCGCCACCCCTTCAGAAGGACAAGCATCAGAGAGTGGCCCTGAGTGTCAGGACCAAGAGGCTTGAGATCATAGGCACAGACCTGGTGTTCCTGCAGATGAGGACACTGAGCCCCAGGAGGCACCTGGCCATGGTCATGTGGCCAGTGAGCTCCTGGTCCCTCCCCACCCTCCCTGGACCCGTGGCAGCCTGCTGTGTGCATTTGGCTGCCCCTCACAATAAGGTCATGTCTTCGCATTGCCACCTTTTCCCAGCACCTATGGCTGTGTTCCTGCCATCTCTCACTCCCCCTCACAGGAGAAGAGAGGGCAAGCTTTGGCACCCAGCTCAGGCGACAGGCCAGGTTTCTGTACGGCTCCGGGAGGATGCTGAGGAGCTCATCCTCCTGTGGCCTCCACAGATTGTCTCTGCATAAGTAGTTCAGCAACTTGTGCCTAGCAGAATAAAGCAGCCCGTGGCTGGCTCCCCATGCGGAGGCTCAGCGAGGCAGGCACTGGGGAGAGCCCTGGCTGATGTCACCTGTGTCTGTCCCTTCCAGCGGAGGAGGTGAGGAAGCTGAAAGCCCGTGTGGACGAGCTGGAGAGGACCAGGACCGGCGTGCTCTATTATGAGGACAAGATGGACAGGAGCAACAAGGACCGCCTGCAGGGAGCCGCGCCCGACCTGGGTACGGGCATAGACAAAGCAGGACTGGACATCCCCAGCCAGGAGGCACTCTGGCTCTTCGTGAGGAACAAGCTGATGATTGAGCAGGAAAATGGTGAGAGTTCAGCCAGTGCAGGGCCAGCTCAGCTGAGTCTCTTGCTGCTTTGTGTGGGTGTGGGGGGGGCCCGGGGCTACCACTCAGCAGGCTCTCAGTCTCTCTCTCCCCACACCTCTCCATATCGCTAAGAGGCAGGTAGTACCAGGACTGGGATCCCATCTTACAGATGGAAAAACTGAGTCCTAAAGAGGAGAATTGACCGAGATCACTAAACCCCGTGTTAATTCTGACTCCTCAGCTAGCTTTGGTTTCTTCCCGCCGCCCATGACCCCCTCTTATGTGCAAATGAAGGACACAGGAGATGTGACACTCACTCAGGATTTACTTTCTCTCGTAGGAAACCTCCGAGGAAGCCCTGGCCCTAAAGGTATTGCAGTGGACCCAGCCTTTCCCTGCTCTCATTCCTGCAGGTGGATTCTCTGGGTGGATTATTTTGTCCTTTTTCCAAACATGAAGACGAGGTGCTGACCCCCTTGTGGTTCCGTTGGGAGGGCTGAGAACTGTCTTTAGAGTCAGAAGATCTTAGCGTGGGAAGCGACCTGCGCAGCCTGTAGGAGAGTTCTGGCAGTGTACCAAGGGACACAGATGGAGACGGAGGGACAGATGGAGACTGCCATCCCATTGCCTTGACATATGGCTTCCATATTGTCAAACGGCTGTGAAGTACCAGGGAGAGAATGGCCCTTGGTCCCTACCGATCTCACAGTTTTCATGCCTTTCTCGTTTTAGGCGACATGGGAAGTCAAGGCCCTAAAGGTAAATCTCACATGGACATTTTCACCTTTATTATTAGTGAGGGTTAATGGTTTAAAGCAATCAGCATGGGTCAGAAAACCCCCTTCATAACGAGAAAAGTGACTGACATTCCATGGGACAGCTGCACAGTGAGGAGGAGGAGGTTTCCAATGCGGGTGACCCTCACAGGGTAGAGTAGCTTTCCTTGATCCTCTGACTGGGGCTGCTACACTTCTGTGTGTTTGGGAATTGCCACAAGATTGCTGGCCCCACTCCCAGAGTCTTAGCAGGTGTGGATGGGGTGAGCAGTCTTCAGTCTGCAGCCAGGGGTGCAGTCAATGCTGAGGACCACCACTCAAGAGGACAGGGTCACCCTTTGTCCCCAGATCAATCTTGCTTCCCAATAGACCTGAGTGCAGGAATGGGGTCCCTCCACTTAGTAGCCCTCTCCCTCTCCCTACCCCCTCGTGACTCCCTGCCCGCCCTCCCCATATACCCTGGCTCCCCCGCCCCCTTTCCCCAGCCTATAGTCCAACCCTGATGGGGATAAGTGGGGACTGGTGGTTCCAGAGCCCCTCAACCTGCAATGACCAGGTAAAACACTGGACTCCAGGTACATTTGAAGTGCAGATAAATGATAATTTTTTACTCAAAGTGTGTCCCGTGGATCTTAAGGGACATACTAGCACTAAAACTTTATATGTTGTTTATCTGCAATTCAAGCAGAACTAGACATCTGTACTTACATTTGCTAACTTTGGCAATTCCACCTGAATGCTCCTTTCAGGTCCTCTGACTGACATCCCTTTACCTTTGTTTCTGCAGGAGATCGAGGTCTCCCTGGGACTCCAGGTGTGTAACCTTCCGTGACCTCCCTCTGGCCCTGGTGGTGTTAGTGCTGCTATCTCCCAGCTGCCTGCTTCCAAAGGACATGGGGGCTGAGGTCTTCTTGTGTATCCACAGGTATCCCTGGGCTCTTGGGCCACCCAGGTCCAGAAGGACCAAAGGGACAAAAAGGCAGCGTGGGTAAGAGCCTCTTTTTCTATTCATTCATTTGGGAAACATTCATTAAATGCCTGCTGTGTTCCTGGCCCAGTTTCAGGGAACATCAGTTAACACAGAAGAGAGGCCCCTGCGGCTGTGTCACTTCCATTTGGGTGGGGGGAGATAATTAGCAGGGTAGGGGGCCAGTGTGAAGTGGGAAAGACTGAACTGGAGGACGCTGGGAGTCAGGGCTGAGGGTGAGTTACATAGGGAGGTCAGGGAGCAAAGACTTGAAGAGAGAGGGAACCAGGCGCCAGATCTGGGGAAGCATGTCAGGCAGGGGACAGCCAAGGCCAGTCCCAAGGGCAAGTTCAAGGAGCAGTTCAAAGAGCTCCAGGAGGCCAAAGAGATGTTGAGAAGAGTGGGCCGTTGGGGCCCTGAGACCAGCATAAGATGCCAGTCTTTCCCGGAGCGAGCTGAGAAGCCATGTGCAGGTTTGGGGCAGAGCTGGAACATAATCTACTCACATTTTAAAAGGTCACTCTGGCTTCTGGATTGAGCCAAGACTGCAGGGGCTAGTGGGGATCAGGGGCCAGGGAAGAGGCTCCAGGCCAGAGTTCTGTCAGTGAGAGGTGCCTCTGGGACCCACCCTAACTGTGACACTGGCCATTCCTATCTTTAGGAGATCCTGGCATGGAAGGACCCATGGGCCAGAGAGGGCGAGAGGGCCCCATGGGACCTCGTGGTGAACCAGGGCCTCCTGGGTTTGGAGAGAAAGGGGACAGAGGTAAGAGGCCATTCCTTCACGGGGAGGTTTCTGGTTTTGTTTGTTTGTAGTGGCTGGGGATAGAAACCAGGGCCTCAGGAGTGCCGGGCAAACATACCACAGCTAAGCCACACCCTCAGCCCCGGTCCTCCTTCTTTCCATCTGTCCCCTTTCCTCCTCCCTTCAGTTGAGCACTCTCCTTGAGCTGGGCCTGTGCCAGGCCCTCTGGAGACAGAAGACTAATCACGGGGCTTGAGAGAGGATATGGTCCAGGCCTAGGGCCTAGGAACAGCTGTGATTCCTGGAACCCAAAGAGGCCTCAGTGAAATGTCCTTCCAAGAGCAGGGTGGAGGGAGGAGGGAGGTCACGGTGGACAGCTGAGGGCAGGCTGGGCTTGTCAGACAGCACAGGGGGGTGGGGTTCAGCCCTGTCAGGGCTGGAACTCAGCAGGACAGAGGGCAGGAAAGCCCCAGGCATAGGCCCAGCACTGGGGGGGGGGCTCCCCGGGGAGCTTTTGTGATTTAGATCCTGAAACCTGAAGCTGTATTGATGTGGGGAAACCAAGACAGACCCTAGAAATCCTCTAATGCCCAAAGGCTAAGCAGGAAGACGTATTTTTTGTTTCACTCTCTCTTAAAAATGTTTCTCAACCAGACAAAGCCAATATTTTTGGAGTGCCTCCCAGGTGCCAGACTTCATGGAAAATTAAGGCTTGGGGGTAGAAACGGAAGGCATTTATTCTGATTAGTGGCCTCAAAGAGGCACCAAATGGATCCTGGACAAATGGCAGGGAGGGAAGAGACACTGTGGACTGGGGGAGCAGCCGCCTTGGAGGAGGACTCTCTCAAAGTTCTTCTTCCTCCTTTTCTCCTCAGGAGCTACTGGTGAAGCTGGTCCTCAGGGCCCTCCTGGTGTCCCGGGTTCTGTGGGTCCAAAAGGTATGTCCGGTGCCCAGGACAGGATCCAAGCCAGGCCAGGGAGGAGCCACATCTAAGAGGATCACAGAGAAGCAGGCCCAGGGGTACCAGACAGAACTGGCCCCTGCCTAAGGCCAAAAAAAAAAAAAAAAGAAAGAAAAAGAGAGAGATGACAGAGTCCCTGAGGGTCAAGACTGGGCCTATAACTTTAGCCCCATAATGGGGTTGGAGCCACATTTTCTTCTCTCCAGTGGCCACCTTATGTGGTCCTTAAGCGGTAGATGGACGATGCAGGAAATCAGAAGTCGATTTTGTCCACTGACTGGGGCCCAGCTACACACATCAGAAACAGCACATCTGGACGACCCAGGGAGAATGGGCCCCTTCTCACAGTGTGATGCCTATCTGGCCACCTGCCCTCTAACTTTTGTCCCAGTTTAAATTTCTTACTCTGACCAGGAAGGAGCAAGGGTCCCTTGACACTCTCCACCCTGCCCACCTGCAGCCTCCTCCTAAGAAGGAGATTGCACTGGGATCCCTCCTGTACTGTCTCACGTGGGTCCTGGCAAGGACCCCTCTGGGCGGGCAACACATACCCACACAGCCCTCAGCTGGAGATGAGCTCCCTCCACACCCACCTGCCCTTCACCATGAGTCAGGAGCCCCTGCCTGCATCTGACTCTGCTGATTGTCTCGTCCTTCTTCTCAGGTTCCAGTGGCTCTCCTGGACCCCATGGCCCCCCAGGTCAGTGTGCTGCTTCTTGTAAATTGATGCTATTTATGGGCAAAAGGCGGGGTGGTGGTGTTAAAAGGAAAACTAAACATTTTTCAAATAAAAGAAGCAATTACAGGGTTGGGGTTCAAGCCTCCTGAAGACACAAAACTCAAGTCTAGGCATGTGTCTCCTGCAGCTGAGCTCAGGGGCCCTCATGAGCTCTGTCCAGGTCTGGTCTGAGACCTGGCATGGGTCTCAGACTCACCAGCAGCTTTGGCAATGGGAGATTCCCATCCTCCTTTCACCTGAGCCAGTGCCTAGGCCCCACCCTGCTTCCACCCCTGAGAGCCAAAGAGCTCTTCCTGCTGTCCTGAGGATCTCAAGCTGCAGCCAATGTCTGTGCCTGGGTCCTGTGAGGTGTTCCTATGCCCAGGGCCTGATCAGCAGGGTCAAGAAAGTTGGGCCAGTTTAGCAGGGACATGGGGAGGAGCGCAGGGAAAGCAGCCGTAGACTTGATTCTAGGGTGTGTGGACCTGGGTGGTGTACACAACTGTAGCATGCATGTGCACAAACACACGTGTGCATCCATCCTTTCCAAAGATGGGACACTCATCCACCTGTATGCCTTCCTCCGCTGGCAGGTTCTATAGGTCCCCAAGGGCTCCGAGGTGAAGTGGGACTCCCTGGTGTCAAAGGTAAGCTGGGGGAAGAGTACATCATCCTGGGATCAAGAAGGAGGTCTGGGAGGACAGGGGACGGGAGGTAGGGGTTGGGTCTGATGGACAGGTGACGCCCACAGCAAGTGCAGCTGACATATGGGAGAGTGGGGGTGATGAGGTCAGCATGGAGGAAAAGCTGTCTTCAGAGATAGACATTGACCCTTCTTGGTTGTCCCTGTGAGGCCCTTTAAACAAGATGTCCATTTCCTTTTCAGGCGACAAAGGACCTATGGGACCACCAGGACCCAAAGGTGTATGCTGTTTCCACTGCTGCTCAGTCATTACCATAGTCTTCTCTACTCCTGGGCACTCAGATGTGACCCCTGGTGAAGGGTTTGAGAACCCATAGGACTCTGGCTCCTGGACCCTGGAACTGAGAAGGAATGAGAGTGTCCTCTTATCCAGCCCCTTGGGGAAACTGAGGCACAAAGAGGGGAAACAAAGTACCATCACCACATGTCCATGTGTAGTGAGGATGCCCATTCTGAGGTGTCTGTCCTCTGGTCTGGTCCTCCTTGTGCCCAGGGCACCGTGTGTGCTCCAGCAGGGACTGGGAGTCTGTTTGTGGGTGGGACCTGACCCGACAAGAGCTCAAACCTGCTCCTGCAACTTCACCAACGCCACATTCCTACCAGTATCCTGCTGGTGGGAGCCTACAAGTGTAAGAAGAGCCCATGGGTCCCTGTGACTGGGGAGATTGTTTTCCTTGTTCACAACTAATGACGTCCTCACCTTGTTTTGTTTTAGGTGACCAGGGTGAGAAAGGACCTCGAGGCCTCACAGGTCAGTCCTCTATAGGAATCTACTTTAGTTCATTCATGACTTTTAAGTCTATTGTTCAGTGGAGATGGAAAAAAATACAGAAGGAGACAGAATGTCTCTCAAGACTTTCAGGAAACTTGCCTTCTAGAAAAAGCCGAGAAGATAGAATAAGGCCATAAATGGGGGTCAAACACTCTTCAAAATGCACAGTCCCAACAATAGATACTTGGTACAAAAGGGGGGGTATCTACTCATCTGTGACCCTCTGGACGAATCCAGTTGGGAAAATTAATAAGCAAATTCCAAAGTGGAAGAAAATGTGTGCCACTGCACCTGCTCAGCCACTTACCGCCTGCCAACTGGCATCATTAAAAAGGACATTGATGGTAATGATAATTTGACCACAAAGGTTAGCTTTCTGTTTCCAAGGAAATTGGGTTCATACACAAGTCCCTTCAGATCAAGTGTGGATTCTGGGTCAATCTGTGCCTACTTCCAGGGGGAGCAGGGGTCTTTGGCCTTGGAATCAAAGCAGCAATTGCTTCCCACCTCCTCTATGTGGAGAGGAGGCAGGCATCTTGGGCTGTGGGAGGAAGTGGGCTCGTGCTACCATGTTCAAAGCACACATTAGCTTGCCAGCCTCCAACCAGCTGGTCCTCTGTCCTGTGCAGGCGAGCCTGGAGTGAGAGGTTTGCCTGGAGCGGTGGGTGAGCCAGGAGCTAAAGGAGCAATGGGTAAGTGTCCCAAAGAGTGTCTGCCTATTCCAGAGCTCATCACGGCCCTGTAGAAATTCTTCTTCTAGAGCTGCCGCTGCAGCTCTCTTTCCCCTGCCCACCCTTGGGCAAGTCCCCCTCTTTGGTCATTTCTGGGTCTGAGGATTCCTCTGGGGCTCAGCAAGCTGCAGTTCTCTGTGGGTTTCTCACTGCTCTAGGTCAGGCTTGGCAGGGTGTGGCCCATCATCCTGGCTCCTGCCTGGAAGCCAAGGCAAAGACAATTGAGGTCCCTTGGGACTCCCAGTGTCCCACCCCAGGATGAGCTTCACAACCAGATCCAGGTGGCCACCCTGTGGCTACCCTTTGCTGCCTGACAGCCAGGGCATACAAGCTGGCTGAGGACCTGCAGAGGACCAGGCTGGCTGAGAACCATGGTGTCTCGAGGCTTATGCCCCCCTCCCCCACTAAGGACGCACCACCTTCACTTGTTCATTTCACTAGCTCTTGGCAAGCACTGACTGTTGGCAGGACAAGTAAGACACTTTGCTCCCTCAAGAGGAGATAAAGCTTACAAGAAGGGACAGGGGCCAATGAAAGGCCCCAAATACTATGGTTAGATAATGGAGGAAGAGATTTCTCCCAACCAGAAGGATGGAGGAGATGGCATTTCAGATGGTTCTAAAAACTTAGGAAGATTTTCATCCTGATCAGCGTGGAAAATAATCCATGCAGACACAACACGAGTAAAGACAGAGAGTAGAGGCACAGTCCCGAAGTACACCATCTCAGATGGGGTTAGGATAGCAGATAACTGGAGCAGAAAGCAGAGGAGACAAGAACTGGAAGACCTTGACTTCCAGGACCTCAGGGAAATGAGGTAAACACTTATGAGCCCTCAGCCCTCGCAGTGGGATGGGAGCCCTGGACCACTCTCAGCAGGCACATAGACCGTGGCTGGCTTAGGAGAAGCCTATCTCCAGAAGGTGGGACAAAGCAGGCTCTCCTGCAGTCAACACCATAGAGAGGGTTTGGAAGGCTCCCACCTGGGAGACCTCAAGCTCTGAGGCTACTGGGACAGGAAGGAAGTCACAGAAATAGCTCCAGGGGTCCATGGACTGATGAACTTTGCTTTTCTGCTTGCTCAGGTCCTGCTGGCCCTGATGGACAACAAGGCCCAAGAGGTTGGTTACTGATTTCCTGTCTTCACTCGCACCTGCCCATGTCTCCCATTCCCTGCCCTACCTATGTCCCTGCATGGGTCCCCAGTTCCCTTCTTCATAATGCCACATGCATTTGGCATGTGGAAATGTGCCTGTCCAGTTCTTGTTCCCCTCCTCCTTCCTGCCCACCAGCAGGACAGTCAGGAAAATCCCAGAGGCCTTGGCTCTGAGGCACTGGTGGTCAGCTCTCCTCAGGGAAACCCTTTCTCATTGCCCATGCTCTCTCCAGGTGAGCAAGGCATGACGGGGATGCCTGGAACCCGTGGCCTACCAGGACCTGCTGGAGATCCAGGAAAGCCAGGTAACAGGGCAGGAAGAGGGAGCTCCACCCTGCTGGTTTTCAGGTGGAGATGTGCAGAGGTGTGTGGGCATCTGTTTAGGGGTGTCATGGGATCACATGTTGTGTGTATGTACATGAGTGTATACCAGTGCACCCTCACATGCCTTATCCCCTTTACCTCCAACAGCTCAGCAGAAAACTCACACAGCAGGTGGTGCTGTGCGTGGTGACTGCAGGGCCCTGGCCACTTAGAGCCACCAAGTGTGGCACTTGGGAGAGAGGGATTAACAACTGAAAGCAAGGAATTCTAGAAAAGGGCAAGGATACTTAAAATTGCACACTCGCATGCTGCCAGCTTGATATCTTGCTCCTTTGGGCCTTTCCCATTCTGTCCTGCTTTCCTGGGGCCATACCTGGTCCCTACCAGTCAGAGGAGAAAAGCCCTCATTAGAGTTTCCACTAAGGGCCAAGCAAGAGCAGGATCCTTAAGGTGGCAAGAAGAACAGATCAAAAAGAGCCCAGAGCCTGGTGTCGTGGCCCAGGCCTATAATCCCTGCAAATCTTAAGGCTGAGGCAGGAGGACCATAAGTTCAAAACCAGCCTCAGCAACTTAGCAATGCCCTAAGCAACTCAGTGAGACCCTGTCTCTAAAAAACATTCAAAAAGGGCTGGGATGTGGCTCAGTGATTAAGAACCCTGGGGTTCAATCCCTGGTACCGCCCCCCCCCCAAAAAAAAAGCCAAGAAAGTTGTGTGGTTACAGCAGGTGGCCATTCATCAGGGGTCACGGAGGGCAGGGGGACACCTAGCTGGTATGTGCAAGTGTAGCGCTAAGGGAGGGAACCTGGGGCAGTATTTGGGGGTCTGTCAGTATGTGTTCTGGGTCCTTGGCTCTCAGATTTCATAAGATTTGTGGACCCAAAGAAGTTTAGAATCAGTGCCTGAGGAAGCACTGGCTTGCTTCACTGAAAAATTGAAAGAATTGCTCTCTGTCCAGTGCTGGAGGGCCCTGGACACCCTAGTGTGAGGCTTGTCCTGTACCCACTTACCCCTCCACTGCCATGTCCACCTGCCCCTGCAGCTGAGGACAGCCTCTAGCACCTCAACTCTCACCCCTGTGTCTTGTTTTCTGCAGGTCTCACAGGACCCCAGGGACCTCAGGGTGAGTCACGGGGTCAATCCCATTTCTTTCCAGGATAGCCACTTTGGCCAGCACTTTTCTCCAATCACCTGAGAGTGTCCTCCCCTTTCCCCAATCCCCCTTCCACAAGGAGACTTGAGAAGAGAAAGAAAAACATACACAGAACAGCCTAAAACACCATTCTGGTAACGATGAGGTTGGATGGTGTGCGCTGCTCTGTCTGACTGGTCTGTCTCTCCCGGTGCAGGAATGCTCCAGAGCAGCTCTGTGGGGGCTGCTGCTGGGCAGGAGCTCTGGCTCACGTTCCTCACTAGCATGGAGGGAGTGGCCATCATCCCCACCTTGTTTCAAGTTCTCGTTTTTTGTTCAAGTCCATCCTATAATTATCCATCTGGATTTGAGAAATCATCTCCACACTCAGCCCTTCATTTCCTAAAGGAAATTAGGCAAGGATTTCAAATGAAACCACACAGCAGGGTCCCAGACACTACATGCTCAGTGACATCCTCAGATGCTCAAAAGCAAGCAGGAGCACTGCAGGCCAGCCCCAGCCTGGGGGAACAGGGGGGCTATGGCTGCTTTGCAGGTACCAGGAGCTCACAACCCAGTGGGACTGGAATCCCCCAGAGCAGAGCTCATGGGCTCAGCCTACCTCAAGCCCAGCTTTTGCCCAATTTCCCAGAGAGGGACGGGCCTCAGGGCAAGAGGCTCCCTCAGGGGCTGCCTGGGCTAACGCTGAGGGCCAGGTCGTATTTCTCAGGGCTTCAGCCAGCAGCCAGTGTGGCTGTGCTGAGTGACAGAGAGCGTGGTACTGCCCCAGGCTGTCTGGAATGTTGGGACCTTAATTATCCTGACTGACATGTTTTTAATCACCTTAGGACTTCCTGGGACCCCTGGCCCTCCGGGGACTAAAGGTAAGTGATTTTCCAAATGAGATGTGCTTTCTTTTCACTAGTCATTTTTGCAAAAGGGAGGCCCCTCTCTGGCCAGAGCCTGGACCAACAGTGGCATCTAGTGGCTCCAGCAAATGCTGAGAGATGGGAGCCCCATGGTCCATGCTGAGCAACCAGGCCCTAGGTCCTTAGGCCTCCTCCTCCACTCCACCTCCTCACCCCACACCAGAGCCTCACTGTTGGTTCCAGTCAGTCATGGCAGGAAGATCAGGAAGGGAGATGCCCACCTCCAAAACTTCTTATTCCCTGATTTTCTTCTAAATGCCCCATTCATGCCTCCTCCCCCTTGCTTAGGCTTAGTCCCCAATAATGTGACTCTTAACCAGGCTGGAAGACATGGTTGGTCTTGTTCTTCACACAGGCCTCAGTGTGACTAGGTCCACCAGGTCCTCCTGAGAGGTGGCTCTGTGAGAGTGTTAGAATGCTATTCAAATGGTAAATGCCCCGCAGACAAGCCTTGAGCAAGCCCAGAGATACACAGTGTTCCTTCTGTCCCTGTGACCCAGCTCCTGAATCCTGATGCTCTATAGCTGTACTCTGTCATGAGCCACTGTCACCCCTGGTGGGACCCTCAAAACAACCATTTTCCAGAAACTACTTCCGACAACTGATTGGGCCAAGGAGTTCTTACAGGATAAATAAATGTAACCCTAAAATAATGACAGCCAAGGTCATCTACCCCAGACATACCTGAGTCCATAGATTTATTAGTGAATGGATGAAAATGATTTGGTGAGCCCCTAATTACCCTCCTGTCCAATCTTCCTTGTCCTCCCCAGGTGAACCTGGCACTCCAGGCAAGATAGTGACTTCAGGTAGGAAGGTCTGGGAGGGCCCTCCTTATGGTGTCTTTCTCTTTCCTGTGTGGTGCACCTGCCCTGGCTCTGCCTTTGTGTCCTCCAAGAAGCACTGGTTGGGAAGCATGGCGCTTGGGGTGGGATGTGGCTGTGAGGTCTTTGGGCCAGCAGGCAGGCAAGGGGGGGAGTTCAGAGGTGAAGAGAGGCACAAGTGCGAGTCTGCCTGGCCCACAACCTGCTAGGGTTGCCAGAGCCTCAGAGCCAGAAAGTGGGGCTCAGGGTTCATGTGCCTCTGTTTCCAGGTGGATCATCAACAATCACTGTCCCAGGCCCCCCAGGGCCTCCTGGAGCGATGGGACCCCCAGGGCCCCCAGGTACCCCAGGTCAGTCTGTTTTCTTGCTTTGCCCAATCAGCAGCATGCTGTGGTTGCATTTGACTCTAGCCATGCTTGCTCAAATCCTGAAACCCAGGGGAGGAGCCTGGGAAAGAGAGTGAGGAGGGCTGAGAGACAGACCCTGGTGTTCATGGTCAAGGAGGCAGATCAGCTATCCTGCCTCACAGGAGAGGAGGCCAAATAGCATTTGTAGATGGGAAGGCTGAGGCTCAGAGCAGGTAAATGATGCACCTAAGGTCACACAGCCAAGAAGCAGCAGGCCAGAACATTCTGCCTCTAAAGTTTAAGAGCAGTTAGAACTAGATCAGTGAGCCCATAGTTTTTTCTTTGAAAATGGGCATCAAGGGCAACACAAATGCTAGTGATTATCAGCAGGAAATATCCCAAACCTTCCACTCACATGGGATGGTTACAAAACCATGAAGACTTTTGGAGAAAGTTGTCAGGAGTTATTGGTAAGCATTTAAAAGAACTTGATATGTGCTTTGTGGTTACAACTATAATTTTGAAAGATGCAAAACAATTGATGGAAGGAAATAAAATGCTCAGAAGCTAAAGAATAATGGATGGTTTTTTCCTTCCAAAATTCCCATTATCTTGTCACATATTTTTAGTTGCTTAAAATATTTATGAAGGGCTGAGGATGTGGCTCAGAGGTAGAGCATGTGCTTAGCATGTGTGAGGCCCTGGCTTCAGCCACCACCATCACAAATAAATAAATATTTGTGAAGTACATAACTTAATACAAATAATGCAAGTATGTACCAGCCTTCCCTCCTGATGAGCTCCAGTGAGAGGAGGTCAGTGGGGACATGTGTAAGTCCCTAACCACTGAGAACAGCCCTGACTACCCTCAGGATTCCTGGCACCTGTCAGAGAGGTCTCTGGACTGGCCTCAAATTGCTTATTGCTCTCAAAATAAACAAGTCACCCCCTCTGGGCCACTGGGCCACACCTTGTGAGGGTTACACATGGACCTGGGTACCTCCCCTTTCTTCCTGTGACCTAGAGGTGTGATTTAGCCTTTTCTTCCCTGACCCCATCTCCAGGTCCTGCTGGCCCCGCTGGTCTCCCAGGACAGCAAGGTATGTCACACCCTGAAAGACTTCAGACTGTGGCTCTGGTCAGGGGACTCTCTTCCCAGGTGGGGCTTGGACCCCTGTACTTGGGAGGAAAGGAGCAGGAGGGTGGGTGGGGCTCTTCCCCTGGGGCCTTGCGAGGCCTGAGCTGCAAAGAGAACTACCCGCTCTCACCTCCTTCCACGTTTCTCAGAAATTCGGGATCCTCAGGACGGGGGATTAAAGCTCTTTGGCCCCCTGCTCAAGGTTGAACTCTGGCTAGACCCTGATAATCATGCGGCTGTCAAGAGATTTATCCAAATATCCAAAAATAGCCAGGTTTAGGGAAAGCTGGCCCTAGGCCTCCTGGGGAGTTTTGGCTTCAGAAGGAATTGTCCTTTATCAGCACACTGGCCCTGCTCACTTGCCCTTGGCACTGCCCTCCCTCAGCTCTGCCCCACCTTGGCTCTGGCCCCTGTGACCACTGCAAAGGGAAAGCAGTGGCCGGTCACTGCCAGGGGTGCCCACCTAACTCTGTACCCCCAACAGGTCCACGAGGGGAGCCAGGACTTGCGGGTGAATCCTTCATCAGTTCTAGCAGCTCCATCTCCGAAGTCCTCTCTGCTCGTGAGTGCCACCATTCTCTAGGGCAGGTGACATTGCGGGCAGGAGTAGGAGAGATGGCAGCTGCATCAGTGAGTCATCCGCATCCCCGAGGGCCCGATGTGAGGATGACCACATCTTGCGCAATGCAGTGAGAGCTCAGAAGAACAGCAGGGCTTGTCTGGTGTGGAGGCTCAGTCACTGGGGATGCAGCAGTTGTCAGAGGCTCTGGGATTTCAGAAGGCCCAGGGTCAGGCCAGGCCTTGGGAGCGAGTATGGCTGGCGGGAGTAGCACATCCCCCACTCAGAGAGGGCAGCGGCTAGGCTCTGTGATTCTCAGCCACAGGCCCAGGCTGGCACGGCTGGCTCTTGCAGCCGCCTGTCTACGAAGTCCTTTCCAGAGCCCAGGTGGAGTTACAGGTGCCTTCCACCTGGACACCGGACATGACATGCCAAGCTATAAAACAACACCCCCACCCTGGTCAGGCCCTCATCGTGTGCTTGAGTTGTGTTGGGGACTTAGCATTCAGTGGCATTTTATGCTAAGATGCCACCGTAATGTAAGTTGGCTGTGGTTCACAGGGAGGAAATCAAGGCTGAACTTGCCCAGAGTCACCAGCCGCATATGCAGGATAAAGATTTGATCCCTGCTTTCTAGGGGAAGGCCAAGAGGCATCAAAACCCAAGCTTTTACCCAACTCCCTACTTACTTTTAGTTGCCAGGAAGTTTGACTGCAGCCCCACCCTGCCCCTGAGGGAAAGGCACCATCAGCAAATGGGGTCCCAGAGGGTCCTGTGCCAAGACCCACGGCCTGGTCCCTGGGGCATGAATGTAACCTGGCCTCCTGAGGCTGACCATGCTGGTGGGCAGTCAGGAGCAGGGCAGAGAACAGCCTGGCCACTGCTTTCTCTCAATTCTGTTTTCTTCTCTCTACAGAAGGTCTTGATTTACGAGGTCCCCCAGGCCCACCTGGGCCACGTGGGCCACCAGGTGAGCAACTCAGGGATCTTGAAGGCACTTAGTAAGGAAGCCTAGATCCTGCTCTCGGGGTGAATTGGCCCCCTGAGCTCACTGCTTCCTCTTACTCACTCTTTTTTGCAGGGCCTGCCATCCCCGGCCCTCCAGGACCCCGAGGACCTCCAGGTGAGAGCTAGGCTCCCTGCAGGAGTGGGGAAGGGAGGTAACAGGGAAGGGAGGTAACAAGAAAGGGGGTGCCCTCCAGCCTGGTTTTTAGGAAAGAGCTCCCTGTCTCCTCTTCCTCTCAGGCAGAGGGCCCCTGTCCCACCTCTTGGCACTAATGCATTTTGGGGGCTCCTCTTTCTAGGAGAAGGCTTGCCAGGCCCACCAGGCCCACCAGGATCTTTCCTGGCTGACTCAGGTAATGTTGTGGCATTGAGTCACACCTGTCCCTGCCCTAGCCCTGGCATGATCCAGGGTCACAGCCTCATGACCTTCCAGACCTGTTGGCCAGGCATCCTCCTTCTGCCTCTCCATGGGGGTTGTGTCTGCATAATTTTCCTGCTTCTGGCTGCACAAGGGGAGATTAAACCATGCCAGCCCAACCACCCTGGCCTGAGGGAGCAGCAGCTCTGCCCCAGGGGAGTTCCTGAAGTGACTGGGGAGGCCTGGGTCTCGTCCTCAAGGATCCTAGGTCTGAAAAAGTAACAGGACACATGCACATGAAATAAATGCTAACAGTTTAGCAAAGGAACTTATGGAAATAAACTTGGAGCAAAGATCAGGCCAGAACTCGTCCCTTGTGGATGATCCATCCATCCATTCATCTTATCACTCATTCATTTTTATACCCAACCTCTCAACCATACAAACATGCAAACACCCATCCTTATAGCCATCTGTCAAGTGTTGACTGAACATCTACACCATGCCAGGTGCTGTGCTGTGCGCTGCTTCCTCAGCACACCACTGTGTCTGCACTCAAACTGCTTCTTTCCTCTACAGAAAACTTCTTCTCTGGCCCTCCAGGCCCACCTGGCCCCCCAGGCCCCAAGGGAGACCCAGGTGAGAGCAGTGTCCCAGGGAGACCAGGAGCCAGTATGAATCCCCTGCTTACCCACCTGGTGGCTAGGAGAGTTTAGATGAGGCTGCCTGAGCATGGAGGGGCATTTCCTCATCCTCCTGCCAGGTCCCTTTAGGGGCTCAGGAGCCTGCAGCAGGGGGCGGGAGTGTGGGGAGGAGTCAGAACCTCTGTAAAGAAATTCCCCGCCTCCTCCTCCTTTGACCTGGTGGAGCCCCAGGTTCTGCATCTGCTGCAGCACTGGTGCCCCCATCTCCTCCTCCATGTTAGTCGGTGTCTCACAGCTTTCTGCCTCCTTCCCTCAGGTCCCCCAGGCCCCCGAAGACATCAAGGTACAGTAGAGCTGGCATCAAACACAACCAGGAATAGGGGTGGGGTGGCAAGAGCTTTGAGCTTACAGGAAGTACAATTGGTTCATGTGAGTCAGAGTAGATCCCAGTGCCTCCAGGGGTGGCTGAGTATTTGCATTTGTGCAGGCAGCTCAGGTGCACGCAAGTGTGCAGCCAGCACTGACTGCCCAAAGTGGAAGTCGGCCCAGCAGTCATGGATCTTGGGGGCTTCCAACATGGGGTGGGATTGGGAGGAGAGTGAACCAACTGTCCCCTCTTGGAGTGTCCCTCAGGCGAGCAGGGTCTCTGGGCATTCTTAGCCTCAGTTAAGTGCTGTGCATCGCCCCTTCCAGCTCTGCCCAGGGACTCTCCCAACCCTGGCTGACTGTACTGTGTGTTCATGGCTTTCAGGTTCCAGTTCCCTGGCATTTGACCTACAGGGACCACCAGGCCCACCTGGCCCACAGGGACCCAAAGGTAACAAAGGTCATTGAGGGTGTAGTCAAGAAGGTGGTGAGGAGGTAGAAGAGAGGACAGGTGGAGGGAGATAGAGACAAGGACGTAGAGGACAGTCTCTGCCCAAACAGAGCTCATGGCATCATTACAGTAATAAGACCAAGAACCATACACTAAGTGTAGTTGGGTTCAAGCAGGGAAGTCTACCCGGAGGAGGGGACACAAACAAGGCTTCACTTTTGGATTGCAGGTGATCCCGGTGTCCCAGGGGCTCCTGGCATCCCCGGAGTTCCCTCTCAAGGTAAGAACAAAAGGTGACCCAAGTCCCTCTCCCTACTTCAAGTGAGACTGATCATTCCAATGAGGACATTGATCTATTTGTTCGTTAACTTAGCCATGATTCAGTACTGAGTCAGTGCCTCCTCGTGGGTGAGGATCAAGTGCTGACTTTCACGCTACAAGCTGGTGGGATGAGAGGGAAGCACAGGTTCTGCTAAAGACATCTAAAGATAACTAACAATGCCAGGTGACAAATGGCCCCTTGTGTTATGGGTGATCAGAGAGAAGGGAAATTCTGTGAGGTGGTGAACAGGTTGCTGTAAGAAATGGGAATTTAGCCTGGGACAACTCCCATCTCTATGCCCCTCAAAGAGGTGGCCCTTCTCTTGGCCACTGTCCTATTTCTCCCACTGAGAAAGTCCCTCCCTCCTCAGGGAGCCTGGGTCTGACCCTAGGGCCAAGAAACCAAGTCAGGACACTTTCTCTTCCCTGCAGGGGGATCATCAAGCACCATGTATGTGCCAGGCCCACCTGGACCACCAGGGCCCCCTGGGCCTCCAGGCTCCCTCAGCAGCTCCGGCCAGGAGATTCAGCAGTACATCTCTGAATACATGCAGAGTAAGTGGCCGGCATCCCATGCCAGGGGTCTGAATAAGGCAGCAGTGGCCAGGGGGTTGGGGACGGGTTATGTGGGACACAGGGAGCACCCATGGAGCCTGTCCTGTAGGTCAGTGAGTGCCCCAACCCCTGTCCACACATGCAGCCTCATCCTCTCCCCACCTGGAGGTCCAAATGCACACACAGCACACTTATGTGTGTGCATTACTCTGCATCCCGGTACGTGGGTGGTTCACCAAGTGGGTGGCCAATGGAGTCATATTGGTCCACAGCCCTTACGGGCCACCCGACCCAACACAGGCCTCAGTTTCTCTATCAGTATCAAAGGAGCCTAAGCTCCCTGCAGGCCCTGCTTTGAGCTCGTGTGTGGGGTGGCCCCCACACACTGCAGTTCTCCTCCATGGAGAGAACCAGCTTGACTTTATATCATTCCTTTGTTGGCAGGTGACAGCATTAGGTCTTATCTATCTGGAGTACAGGGTCCCCCAGGCCCACGAGGTCCTCCGGGGCCTGTCACCACCATTACAGGAGAGACTTTTGACTACGCAGAGCTGGCAAGCCACGTTGTGAAGTACTTGCAGAGTAAGCCTGGTCCCACCCCTGGCTCGGTCATCTTCTTCCCAAGGGTCCACTCCTGTTCCCGGAGTCTCATCTCTTAATTCTCTGTTTGCTTAGCCCTTGTGAGCATCTGGCCAGTGTGTTCCTAATCACAGGCCTTTCTTGTCTAGCTCATAAAAAGGAATCCTTCATATTGGCAGTATCTGGAAGGAGTGAGACTAGATCTCATAGTGGAAAACAAACCACATTTCTTACCAAAATAATAATAACAACACTGAGAACCACCATTTGGGGCTTTTCTAAATGGGTGCTTTCTAAATGCCTGTAATGCCCCCCATTCATTCATTTCGCTCAAAGAGAAGTGACTGGTTGGGCAGGTATTTCAGGTCTGGATACACAGGATCTGCTTTAGGACCAGAGTAGGTCACCTGACGTCTTTCTTCTGCAGCTTCAGGGTACAGTATCACCTCTTCCTCGTCCTCCATCTCCTCCGAAGACATCCTGGCTGTGCTGCAGCGTGAGTCACCTGTGGGGGATGAGAGGGTGGGACCCTCCTTGCTGTCTCCAGACTCCACCTGTCATACACACCTTGTGAGGGCTTCAAACAGGAAGCAGTCCTTTGGAACAAGGAGCTGCTAACTCACTGCTCACTCTGCTTACTGAGACACAAACAAGCTGGAAAGTGCGAGGCAAATCTCCCCTCTCCAGACAATGCCAAGCAAGCAGGCAGGGGCCCCTCCAGGTGCCTGGAAGCTTGCTGACCCCCCTCTGAACCCCCCCCCACACACACACACACACAGTGTGGGCCTGACAACCCAGAACTCACAACTGTCACTGGGAGCCAGACTGTGGCTGAGGAACCCCATGGCTGGGTGGGTCCTCACTAACTAGCACATCCTCTCCCTTCCAGGTGATGAAGTGCGTCAATACCTGCGTCAGTACCTGATGGGCCCTCGGGGTCCCCCAGGGCCACCAGGAGCTAGTGGAGATGGGTCCCTCCTGTCTTTGGACTATGCAGAGCTGAGCAATCGCATCATCAGCTACATGTCGAGTGAGTGTCTGCCCTCCTGGCCTGCCCTCTGCAGGCAGGGTGGTCAGGAAGGGCCTGCAATGAGGACCAGATATTGAACTTTGCTGAGATGCCCCAACTGACACCTCCTGCCAGGCTGCAGCAAACCCAGTAGGGGGAGCAGCTTTCACAGCTGTTCAAACCTGTAGCCCTAGAGCAAGTCAAAGAGTGTGGTGAGGGAGGCAAGATGAGCATGGAGTTTGCACTGGGCATGGCATACATGCTTGCACATCCCTATAACCCAGCAGGAGGATGACACTGGACAGATGCTGACCTGCCTCTCCTCCATGCCTCCTCTGGTGGCATTGCACAGGAGTGTTTCCACATCAGTCCTCTCTGCCTCTCTTTCTGCCACCTCTTCCTTCCCTTCTTGGACTCCACATCTGTCCAGATCTCTGTGTGTCTGAACTCCTCTCCGACAGGGCATTTGCATTTGCCTTCCTTTGATTGATCTGAGCCCATCACAACTTGGGACTTTGTTCCCCAGGTTCTGGGATCGGCATTGGGCTTCCGGGCCCCCCAGGTCCCCCTGGCCTCCCAGGAACTTCCTATGAGGAGCTCCTCTCCTTGCTCCGAGGTAAGGCCAAGTAGGGGCATCTGTCCATGTGGTTTGGGATGGAGGCACAGCCCTTGGTCCCAGCTGTGACTGATTGCTTCACTCTGTGTCTCAGGGTCTGAATATAGAGGCATCATTGGACCCCCAGGTCCTCCAGGGCCACCAGGGATCCCAGGCAATGCATGGTCCAGCATCAGCATGGAGGACCTCTCTTCTTACTTGCACAGTAGGGTACTGGGAGCAGGGAGGAAGAGGGCAGAGGACTGCAGCCTGACCTTAGGGTACCCATGGGTCTTAGCAAAGGCAGCCATGGACAACTGAATCAATTCACTATCACCAAGGGCCCTGGGGTCGTTGGTCTCTTATTGTGAGGGCCCCTGAGCCTTGTCAGGGGGAGAAGTAGAGGAAGTCAGGAGGGACAGAGTTCCCAATTCATGAGCCGGCCTGGGTGCTCCAATGCTCAGTAGTGAGGGGCTGGGAAGAGGGGCACAATCTGGGTTGAAGAAGGAGGCTCAGAATTACAGGTGGAAGGGCCAGGCAGGAGCAGCCATTCCTGGATGGTGCCAGGACAGGGGCTGCCCTACGCCTCCTGTTGTTCCCTCTTCCCCGCATCCAGGAGGCCCAGCCTCACCTTCCCACATTTCAGAGGGAGTCCACAGCAGGTTGAGAGGCCAGGCTGAGAATCAGCTTTCTCCATACAGGACTATGACCTTTCTCTTCCTTTCTTCCCCCTCAGGTGCAGGCTTGTCATTCACCACAGGCCCTCCAGGCCCTCCTGGGCCCCCAGGTCCTCGAGGGCCCCCAGGTGTCTCAGGAGCTCTGGTAAACTATGCAGCTGAAAACAGTGACAACTTCCGGAGTGAGCTGATTAGCTACCTCACAAGTATGTGTCCTGACTTGGGTGTGCCCCCACAGCCCTTCCCCAGACCTTGCTTTTCCCTGTAAGTGGAGTGGCAGGTGGTTGAAGGAGCCTAGGAGGCAAACACCAGGGAGCCCCCAGGCAGGGAAAACCCACTTTCTTTCCTTCCAGCGTCCTCCCACTGGTGTGCAAGGACCTTGAAGTTCCCTTCAGGTCACTAAAGGGTATTCATACCCCAAGAGAGAATATCTAGCTCCCAACTCTTTCAGCCCATAAGGAGTTGAGCTCCTGCTCAGGCAGCTTCCTACCCCGCAGGTCCTGATGTGCGCAGCTTCATCGTTGGGCCCCCAGGCCCTCCTGGGCCACAGGGACCACCAGGAGACAGCCGTTTGGTGTCACGGGATAACTCCTACAGTTGGGGTCACAGCTCTTCCTCCAGTCGGGGCACGTCCTACAGTTCTTCAGGTGTTGGAGGAACCAATGGAGGCTCCCTGGGTGAAGGTGGAGCCTTTGGCACAGGAGATGGGGGTCCCTATGGCACTGACATCAGCAGAGGTGGAGGCTATGGGGCAGCATCAGAAGGCGGCGTGTATGGTGGCAATGGCGAATCGTTCCGAGCTGGCTTCGCTGGAGACCTGGATTACAATGAGCTGGCTGTGAGGGTGTCAGAGAGCTTGCAACGTAAGTAGGGACATGGGCCTTGGTGCAGGGGGAGCTTGTGAGCATCTTAGCATCTAGGCCCCAGAGACCAGCTCTCTTGTTTTTAAGCACTCAGGCTGTGAAGACGGTAATTCTGGAATCAGATGGGCAGGGACAGAAGACAGGAGGCCCCATTCCTAATTTTCAGCCAGCTCGGTGCACGGGGGCCCCAGAAATAGAACCTAAGCCATGGGAAGCAGAGCACACTGGGCTCTCAGTACTTTGCTTTCCCAACACCTAACCTGTCCTGGGTCTCTAAGGACCATGATGACTTTCTGGTGGGGCTGAGTGGAGGTGGATGGCTAAGAGGCCCTTTCTCCTTGTAGTTGATCAGCACAGATATAGTTGGGCAGTCCAAAGTCCTTTGGGAATGCCCGTACAGGCAGAGACCTGTGCCAGTCACACAGGAGGGTACAGTGGAAGTCTACAGGGTTTGTCCCTTGGGATAGCTTCATTTAGCTTAACTGCTTTGGGACTTATCTGTGAGCAATGTGCTCCTGCTGAAGACCGTGGTGAGTGATCCCAACCTCCCGCGCCATGCTCTGGTGTTTTCCAGGTCAGGGCCTGCTACAGGGAATGGCCTACACTGTCCAGGGCCCACCAGGGCAGCCTGGGCCCCAGGGTCCCCCTGGCATCAGCAAGGTCTTCTCTGCCTACAGCAATGTAACTGAAGACCTCATGGACTTCTTCCGAAGTAAGGCCATCCTCATTGCCTTCCCGGCACCCACCCCATGGCAGTGTCTCACATGGGGTCTGCTCCATAGACACCAACTCATGAAAACCTTGAGATGCTGAAAATCGGATAATTTTTAAACTTTGCTTCCTCTTCCAAATGCAGACTCCTTTGCTACCAATTTGTATTACTTTGAATAAATCACCTGACCTCCCCAGCTTCAGGCAATCTCTAGCCTAAGGCCAGTATTCCCCCTCCCCCATACAGCTTATGGAGCCATTCCAGGACCCCCTGGACAGAAGGGAGAAATGGGCATCCCAGGACCCAAAGGTAAGTGGTGGCAGGAAAACAGCCACCAGAGGCTGTGTAATGACAACCTCTTGCTGAGAAGCAGCCCCCACAATGGGTACACCTTGACCCCAAGCCCTCCACACTCTTTATTAATGCCATGCTCCCTTCTACCCTTTTAGGTGACAGAGGCCCTCCTGGATCACGAGGCCTTCCTGGGCCACCTGGCCCTCAAGGGCACAAGGGAGAAAAAGGAGACAAAGGTAAATACTGGTGCTGATGTTCTGAGTTTCTGGAGGTTGGTGCTCAACAGAGCAAGCTTGAGACATTCACGAAAATGCCAAGGCAGCACCATCAAGCACACAATTGGCAATAATAATCGCATTACAGCTGGGGAGACAGGAAGGGGAGTTATATTTGCAGGGAGGAAAAGGAGAGCCAAGCTAGTAATGATATAGCATAAATGATATAAATGAATTCAAAGTATCACAAGAGTTCTTCTTTTAACCATCATTGTGGAAGTCACAGTCACCATATTGCCCAAGTTAAGGTCCCCATAAACCACAGATAATTTTTAACTTCTTCCTCACCTCCTAACTTACAGGTGACCAAGTCTACGTTGGGCGGAGGAAGAGAAGTATTGCCATCAAACCATGAACTGGACTTGGCAGAGCAGCCCCCTGGACACAGTCACCTAGGAACCCTTGTTTTAGTCTGAAAAGAAAAAAAATTCAGGCAAAGATACACAACCTGAAACAACTTCACTGGATGGACCTTAAGAATAGCTGCAACATTTTAGCATGAGACTTACTTCCCTGCTGTCTAGATCCAAGCTCCTTGGCTTCTTTAACATTTAGTTCAAGCTCCTACCTAGGAAAGTCAGTTACATAAGCATTGGCTTGCAAGTCTTGGAGCTTTGCCTAAAAAATGAGCCCCAAAATTAAAGATAGGGATGGGGTGCCTCATGGAGGCAACACTTGATGGGGGTATCTTGATTATTGTTGCAAAGTTGTGCTATCAGCTCCTTCCTCCTGTTTACTACATTCTCAAGTCATGGAGAGTTAGCTAAGAAGAGACTTGCAATTGAAAAATTAAAAAATCTTCTTCCCCTGTGGGAGATCACAAGGTTTCTAATAGTTATATGTGCATATATATGCAGATCAGATCCCCACTTGCTTAGGAAGTATGATTATAGCTATGATCTGCATCCACAGCCCCCTGCTAGGATGTATAGATATGTTATACTCAACTAGACCGCAGCAAATAGGACAAGAGGGACAATGGGCAAGGAAGGGCAAGAAGATGAGGGCGGAAATAGAATACCTGAAGCTGGAGGATGGCTTCCGCTCACAAATGTCACCCTCTGTTCTGCTCTTAGGAAATGGGATGGGGGCTTGGTGCAGTCAGTTTTTAAGCACTTTTCACGGTCTAAAAACATTTGTATGTGGTCTATAAGATGAAAAGGCATTTCAATGTAAAATTTCCAATTAAAGTTTTTTTTTCTTTTTTTAATATCATGTCTAATATGACCCATCTAAGCAAACAATTTTTTAAAAAATAAAATATTCTGGGTTAATTGGGTCTCACAGCTTATTATAAACACAAGAAAACAAAATTAATTGTACTTTGGGACAGAGCTAACATTTTATTAAATTATTAAGCTCCTTTAAAGACAGAACTTCATCTGCAACTATTAACTCAATCTGGGCATATTATAAAGTACCTGAAAGTTTTCCTTAAACATGGATTACTTGAAATAGACACATATGCACCAAAGAGCAACAGTATTTGCAATTAATGTAGTGATTTATCCTGGTGCAAAGGAATTATGATTCCAAGCCAGAAATAGAATATCAAAACACCGATTAAGGGAAGATATGCAAATATCAAATACTCCAAGAAAATGCACCTAAAATCAGATATTCAAATTCCATAGAGACTGTACTTGGCCAACTTGTGAATTTGTTACAAGCTCTGAGTTCTGACTACTGGATAATTAAACATGGGGTTAAATTAAATCTACTTAACCTCTGCTCTTCTAAATGACTGAAATATAGCCTCCAAGTATTAATATATATTAATAGAGATTCTTGACTTATCAGACTTAGGACTTTTTATATTATTAGTAGACTTACTTTACTAAGGTATCAAAAAGTCTTCATAGAATTCTATGCCCAAGTCCAACCTTGGTACTTTCTCTAGACAAAACCCAGAAGAAAGATGGGCAGACATGAGAAACAACCACCATTGGACAGCAACAGAGCTGAGCCTCTTTTGTCTTTTTTTTTTTTTTAAGTCAAGATTGAGCTCAATAGTGCAATAGTACTCCTAGATTAGAAAATGACAAGCTATGCCTTCCTGCAGCTAAGCTGAAGACTTGCCAAATTACGCTGCCTAGTGTCTACTGAATCTTGTATGACAGTGTATCAGTGTATAATCTTGTATCAGTTACGAATGACAGAAAGAGGTTATTTTAGCAGAATTGAGGTCATATGATTTGTAATGCTCAGAAAAATAATTGATCCTAAGGCAGGAAAAAGGCAAGTAAAAATATGTGTATATACATGTTGATGGGAATATTTTAAGCACCTCCCAAATGAGGGGTTTGCATGCTAAAGACACCTACCAGCAAGTTACCAGTAAAACTTACATTTGTTAATGTGTGTGTTTGTATGTGTATGTGTGTTGTGTGTGTATATCACAGATTGCCAGGAGCTCTAATAAATCTGGAAGGTCAAAAGACCCAGAGATGGCAAACTTGAAAATATGACTAGGACCAAAGAAAGAAAAGCTACAACATGTTCTCACACAGGACAACTAGTTTCAAAGAACCTCAAAGAAAAAAAACAAAACAAAACTAAACAAACTGCTTCCCAAAATAGATTAAGAAATAACTTTATTTTTCATTTGTCAATCCCATGATTGAAAAGACATGTTGATCCCAAATAGATAGGAGGCATAATCTAAAACTTCTTTCTGGAAATTCAGCTTATGAGCTTATTACACTGCAAAAGATCACAGAAAGCCGCAGCCAACATTTAAAATTGATAAAACACTCTATTCCAAGCCTTGCAGCAGAAATTCTAAAGCGTTATCAAAACCATGTCAGCCATAGTACAGCAACAATAGAGGCATTAACTGTTGCGCCTTCAATGTAAAAAAAGCACTTAAAATATCATCCCATTTCCTACAAAAGATCATTTCCCAGAAAAGAATTGATTTACTTAATCAGAAGACAACTGGAACTCTCTTCTTTACCCTGGATTCTAGGTTTTGCATTAGTCACCAATATCCCTAGCTAATAATTTGACCGAATTTGGCTTCTTAAAAGAGTCTTTGTCATGTGAACAGTATGGAATGAGAAAAAGTGTATAGGTACAAAATAACTGGAAGAATACAAAAAACAGTCACTTCTGAAACTTGCTGATGCTCAAGAAATCAGAGCCCCTCAATTAAAGAGGGTCTCATATGCCTGAGAGCTTTGTGCTTAAGGAAACACTACTTAGAGGTAGCTCTGGTTCTGGTTTATGTTTAATTACAATTTGCTATATCCTGTCATAGGAAGGTTCCAATATTTTCAAAAGTACTCTAAATGTCCTTCTTACCCACCCTAGAGCTTCCCCATAGAAAGGGTAAGAAAAAGCTTAATGTGACTCCAACTAGAATAGCAGCTAATTCAGCAATCCATAACCTATGGACTGACAGGACTAGGAAAAGCAGCCCAATGCTCCACACTACAGGAGCTGGGCCTGCAGAAGTGTGGAGGTGTGGTGTTTCCACAGTACGCAGAGACAAGGGGAGGAGGCGACTGTTCAGGGTGCACATATGGAGAATTATTTTTATGTATTTCATAGCACATTTGACCTCAGCAATAAAACAAGGCAGGGATGGATTTGACTGCACTCTGATTTCAAAAAAGTCTGTGCCCCTGACCCACTCCTCTACCCTTCATGCAAGAAAGAAAGATCACTATTATCTATTTAAGGCCTTAACAAAAAGTGGGCAGGTATGCGTACAAATATCATGTTCTATAACAAAACACTTTGTAAAGATTTCTATAACCTGAAGTATTAAAATGAATGTTTCTTCTCTACATACATATCACTGTATAGTCCTGAACCCACACAAAGATGGTCATGTATGAAAGAGAACTCAGTATGAGTACAAAGGGCAGGTTTAAAGGAGATAAAGGGCTGCACATGAACTACCCAGCTCCACTCTGAGCCTCTCTCTGGATTCAATACTCTGAAATTCAGGGGGAAAGGAATAGAAAGACTCAAATATTCAGATAAAATGATACCTTAAATTATTTGATACTGAAAAAATGATAAAAAAAAAAAATACTGAAAAAATGTCCATTGCCTGAAGTATTTCTTTGTAAAAAGCCAATTAACTGAAAATTTCAAAGGTGAAAGTGAGAGAGCTTTTCTCCCATCTCTCATTTCACAAAAGTCATTAAATACACTGCGCAATATTATACCATTATTTTTATCATAACAATATAAACAATTTCCATCATCACCCTGAATATTACTTTATAAAGATATATATTTTTAAAGGCTTTCAAAAGTTTCCAACCCAACATGAGAATAAAGCATTAAAAGTTTTGTATACAGTAACATATTCATATGATAAGCGTATGAATTTACAACCATACATAATATATACGTGTGTGTATACATATATTTATATTTATATAAAAAAACAAACTTGGCCAGAAGTTAAGGCTACCTATAGTTTTGTCCAAGTAAATTATGTCTTTCAAAACAGTTACAAAATTAAAATTCCACATGCATTTTTAAATCACCTAAACCACTGACAAAATAAAGTTCAGCATCCAAAGTTTTCAAATAAACTGCAAGAAAGTGCTACAGACATTTTACATTTTCTTAATATGAATCAGTGTTCCCAAATGTTACATTTAAATGTTTCACCAGCCTCAAAAGTATCTAACTAAAAAGTGAAATGTTTACAATTTGGTACCTAGCACTCTTAAAACAGAATAGGTTGCAAATGGCAGGCAGAGAGCATCATTTATAAATGTGCTGTCTCACACACCAGAGGACAATTCATAATACTGTTTGACCTGACACATGGTAGAAATTCTAGGCCTCAAAAGGGACCAAGACTGTACATTTCATCAATAACTACACATATCAGCAACCACATGATAGAGGGGCTTTCCCCACTCAAAGTAAATAATTTAAACATGGAACAAAATAAAACCAAAATGTAAGTAACCTCATTTCAAAACAACAAAAAGTAATTTCTGATGTGTGCCTAAATATTTAACACAAATCCTTTTTAAAAAATTACTTTGAACAAATACTTTTAAAATTAATTTCAGAAAATATATTTATAAATACAACCCAGAGCCTACAGGCCTCTCAGAGTTTTAAATGAACAGAATTTGCTAAGATGTAAAGCATTAACCAGCTCATGTTTTATTTTTGGAAATAAACTAGGACAATTAAATCTGTATTTCAATGCAGTTTTATATTTCCAATTTGCACATTTAACAGCCACGTTTTTTAATCTTTCTATACTTTGTACCACATATATTTCAAGATAAAATTTTCTATTAAATGGTAATATGAGCAAGATTTTTAAATGATAATGTTCAATGCTAAGGGTGTCTTGTCCCTGTTGATCAAAAAGATTTTTTAGGTGATTGAAATTTAGTGTTTTAGGCACTATTTTAATAAAACTAGCACCTTGATTAATAGTTCCCACCTAAATAGGCAAATTTTATTGGAAGAAATTTTTTTAAGTTTGTTCATGTTTGATGATAAAATGTATTTATTTACTAAGTCAACAGCATATTTTGATCAACTTGTAGCTTTTTCATGAGAGCTGATTCACCAAAAGAAAATTATTCTAACTCTCTATAGTAGAGTTCCAACTCTAGAATACAGGCATCACTGAGAAGTTAGGTCAGGTAAAAAGATATTTATTAATACTTAGTGATGTAACAGGTTTTTTCTTTTTAATAACTTTAAACATTATTTCTCTTAACAGTTTTTCAGTAACAGTGTCTAAAGAATACAATATTTAAGGGATATACAAAATCACCTTAGGGAATTACTGCAAGATGCTACTTTGCCAACGTGGCCTAGCATCTGTCTTAGTTCGTTTTCCCTTCATCTTTGCTTTAAAAAAGCAAACAAACAACAACAACATAAACCACCTAGGAGGTGAGGCAGGTGATTGTCTTCATGAGCTATATTTGATATACAGAATGTGACAGAAGATGAAAAAGAAAAAAAATGACATATATAAAAAGCTAAACCCAACCACAGAATGCTTCCCATTGTTATGATCCAGTGGAATGCAAGCTAGGAATAGGATAGAACTTGGAAATCCGGCTCTGTGTTGATGGGTTAAGGCATTCCGACTCCCCAGTCATTTTAAAGAATACTTCCTGTTCCTGCAGTTTCCTGGCAAACTCTTCTTCCAGTGTCTTAAAAAGGAAGGAATAAAGAAATTATGTGTTGGTGTACCATATTGTATATAGAATTTACTCTGACAGCCAAGATAAAACTGCTTTTCCAAAACACTTTCTCTGCATACTAAGGAAAACATGACTGTTTAATAATCATAAAATCATAAGCTCAGCACAGCCCCATGTTTAAGACTCAGTCACATGAATGGAAACTTGGATTAATGGCTTAACTTCTCAAAATTACTGAATCATTTGCTATACAATACCACCTACCCTACTGTATATGAAGATTAAATGTGATAATGATGTACTTAACACGTACTGAGCACTCTAATAGATGACACCTATTATTAATTATTATCTGTCTCTCTCATATGCACTTACCACTCCCTACTTTTTGTGGTATTGATGTGAATGTTTTCCTTTCCCACTGGATTATAAACTGTTTAAAGGTAATATCTAAATCAGACTTATCTTTACATCCCCATAATAAAGCATAAACAATAAGTGTTTGATAATGTCTGAATTCATTGTAACTTAATCCCACATGTGATGTTTATTAGGAGTTTAGGACTTTGGGAGGTGACTATGTCATAAGGGTGGAGCTTACAAGGGGCTGAAGAGAGTTTAGAGGATACAATGAGAAGCAGCACTCTGCAACCCAGAAGAGGTCCCTCACCAAAACCTGACTCTGCTGGCACCCTGACCTTGGACTTCCCAGTTTTGTGATATTTTGTTATAGTGACCTGATGGACTAAGACAGGTATCAGTGACTACCAACAAGTGATTTAGAGAAAAGTGCTGTGTTCAGGCCAAAAAAAGTACAGGAAAAATATGAAAGGATTCAAGGAGGTTTCTCAGAAGAGGTAAAACACGAGCTTAGTCACGAAGGAATGGTTAGAAGCTGATAGGCAGGACCAGGAAGGCATGCCAAACAGGTGAAGCTAAAACAATGGCACAAAGTCAGGAAACTATGGCACTGGTGTGAGGAATGGTGATTCTACCCATGCTGGAGCATGTATGGGGAACAAAATGGCTAATGGGACAAAAACTAGAAAGGTCCAAGTGTGACACTATGAAGGCTTCAAAGTAAAAATGAGGCATTTATATTATACTATGATGGAACTAATGATTAATCAGCACCACTATGACAGTTTTGGAGTTGTTCTTGAGGATACACACTCTGATGACTGCATGCTAGTAGGAAGAAAGGAAAGTGAACTAGAGGGCAGAGGGCCCATGAGGATACTACTAAACAATTTCCATAAGCAGTGGGAAAGAGAAGGAGAAATATTATAAAAACAGTCAAAATTAACTGGCATCTGATTGAATGTGGAGTATTACAGAAATGAAATTAGTTTAGGTTTCTAGCTTGAATGTCAAGAGGAAGGAATGTAGGGAATGTAGGAAGAATGGCTGGAGTTGAAGGGAGGAGGGAAAGGTAAGACATGTGAAAGAGGAAAAAGGATGCAAAGTTTGGTTTGATATCTGCTGACTACTTGTCTGCTGACTACATTCTTTAGCCCATTTTGCAAGGTATGTACTGATCATTTACAACATGCCAGGAACTACTCTATTCTAGTAGCTCAGTATGTATTAGTGAATGAAGAGATGATGTCACAGCTTTTAAGGAGCTTATATTCTCCTAGAAAACACAACAGACAAATTTAAAGATGAATGTTATAAAGAAAAATAAAGAAGTGATCAAAAATAGGACTCACTGATGATACTTGAACAGAGGCCTGAATAAAGTGAGGAGAAACAAAATATCCAGATAGAAAATGGCAGCATGATGCTCAAACTGATTATAAAACCAATGAACAACAACATATTACTTCTTTTAGCTTTCTTAATAACCCTAATTAGGTAGATAGTATCACCCTTATTTTTCACATAAGGAAAACTGGACCTAGAAATTTTAAATGATAAAATTTTTCAGTGTCAGCACTGAGATTTGAACACGTACCTGTATGATTTTAAGAGTTCATCCTGCCCAACTCTACTATTTTAGTTTTGTAACTGTCCTTAAATATGCAACAGCTAAGACCATGACATACAATATCATCCAGGGAAAGAACAGAAATGGTAAAACTCAGACACATCTATGTTTTAGGAGATTAGAAGACACATAAAAGGTAAAAAAGAAAAGCAAAAAATGGACAGAATTGTCACAAAGGCAGGGTGAGAAGAAAATTTTTTAAAATAACATTTTTGATGACAACAAATACAGTCAGGGAATTTAATTAGCAACTCACTCGTGACCCTGTCAACAAGGCCTATGAGGCAGAAGCCAGACTGTAAGGAATTAAAAGTGAAACTGGAGACAAAGTATTTATTACTGTTTGCTCTTCTATCCCCTTAGAGCTCTGAACCAGTTGAATGTTATTACTTTTTCAAAAAACTTAAAAATAAATAAAACTTAAAAACTATACTCTGGGGCTGGGATTGTGGCTCAGCGGTAGAGTGCTCGTCAGGCACATGCAAGGCCCTGGGTTCGATCCTCAGCATCACATAAAAATAAATAAAGGTATTATGTTCAACTACTTCTAAAAAATAAATATTAAAAAAAAAACTATACTCTTAACTGATTCTGTAAACCTTGGGCACATAGTAGGGGCTAAATATACATTTCCTTGACTGACTGATCAGAAGAATGGAACAAAGGACTGGCTGACATACAGCAAGCTGGAAGGGCATGAGAAAATAAGTTCAAGTTTGAAGGTTAACAAAGAGAAAGGCTCACAGCAAGGTAACCAAACAGAGTTGAAATAGTTAGCCAGTGAGACCAAGGACATAGAGTACAAACAAGAAAAATGGAGGGAGGAAAAGAGGGAGGAAGAAGAGAAGCCATTCCTATTTTCCTAGATTTTAAATTTACACAGCTTACAAGGGCTTAGTCAATCTGAACCTGTCCAGACTCAGTGTCATCATTTCCTTTCTTTCTCCCTCCCTAATGCCCCCACACAGGAATCCCTGGCCCCCACATCCTCTAATGATAGGGAACTACTTGCAATTCTCTGAATATATCATTTTTATTCATTCTCTTTTTTCTACTTAAACTGTCCCATTCCACTCCAATCTGCCTATCCACCCTGCAAGCTCTTACTCACCCTTTAAGACTCACTTGTCTTATAAGATACTTCCTCTCTCTACAGCTTTCCCTGACGTCTCCAGGAAAATTTAAGCATTCCTCTTCCTTTGCTTGTGCATTCTGCTCCCTTCCCTTGTACCCTGTACTTACCTCCTTCAGACAATGATTCCCACCAATTTAAAATTGCCTGTCACTGAAGTCTTTTAGGGATAAGGACTTTGTCTTTTCATCTCCATCTCTTGTCCCTGACACTGTTCCTGACACACAGTAGGCAAAGAGCCAATAGCTGGGTAATGGATGAGTAAAAACATAACATTTTAAGTAAAGCTTTTAAAGTCACCTTTTTCCTAGGTCTCAATTTCTCTCTCCATTCCTTTAATTCTTGGCTATGTTCTTCATCTAACTCCTTGAGTTTCTGGGTCTCATGCTCAACCAACAGGTGGCATTTTTCATTCTGAAAATAAAGTTTGGATTTAAAAAATGTTAGATCAACCAAGTAATTTTACACAAATACCATCGTCTTCCAAAATAATAAATTATTCATCATCAACCTATTACTGAAGTACAAATTTTCCTCTAAAAACCAATAGCCAAAAACTATGAAATAAGTAGACATACTTTTATAAGTTTAGAAATTAGATTGGTTCACATACTATCTAAAAAGAACTTAACAGAAAGAATTAGTTTGGGTCTTTGCTTTTTTTCCTTTTCACCAGCTGGTACCAGGAAGTGGAATTAGGATGTATTCTATTCCAGTATATTATAAGCAAATGTAGAGTAATCCACAAGGTTGATACTACTATGAAACTTTAAACATTTTAGATTATATATTAGCAGGGCTGCACACTTCATGCGAGGTCCAAACACAGCCCTCTCTATAAAGAAACCTTTACATATCTTAGGAAGAAAATTCCCATATATTTAAATTACCTTCCCCCCCACAAAAAAAAAAAAATAGAAAAAAATCAATTTTAAAAGGAAAATAAATTTTAAGTTCAGAATCTAACAAAAAAATTACCTTCATCATTTTGAAAGATTCACATCATCTTGCAAAATATACTAAAAATCATACTCAAAATTGTTTCTGAAAGATTCCACTTCTTAGGCTATAATTTAGCTTCATGATCACATTAATCATGTTATATAAAATATAAACAAATACCTATGATACTAAATTGATCCTCATTTGGGTCTTCGCAGGAAAGACAACCTTTCAATCCCAGCATTTTTAGAAATAACATGCGGTTTACTTTTGTTAGCTATTATTTTCTCTGAACCATCCACTTGAGCTGCCTAGTTCTGTTGTCATGCTTCTGCCTCTAAACTGCAGTTGGGGGCTAGGAATGTAGCTTAGTGGCAAAGCATTCACCTAGCATATGCCAAGCCCTGGGTTCAATTCCCAGTACTGCAATCAATCAATCAATCAATCAATAACCTGCAGTTGGTGCAATTCTCGGACATTGGCTTCACACTGCAACTGAAGATCCCGCATTTGATTTTCATGTTTTTGATGTTGAGCCATTCTCTCATTTTTCTGCCTCTTTTCTTCTTGTGCAGCAAACTACAAAGAAAAACCAAAGATAAATTACAATTAACAATCAATATAATTTCTACACATTTTAAAGGTGTAATTAAGAAATTTAACAAAACTTAGAATACAATAAACTAAAGATGCAAGAAATAATATGCTATGACTCAGAATTGGAGTCTACATGATGACCTGGGTAGGGGCATATTCTAGAAATAGAACAACTTCTGATTAAAAATCTTGATTCTAACTGCTTAGTGAACTCATTTAATTTGTGTGAGATTTGTGATTGCAAGTATTATAGTGAAGACATGTTTTGACTTAAAAAGTTATTCATGTCATCTCATTCCCAGGACCCAAGCTCTGTTGTGCAGCATGGGAAGGAAGGCTTTGCCCTCTAGGGTCACCACCCTGGAACAACTAAGTTACTACATATCATGCGCCTAGCTCAAGGTCTTAAAGTGAATATTGACAATTCCAAGGTAGGACTAAATGTTTACAACCAATTATGTAGCATTTCTAAAGGGCACTCATATTTTCAAAACCTAAAAATGAAGAGAATAATTTGCTTAATTTACCTGTTTAATTTTGTCTCGGTCCTGGTCTGGTGTGGCTGTTGAGTTAATTCTCAAACTCTTTTTAAACATGGCCATTCGAGTCTTGGCTTCACTACGCTGAATCTTGGGCAGCCTCGCTCTTTCTTGAGTCTGTCTGTTTTTCAATTCCTCAATAAGTCGTTGATTGTAACGCTGCATTTGTTCTGTTTCCTAAAAATGTTTTAAACAGAATCCAGTAAAGTAAATATTATTTAATACATAGTTCCCACACATATGTTCAAAGATTTCACTTGTTTTTCCCATATCTCCCTTTACTATCTCCCTTATTGTACTGTGACCAGCAAGATATTGGGCAAAAAATAACTTGTAAGAAAAGTAATTAGTGGTAAGAGAGTCTTATACTGAAATTCTTTTACTAAGTACAGGGAACCTACATTTTTTACTTGAACCACAACAGGAACCAAAATATCTACTTCTGAGATACAAAATGTAGATTACAACATAGAGGTCATTAGACATTGTAATTAATTATCATCCTTGTATTTATAATAATGACCAAGATATAATTACTTCAAACTTCATTAAATAAATCAGAATAAGAGAAAAAGAAATAGAAATGCATTCTTTAAGAAATAGAAGCTTCAAAATGAAATAGCTTCATAAACTTTAAAAAAGAACCAAAAAATTAAGGAATTTTCCTTTCATTAACCTTTTCATGGCGCTTCAGTAGCTGATGTCTTTGCATGAAATACTGATCTTTAAGTTGCTGTTTCAGCAGCTGGTGTTTTTCTTGTAAGTGCCGTTCTTCAAGCTCCCAAATTGCAGCTTCTCGAGCTAGAAGAAAATAATTTTCAAAAAGTCACTTTGCTCTTTTTACTAATATACTTTGATCTTCATTTTAATATTTACATAAAAGTTTTATCTATATACTAACTTATATACACAAATGGATACTATGAGCTATAAATAAAATATTATCAATGTGAATATCCATTATCATTCTTAATTCTGTTTTAATATCCTATAAACTGAGAATATTCCACTATAAAAAAACAAATTCTTGGGGCTGGGGTTTTGGCTCAGCAGTAGAGAGCTTGCCTAGCATGTGTGGGGCCTTGGGTTCAATCCTTAGCACCACATACAAATAAAATAAAGGTATTGTGTCCAACTACAACTAAAAAATAAATATTTAAATAAATAAATAAAATGAATGAATGAATGAATAAGAACCAAAATTTCTCTAAAAAGAAAGAAAAGAAAATCTAAGGTAACTTGTTAGGGAAAATAAGTTCTTAAAATTCCATCCTATTACATAACTACTGACTGTACCAACAATTACAAGGCATAATAAATACTCAAAATTATTGAGATATATTTGTAGCATTATCTGTACAGAAAAACATTTTTTCCATTTTTTTTTTGTTTGTTTTGTTTTGGGTTTTTGTGTGTGTGTGTGTGTGTGGTGCTAGGAATGGAACTCAGGTCCTATCACATGCTAAGCATGAGGTTTTACACACTGAGCATCAGCCCCTAAATTATTTTATGCTGTCTCTTTTTTATCCTGAGGTACTGAGGATTGAACCTGAGGGTGCTTTACCACTCAATTACATAACCTAGTCCTTTTTTAAAATTCAATTTTGAGACAGGGTCTCCCCAAGTTGCCAAGGCTGGCCTGAGTTCTGGAGCAGCTGGGGGTTATAGATGTGTACCACCATGCCCTGAGCCAGCCTTGTTTTAAGTGTTTATAGTCACTTCTACTTTCATAAAGGAAGTCTATATCTTGTAGTATTTCTTAATTTTAAAAGACTTTTTTCTCATTTACTAAAGAAAGATAGCTTTCTTTAACTTTCCCTTTATTGCCCTAGCAAAGTAAAACATTTAAATATTTCCAAGGTATACCTCGACAATGTTTCTGAGATACCATTTTATGTATACACACTTGCTGTAAAACTTCATATACCTCTCATGAGCTGCTGTTTGTTATTCAGGCACTCTCTCTCGATATTAGCCAACTCTGCCTTCTGCTGTTGGATGATCTTTTTCAAAGAGCCATCTAATTCTTGTTGTTGCTTCTGAACAAATTCTTGTTCCTATTAGACAGTTAACCGTCAGTTAATAAGTGTCTACAGAACTAAATATCCATTTATTTATATGACTGTATATATTAGTAATTAACAAGATTTCTTTTTATCTTTCGGAGGTGCTGGGAATAGAATCCAAGATCTTGAGCATCCCAGGTGAGCACTCTACTACCACTGTTAATCTTATTAACTTCCCCAGCAGTTAACAAGATCTCTAAACCAAGTTTACAAAGTTAGCCAGATTTTAAAATCACCCAAATTATATAGTGCATATGTAGTATACATGTATTAGTCATCCAATTCAACTTTGAAAAAAAATTAGAATGCATAATATTCTAAATTCACTATTAAGAATGACACACATTCATAATTAAAATGCCCTATTACACTAGCAGCTTTTGGAAAACAATAAGTTTACAGCTTCTAAAACTGACTATTCCCTCTAATATGGAGCAACTCCTTCTAATATGGAATGACACGAACAAAAATATATAAGAAATGTCTTTTAGGAAGAAAGGCAATGAAAGAGCTGAAAAGTAAAACAAATGTCAGAATTTTAAACTTTATTTTTCTAAGAAATAGAGTAAGTGAAAAATACTAAGCCTGCACAACAAAGAAATACAGTTTCTATTTTCTATAGCCTATTACAAAAGAAGAACAATAGTTTCAAAACTTAATAGAATGTATGACTAAAGAAATATAAACTAGGATTAGAAAAGAGAGTTACATATAAATATATAAATAAAATTCTTATAATCACAAGATTCTACCAACATGTTTGGGGTTTACTAATTCATTCAACAAGTATTTGCTGAGTACATATGACATGCCAAATTTATGCTTTAAAAAAAGTAAATTTGGATCTCTATCCCTCGCTTGGCAATGATAGCAACTGGTGATTAACTCAAGGGATATGCTGATCAATTTAACTGTGGATTTAGGGTTGAAGCAGCACTTTACCATAATCCCCCCTCCTGTATATATAAGAGAAGATCAAACCCCAAAATCTATTTTGGAACCATTTGTTGGGTTTTGGACAGTCTGACAAGGTCTGAATCACTACTAACCTGGTCCTGAGTGTACATAGTAGTCTAGCAAGTTCTTCAAAATATTTGCCTTACAATAATGTCTCTGGAAGTGATCAGTTCAGGCTGTTTCTTCAAAGTAATTTAAGTCATAAGTGTTGCTGTTTCAGCATCATTTGTATTTTAGCATGAATACAAACATACAGTAGCAGAAAAAAAAGACTAATGGGTTGCCTCTTCAAAATACAATTATCTGCTTATCTATACAGTTACCTATACAACTTTATCATAGGCAAAATTTTTCAATGAATACTTAAATTCAATAGGACTAAAGAAGTGTGCCCTGAAGCAGCTAATACATAGAAGGTAAAGGGCTAAAATGGTTATATACAACCAGGTAGAACTAATGGTATGCTGCTACAAAGGTAAAAATCTAGAATATGGAGTTTTAATTTTATTAAACAAATGCAAAATCTCCATGCTTATCTTTCACACAATTACCACAAAGAGAGTTCAAGATTCTTATTTTCTAGCCAGGCATGATGGCACATACCTATAATCTCAGCAGCTCAGAGGCTTAAGCAGGAGGATCACAAGTTCAAAGCTGGCCTCTGCCACTTAGTGAGGCCCTAAGCAATTTATCAAGACCCTGTTCCCTGTCTCAAAATAAAAACTAAAACCAGGCTGGGGATGTGGCTCAGTGGTAAAGCACCTCTGAGTTTAATCTCTGGTACCAAAAAAAAAAAAAAAAAAAAAAAAAGATTGTTTTCCCCTACAATAAATATTTGTAATAAAAATTGTTTCTCTAACTTCAATTACAGAATTTCTATATGCAACTTGTTTAATAAACTTATAACCTGCAGATATATTAAAGGGTTTCTTTTGTTTAACATTTTTAGTGTTGGTTTGCAAAAAGGATTTTTAAAAGATGCCTGCATGAGGAAAGATGATAGAATGAGATGGACATTATCACCCTAGGCACATGTTGGCTGCACATATGGTGCGACTCTACATCGTGTACAACCAGAGAAGTGAAAAGTTGTGCTCCATTTGTGTACAATAAATCAAAATGCATTCTGCTGTCATGTATAACTAATTAGAACAAATTAAAAAAAGAAAAAGAAAAAATACCTCTATGGATAGAATCAATGGTCTAACTTAACTAGTATATACATATGAAGACTTGAAGTCAAATGCAAAGGTATAGAATGGAGTCAGTAAATGTGCAATTTCTTATCTATGCAATTTTGGGACATATTACTATAATACATTTATATGTATAGATTACACAAAGAGGTCAGGTCCAAAGAAAACCTTCATTCAGCATTCTGTAAACGCTGGACATTGCACTAAAGTTATAGACTATTAAAATTAATAAAAGACAGTTTTGCCTTCAAGGAGCTTCTACTCTACTGGTCCCAACTACCCCTAGTCTTGGATTGTCAGTTCCTTCCCTTAGTATCATACTTTCAAAAGTTCAAAATTAAACCACAGAAAACTCAAAGCTGGAGATAAAGAGTCCAGAAGCCATGCCCTACAATGAATAACAGTACTACAGAAGTGTACCCTAAAGCAGCTAAAACATAAAGGGTAAAGACAGTTACATAGAAGCAGGCAGAATTTTTACCTTCAGGTGCTCCAGAAGGTAAAATAAGGATCACCAAATAAAAATTAAGGTAGGCAGTTACAAATCCAATAAACAGATGCAGTTTCTAACAATCAGAGTTAGCAAAGAACCCAGGTGCCTCGGAGTTGAATAAGCAAGCAGGATCTGAACAATGATGTAGTCAGGTATAATACACAAATAATTTTTTATGTTAAAGCTAAAAATTATCTGACAATGTCCTTCATACACAAATTAATAAATGAAATATCATCACCTCAAAAAATGAAATTCTACATTATAATACATTCATTAAATTTTCTAACATCAAAGTCCAAGTACAATACATTCACAATGGAATTTACAATTAGAAATTACTCTTAAGAACTTCTAAGAGAAATTAAACATTTCAAAAATATTGCACAAATTACCTTTTAAAAAAAGATGTTTAAATCACTAGAAATAACAAATAAAAGACAACAAAATAACTCAAAACTATTAAGACCAAAAGTCACTTTTTAAAATGGGTACATAAATTATAAAATGAGTGTCCTTTAAAAGTACACGTTTAAATTCTATTAGGGAGTTTTATAATTAATTAAATAACTATAAGCATTAAAACTACAACTTTGGGTTCTAGAAAACTATAAGAAAGAAATATGATATACCGGACTATTTGATCATTTTAACTCAGATTTGCTCAAAAATGGTAATGATCAGAAAAGTGATCGTAATTCATAATTTCTCCCTCGTTAAAAAAATATTTTGCTTACTCTTTTAGAAGATGATAATAAGACTTGGACATCTGCCAGTAATTTAAAAAAGAAAGTCTAATTTTGAGAGGGGGGAAAAGGAAGGGTTGAAATCAAGCTGTATTCTCTCTACTCCAGTTGTATATATCAAACCACAAATAAAAATTAAAATTTTAGATGAACTAGTCTTCCCTATGGAAACTGTGAGAAAGAATACAGCCTAAAATTCCAGACTTAATTTACAACTATAAAGAATAGCAACTCACTATTCATTATTAAGAATTTGAACAAATGAAAACTAGAGTTAAATCTAAAATCACTACTTTTACTATGGCTTTTCTGACCATATCCATAATTAAAACATCTCCATAAACATATGCAATCAAAAGGTCACTTCACACAAAGATAAAAATCTGATCACAGCATTCAATTTCTCACATGTGCAAAGCTTATAAAATACTATTGCAAAGATATTTTACTTCTTTAAAAAGATGAAGATTTCAAATTAAAATTTGTGGTGGAATAGATAGAAAAAAAGAACACTGTATTAGAAGTGTTCTAGTTCCAGCTCTTCCATTAATTTCTTATGTGACTTTAGGCCAATCATTTAGTCTTCTGTGACTCAATTTCTTCATCTGTATAATAGATACATTCCATCCCATTTTAGGATAGTGGCAGTGATAATCAGATGTGAAAACTCTCTGAAGAATAAAGTTCATGTCAGGCTATTATTGCCAATACTGACATTATCATCTATCAGTCTTCTAGATTTTAGCAAATGAAGTCAACAATGAAAAGGCACATGTGAGTCAAAGAAAGAGTGGGTAAAACAGGAGAAGGCATCCTCCCACAAGCACGCGGGACTTACGTCCTGCATTTGGGCGTTGAAGACTGCACAAGAGGACAACTGAAAAGACTGAATCATGACCTGAGCAACACCCTGTGGATCAGAATACAATGCACCTCCCAGATGAGAATATATCTGAATGACTTTCATAAATGGAATGAGTAATTACACAAATGTTAATTTCTCGGAGCCTAGATCAACTCAATTGACAGAGGGGCCTCTTTCTCATGCCTTGAATAAAGTTTTTGAACTAGACCAGTGGTTTCCAGACTCTAGTGTGTTGCCATTGTTTTTTTTAAACCACTAGTATTCCCTTTTCAAAAACTCATCAAAAAAAATCTATTTATAAACAGATTTAAAAAGTGGTGCTACTTTAGTTGAGATAGAATCAGGGACCCACAGACCCAACATTCCTTGACTTTTGAAGAGCTCTTGGGAGAACAGACTGAAAACCACTGGACTAGGTGATTAAATATGTTCTAGCTCCATAAGAATATAGCTAATATATCTTAATTCTAAAAAAAAAAAAAGTTTAAAATAGACTGTAGAGTTATCAAGTTTTAGAAACTTTGTCAAAGGAATAAATACTTTTGAAACCTGTTAGATTTTAAACACTTCATTAAGTTTACAGAAAGAATTTACTATTATTTTCAGCTTTAGTTGGAAAATATAAAAAGCCCACAAAATTCAATGAAAAATCACCAAGAAGACTTATTAAAGCAAAGAATCACCTAATTCATTCTACACTAAATTCTCAGATTCAACTCTACAGTTTAATATATTACCTTTTAGAATTTAAATGAACTTAGAATTTAAATAGTCTACATTATGTTATAAGGCAAGCTATATTGTTATTTATTATATGGTTTGAAATTCAAATTAAGCAAAAGTAGGTATGTGGCCATCAAGGAATTCATCTTTACTTTAGTCACAAGAAATGGCTAATAACCACTGTACCAAGTAGATGAGAGTTTAGATGAAGCACAGAGTGAGAGTGAGTAGCTTAAATCAGAGGTAATATGGTATGTTGTACGGAGATTCAATATATGAAATATGCATATAAGTCCCCCCTTTTCTGGATGAAAATATTGGCTCAACCAGTAATCAGATGTGTGATCCTGAGAGTCACTCAACATTTCTGTTTGGTTACCTTACCTCTAAAATGGGAGTAATGTTTATTCTGAGATTGAATTCAAATATTTAAAATTTAGAACAGTGCTTGGCACATAGTAAATGGCTAAGCATTACCTTAAACTAGTAATCCTTACACCAGGCCAAGATGAAATCTTTCACTGCCTCATAGCAAGCAAAAAAAAGGGCAAACTAATTCTACTCAAGTAAGTTAGCGGTACTAAAATCTTAATTCTAAGATTTTATTTTCCTTAACATTATAATATTCTCTCCTCTGAAATGATAGCAACAAGTAAATGGCAAATTTAAAATATCTTTACTTGGCACAAAAAACATTAATGGAAATCCATGTCACTGCCTCCACTAGTTTTTGTTGATTCTGTTTCTTTTTATGGGGTCTATAAAATCTAAAAATTTGTGAGTCACTTTTTGAATCACATAAAACCATATTAAATGGATAAGTCAAAGCAACAATTAATATGAATCCATATCTCTTCTTTGTTTAACTGACATATGCAAACTTAAAATTGAATTTATTTCTCTTTCCCTTCAGGCTTAATATGAATTTAAAGATTCTTAGTATAAGAACTTTGTAAAGCTACATGCAGTGGAAAATTCTGTTAAAAATACTAATTTATTGGGCTGGAGATGTGGCTCAAGAGTGAAATGCTTACTTTGCATGGGTTCAATCCCCATATTACAAAATAGAAAAAAAAACTAAAACTAATATATCTAGTTTTGTAAATAATGTCCACATGTTAAGATAAAGCCTTATCATAACCTAGAATCAAGTTTATTTAACTCCATATAGGTAAAAATTGTCTATTTAATTTCTCGATTTTGAATCAAAGAGATAAACAATATACTTAACATTTAAAATCTGAATTTAAAATTGTTTATGTGGTCAAGCTTAGAAGTAATAAATGTTTGATCTACCATTTAACATTAGCAATTTCCATTTTTCTTCTAACTTTGAGCTTTATAGAAATAATGGCCTTTTATTTCCATAAATAATGGCAATCTTTTCCTAAGCACAATGCTTATATACTCACCCTCTATTTTTCTGTTCTAAAAGTCTGCTATCAAACATAGGCATTACTACATAAAATTTAAGATTCCATCATAATTAAAATTTGGATAACAGTGGATTTTGCATATATTTGTTTCTTTCATCTTAAGTCAACTTTCTAAACATTCCACTTGATCATATCAGCAATTTAAATGTCACCAATAGTGTGAACTTAGCACTATGAAAAGAAGCTGGGAATCTATGGATGCGGAGAAGTGCGACTTAATGATTACAGTTGAAGTCTTCCCTTTCAATCACAGTTTACTGAACTGAGAAAATGCTGCTTTCTGTTTTTAGTAGCATTAAGCTGCTGCTGTTACCTGAGCATGCTGGCTTTGTGCAAGCTCCTCTTTCCTGCGTTTCATGAGCTCTTTTCTCAGCTCTTTGGGTGCTTTCTCCACTTCATTTATAACCTACAGTGTATAAGCATGCAGGAGGTGGAGATATAATGCTTTCTCCACAGCAAGCATTTATGTGAGCAGATAAGCTATAGGTCAAATATTCAAGTTGTTAGAAAGTTTCTTTCAACATGCATTAGCATAAGTGTTAGTTTGGTGAAAAAGAATAAAAGGATAGAACATGCTTGATCTCAGTGCAGAAAGGTACACTGTACCATACAAAGGTTAATTAGTTGCTTAATTATCCCTATATATCATTTTCTCTCTTAAAAAGACCCAAAGACAATCAGTGAAGAATTACTCAGAACACTAATGCTGAAGTAAAGGTGATAAGCTCAACTGACCTTGAAAGATCATAAAATTGCAAATGTTTTCTATTGACATTGTTTGAAATACTGGACATAAGAAAAGTTAATGCCATTTATAAAAGTGCAAATTTTCATAACTGGCTTCATAATACCAAAGAAATAACTCTAAATGAAATCCACATAATGAGACTGAAAAAAAGAAAAGAAAAAGCAAATCTTACAGTATACAAAGGAGAAATAAATGGATAATAAAATACACCTTTTTATACGTGGTGAGATTAAATGAACATAACTGATGACTTTGTGGAATTAGAACAACATTCTCCTTTGCTGACAATTTATTAAGCTTGTCAACTTTAAAATCAGTAACATGAGTACTCTAAAATAAGTTTAATAAACTATGATTTATTATAGTTTATCATATATTAATAATATCAAATATACTTATTAATATATTAATAGTATAGTAATACTATTATAATTACTATACTAATAGTAATTAGTCTATTTATTAATATAAAATATATTATAAAATGAAGTATATTTTAGAGTTCCTTCTTTAAAACATTTCAAAATCCTAGATATGAATTCCATCTACCAATATAGATCTGTAATCTAACATGAAAAGCAATCATAAATTTATAAGTAGAAGCACCAAAGAAACCAGATTCCAAATCACCACATGCCATTGATGGTCCAAGAAAGAGACTGATTTTGATGTAATAGTGCACTTAAAATTTCCCATCAGTAATCCCTCATGAAACCAAATCACCAATAAAAGGAAGAGACGCCCCAAATGCAAGAAGTTTAGCAATAAGGGAAAAATACATAATATAGTTATTTAAAATATGCAATCATGATCTCAAATATGTTCACCAGCTAAAGTTCTACCTCAAAACAATAACTAAAGGCTTATTTATTTAGGATTAAGTTATATATTTACCCATAAAATATTTTTAATCTGATACAAAGAATAGCCTCTTAATCAAACTACCCATGGTTTCAAGAAAAATTGCAAATACCCTCATCATGGAATATACAGCAGTTCTATATAAAACATATAATAAACAGTAATAAAATTAATTTTTAGAAATGGTAGCTTCATCTACAAACCATTTTATTCATCTTTACCTAAAGAAATCATACACACACTATATTTATGAATCTTCAATTCTATCCCATTTTAAGCACATCCTTAAGATTTAGAAGCATTGTTTGAATTTCTTCATAATTTAAATATTAAAGTTGATAAATCTCAGTATTTAAGAAGTATAAAAAAAAGAGAAAAAGCATTCACTAGTTGAGATTTTTTTTTTTTCCCTGGTCCTAATAGAATTCATTATAATTATTTCCCTGGGGTCTTTTAAATCATGAAAAGGTTAACTCCTCCTCCTACTGAAGATGCAGAATTAATCATAAAATTATCTCTGAAAATTACTTAGGACACAAAGGTCTTGTGGTTTTAATTTGAGGACAGACAGACACAACAATATATGGAAATCCTTCTTACAAACTGATGACACTCTTTTATAATAAATAATACTACAAATAAATTCTACAACAATATGGAAAGATTTCAGGAAAGATGGAAAAACTCATTCTAGTCAAATGACTTTACATATATTTTGCAGTTTTGACTTTTCAAACTACGTTGCAATTTGATAAACTTAGATATTATTTTTTAAATTTCAAGTTATTCAATTGTTTGGGACAATGTCTAAGAAAATCAATAAAGCTAATCAAGAAAAACTGTGCTAAAAGTATGAATTAAAGATGACACGCAAATAATTAATAAATAATAAAATGAATTATAGTTGTTTCAGGGAAAATAACAACAAAATAAGCTTTCTTCGAAAAAAAGTCCTATGTAAGTAAGGTCTTAAGTGTTGCATTAATAAAAGAGGAATGGTAGATTAGAACAAGGACTAGATTTTATTTAAACATTCAGTTCAAGGTTTAGCCAGACATTTAGTGTCAGTCTGTGAACCTGATTAGGCCACTAAAACCTCTTTAACTCTAGTTTTCTTGGCAGTAAAATAGGGATTACATCTAACTTTACTGCTACCATCCCGCATCACTGTTGCAAAGACAGGCCTAAAGAAAGACAGCACTATTTGACTCTCATTTATTACTCCTAATTCCTCAGACAGCATTAAATTTACACTTTAAAAATAGATTTAAAAATGAAAAACAGTAGTTACACTTACCTCCTTCTTTCGGTTCTTCAGCATATTCTGAAATTTGGATAGCTCTTTTTCTTGTTCTCCTTTAATGCGTTTGGCTTCATCTCGTAGGCGATTTGTGTGTTCTTGTTCTAGTCGTTCAATAGTCTGTTTCTGCTGCTTTTCTAGATTCTCAATTTCCTGGTCATATTGTCGCTTTTTACCCTGTAAAACAATGTACTGTAATGTAAGATCATTTAATTCTATCACCCATATTAACTCATTAGTAAGTACAGTGAATATGTTTACTAAGAGCACATAACTAGTATTTAAATTTAGTAATATGATATAACTTTTGCCATGATGAACAAATGAAATGAACTAAAACAGTTTACAAATTTTTTCAAAAAAATGAATAACATTTATAACATGTTAAATATTTTTACTTCTACTATAGAGGTAGCACAGTTTTTAAAATTTTTAGAGAACCCAGAAGAATACCCAGTTGCTTTGAATTTACTCAAGTAAACTAGAATAATATCAGTATTCATTCAATAAATTTGTGTTTTTGTTAATCAAAGGGTTCATTTGAAGTCATTTTAATAACATCATTTGTCATTTTTAGATTTACTTTTCTTCATTATGACTCTTAACATTCTATTCTATTGAAACAAAATTAGAATTATATATCTACTCTTTCAACAAAAGACTCATGTAATATTTGAATAATAATGCAATTTTGAATAATAGGTATGGTTAAAATATTTGTAAAGGACATTTTCTTTTTCAAAGAAACTTGAAAACAAAACATTTTGGAAAAGAGAATATAACCAGTATTCAATGAGGAAAAAAAACTTCATTATTTTCTTAGGAATTTGTATTAACAATCTAATACAAGTAATCAACAATGCCACACTTCACACTAAACAATCCTTACCACTTAAAATTACAACACAGAAAAAGGACTATATTTAAAACTTGAATACTATTTCGAATGATTTTTTTCTAACCTACCTTAAGCCATACATTCAATATAAAGTTATCAAAATTTTGTATCACATTAATAATTCCTTTTCTGGGGTTGGGACTGTGGCTCAGCGGTAGAGCACTTGCTTAGCACATGTGAGGCCCTGGGTTCCATCCTCAGCATCACATTTAAAAAAAAATAAAATAAAGATATTGTGTTTAACTACAACTAAAAAAAATAAATATTAAAAAATAATAATAATTTCTTTTCCAATTCTGGATACAAATAAAAAACAATTACCCTTGACTATTCAGCAATGTTTTCTTTAGCTGCAATAATAAGGAAATGGAAGCTTAACTATGGGAGCCAGTGAAACAAGTGAAGTTTGAAAAGGGTCCCCATAGGTTCTAACACTCTGCCAGCTTTGAAGAAACTGCTCTAGAAGGGTTAAAATTTTGGATTCTACACTGAAAGGTTGAATTGAAACACTGAAAAATTATCTGGCAGTAGATACATCTAAGAACTTCATAAACCATCTATTGGTTTCATGATTCTAAGTTTTCATGACAGATTTTATCTGGGAAAAAAATCATCACACGATACATCAGTAAAAAGATTGGGATTCTTTAAAAAAATAATAATAATTTTTTTAAAACAGGCATCCAGAACACCAAAGCAATGAAGGCCAAAAATACATACAAGACCAAGAACATCTAATAATCAGAGAACAAATTCTGAAACCTGCTGGTGGGTTTTATTAAAAGCATTAAATTTCATTAATAAAATGGCACAAAAATCTAAGACTTTACCATCATTTCTTGCTCAAAGCGCCGGAATATTTGTTCTCGTTGTTGCTGCAGCTTGCTATTGAGCTGTTGCTGGGCTCTTTGCTCTTCTTTCTGAAGAAATCTTAACTCTCGAAGTTCCTGACGTCTGTGACAAAAAATAATAATTAACAACAGAGAGGAAGACAGAAAAAAATCACACCTATGAAATAACATTTTTTAAGACCCAATTTTTAAATGAAAAAGAATATGTTGTCTACTCACCTGAGAAACCTCAATTCCTCAGTTTTGGAGTCACTGTCTGTAACTATCTTCGATGTTGTTACACTCACTTCTACACCATCGACAATAAATTTGCGTGTTTTCTTCAATGTTTTCTTTTGTCTTCTTGTTTCCTGAGTGAGATTTTTACTTTAGTTAGGTTTTATGTAAGGAATACTGAAGAAATGAAACATTTTTTTCTTCAAAAATAAAAATAGGGCTGGGGATGTGGCTCAAGCGGTGGCACACTCGCCTGGCATGCACGGAATGCTGGGTTCGATCCTCAACACCATATTAAAAAAAAAATAGAATAAAGATATTGTGTCCACCTAAAACTAAAAAATAAATATTAAAAAAAGTTAAAAATAAAAACAGATGCACAGCCCTGACAATTATACATGTGAAATAAGAATATAAAGCAGGGAGACTAGCCTCTAACCCTTAAACTTTGACCTCCGAACTCCACCTCCTTTATGGATAAATTCAATTTTTTTAAAAAGTAAAATTGGGCATTTTGATTACATACATACATAACTTCTCTGACACTACATAATTAGGAACAAGTGAATGTTTTACATAAATGGATAATTAGTATAACTTACATATCAACCACTTTTTCTTCATCTTTTCATTTTTGTGATTTCTCAGATACCTCTGCCTTTTTACTGACAAAACACTTCAAAATGAATTCCTGGGACTTATCCCTTAAAATATCTAAATCTATAAATCTGAGGGCAGCTGGCAATTTTTTTTGAAAAGGTTCTCTGGTAAGTTTAAACGCTGTCAGGACAGGGAATCAAAATCTATTTAACCAACAGCAATAATGCCAAAAGCACTCCTCCACTAGGGCCAGGGTTGGATGTGTGATTTTATAATTACTAGAAAGACAGTGCCTCTACTATACCCCAAAGCACCTGACCTGCCTACTAGCTACTACCTAAAAACTCTTTATCAAGACCTTTTTAAAAATTCTGTTAATTGCTCAACGGGCACCCAAAATCTTTTAAATGTGTACAGAAATAACAGAAATCTAAAACTCCTACAAACACATTTTGATAAACCCAAATGTGTAAAGAGCATACTTGGTTTCAATATGGAGAAGGAGGTTATAGCAGAAAGAGCAAAAGTAAAAACACTAAACTCAAAATGCATTAGCATTTTACAGTTTGCCTCTGGCACCTTTTGATCACCTTTCTGAAAATTCTCTTACTCTTTCATCCTCCAGGACCCACAATCTTCATGCTCCTCTCCCTAGCCCTGGGAAGCTACTACTGGACTACAGTAGCCTCCCCAGACTCCCTCTAAAATTGAACACTGGCATGCTCCAAAAAACTAATCTGCCTCCCTTAATCTCCAACTTTCACATTTCTTCAGTTTCTCCTAAAGTATCCACAATTACTATCTCCATAATTCTCATAGAAGAATTTGTATTTTTAAAAGAGGCTACTAGGTCAGTGAATGAATTTTGGATTGGTGGAATTTCAGTTGGCAAAACAAAACAAACTGAAGAAAGAAGAAAATCCAGGCCAAGTAACACTTTGGAGTAGACAAGTAGGACAATCAGTCGTTCTGTGGAGGTCTGTCCCTATGGTCAGTTTTCCTACGTTGCTTATGCTTGTCAATCTCCTCTTATTTATCAACCCAAAATCTCTAAGAAGTATTTTCCAAAGGGTAATTCATAGCTCAACCTATTGGAAACCCACAGGATCCTTTGTTACAGATACTGATTATCAGGACCCTTCCTAGATTTCTACATAGCTCCCCTCATAATTCCTAAGCACACCAAAGACTTGAGAATTATGCTCTAAAAGCTCCAAATGTTCTAGGTTTTAGTTTTGTTTGTTTTCCCACCTGTATAAGCCAATGGTAAGTGGAGGATTGTTTACCTCCTAAATGTGCTTAAAAATAGATCATTCTTTCAATTTCTCAGTTCTTTCATATATTAGTCATCATTCCTCAAATCGCACCTAGATATGTACAATAAAAGACTGTAAATCAAACTAAGCGACCATATACTGTAATTATCTACATTAGGTGTACAAAAATAAGTAGGTCCTACCAAAAGACTAAAAGAATATAATCAAAATCTCTCTTCCTGGTTCTTTTTAATTGATTGCCTTAATGACCAAGAAAGAACTCAGAAGGTTAGTATTATTACTCTGATTTAATGCTGCTTTATTTTCAAGACATCAATGAACTCTAAAATTGCCAAAATGACAAAAACAAAAACAAACAAACAAAAAAACCCAACCAAGGACCCACATGTACTTACTTGTAAAGATATTGACCCACTGTCTTTAGTTTTACTTAGGAAGCTAGAGATGGATAAATTCAAGTCAATGCTGCTATTATCAGCAGTGGAACCAGTGCCTGAATCAGTATCATTTTCCTTCTGATTCTCAGATTCTGGTAGCAGTATGGTTTCAGTTTTTGATAAAGCACCTATTTCTCCTTTATTTTCTGCATCTTCAGAGTTGATATTAATACTGGGTATTGAAACAGGCTGAGGTTCACTGGGCTGTGAAGTTGCAGGAACTTGAGGTTCTATTTCAATTGGCACTTCACGTGGAATTTCTTTCTTCTCTGTCTCTATCTGAGCAGTGGCTTCCTGAGCATCCTGAGTTTCACTTCCTACAGCCTTTTGTTCAGTATCAATCACTGCACTTCTGACCTCTATTTCTTCAGTGCCACTTAACTCACTAACTTCCTCAACTTCATTTGTCTCTGGTTCTTCATTGGTCTCCAATATGTTCTCTGAACTGTTGACTAGTTGTTCTTCACTTTTAACTTCTACAGATCTTTCATCTACATCTTTAGTCTCAACTATTTCTTTAGTAGGAGGAACCTCCTTAGTACCACAAACCTCAGGACCTTCCATGGGCTTATCTATTACTTTCTGGGCTACTTCAACCACTTCTTTCCCATCATTAGTCTGAACAACCTCAATATTGTTTTCAACTGCCTTCTCAGCAACATTTGTTGCCTCATTTGTCACTTTGCTACTATCTATCACCTTGCTACTATCATTGATCATATCATTTTGAGTTCTGTCATCTTTTTCCAATTTCTCTGGGGTGTCCTCCTTTGTAAGCCCAACTTCATTGTCAACTACCAGAATATCTGCCTCTTTTTCTCCAGTCTCTTGAGAAACTAAATCAACTGTCTGAATAGTAGAATCTTTCATTTCTTCAGATTTTATAAATTTATTTTCAAGTATCTGTTGTTTATCCTGATCCTTTTCTCCCTCCTGTTTCCAATTATGTTTGTTATTTGTTTCTAAAGTTACTGTTACATTATTCTCTTCTCCTTCATTGACTGAATTAATGCCCACAGCTGCCTGATCTTCTGTGTCAGGCAGATTTTCCAACTTGAGTCTCTTGTCTCTCTCACTGTCCTGGATTACTGTTGGTCTATCATGGTATTCAGACACAGCTTCTAAATGAGCATCATTTGTATCTTCGTTAATACCCTCCACAGCCTTTTCAGCTTCATCAGTGGTGAGTTTTTCATTAAGAACTTTGCTGCTAAAATTATCCCCAGAAGAATTGCGTTCTGTTTTTTCTGAGACGGACTCCAAAATACAAGCATTTTGTGAAAGTTTATCTTCTTCCGAACTGGCAATACTAAGGTCAGAGGAGGCACGCTTACTTGCAGGTATTGGCTAAAAAAGATTTTATACATTTTTAATGTTAAAACAGGATTCAAGATGGTGATCAAAACAATGTTTACAATGGTTTAATATCTATATTCAATAGAAGTTATTGAAGTTATAATTTAAGGAATTAACAGTTCTTCAACAATAAATATGAGAAAAATAAGTAGTAAGAAGCAATCGTTATTAACTTCACTTTTAAAATTAAAGATTTTATACTCCCAGCCATCAGTTTTATTCCTTAGATGTAGGTACAATCCCCCACCTCAAAGCACAACTCTAAAAACTAAATAAAATTTCCTTTCTAAATACTGACCAGAGAATTTTCTGTTTCCTCATCATCATCTTCCTCTTTGCCATCTTCAACTTCTTCTGTTACTTCAGCCTTTGCTTCTGCTATCAATTCTCGGATTGGTTTATTGGAATCAACAGTAACAAAGGGATGCTGTTGAGCATTAAAAAGAGCATATTCAGTAACAACTGAAATACCTGCCTGTAAAGGAAGTTTCAAACATAAAGCACACATACTAACAGGGTAAAAATATGAGTAGGAAAAACATAAACAACTGTGCAGAATATTACATTTAGTAAAGTAAGGAGGGGAGGAGGTTAACCAAAAAAAAAAAAAGAGAGAGAGAGAGAGCTTTTGGTCAAAAAATCCACAACTGGATTTTTTGGGGTTTTTTTTTAAACAAATTGAAGTAGGCCAGGCACTCTCCTATAATCCTAGCAGCTCAGGAGGCTGAGGCAGTAGGATCCTAAGTTCAAAGTCAGCCTCAGCAATGTAGCAAGACACTGTCTCAAAATAAATAATAAAAGGGGCTGGGGATATGGCTCAATGGTTAAGTCCCCCTGGGTTCAATTCCTGGTACCAAAAAAAAAAAAAGATTTGAAGTAATTTTTATCAAAAATGGAAAGATCTGTTATATATGGGTCCTAGAAACATATTGTTTCTGTATATTTAAAAATTTATCATTAAAAGTTTTAAATTAAAATGTAAAGCTAGTTTCAAGTCAGTACAAGTCACTTCTTAAAAAAGTAATAGCTATTAAGCTATTAAATCCTCAATAAAGCTGGGTATGGTGGCACATGCCTGTAATCCCAGCTTCAGAAGGCTGAGACAAGAGAATCACAATGTCAAGGCCAGCCTGAACAACTTAGCAAGACCCTGTCTCAAAATAAAAAGGACTGGAGATGTAGCACAACAACAGAGCACTTGCCTAGCATGCACAAGGTCCAGGGTTTAAAAAAACCTCAACAATGAAATTACAAAAAGCTTTACAGTTCTATCTAAAGTATCTATAATCACCTATTTTGTTTCTGAGATGGTTTTAATATTCTTAAAAGAAAACATTCATCTCTGTATACTCAACACTTAACAGTGTCTGTCACAGACTAAAACTTTCAAAGTAGTAAAATAATATTAGAAAGTGTATACTAGGGATATGCTTGTTGCACACAGCAAGGCAATTTTTTCCTGCTTTCCTCCCAACCCTCAAATAAATAGGTCAGGACTAGTACAATGTAGGAGTTACACAAATCATTCTAACAGATTTGTCATTCTGTTTATTTATCTATAATATTAATTATTTGATAAGCTTTTATTTCAAATATTACAAGGAGATCCCACTAACCAAAATTAAATTATCTGATCACTTTAAAATCATTTTTTAAAAGCCAACAATATTTACTACTGAACACAATAATAAAAAAAAATTAAAAATTAATTAGTTCGTGGTCCCTGTCCATAAGGAGCTTGCTTTCTAGTAATTAGAGAAATATAATGGAAATAACTAACAAAAAGAAAAGAATGTAATTAAACTGAATCAAAAAAACACAAGAAAGGGCTGGAGATAGAACTCAGTTGGTAGAGTGCTTGCCTTGCATGCACAATGTGCTGGGTTCAATCCCCAGAACCACAAACAAAACAAAACAAACAAACAAAAAAAAAACCCATAAGAGAAATGGCTTATAAGAAAAAATGGCTTAATTTCTCTTAGTAATGGCAGCACATGTTGGTAAAAAGCAAATGTTGACTACTATACCATGTATTTCATCTTTCCACAGAGAAACTCAAGTGGGAAAAAAAATAACCACAATAAGTGAATTTGAAATTGCATTATTTTTAAGAGATGTTAAAACAATACAATTTGCTATTATCACACTATCCCTATTTTACCTGCAGTAGTTGAGATGTAGTCCACCTGGCATCCACATTCTTTTCCAAGCATTTCTTTAGAAAGTCCTTAAAATTTGAAGACCTTCAAAATAAAATTTTAACAATGACATTCTATTTTACTTTCTTGTTATTAAAATCAAACAAAATTCCTTAATAAACTATGCTTAAGTTTAATTATGTATGAAATCTTATTCATTCACCATTAAGAAACCTAGTTGGGCTGAGGCTGTGGCTCAGTGCTAGTGCACTTGCCAGGCATGTGTGAGGCACTAGGTTCGATTCTCAGCACCACATATAAATAAATAAATAAAATAAAGGACTATCTATAACTAAAAAAAATATTAAAAAAAAAAAAAGAAAACTGGGGCTGGGGATATGGCTCAATTAGTAGCGTGCTTGCCTGGCATGCGTGAGGCACTGGGTTCGATCCTCAGAACCACATAAAAATTTAAAAAAAAAAAAAAAGAAAACCAGTTAATGAGTATAAAATGTTATAAAATTTATTCTTCTATAAATATATATTAGACATATATTAAGAAGGTACATAGTTGATCACTGAGATACAGCTATATATTTACAAGTATGCCAAAAAATCACAAAGATTATCCTATTATACTAAATTTCAAAAGGATATATCAACCACATATATACGTTACTTTCTTACACCACAGAAAATACCTTTTCATGCAGAACTCACTCAGGTTTTTCTCCTGTGTGGTGTAAGAAAGTAACATACATATTTTTTTCCTTTTTTTTTTTTTTTTTTTTTTGGTATAAGGATTGAACCAAGGGCACTTAACAGCTGAACCACATTCTCAACCCTTTTTTATTTTCAGACAGGGTCTCACTAAGTTGCTCATGGTCTTGTTAAGTAGCTAGGGCTGGCTTTGAACTTGTGATCTTCCTGCCTCAGCCTTTAGAGACACTGAGATTACAGGCATATGCCACCATGCCTGGCTGATATAATTTTTTTTTGTATGGTCATTAAGTCTTGAAAATATAACCAAAATCAATTTTCTGATTCATGTAGTTTTTGTACCACATAACCAAACTTAAATGCCCTTGGAAAATTAGAAAAAAAAAAACGTTAAGTTTTGCTTCCTGAAAATCTTTCTTTAGAATAATTTACCATCGTGATGGCTGTGCTAATGTAGGAGGTTCAGATTTTGCTATTTTTAGCAGCACTCGCATTGGATTTAACTCATGATGAGGTGGTTCTATCTCAGCCATTTCTATTAAAGTGATACCCAGGGACCAAACATCAGCTTTATAGTCATAGGGTCTGTCCTTCGACGTCTCACACATGACTACTTCAGGAGCCATCCTATGAAGACAGAGAATTTGAAAGTTGTTAGGATGTTTAATTTAAGAACTGTTATTAAAAAAAAAAAATAACTGGTATTTCAAACCATACAGACAATATAATAATTATTATTTATTATTATTATTGAATTATAACTACTGACATGACTAATACTGTAAATTCATAAAAATACCTACCAATATGGAGTGCCAATAAAAGAATCCCTTCTTTGAATTGTCCTTGTGTTTTTAGCTGATACTCCAAAATCCGCTTAAAATAAATAAGCATACATTAGCATTAATGATAGCTTTTAAGCACAGTTAATTGTACTCAATGGGGCAGAGAAGGGGAATATTACAAGAGTGAATAAGGACACTCTTATTAAAGGGTAAATAAAATAGAAATAATTTCTCTACCATTCTAATCTTGACTATATAGTACCACTTTTCAAAAGCACTGCCAAAGTTTACATCCTCAACACACTAATACCACCATCTTCACATCTTCAGATGTTAAATTCTTCAAAATTGAAAACAAAAAATAGTAACTTCCAAATAGAAGAGTTTATCCACTTCAAAGCAAACATCAACTAAATCAACATTTTTTCCTATGGTGTAAAAAAACAGAAATTCTACCAAAGGAATCTTTATGACAGCATTATGATTTGCAAACATCCTTGTAACGGTATCAGAAAAGAATTGGAAACTTTGTGTTTTCTGATTCAAATTATAAAAATAGCAACATTGTAGCTTTATCAGTTATCAATTCCATCTCTTCATCTCAGAGCTCAGATAACCACTAAAGAACCAATTCATTGTTTTGAAAACTAAATAAATAAAAAGAATAAAGCATTTTCCTATCTTTTAATATGAACTATAGTTCTAAATAGTCAAATAGTTAAAGAAAAGTATCATCTTATTAAAAAAGATTGACAATTCATTTTGCCACCCAAATCAAAGAAGAAATCTAGGTATGAAGCATCTAAACACCAATAGCTGCTAACATCAGAAAAGAACAAAGGGAAACACTGCATGTCTCTTGATGAAATAATGCAAAACCACCTGTTTGTTTTACCAAAGGATCAGACTTGAGACTCATCAAGATTTTGGATTCAGTTACCAATTTGAAGGAAATATAAAAAGGAAATTATTGAAATCATCATTAAAATGCAATCAGCAAAAAGCAGTTGGAGGGAAATGATATAGGTCAAACAGCCCAGGTCCTTTGGGCAATGTTTTCCACCTTGCTTTCATTATTATTTCACTGAAGGACTCTTTTAAGACAAGTTTTCCTAATCTCCCCAGCCCACATAAAAATTTAATACCACACATACACTGTATGTATGTTCATGTATTCTGGATCTTTGAGGGAATCACAAACCACTATAATATCTAATATTCTTTGCCCCAAATATACTAATTATTGTTCCCTGGATAGAGACATTATTGACTCCATAAGAATGCACACTATCATGTTAAGAAAGAGATATAGGGGGCTGGGATTGTGGCTCAGCGGTACAGCACTCGACTAGCAAGTGTGAGGCCCTGGGTTTGATCCTCAGCACCACATATAAATAAATTAAATAAAGGTATTGTGTCCACCTACAACTAAGAAATATATATAATTTTTTAAAAGAAAGAGATATAGGGGATTCTGCAAATTAAAGGAGACTTAAAAAGAAAAATTTATATATGGGCAAGTTTAAATTTTTATAGAGATGAATAATGGGTGACGGAACCATTAAGAAATGCAAGGAAGTCACTGCTATAAAAATCAGGATGAAGCGTGGAGAGAGGAGGGACAGTGACTGAGATAGACAAGTAGAAGAACCTCTGGGATGTCTAACAAAGTTTAATTTTTTTTACCTAGATGATAATTTCAAAAAACTTTTGCCTAAAAAGCTACAAAGTAACTAAGCTAGATGGTTTTTTGTGTGGTTTTCTATATCTGTGTTATGTCACATTAAAAAAGAAAAAAATAATAATATTGCATATATGTAGATGTCATGACAAAATAAAATAGGTAAAAAAAATTTATAATAGTTGCATGTATTTTGTCCTTTTAATATCCTTCCAAAATGTGCAAATTAAGACTCCATCACTATATATTTTTTTTTACAATTTCATATCTTATATGGGATGGGTTCTATCTTCCATTTGAATAATGGATGAAATAATCTCTAATCTAAAATCTACATCTAATTCTTACAAAGTTCATTACTTATTCCTTCAGTGTAAAAAAACAAAATTAAAATACTAGTACTTACACTTACTTTAGGTATCCTTTTCAAACCTAATGTTACTTTGTTAGTTTATCTAGGGTACTATATTAATAACATAGAGTATAAAACTAAACATGAAAAAAAGAAACCTGCTAGATTTAAGTTTTGGAAATAAAGATAAAATTGAGTTAGTGGTACTATACTATATTTATTCTAAATGTAAAATATTAACATGTATTAAATCTATTCACAAAAATTGAAGGGAAAAAAACGTATCTTTTAAAAGTTTGTCCTTTTGAAAATAAAAAAAAAAAAAACTATACTTATGGGCTGGGGTTGTAACTCAGTGGTAGAGAACTTGCCCAGCACGTGTGAGGCACTGAGTTTAATCCTCAGTAGCACATAAAAATAAATAAATAAAAATAATGGTTTTGTGTCCATCTACAACTAAAAAAAAAAAAAAATTTTTAGGGCTGGTATTGTGGCTCAGTGGTAGAGCGCTCACCTAGCACGTGCAAGGCCCTGGATTCGATCCTCTGCACCACATAAAAATAAATAAAGGTTTTGTGTCCATCTACAACTAAAAAATAAATTTAAAAAAATTTTTTTAAACTAACCTTTCTTACTTTTTTTTTAAAGAATTATATTAAAAACCTATAGGAACTCTGGAAGCTAATGCATATTTATCTAAGGAACTATTTAAAAAAAACTAGTAAGGAGTAATTCTTCATATGTCACCTATTTGAGCAATAAAATAATATTAAGAAACATACACACAGTGTGTATCTCAGAACACAAATACAAATGTTTTATTTAAATGAATAACTTACCCAATTTAATATCTCCATCTAAGGTAAAAAGAATGTTGCCAGCTTTTAGATCTCTATGGATGATTTTATTATCATGTAAGTAGTTCAATGCCTCTAAAGTCTGCTTGCAAACTACTTGTATTTGGGACTCAGTTAATGGTCTCTCAAGTTCTACAGAAAGTAAAAACAAATTTTTTTAATTTTAAAAATCTGCATTTTTATACAATGAAAACATAGCAGTGAGCTATATCCCTTTTGGTATATACCATCACTGTGAACTTGTCAAAGATCATATAGAGTAAATTTATTTTACAAGAACTATATATCTACAAAATAACTTTCCAGATATATTATTCAACATTTCATTTTAGAACTACAATTATCCAAGAATATGAAAACACAATTAGGGGCCAGGATTGTGACCCAGTGGTAAAGCACTCGCCTAGCACGTGCAAGGTGCTGGGTTGTATCCTCAGCACCACATAAAAATACAATAAAGGTATTGTGTTCAACTACACTAAAACAAAATTTTTTAAAAATACAACTAAATTGATTTTTTAATTCACTGAACTTCACTCAATAATTATATTACACATACATATATATAAATGGTTGAAATCCTTTACTCTTAAGTGTAATTTAAGAGGTAAACATAAAGAATAAAAAGGTATTTACCAAGCATCACAGCATCTACTGCTCCACCTGCACAAAATTCAATGAGGATCTGCATGCAAATAAAAAAGCACATGTCTAAAACTACATTGAGTTTCAGAATTTCTTCTTCAATTTAGCAAAAACGATAAAGAAATAGATAACTGAACAATCTGGGTTATATAAACAATATTATGGTAAACATGAAGATTTTCTTTGTCAAAAGAGTTATAATTCTTAAGTAATATACATTTAAGAAAGCACAAAGAAATCACATTATGAAAGGAAGTGAGTTGTTGTTAAAATTCTCTAAAATTACCAGGTACAGAGTTTTTATTCTATTAAATGTTCACTTTTTTCATCATGGAAAGATTTCATTACTCCCATTTTAAGATAACTATTGTGGAATTATGTAATCAATTATCTTCATTTTTTAAATATATTAAGACTAAATCATAAAAATAAACATACAGATTTCTTTCAGCCTAAAAAAGTAGAATAGATAGACAGATAGAATGTATATGTGTATACACACACACACACACACACACACACACACAGCAAAAGTCCCTGCTTTTTTCTCTCTCTACAATACTTAATTTTTTCAGGTGTTTGCCAATTATATATTTTCAATGTCATTATATTCTGTAAAAAATAATTTAGAAGGTATATCATTATTCATCCTCTAGATGAGTAAACAGATTTACAAAGGTTAAGTGATTTATACAAGCTTCAAACTGATAAGACTAGGATCAAAAGTATAAGACTTCTGCAAGAAGTGGTGGCACATGCCTGTAAACCCAGAGACTCCCAAGGCTGAGACAGAAGGATCACAAGTTCATGTGCTATGCAAGTGCTCTACTACTGAGCCATAACCCCAGCCCCTGGATCACAAGTTCAAAGCCAGCCTTAGCAACTTAGTGAGGCACTAAGTAACTTAGTGAGACTCTATCTCAAAATTAAAAAAAAAAGGAGAGGGGCAAGGGCTAGGATGTAGCTCAGTGTTTACGCACTCCTGGGTACAATTTACAGTTCCAAATAAATAAATGTGTGTGTGTGTGTGTGTGTGTGTGTGTAAAAAGCCATTTGAGGGTGCTGGGGCTGCAGCTCAGTTGTAGAATGCTTGCCTAGCATGTGTGAGGCACTGGTTCAATCCTCAGCACCACATAAAAAATAAATTAATGAACAAAGATATTGTGTATCCATCTACCGCTAAAAAAATATTTTTTAAAAAATTTAGATTTCCAATCAATAATTCTTTATGTTGCTTACTCTTCTCCCCTAACACTTTGCTTCTTTCTTCAAGGAAAAAAGCTAAAACTCCATTTTAAAATCTCTCTTGATTAAACTATGCTAGAACAGAACAAGTAACTGACTAGTTATCATAATGAATATTAACATTTTACTTTTGTATCTGTGCCTATTTTCTTAAAAGTGAACAAAATTTATATCTACAACCTTAGCCACTATATACTGCACTGAAATTGAGCCTGGTAATATATTAAGATATTTAACATTTACAATAAGCATTTTATACTTTATACATGATTTACAAAAATTTTTAGGATAAAAATTTATAAGCAACTTCTAGGAAAACAAAGAAAATTTAACAAATTTAAAATAAATACTTAAACTACAATAAGGACATCTAATTTCATACTTTGGGAAATTCAATATTCTTAACCAAGTTTTTCTACCTGGATCCAATGTCAAACAATTAGGATGAAACTGGTATAACTGGAAACTTAAATCTGAACATCTGTTGAAGCTGTGGGTAATTGTGTTATTAATGACTCGCTCATCCACAGATCAATTCTCATTCAAGTAATATAAGTAAAATATAGAAGAGGTAATACATAAAATAGGTTTCACTCTCTCTTTAGGACAATTATCTCATTTAAGCCATTCCATAGATCAGTAAGAAATACTTACCCAAAGATTGTTTTCATAATAGAAAGCATCTAGAAGCTTGACTATGTTTGGGTGATCACAAGATGCTAATATATCAATCTCAACCATATAATCTTCAAGTTCTTCTTCAGATTTAGTGTCAATCACCTTTGCAGCTGCTAAAACATTGGTCTCTTTATTCTGTGCCTAAAAATGAAAGTACCAGAAGTGTCACACTTCAAATGTATACTTTTTAAAATTTATTTTAGAGCAGTTTCAGGTTCACAGCAAACTTAGCAGAAAACAGAATTCCTTTACACCCCCCACTTCCTCCCTCACACACAAAACCTTCCCCACTACCAAGTCTGCACCAGGGTGATAAATTTGCTACAACTGATAAACCGACATTAACACATCATTATCATTCAAGCCATAGTTTACATTAGGGTTCACTCTTGGGGCTGCTCATTATCTATTACTTTCAGCAAATAAACAAATGGCATGTATCCACCATTATAACATAACAAAAAAGTTTAGTGTGCCCTAAAAATCTTCTGGCTATTCCCTTCTCTCTTCTCACCAACTTCTGGCAACCCCTGATCTTTTTATTGCCTCCTTAGTTTTGCCTTTTCTAGAATGTCATAGTTAGGACCTTACCATCTGTAGACCTTTCATATTAGCTTCTCTCCCTTAGGAATATGTAAAGTTCCTCCAGGTCTTTTCATGGTTTGATAAATCGTTTTTGGTTTTTTTTTTTGTTTTTTTTTTTTTTAAAGTACTCAATTATATTCCAGTTCAGCTGTGCCAGTTTATTTATCCATTCATCAGATAAAGTATATACTGATTGTTACCAAGTTTTGGCAAATATGAATAAAGTTGCTATAAAAATGCATGTGTAGATTACTATGTGGACATAAGTTTTTACCTCATTTGGATAAATACCAAAGAATGCAAGTGTTGGATCCTATAGTTTGTTTAGTTTTGTAAGAAACTGCCAAACTATCTTCCAATGTGGATGTATCATTTTGAAGCAACGAATGTGAATTACTGTTGCTTCAAATCATCAGCATCATTTAGTATTATCAGTGTGGATTTTCACCAAATAGGTGTGTAGTAGTATCCTATTGTTTCAACTTCCAATTCCCTAATGATATGAGATATGGAGCACCTTTTTCTTTATTAGCCAAGTTTATATCTTTGGTGAGGTATCTGTCCAAATTTTGGTGAGGTATCTGCTCATTTTCTAATTGTTGAAGTTTTGGTGGGTTTTTTGTTGTTGTCTTTCTTTCTTTCGTTCTGTTCGGGTTTTCAGTGCTGGGGACTGAACCGAGGACATGGCACATGCTACGCAATTGCTCTACCACTGAGCTTCATCCCCTGTATTTTTTTTTTTTTTTTTTTGAGAGAGAGAGAGAGAGAGAGAGAATTTTCAACATCTATTTTCTAGTTTTCAGCGGACACAACATCTTTGTTTGTATGTGGTGCTGAGGATCAAACCTGGGCCACATGCATGCCAGGCGAGCGCGCTACCGCTTGAGCCACATCCCCAGCCCCATCCCCCTTACTTTTTAAAATTTTATTTTGAGACAGGATCTCACTAAGTTGCCCAGCTAGCCTCAAACTTACGGATACTCCTGCCGGAGCCTCCAAGTCGTTGGAATCACAGACATGCAACACCTGGCCAATTTATTGGTTTTTTTGTATTGGGCGCTTGGGGATTTGAATCCAGGGTCTTATGCATACCTGGCAAGCACTTTACCACTGAGCCATATCCCCAGCCCCAATTTATTGTTGAGGTCTTTGCATATTTTGGATAACATTCCTTTATCTGATTTGTGCTTTGAAAATAGTTTTCCCCCACATGTGGCTTGTCTTCTCATTCACTTGACATACTATTTTTAAAGATAAATAGTAACTACAACTTGCTATGCGTACTGCTAAGTGCTTTATATGCAGAAGAGTTAGTGCTTTAAATCATCCCACTGAGTGGGTCAGAGCGCTAAGGATTCAAATTGTGGTTTTGCCACTTATTAGCATGTTGCTTGGGGCAACTTTAAAAAAACTGTGTGTGTGTGTGTGTGTGTGTGTATTCAATACAATGTTTGGCACATATAGTAAGGATTAAAAAATATTAGCTGTAATTATAACTACTAATTAATTTTAACAATACCACCATGATACTTTATTATACCTACTTCAAAGGAGGATATATATAAACTTGGGCAGGTAAAAAAGGTTTCCCCAGGTCATGTAGCTAATAAGAGGCAAAGAGTTTTTATATTCAAGTCTGCTTCCAAAGTGCACCCCCCCCCTTTTTTTTTTTTAACCTTTATCATCATCCTTAAAGAGTATACACCCATTTTGATATAAGGATTACTTTGAGGTAAAAGCACTTGAAAAAACAAATGCAAGAAGAAGATTCTTACAAAGTTTCCCCATTCTCTTCCTGAAAAAAGATTAAAAAAAAAAAAGAATCCTACTCTGTGTACCAAAAGAAAAATGCTTCAAAGAGAGTCATAACAGAACATTCTGTACAAATAGACCTTATTAAAACAATTCTTATTTTCATTTAGTCTCTCCAATTTACCAACTTTTCTGCAACAGTCTCTTTCTTTATTCAACCTAATACAAAAAGCATGTAGGTTTTGCCTTTCCTTTGCCACATAAAACTTTTATTAAATTTTATGCTTTTCTTCTGCTAATCTATGCCAATTTAATTCTCAGGTCCAAAGGGCAAAGGTCAAGTTTTTGCCTCCCCTACACCATTTCCAGTCTTTCTGTCTTTCTATCAATTTGGTCATTTTTCCTTGCTCTAATTAATTTAACTTTTCTATTTTCTTTCTTTGGGTGAATAACTTCTCACCAAATGGAAAGTTTCAAATATGTGATAGAGCCGAGATTATTTTTTTAGAAATCAGATTTTAAAATACGAATCAGGTTGTTTTAAAAGACATTTCAGTATTATATGTTATCATCACTTCAACAAAACTGCATTATTATCTTAAAAAAATATTAAACTTTAATATTTTTTAAAATATTAATTTAAAAAAATATTAAAGTTAATAACAGCATTTGAATCAAATGTATGATATGTCAAGATCATTGTAATGTTTTGAGCAACTAATAAAAAAATTTTAAAAAAATAAAATAAAATAAAAATTAAAAAAAAAAGTTAATAACAGGGGCTGGGGTTGCAACTCAGTGGGAGAGCGCTTACCTAACATACATGAGCACTGGGTTCGATTCTCAGCACCACATACAAATAAATAAAAAAAAATAAAGATCCATCAACAACTAAAAAATATTTTTTAAGAAAAGTAAATAACAAATGTTTCAATACATAAATATCCAAATCCCACTTTTAAGAACTTATCATAAAGATATAATTTCATAAAATAAAAATATGCCTGCATAAAAATATGATCGAAGCAATAATGCTAGAAAAATTGAATCAGCCTAAATGTCCATTAACAGGAACTTCCTTAAATCATGTAGTATAGTTCTACAATGGAAAATTACAGTCTTTAATCAATTGACTAATCAATTAATATTTCTTAAGATGGAATAGTAGCCACAACACATCAATGACTGAGAGAAAACAAGCATGAAAGGTATGCAATTTCCCTAAAAATTACACATGAGTTTTCACATATTGATGGCTACATACATGGGGTTTCTACACTTATAAATTTCTGTATTTCTCACACTATTTTAATTTTTAATGGATTTGCATTCTTTTCACAGAATGCAGAAGAAATAAAGTACTAAAAAATAAGCATATAAGAAATTTCTGAGATCTATTATCTAATCTTGGAGATAATAAAAAGAATAAATGAAGCAGGTATCAGGCTTGCACATGGACATTGCCTAAGTAGATTATTGCTAAATTTTAAATTTTGGGGGGGGAAAAATAGAGGTAAAGAGAATACTACTGTTTGGGGTTCAGAGAATATCCTTCAGATATTAAAAACAATTTCCTTACCACTCTAAAAAAAACATTCTAATCCACTACATCATCAAATCTGGAATGCCTTTTTAAATTAGCTATTATTTCTTAGTCCACTAAGGATAAAAGCACTTGGTAATTAAACTATGACAATTCATCATTTAGAATTTTTCTTTTCTTTTCTTTTTTTTTTTTTTTTTTTGAGAGAGAGAGAGGGAATATCTTTTTTGTAGATGGACACAACACAATGCCTTTATTTTTATATGGTGCTGAGACTGAGAATCGAACCCGGGTCCCGCCCATGCTAGGCGAGCGTTCTACTGCTGAGCCACAATCCCAGCCCCATCATTTAGAATTTCTATTATGCTTTTTGAACGGGTTCTTTTGGACATATTTTAAAACAAGCTGTTATCGCATAACTATTATATAAAAAGCTAAATAATTCTTCCTATTCAAGTTTGACTCTTCCAATAACTATTTTTTCCAGTTATATAATGTCTGTGTTTTCCCACACAAAACTGTCCTCTGGCCATTAAAAGCTGTGGTGATGTGGCTTTCTTAAGAGCATCCCACCAGTGTCTCCAAGGTTTTCTTGGAAGCCAATGAATCCTGTTTTATAGGTTATAATGCTGGTACGTTCTTGATCTTACCACAGGCACTAAATGAAGATTTCTGGAGAAGAACCAAGACTCACACAGACTCTTCAAAAGATCCTCAAATAGTTTACTGATTGAAATATTAAGGGTTTGCAACAGAATGATACCAGAATACATGTAAGTTCACAATACACAGGAATGACTGCTGTATCACGACCATTACCTGGCCAAGAATAATGACAAGATGGTGTCAAACAAAAACAAAACAAAAAGACATTTCAGACTTTCCCAGTTTCAGAAATGTTAAAAAAAAAAAAAAAAAGACCTGTTGTAACTGGTAAAATATGGCATTAAATTTGTCTCCCTCAGAAAGAGACTTAGAATTGAGTCAATAATTAGAACTCACCCTCCCCTGAAGCAGATGGAATAAACCAGTTAGAGATGAACCCTTCTCTTTACCATTTTAATTTAAATTTGGAAGAAAAAAATCAGAAAGAACATATCCTTAGAGAAGAATACTATAAAATATAGGCCCTAGTAGAAAACCAAGAATATTGGGAGTGGAGCTACAAGTCATCCTGCTTCTGCATGCTATATAATCTGCATCTCTAAGATGTCCTAAGAAACAGTAAAGATGTATTTTTTACTTGCAAATGAAATAGGATGAAGGGGAAAAAGCAACTGACACTACATAACCTCTAAAGTTCTAGTAACAGATTCTTTATTTTACTGTCTTGTATATTATATCAACAATGGTATCATTTGGTTTAATATAAGTTATAAATAAAAGTTACATTAGAAATTACAGTGCCTCCAGGAGCTATGAATATATTTAACCTTTTGAGATGTCCAGAGTTCAATCCCCAGGGAGGGAAGGAGGAAGGGAGGAAGGGAAGGAGAGAGGGAGAGAGGGAAAGAAGGAAGGTGGAAAAGCACAATGCCTCTTATGTTATTGCTTGAAAATAATTTGATTACTCATAAGAATCTGGTTCTAAAGACCTCTAAAACAATAAAACTGAAATAAACACTGCTATTGTATGACACTAATCTTCAAACAAATATAAACAGACTAAAAATAATTCTTAAGTGTCATCTATGTAATATCAAAAGGCATGAAAATGCTTCAAATAAGACAAAGGTTTTTTTAGTGTTTTATTTATTTATTTTGCTTTTTTTATATTGTTCTGGGGACAGAACCCAGGGCCTTGGATATGCTAAGCACATGCTCTACCACTGGGCTACAAATAAAGATTTAATGAAATAAGCCAGGTATAGTGGCGCATGCCTACAATCCCAGCAACTCGGGAGTGCATATGCTAAGCACATGCTCTATCACTGGGCTACAAATAAAGATTTAATGAAATAAGCCAGGTACAGTGGCGCATGCCTACAATCCCAGCAACTCGGGAGGCTGAGGCAGGAGGATTCCGAGTTCATAAGCCAGCCTCAGCAAATCAGCAAGTCCCTAGGCAACTTAGTGAGACCCTGTCTCCAAATAAATATAAAAACAGCTGGGGATGTGGTTCAGTAGTGAAACACACCTGGGTTCAACCCCTGATACCAAAAATATACATATACTTAATGAAATAACTAAAGATTAATAAAATAATGGAATAACAAATTCCAGATATTAATTTAAAATATAATTTCTGTTGCTTTAAAAGATTTCTAAAGCTTAGTCATGAACATTCAAAATCACTGTTTTTACTTTCATGACTGATCAATACAGCTTGGTCACTTTACATAAATAAATAAGGAGCTGAAGGAAAGCATATCTTACCTGAATTTTCTGTACTGGTTTTATGCACTGAAAAAAGGTGGGTAAAAATTTTTCAATAGTTATTATGTCCTGGGTGATGAGTAATTTTTAAATCCTCATTTATTTTCTTTCTAGAATTCTACATTTTCTAAGCCTATAAATTTTTGTAATGAGAAATATATTTTAATTTAATATTTATTTTTTAGTTGTAGTTGGTTGCCCATGCTAGGTGCACACTCTACCGCTGAGCCACAACCCCAGCCCTGAGAAATATATTTTAATAAATTCTCAGCTGGACCCAGGCATGTGACACATGCTTGTAATCCTAGCAACTCAGAAGGCTGAAGCAAGAGGACTGCAAGTTTAAAGCTAGCCTTGGCAACTTAGCAAGACCTTGTCTCAAAAATATAAAATCAAAAGGGCTGGGGATATAGCTCAGTGGTAGAAAGCCCCTGGATCAATTCCCAGCACCAAAAAACTAAACAATTTTTATTGTTATTCTTATTATTCTCAGCAGAAATTAAAAGATCAGAAAAAAAAAATAGAGATGATTTCAGTCCCAAAGAGGTTATTAGTCAATCTAAAGGGAAAGTCAAAAAAACATGTAGAATAAATACAAAAGGAACATTAAAAAAAGAATAAAGAATTCAATCACTTCAATAATCACTGGGGTTGATTCTGTTAATATGGATGATTTGATCTCAAGATTGAAAACTAAAAGGCATCCTTTATCCCACCCACCAAAATAAGAGGTAAAATAAGAAGTATGAGGATATTCAATCATAACAAAATATAAAAACTAAACAAACCAAACCTCAGATCAGGATCATCTACTATATTCAAGGCATTGCTCAGGGCCGAGGAAAACAAAAAGACAACACACCTTAGTGAGCTGGGTGCAGTGGACCATGTCTGTAATCCCAACAGCTTGGATGGCTGAAGTAGGACAGGATGGTGAATTCAAAGCTAGCCTCAGCAATTTAGCAAGGCCCAAAGCAACTCATCAAGACCCTGTCTCTAAATAAAATACAAAAAGGGCTAGGATGTGGCTCAGTGGTTAAGTGCCCCTGGGTTCAATCCCAGGTACCAAAAAGAAAAAAAAAAAAAAAAACACTGTAGTGACATCTGTTGCAGGAATAAAAGAATAAAATGCAATATAAAAATATACTGAAGTATGGTCAAGTGTTGATCTGCTAAAATCAATTCATTCTTTTTTAAATGTTTTTATTTGTTCTTTTTAATTATACGTAACAGTGGAATGTATTTGACCTATCATACATACATGGAATATAACTTCCCTTTCTTGTGATTGTATATGATGTGGAGTTTTACTGATTGTATATTCATTTATGAACATAGAAAAGTTATGCCCAATTCATAGTGTTTTTCATATTCCCATGCTCCCTCCCTGATATCATCCACATATCAGAGAGAGCATTCAGCCTTTGATTTGGGGGGGGATTGGATTTTTTCACTTAGCATGATGGTCTCCAGTTCCATCCATTTACCAGCAAATGCCATAATTTCATTCTTCTTTATGGCTGAGTAATACTCCATTGTGTAAATGTACCACTCGATTCATTCTTTCAACAAATATTATGTGCCTTCTATGTCAGGCACTGTTTCAGCTGCTGACAAAATAGCTCTTATCTTATGGCACTTATAATTACAGGAAATGAACAGTTGATAGGACAACAAATAAAATAGTATACAGGGAGTAGCACTTTGGAAAAATTAAGATAATAAGAAAAATAAGGAAATGGGGAAATGGGAGCACACAGGGAAGAGATTTCAATGTAAATAGGGAGATTAGGCCTAAAAGAGAAAATAAATGAGTATATAAATATCGATAAAATTCAATGATTTTATTTTAATGCTTTCTGAGCACTAAATTTAAATTTTCAGCATTCTGCAAAAAATAGGGTAAAAAATTTTCAAATTATTTTAAGTATGAAGTCTCCTTCTCCTCCTCTTTGCAGCCTCTCTCTAGTGCCCTCTATCTGTGAAACTTAAAAGTAAGCAGCTGACAGGGCAGAAATGTGACCCGCAGTCTTAGAAGCAGCATCACAAAGCAGAAAATAGAAGGGTTATGTTTGTAGGTGAGAGGAAATCGTTTAATAACTAGCATGATCATTCTAAAATCTATGAGGATTGCAGATGGGAGAACTAAGACACGAGCAGTACCATGCATTTGGATAATAATAAATTTCCAAAGTTCCAAAGACTTAAGCAACAAGAGGGATGACAGTAAAAAGAAAACAAATACTTTAAGACTGTTGTTACCTGTTTTAAATTATACATTAATTCTGGTGATCTTTTCATAGTCTTGGTAAGATTTTGGTAGGAACAAGTGTCAATATTAAATAAGAATAAAATTATTCATCAGGGCTGGTGGCTAAATGGTGGAGCATTTGCCCATTAAGTACAAAGCCCTGGGTTCAATCCCTAGACTATGCCCCGTGCCCCCCCCCAAAAAAAACACTGTTTTAGTCAGCTATTTCACTGCTGTGAATAAAAGATCTGACCAGAACAATTGTAGAGGAGGAAAAATTTATTTGAGGGCTCACAGTTTCAGAGGTTTTAGTCCATAGAAGGCCAGCTCCATTCCTCAGGGCTCAAGGTGAGGCAGAACATTATGATGTAAGAGTGTAGCAGAGGGAAACAGCTCACATGGTGATCAGAAAACAGAGAGAGAGGCTCCACTCGCCAGATACAAAATATATACCCCAAAGCCAAGCCCCAGTTCCCACCTCCTCCAGCCACATCCTACCATTTCAGTTACCACTCAGTTAATCCCTATCAGGGGATCAAATCACTGATTGGGTTAAGATTCTTACAAGCCAATCATTTCTCCTCTGAATCTTCTTGCATTGTCACACATGTGAGCTTTTGGGGGACATCCAAACCATAACCACCACTTAAGACATAGTTAATTATTGGTGAAAGCTATGTTCTATAAATTTGCTATAAGCATTCACAAATCATAGGGAAAATATATACATAAAATGTGTATGAGTACATCTGGAGGGGCATACACACATACACACACAGCTCACATAGGTTATAATCATAAATACTAAAAATGATTGATTCTAGTAGGTTCTTTCTTTTACAAAAGAGAAATGAAGTTCAGGAGTGACAAATGACTGACCTGATGCCATCTCAATAATATATGCCAGAGTTGGGATTCAAACCTCATCCAACTGGCCCCAGGGCTAGAGGTTCTTGCTCTATACTACAGAATCCCAGAATATCTCCATCCACTGATGATCCTCTTTTGAGAATTGACACAACAAGGCAAAGTGTTAACTTGCTCAACTTTAGCTGGAAAAGTGCTGAGGATACTATGATTTGAACGTCCCTTCTAAAACTTATGCTTAAATTTAATTGCCATTAAGAAGTGGGACCTTTAGGAGGTAATTAAGCCATGAAAGTTCCATCCTCAAGAGTAGGCTGGGGTTGTGGCTCAGTGGTAGAGCACTTGCCTAGCATGTGTGAGGCACTGGGTTTGATTCTCAGTACCACATAAAAAAAAATAAATAAAATAAAGGCATTGTGTCCATCTATAACTAATAAAAATATTTTTTTAAAGAAGAGTAGGATTGGCACCATTATAAAAGGCCGAGTTCACCCTTCTCTTACTCTCTTGTCCTTCCACCTTCTGGCAAGGGATAATGTAAGTAGGCCCTCATTAGATGCCAGCCCCTTAATCTTAGACTTCTCAGCCTCCAGAATTATAAGAAAATTAATTTCTGTTCTTTAAATTATCCGGTCTACAGTATTCTGCTATAATAGCAAAAATGTACTAATACAGAAGATATAATTTTTTCATAGCTCTAATACAATGTAAGCACTGCTAAGTATAAGGTTAGGAAATGTGCAAATACAGATTTTGTAAATAATGAAGGTCTTTCCAAATTTCTGCAAAATATTACATAAATTCTTTTTCTAGAAAGTATTTTCATGTCATTTCCTGAATTATGCAAAAGAAATATGCTTTATAGTCTCTTTATATTCCCAAACACTATTTTTAATTTTGATGTTCTGGTTATTTATTTAAAACATAAGTCATTGGTTAGTCAAGATAAATCAATAACAACATGATGTCAGTAATAATTTAACTTTGGCTAACTGCAGTTTCCAAAATACTTTACCAATTCTCAGATCACACAGATTTCCCACTTATTTCCTACTTATTTCAATATGAATTTGCTGAAAGAAGCACAATTAATAGATAACCTAAGAAATACATAGATTAGTGGAGCTGGGGTTGTAGCTCAGTGTTAGAGGCCTTGCCCAGCACATGTGAAGTACTGGGTTCAATTCTCAGCACCACATATAAATAAATAAACTAATTTAATAAAGGTCCATCAACAACTTAAAAAATATTTTAAAAAAAGAAATACATAGATTACATAGTTGAACAAAAAAAACTGAGAACATAAGAGACAGGAGATTTTTTAATATTTAAAAATAAGACAAAGATGTACCATTTTTAGAAATTAATTCAAGAAAAATCATGGTTTTTAAGTATAAGAAAACCAATTTCATTTATAATAGCATTGAAAAGAATAAAACACTTCTGAATTAATCAAAAAGATGAAAAAAAAATAAAAACAAAACACCACTAAAAGAAATAAAATATAAAAAAGCATATCACATGTTGCTAAATTTTGCTAAAATATTGCTAAAATTTCAATAACTACCAAAGCAACCTACAAATTGCATGCAAACCCTATCAAAATTCCAACATATTTTTGCAGAAAGCTATCCTAAAATTCATATGAAATCTCAAGTGTCAGCAAATAGTGAAAATAATCTTAAGAAGAGCAAAGCTCAAGGAATCACACTTCCTAATTTCAAAACTTACCATATAGTTGAAATAATCAAAACAATGTAGTACTGGCAACAAAGACAGACATACAGAATGCAATAGAGAGCCTAAAAGAAATCCTGGCATATATGGTCATGATTTTGACAAGGGTGTGACCATCCACTGGGGAAAGAACAGTGTTTTCAACAACTCATGCCAGGAAAACTGGTATCCACATGGAAAAGAATGAATATGGACTCTAATGTCACATACAAAATATAAGCCTAAACTTCAGACCTAAAACTATAAAACTCTTTGAGGAAAACATAAGGCATAAGCTCTGGGTTTGGAAATGACTTATTGGCTGTGACGCAGGCAACAAAAGAAAAAACAAAGTAGACTTCATTAAAATTTTTAACTTTTGTACAACAAAAGAAAATTAAAAATTTTGTACAGCAAAAGAAAATAACAATGTAAAAAAGTAACCTACAGAATGAGACAAAATATTTGCAAATCAGATACCTGATAAGAATGAATATCTAGAATATAGAGAATTCCTCAAACTCAACAACAAAAAGACAACCCCATTTGAAAACAGGCAAAGGACTTGAATATTTCTCCAAAGAAGATACACGAGTGGCCAATAAACATATGAAAAGATGCTAACCATCAGAAAAATGCAAGTCAAAAACTATAACATATAATGGCTAACATCACCAAAAAATAAAATAAAATAATAAGTGTTGGCAAGAATGTGAAGAAAATGGAATCGTTATGCACAGTTATTAAGAATGTGAAATGGGGGCTGGGGATGTGGCTCAAGCGGTAGCGCGCTCGCCTGGCATGCGTGCGGCCCGGGTTCAATCCTCAGCACCACATACAAACAAAGATGGTGTGTCCGCCGAAAACTAAAAAATAAATATTAAAAAATGCTCGCTCGCTCTCTCTTAAAAAAAAAAAAAAAGAATGTGAAGTGAAATGGCACATAGCACTATGTAAAACACTACAGTAGTTCCTCAAAAAATTAAAAATAGATAAATATCTGATTCAACAATTCTATTTCTGGATATATGCCCTAAAGATTTGAAAGCACGGTTTCAAAGCAGAGTTTCCATGTTAGATAGCTAAAATGTGGAATCAATCCATTGTAAACAACAAGTGAATAAATAAGCAAAATATGGCACATGTACATAATGGAATAGGTACTCAATCTTAAAAAAGAAGAAAATTCTAACATAAGCTTTAACCCAGATGAATCTTAAGGATATCATGCTAAGTGAAACAAGTAGTAACAAAATGATAAATACTATTTGATCATACTCATATGCGGTATTTCGAGTAATCAAAATCATAGAAAGAAGAATGGTGGTAGCCACGGATTAGAGGGAGGGAGGAACAGGACATTATTTTTCAATGGGAGTTTCAGATTTTCAAAATAAAAAGAACCATGGAGATGGATGGTGGTGATGATCATATAATATTATGACTGTTTTTAATACGAATGTAAAGTACACTTAAAGAGTGTCCAGACAGCCAGGCGCAATGGCACACACCTGTGATCCCAGAAACTTGGGAGGCTGAGACAGGAGGATCATGAGTTCAAAGACAGCCTCAGCAACAGTGAGGCACTAAGCAACTCAGTGAGACCCTTCCTCTAAATAAAATACAAAACAGGACCGGGAATGTGGCTCAGTGGTCAAATGCCCCTGAGTTCAATCCTCGGTACAAAAAAAAAGAGTCTAGATAGTAATTATTCTGGGCTTAATCCACAGCACTGCAAAAAAAAAAAAAAAGTTTTTAAGATGGTAAGTTATATGTGTATTGTCACAACAAATAAATAGAAAAACTAACTTTTTAAAAAAAAAGTTAATAAATTTGCCCAACTTTTCTGGAGTAATTTCACAGTAGGAATTGATAAATAATAATTTCTTCTGCCCTAATAGTTCTTTTGTAAGATTTTTTTTTCTTTAGTGGTAGTTGAACACAATGTCTTTATTTATTTATTTTTATGTGGTGCTGAGAATCAAACCCAGGACCTCACACGTGCAAGGAGAGCATTCTACCTCTGAGCCACAACCCTAGTCCCAGAAAAAAAAATTTCTACATTTTTTATTGGTGTATTGTAATCATACATAATAACTGGATTTCTTTCTAGGAGTTTATCCTAAAGAAATAATAAAATGTCACAGAACTATACCATAGACAAACATCTAATAAAGAATGAAGGCAATGCAAAGCAATAAGGAAAGGATGGTCCTTCACAGAAAATGGCATTGGGACAACTGGCTATCTACATAGAAAAATTAAAACTGGATCCCTATCTTACACTGTAAACAAAAATCAACACCAATTTAATTACAGACCTAGTATAGATGTCAACACTATAAAGCTTTATACAGATACAGGAGAACATCTTCATACCCTTGGGTAGGAAAGAATTTCTCAAGACAAAAAGCATTAATCAGGGCTGGGGCTGTAGCTCAGTGGCAAAGTGCTTGTCCAGCATGTGTGAGGCACTGGGTTCAATCCTTAGCACCACATAAAAAATACATAAAATAAAGGCATTCTGTCCACCTACGACTACAAAAAAAAATTAAGTATTAATCATGTAGGAAAAAGTTAACAAATTGGGCTGGGGCTGGTGCTCAGTGGCAGAGCACTTGCCTGGCATGTGTGAGGCACTGAGTTTGATCCTCAGCACCACATATTAAAAAAAAATAAAAAGGTACATCAACAACTTTTAAAAAATTAAAAAAAGAAAAGAAAAAGTTAACAAATTGGATGTCAAAATATAAAATGTCTATACCAAAAAAACAAAACAAAACAAAAAAACCATACAGTGAGAGGACAAACCACAAGCAAAAGAAAATGTGCTCATCAAACAAATAACAATGGATTAGTACGTAGAATTTATAGACTCCCATAAATCATTGAGGGAAAAAAGAGAACGCAAAAGACTTTAACAAGTACTTCAGATGAGATTGGGCCGTTCAGGGTGGTATGGCCATAGACTTTAACAAGTACTTCAGAGAACAATTTAGCAAGACTCTGTCTCAAAATATCAAATTTTAAAAAGCTGGAATATACTTCAGTGGTAAAGCATCCCAGGGAGAAAAAGGGGACGTGGAGAATACTACTTTTGAAAATGATTCATCATTAGGAAAGAAAAAGAAATTATTCACTGGGATTCAGAATAGTGTTTTCCATTAAAATCTGTTCTGAAACTCCAAAACAATTCTTATTCTCAGTACAAAAAAGTACAGACCTTTACAATTTCACGAGACTTTAAAAAGCTCACACCTAGATATAAAATAGATATGCTTAAAGTGCAAAAGTAAAACAACATATCTTGTTTTCTAGTATAGTTCTTCAAATTTGAGATGTAAAAAGACAATGTACAAAGAAAAATGAAATTTATTAACTTTGTTTACCCTTCTGAAGTCATGATATTAAAGAAGCAAGGGAGAGAAGAAAGATTGACTCAAATACTTTTCCTCCCCCACCCCAAAAAAAAGCACTCTTATTAACTAGTATTTAAGCACTAATTTACAGGAAGTAGTGTGATCATATAAACTAGAAAAGTTAACCATCTTATAAAATAATGACAAGAATAAGAAACGACTATTCTGTTTTTATTCTCTATATGTACACTCATTGATTTTATCCTTGCAAATAAAAACAAATGGCTAGTAAGAAACACAGGGATATAAAGCAACTATCTTGGTTTTGACATTTTTCTTTACATAACCTTGAGATAAGATCACCCACTTAAAAACTATTTTGTGGCTGGGCATGGTGGTGCAAGCCTATAATCCCAGCAGCTCAGGAGGCTGAGGCAGGATAATTACAAGTTCAAAGTCAGCCTCAGCAATATAGTGAAGCCCCAAGAAACTAGTGAGATCCTGTCTCAGAATAAAATTCAAAAAAAGGGCTAGGGATGTAGTTCAGTGGTTAAGCGCCCCTGGTTCAATCCCCGGTGGGGGAGGTGTCTTTTTAGTAGAGGGACAGGTACACTCATACAATCCCAGCAATGTGGGAGGTTGAGGCAAGAAGGATTAGAAGTACAAGATCATTGTGTTCTACAATTCATTAATAAAAAAATATAAATAATTTTTTTAAATGGGCAAAAGATGAAGTAATATTTTTATTAAAAAGATCCAACATTTTCAGTAACAACAGCAGCATCTTAAATTCAAAAAGCAGTACACCTTGGCATAGAGACTCCACTGTGACAAAATAAGAATGAATACTGGAAGGCAAGCACGGTGGCACACACTTCTAATCCCATTGACTTGGGAGGCTACGACAGAAGGATCACAAGTCTGAGGCCAGCCTCAGCAAATTAGCAAGACCTTGTCTCAATATAAACTACATTTTTAAAAAGTGGGGCTCGTGACTTAGTAGTTAAGCGTCCCTGAGTTCAACTCTCAGTACCAAAATAAGATAATAAATAAATAATGAACTGCTTCTGTTACTAAACTGGGAAAAGATCTGGATAAACTTAAAATGGAGTTACAAAGAAAAAATGGAAATACAGTAACATTTCACTTATCTGTATATCTGTCAGCATATAAACAGTAACTCTTTAGTTAAAAACAGAAAGCTAACAATGTTTAAAGGCTTAAACTTCTGCTAAAAAAGTTTAAAAGTTTAAAAGCTAAAAATATACTATAAAATAATTCACTAAATAGCATTTCCAGCATCAGATTATTTAAAATTGTTCAGGAAAGATGAATCAGCACAATTATGTAAGTGAAAGAAAAAAGAAGTATAAATAATTGAAAGAGGAAAAAAAAACTCAAAAGGAAAAAGAGAAACAAGAAATGAATGGATAAATGGACGGGCAGACATGTAATAAAGCAAATACAACAAATATGAAAAACTATAGAATCTAGGCACTGGAAATGTATATGCACAACTCTTTTAAACTTTCTGTAAGACTGAAATTTTCATAAAGAATGTTGAGAGAAAAATAAATAAGATAATTCAATAAGGTGAAGAAACTACAGAAATAATAATAGCTTTCCTACATTCAAACATTAATTGCAAAATCTAATGAAAGAAATATCCCATTCAAAATGGCAACTGAAAACTTAAAATATCAAGGCAAAATTTAACAAGATAATACAGAACTTATACACACACACACACACACACACACACACACTAAAACTTTAAGAGAAAATAATTTTTAGTGAGGCTTTAGAGCAAGCACAATTAGTGTTTGTTCAATTTGTCATAAAACCTGGAAGTTCTTTTTTCTTTTTCCTTTTTTAGTTGTAGGTAGACACAATACTTTTATTTTATTTATTTATCTTTATGTGGTGCTGAGGATTGAACCCAGTGCCTCACACATACCAGGCAAGCACTCTACCACTGAGCCACGACTCCAGCCCCTGGAAGTTGTTTTTTAATAAATTCATTTTCTATTTTTTAAAACCTCTAGAAGTCAGAAAATGAGTTAAATAAATGAAATCAATCCACATAACAGAAAAAGGACTTGTGTTCTACAATTCATTAATAAAAAAATATAAATAATTTTTTTAAATGGGCAAAAGATGAACCCCACAAATACTGCACTCAACCAATGATGCTAAACTAGAGATGATTCTGCATTCCAGAAGACATCTGGCAAGATCTAGAGAAATTCTGGATTGTCACATGGTGCGGGGAGGGTGCTTCTGTCATCTAGCAAGTAGAGAACAAGAATGCTACTGAATATCCTACAATATACAGTTTAGGTCTCCACAAAAAAAAGAATTCTCTGGTCCTAAATGTCCATAGCACCAAGATTTAAAGAAATCTGATGCTAAATGAGAAAAGTCACACATATAAGATCACATATTGGGTAGAACATTTGCCTAGCATGCATGAGGTCCTGCATTTTGTCCCCAGTATGGTCAAAATATATATTGTATGTTTCCTTTGGTCTGATATCGCTAGAAAAGGCAAAATTTTACAGACAAAAAGCAAATCTGGTTGGTTGGTTGTCTTAGGCTGAGTACAAATAGGAACAGGGATTGACTACAAAATGTGTACAAGGAAACTTCTTGGGGGTGACTGAAGGTTCTGAAACTTGAGTATATTATACCATACTAATTTACTAAAATATACTAATTTATTAAAACTCATAAAATGGGTGAATTTTGTAGTTTATAAATTATATGTCAATAAAGCTACTTTTTTCTTTCCTGGGATTTGAACCCAGGGCCTCATTATATGCTTTTGCAGGCAAGCATTCTACCACTAAGCTACACTCCCTGCCCTTTTTATGTTTATTATTTTTTTTTAATTTTGACACAGGGTCTAAGTTACCCGAAGCTTGTCTCAAATTGAGATCCTCCTCCTCCTCAGCCTCCCAAGTTGCTGGGATTATAGGCATGGGCCACTGTACCCAGCTCAATAAAGCCACTTTTTTAAATGGGCAAATGACTCAATAAGAAATTTCACAAATATTAGAGACACTCAATTTCATGGGTCATCAGGAAATGTAAATAAAACCAACCACTCACCCTCAACATAATGGCTAATGTAAATATTCAGTATAATATTAATAATAATATCAAATGTGAGTGAGGATATTAGGGTAACTGGGAAAAATATGTTTTGAACATGTCCCCCAAATTTCATGTTTTAGAAACTTAATCTCCAAATTCATATATTAATGGTATTTGAAGTTGGGACTTTGAAAGGTAACTGGATCATGAGGGCAAAGCCCTCCACTAATCCATTTATAGATCAAGACTTATTGAAAGTGTGGCTTTCTTATAAAAGCAAATTCTCCCTGGCATGCTTGCTGTCTCACCATGTGATAATCCCTCATCATACTATGATGCAACAAGAAGGCCCTCATCAGATATTGAGCAGATGTTGGCATTATGCTCTTAGATGAGTCAGCTTCCAGAACCATAAGCCAACAAAAACTTCCATTCTTTATAAGTTATCCAAGTCTATGGTATACAGTTAGAGCAATAGAAAATGGATGAAAACACTCCCATATCCTACTGAAGGGAACACAAACTGGTATAACCACTTTGGGAGACAGGCAGTGTCTTCTAAAGTTGAAATACATAAACTGTATAACCTAGAAAATCCTTTTCCAAGTGTATATCCAACAGAAATGAATACATATATGCACCAAAACAAATGAGTGAGAATATTAACGAGTCTTTCCCTCTTTTCTTCTCCCAGCACTGGGTAATAAACACAAGGGCACTTTACTACTGAGCTACATCCCTGATCCCCCTTTTTCAATTTGAGACAAGAGTCTCATTAAATTGCCAAGGCTAGCCTCCCACTTGAATTCTCCTGCTTTAGCTTCCTGAGTCACTGGGATTACAGGTATGTACTAAGTGTCCAGCTATATTATTTTTAATACACAAAAATTAAAAAACATGCCTACCAACAGAAGAATACTAAAGAATGAGGACAACCATCAAATGACTACTACATCCAACAAAATGGATGCATCTCTCTAATACAAAAGAGCTTAACTCAAAAGAACACAGGTATGATTACATTTATATCAAGCCAAATAAGAATCACAATGGTCTATGTAAGAGAGAACAGCAGTTTTGACTAGTATAGTGACAGTGAAACAAGAAAGGAGGAAAAATTAATTCTAGATTTAGATTCAGAGTTTGATTGCATTTGGTGTATAAGGCAGTAGGAGGTATTAAAAATGATCACTGGTCGTAGCAGGTGGTAGATGGAGATGGTAATCCCTAAATGGGAACACAGGAACAAATTGGGGGCTGACCCCATGAATTGAATTAGTTCATGTTCTAGACTTGTTTAAGGTATCTATGAGACAACCAAGTGGAAATTTCTAATTGACAGCTGGATATGCGAATCTATAGTTCAAAGAGGAGGTCTTTGGGTAGAGACATAAATTATAGTTCAGTGGTAATTAAAGCTATGGGAAAAGATGGGTTCTCATAAGAAAAAAAAAAAAAAAAGCCCTATAGAATACCAACACTTAAGAAAGAAGAGAAGCTAACAAAGGAGTCTGACTAGACAGAGAAGTTGAAGGAAAATCAAGAGTACAGAGCCCTAAAAGTAAAAAGATGAGCTTTTTAAAGGAAAAAAAAACCAGCCAAGTGTCTCAAACTTTCCTAAGAGATCAAGTAAGATAGTAAGTGCTGATTGAATTTGGAAACATGGAGAATCTAAAACCATGGTGAGAGCTTTTAACTGGGGGCTGGGAGGGGCAGAAATTGTCAAATAAATAATACAGGAAAATGTCACAGAACTAAAGGACTAAGTTTTTGAGCTTAAAGGACTTATCAAGAAACCAGCAAATTAAAAAGGGGTGAGGGGAGATGTACATTAAATTATATCACCACAAACAGGGAATAAAAGAAAAAAGTTAAAAGCCATCAAGAGAAAAAGATTACAAAGAATCAGGAAACAAAATGGCATCATATTTTCAATAGCAACACTGGAAGCAAAAAGGCAAAGAATGGAACAAAGTCTTAAAAATTCTAAAAAAAGTGTATTTTTGAACTAGAATCTTATATATCAAGTATGGCATTATAATAAAAACATATTCAGATAGGCAAGACCTTTAAAAGTGCACTTTTCTTTTCTTTTTTTTTTTTAAAGAAAGAGTGGGAGAGAGAGAGAGAGAGAGAGAGAGAGAGAATTTTTTAATATTTATTTTTCAGTTCTCGGCGGATACAACATCTTTGTATGTGGTGCTGAGGATCGAACCCGGGCCGCATGCATGCCAGGCGAGCGCGCTACCGCTTGAGCCACATCCCCAGCCCCAAAAGTGCACTTTTCATGAATCCTTTCTAAGCTACTAAAAGTTGCACACAATAAAAACAAGAAGGAAACTCTAATAGGAAAAACAAAGATATGAGGCTGGGGTTGTGGCTCAGCGGCAGAGCACTTGCCTCACATATGTGAGGCTCTGGGTTCGATCCCCAGCACCACAAAAAAAATAAATAAACAAAATAAAAGTATTTTAAAAACAAATAAAGATACCCTTGATGTAGTTTGTGATCCCTAGATTTCCAGGGAAAAAAATTATAACCTATTATTGAGAAAGACTAAAAAGACCTAAATACTGACAAAATATATGCACAGATGGGAAGATTCAGTATCACAGAATTATTAGTTTTCCCAAATTTGATTTATAAATTCAATAAAATACTTCCCAAAAAAAAAAAGAGCACACTATATGGAACTTCACCAAGCTAAATCTAAAATGTACAATGAAGTTTGCTAAGACCCAAGAATATACTACACACTATTGAAGAATAAAAACAAGAAGTCGTCTTACTATAGCAAGAGATTTATTTTAATGCTTTCCTAATTAAGATAGTTAGATACTGGTATAGGAATACACAAATAGTTTGACAAAGAGAATAAAAAGTGCAGGAACAGACAAATGTTACAGCAGAGTAGTAAGGAGAAACCCCACCCCATCCCCACTCATTATTAATTCTGGGACAATTGGGTGTGCATATGGGGTAAAAAATAAAATTGGACCCCTAACCTACACCATAAACAAAAATGTATTCTAGGTGAACAGTAGACCTACCTGATAAAGGCAAAATCAAAAAGCTTTTTGAACCAAAGGCCAAATGTATGTTTGTTCTCTCTCTCTCTCTCTCTCTCTCTCTCTCTCTCTCTCTCTCCCCCTCCCTCCCTCCCTCCCCCTCCCCCTCCCTCCCTCCCTCTTCCTCTCCCTCCCTCCCTCCCTCCCTCCCTCTCTCTCTCTCTCTGGAATAGAAGCTCACTGGATTAGACAAAGGGAAATGAAGAGAAAGGAGGGGGAATGGGAATAGAAAAGACAATAGAATGTCAGACATAACTTTCCTGTGTTCATATATGAATACATGACCAGTGTAACTCCACATCATGTACAACAACAAGAATGGGAAGTTATAGTCCATGTATGTATAACACATCAAAATATACTATCATATATACCTAAAAAGAACAAATTAAATGAAAAGCTTTCTTTTTTTAGGGCTGGAGGTACCAGGGATTGAACTCAGGGGCACTGAGCCACACCCCTAGCCGTATTTCGTGTTTTATTTAGAGACAGGGTCTCACTGAATTGCTTAGTGCCTCACTTTTGCTAAGGCTGGCTTTGAACTCTCATTCGCCTGCCTCAGCCTTCCCAACTACTAGGATTACAGGCTTGCGCCACCAAGCCCGGCTTAAATAAAAAGCTTTTTAAAGGTGAACCAGGAAATTATCTTCATGAACTTGGGTTAGGAAACAATGCCTTAAATGTAACATAAAAACCACTGGCTATAAAGAAAAAAATTGATAAACAGAACTACATTAAAATCAAGAATTCTATTAAAAGGAAGACACTATAATGAAAATGAGAACAAGTTACAGAATGAGAATATATTTGCAATAACAATAACCAGCAAGTGGTCAAAACTCAAAATATACATATCTGTGTGTGTATGTATACACAAAAATAAACAAAAAAAAAGGTTATCAATAGAAAAATGAACAAAAAAAGAACACAAAAGAATCTCAAGTTACCAATAAACATACAAAAAGAATTACTTATTCGTTATCAGAGAAAGGTAAATAAAAACACATCATCAGATTGTCACAACTAAAAATTCCGACAATACCAAACATTGGTGAGAATGCAAAGCAAGGACATTCTCATACACTACCAGAGGGAAGTAAACTTGTATAATTAGTTTGGCATCATCTAGTAAAATTAAAGCTACACTGCTCTATAAACCCAACAATTCCACTCTTGGATTATGCCTTAGTGAAGCTCAAGCATTACATGCACCATTGTGTGTAATAGCCAAAAACTGAAAACAACTAATATGCCCATTAACAGTATAATGATAAATAATTGATGATATAATCACATAATGGGATACTATGCAACGATGAAAAGGAACTAACCATAGCTTTAAGTGATAATAAAGATAAATGTAACAAATGTAATACTGATTTTGAAAGAGACAAGACACAACCAAATACACTTAATATGATCCCATTCTTACAAAGTTCAAGTGCATACAAAACTAAATTTATAATATTTAGGGGTAGACACCTAGGTAGTAAGCAATAAAGGAAAGCAAACAAATGAATAACTTAAAGATAGGATAGTGGTTTCCTTTAGGGAGAAGGGATCAGATTCAGAAAGGAGGCAGGAGGGAATCTGGGGTGTTAGCAGAATCCCTTGACCCTAATGTCATTAATATAAAATCACAAAATTATTTGCTAAATGTACAAATGTTTCTATACTTTTCATTACAAAGATTAAATGTTTCAGCCAGGTGCAGTGGCACATTCCTGTAATCCCAGCAGCTTGAGAGGCTGATGCAGGAGGATGGCAAGTTCAAGGCCAGCCTCAACAACTTAGTGAGGCTCTATCTCAAATAAAAAATAAAAATGTCTGTGGATGTGGCTCAGTGGTAAAGAACCTCTAGGTTTAATCCCTGGTACAAAAAATTAATTAAGTAAGTAAGTAACTAACTAACTAACTAAATAAATGTTTCGCTAGTTTTTAAAGGCACACACCTATCGTTTGTCAAAAAGAATCATCCAGCACACAACCACATGTCAGCTTCAATTGGTTTCACATATAAAACAGCTTTCTAGAACTGTAATTCAGTAAACAATTTTATTATTTCTTTTTTTCCTGTTTAATAAAACAAAAATCCAAAGAGAAAGTATTGTAAAGAATATTATATACCTTCATTTTATATCAATAACATCTTAATAAGAGAAAATAGCCAGGTGTAACAGCCCACACCTATAATCCCAGCGGCTCAGGAGACTGAAGCAGGAAGATAACAAGTTCAAAGCCAGCCTCAGCAACTTACTGAGGCTCTAAGCAACTCTCTAAATAAGATATTAAAAAGGGTCATGGATGTGGCTCAGTGGTTAAGCACCTTTGGGTTCAATCCCTGATACCAGAGAAAAAATATATTTAAAATAGTGAAGATTTTTCAGGACAGGAAATAACTTTATTAGAGTTATACAAAGCTTGATATAGCTGAACTAACTATATGATGGAAAGATCATTCAGATAAACTAAACACACAACATGATTTCCAAGTTACAATTTAATTTTTGTTAACAGTTACCATTTCCATAAGCAAATAATAGCTAGATCAGGTTTAGAAATAATTTTCTACTGCACTCTACTACATAAAATATTAAGGCTTGAAAATTTACAATTTCTCTCATATAATTTACAATTTCTAGAAATCTTGAAAAACAAAAACTTTTAGGAAAAAAGGGCCAAAAAGGTCTGATAAGTTTAAATTTAAAATTTTTCTTTAAGAAAAAAAAAAAAAAAGAATATCCTGGCTCCTCAAAAACAAAGTAGTGAAATTAAAAAAAAAAAAATTGCAAAGTATTTGAAGTATTGTACTAAAACATAATCAAGCCCACAGAAATTACCCTGGCCACAGTTTTATAGTTTTAGCTGCAAGGATTAAGTCACTAATTTTTCAGAAATTTTTCAACTTATGTCTCACTATAAGAAGAGACATTAACTTTGCTGAAAGTCACTACACCTGAAACAACACAATCTGCCTGTACCATGGGAAACCAAGAAAATGGCTTATAGTCTTCTTAGTCTATTTTTCTGTCCTATCCAGGTATTTTGATTCTTTGAGTTCTAAATGTAGTAACAGTAATTTGTATCATTTACTGAACCCTTTCTAGTGTTCCTCTAATCCTCACATACTGAGTAGGCCTTACTGAAGAGGAAAGTCAGGTACAGAATAAGTAATTTGCCCAAGGTCATATAGACTGCTACTCAGAAAGGGAGTCGAGAAATATTCCCCTTCAGAGTCCGTGCTCTTAATACTATACTGTTTATATTCAATAAAACAAACTTTACACCATGAAAACTGCCTATGATCACCGAGCACCTTCTCTACAAGATTCCAGATGTCTTGAAGGTTTATTTCTGTCTTTCCTAGTTAACTGCATACTCACAGAATCTTAATAGAAGGGATCTTAAAAAAAACACTTAGGAAAATCTTTGATTTTACAGCTAAGATTATGAAGTCTAGAGAAGTTAAATGTTTTGTCCAAGACCACAAAGCTGGCTTGGGACCACCAGCACCAAAACATTACTCTTAACTACCAGAAATAACCTTCCCACCACACTAGAAGTCCTTCCTTCCTGTCATGCATATTATACCCTAAGCTCTTGCTATTACCATACTCTACCTCCATACAAACACTGAAGTTCACTTTGCCAGCTTTCAATAGCATTCACATATAGGTTACATATTCTTTCATTTCAACAAATACAAAGTGAAATGCATGTGCTAAGGCAATGGCTGGACCCAAATGCATAACTTTGGCCCCTAATTTTATTATAGAAACCTGAACATATTAACTATGTGACAAGTGCAATAGTAGTCATGTTTTGAAAGCATACAGAAAGGAGTGGATATTCAGGCTGGGTAAAGAGTGAAGACTGAGGTTCTAACAAGATGTATTCAAGGCATGGCAAAGCAGAAGTCTAACAGTGCTTAGCAATAAGGAAAAGGCTATCACTTTTACCTATAGGTAATAAAGTTAAAAAAAAAAAAAAAACACACTACAAATGACTGTGACTGTGAACAATTTCTTACTATCAGTATACTCACCCATGAAATGTGGACACTACTACTGACCTGCCTACTTTCCAGGATTTGTATGGGGGCCAAATTATGTGAAACAGTTTAAAAACTGCAAAGTTCTGTATAAGTTATTTACTGTTTTCATTTCTAGGCAACCCGGTGGGTTCTTCCCCTAAACTGTGTCTCATAAAAACCTCACCCTTCAGGATGAAAATATTCCTATGACATCATTCATATGCTCCTTAGGAGAGTGTAAACAGTTCACATTAATGCCTTCAGGTTGAAATGCCAAACCCCTCCACTGAAATAAATAAACATACATATGTAGAGTGGTTTTTTTTTTTTTTTTTTTTAACTTCTCAAGTGCTGGTATCGACTTCTAGTTAATGCTTATTATATTTAAAAACTAGTACCAGATGCAAATTTTATTCTGGAAATTTTTTACCAGAAACTTCATTCCATTTTATAGTATGTGGTCCAAGCAGCTAACTCAAGAACTGACTGCAAGTGGCAATCACTTTGTTCTGATCCTAAGAGACGGGTTATGTTTTAGCAATGGATACTATCAAATATATGCCCTGGTCTCCAAAAAAGAAACCGTTTTAGTACAGCACGCATGCACGTGCAGTTGTTACACAAACATACACTGAAAGGTGTAATGAGTTTCCGATTTTAAAATATTTGAGGGCCACAACCCGACCCCTCCCATAAATTAAAGAACATTAATCTCAAGTTTGACAGAGTAGACTGAACAACCCTGCAACCTCAGCAATCACTCTAACTACATTCAAGCCCCATTGTGTTCAGACCAACTGTTTAAGCTACTGCTTGGATGATAAGCTAAATAAAGTTCCAACGCAAATTACAAAGCCAAAGGACGGGGCAAGAGACAGGAAAGGGACTGGGAGAGCGGAGAAGTCCTCGCGCCACTCCGGGCTAGTGGCAGTTTCATCTCCCAAGTGCAACTTCCCGTTTTCTCCCTCTTACCTTGTACACTTTCCCAAAGGCTCCGTCGCCTAGTTCTCCTATAATTTCCCAAAACTCCTCGGGGTTCAGGTCCCTCTTCACATGTTCATATTGCTTCTTCTTCTTCTCGCTCCCCAACTTGAAGATCTTACGGAAATTGAAGAAGGACATTTTTCCTCCGAACAGAGTTCCTTGCACTTAAGGACTAGAAACAACAATAAAAGGCAAAGTTTCTCCTCCCAGCTCTCCCGCGCGAGCCCGGCGGGCGGCGGCGGGCGCGGGGTCTCTGGCTGCTGGGGCCGGGCGGTCCCAAGAAGGCGGGGCGGGACTCGGCTCCGGCCCGCCGTGGGGGGGCGCGGGCAGGCGGCCGCTCCGGAGAGCCCGGCCGCGAGCCGCGCGGGTCGTCGCCTCACCCCCGCCGGCCCTCGGGGGCTGCACCTGCCCGAACGCTCGTCCCACCGCCCCGGCCCGACGGGTCAGAGCGGCCCGGACGCCCGCGGTCGCCGAGACTGAGGCCCGTGTCACGGCGAGTCTCAAGGGGCGGCGGCCACCCCGGGCCAGGGAAGCGGCCGGCGCCTCCGAGACGGGCCGTCGACAAGCCGAGCTCTCCCGCCCGGGGTCAGAGTCTCCTCCACAGCCGTCTGCTCCTGCGACGCGAGGCCCGTGCGTCCCCTCAGCTCTGGGGCACAGCCGCCGCCTCGCTCTCTCTGGAGCCCACACAGCCTCGTCCTGGAGCGCGCGCGGACGCCGACGCCGACTCCGCAGCGCGCCCGCGCGCTCCCGGCCGCGCCCGCGCGCTTGTGGTGGGGGGGGGGCGTCCCCTCTGGCCCCGCGCACGCGCGTTAGGTCCCACTGGCTCGCAGCCCCAGCGGCTTACAGGCTCTCCGCACTTGGTTGGTGGTGGGTGCTTAAGCTCTTCAGTGCCGGACCCTGGTTCCCGGCCAAGCCTCAAATCCAAGTCAGTCCCGGCTTTAGTGGAGCAGCCCCTGAGGGCATGACCCGGTTGATTGTGCTATAGTTTGTTGCCTCCATTCAGGATCTGGGGGAAGCTGTAAAGCGAAAAAGCTAAGCTGTCCAGGTTGGGCCCAAAAGTTGACTTTTTCACTCTTTATGTCACAAAATACAGTGAGAGGAGCAGACACGTGGTGGCTGTGAGCTTTGGCTCTGGAGCCAGGGGTCTGTAACCTTGGGCAGGTAACCTCTACAGGCCTGTTTCCTCATTGTGAAGTGAAGATCCTAATAGTCCCTACCTTCAGGTTGCGGCGAGGGAACCCATGGTGCCTGCACCAGCAAAAGCTTCGTTCTCACTGTTGTTTCAGTGTGCAAGTAAGACAGACAAAAACTGTTTAGCGCAATTCGAAAGTGATGACCGCGACACTCCCTTGAAGGTGACCTAACCTCTCAGCCACCTCCACAGCCATAAACCTGGTGCCGCCTTTGGTGACTCCATCTGAACCAAGGCCCTTGCTTCCTGATCTGCTGGGGTTGTGTGGGCGTTGACTGGAACCCGTCAGATGGTGACCTACCGTTTCCCTCCTCCACCTGATGACTGGCGGGGGCCAGTCATTCATCATAGTATCAAGTACCTGGCAATATTCCTGGCATGGAATAGGAAGGCAAACCTGATGAATGAAGACTGGAGTTAACTGAAGCAAGGCAATGCTGCTATTTACATAATGTCATACTCCACCCCCAACCATTTTGTCCTCCAGCCCTAAAATGTTGACACAAAAATCCTTCTTCCAGCAAGAGGCTTCAAATTATTGGGTTTCTCAAGATCCTTCTATGTTTTAAGCAGTTTTATTGAAATATAACTTCAATAAAATATACTTATAAACTGTACATATTTAAAGCATGCACTTTAATATATTTTGACAAAGGTATATGGTCATGAAAATACCATAATCTGGGGCTGGGGTTGTAGCTCAGTGGTAGAACGCTTTCCTAGCATTATGAAGCACTGGGTTCGATTCTCAGAACCGCATGTAAATGAATAAAATAAAAGTCCATTGACAACTAAAAAATATTTTTTAAAAATGCCATAATCTATTTTTTAATTAGTCATTTATGGAGAAAATGAGGCAGTGCACAAAGCAGAAAATAAAAAGTAGTGGAATTTCACCAGCCAAACATAACCATTGATAAGTTTATTGTATTTCAAAACATTATTTTTTGATTATGCATTACCTTTTTTTTTTACATGGATAAGATTACACTTCATATAAAGGTTTGCATCCAGCACTTTTCAGATTCTGGTACAATTAATCATTTTTTTTCTCCATCATAAGATATTTAGATTATGTACTATTTTTTCTATTTTAAATAAAATGTTGGTAAATATCTTTGAACACAAATCCTTTCCCACATATTTTTTTCCTAGTACAAATCACCAGCAACAGATTTGGGTCAAAGGTATATGTCTGTTTCCTTTTTTCTTCCTTCCTTCCTTCTGTCAGGCCTTCCTTTCTTCCTTCCTTCCTTTTTGTTATTGTTCTTTTCAAAATAGTAAAGCCTTTACTGTTTTCTCAAATTAAAAGAAAATATTTATGTCCTTGTTAAAATAATTCAAATGCAGGAATTATAAATTAGAAAGCTGTCTGTAATTATCATCTCCTGCCTTTCCCCCACTCAAATTCACTCCTGATTTAATTACTGTTATGAGGTAAGTCTCTGATGATGGATATATGTTCATAGATAGACTTTTTTTTCCCCCAGTACCAGAGATTGAACCTATGGGTGCTTAACCACTAAGCCACATTTCCAGCCCTATTTTGTATTTTTATTTAGAGACAGGGTCTCACTGAGTTGCTTAGAGCCTCACTAAATTGGTGAAGCTGGCTTTGAACACACAATCCTCCTGCCTCAGTCTCCTAAACTGCTGGGATTACAGGTATGCACCACACGCCCCACTTGTGACATAGAATTTTGTTTCCTAGTTCTGGTTTCATGGATTTATACTTATCTCTAAACTCATCATATCTCCAAACTCATCAGGTCATATACATTAAACAGTTTTTGGAATGTTAATCATGCTTCAAAAAAAAGCAAAGTTTAGAAAACTTTAATAAATATAAATATTCTCATAGTTTTTTTCATATTTTATGCAAAAAGAAATAAACCTCTTTAAAAAGCTTTTTTTTTTCAAATAAGTAATAAACATGACCAAAAAATAAAAATAAAACCTTAAATCTATGAACATGAGAGGACTTTGGGATTTAATAAAAAGATTCTAAAACTGGATTGAGAAGATGGTTGCACAACTGTATAAATTTACTAAAAACATTGTTGGATTGTATACTACAATTGATGACTTTCATTGTATGTAAATTATACCCCCCCAAGACCTTTTAAGTTAGTATTACTTTCTTTCTAGGTATATACTTTTTATATTTTTTTAAATGCAAAAAATGGTATCATCCTGTACAGAACATTGACATCTTTCTATGCCCCCACAAATTAGTTTGTCTTATCCTTTTCAGTAGCTACATAGTTTCAGTGTCTAGTCATTATAATTTATGTAAGTATTTATTCATTGGCAGATATTTAGGTGATTTCCAATTTATCATTATAAATACTACTACAATGAGCATGCATATATAAATGTGTATTTGTCTGTGATTTCTTAAGGTACAATTCAAGAAGTGGAAATGTCAAGCCAAGACTATATTAGATTGTTTTTTACCTGTATTGCCAGATTGTCCTCTAAAAGGATTAATTGTACCAATTTATACGCCTATCAACACTGTGTTCTCATACAGTGCCAAGTACACCACACCCTCAATAGTACCACCTTTTTAATATTTGTCCAGCTGATGGCATCCAAATAGCCTCTCATTTTAATTTAGAATTCTCAGATTATTAGTAATGTAATAACACCTTTTCTTATGTATATTGGCCATCTTTAATTCTTATTTTCTGAACTGTCTCCTCATATCAATGAAGAATATTAAATGATGTTGACATCCTATTAATGAGATAATCAAGTCTCATATACTTTGGTGAAATGTAAATTATGCCCCCCTAAAACCTTTTAAGTTAGTATTACTTTCTTTTTTACCTGTATTGTGGAGTTAAATAATAACTTACACATTTTCATCATGAAGTTACAGCCACAGAAATTATTTAATAAAGCCGAATGAGATGTCATTTAAACAGATTCAGATTTTCCTAGTAATGGCCATGATATCTAAATGTTTGTATTATTCATAAATCATACTTTGGCTTTCCTAAATTTTTAGAACTTTAAAAGTAAAGTTTAACAAGGGGCCATGTATTCATTTAATACACAATTTTTAACTCCATTTACCTTAAAAATATAAGACATTCTCACTAAACAGGTTGGTGAGGTAAGTACTATCCTCACAGTTTACCTGTTAATTAACTTTCTCTTATAACAAAAAGAATGAATATCACTTAAAATTAGGATTTAGGGGGCTGGGGCTATGGCTCAGTGACAAAGCACTTGCCTAGCATGTGCAAGGCACTGGGTTCTATCCTTAGCACCATATACAAATTTTTTAAAAAGGGCTTCTGTCCACCTACAACTATAAAAATTTTTTAAACTTAGAATTTAGTATGTAGCCAATGTACATGCCAGGCACTGTGCTAAGTGGTTTATACATAGCAACCCTATGAGGCAGTTACTATGCTAATCCCTTTGTAAAAGAGAGGAAAACTGAAGCAGAAAGTTAGATAATTTGCTTATAGTTCACAGATTGTAATGACAGATATGAACTTGAATCCAGATCTTGGTAAACCTAACTCCCTAGTATTTGACAACTCCACTAAGATTATCTCCTTAGCCTCACTGAGTTTTTCTAATTGCTATCTCACAGGATTATTGCCACTGAATGTCTTTCTCCTCCCTTTCTTAACTTAAAAACATATTATAGGGGCTGGAGATTTCCCTCAGTGGTAGTGCATTTGCCCAGCATGGTTGAGGCCCTGGTTTGATCCTCAGGCCTACCAAACAAGAAAACCATATTCTACTCAACTGTCTCCACCTTGTTAGCACCCAATCATATATGTGTGTGAGCTTTCTTTCTAGGTATATACTTTTTATATTTAGAAAACATATGGTTACTTATGTGTATATGTGTTTACATTTAAATATATGTGAGTGTGCAGTATGTTGGTGTATGAATGTGTTTATGAACAGGTGTGTGTGTGTGTGTGTGTGTATGTGTTTATGCGAGTGTGTATATATTCCTGTGTACATGTGTTTGAGTCAGGTTTTTCACTGCTGTGATCAAAAGACCTGACAAGAACAATTTTGGAGGAGAAAAAGGTTATTTAGCACAATTGGGAAGCAGAGAGAGTGAACTCTGCTCACCAGGGATAAAATATAAATCTCAAAGGCCCCCAGTGATCTACCTTCTTCAGCCACACACTATCTGCCTACAGTTACCACCCAGTAAATCCATATCACTGGATTAACACACTGATTAGGTTAAAGCTTTCATAATCTAATCATTTCACCTTTGAACTTTCTTGCATTGTCTAACGCATGAGCTTTTGGGGGATACCTCATATCTAAATCATAATAACATGTGTTGGGGTATATATATATGTTTCTCCCTTTATACTAAAAGTACATTGAGGACAGGGGCTGGGTTATGTTCATCTTTATAGCCCCTGAATCTAGCCCAATGTATTCCTATTCCATAAATTTTTGTTAAATACATGAATGAAAACGAAAAAAGTTTATACCCACTGAAAGAAATTACAAGTTATTTCCTTTCCCCTTTCTAATATATTTGTTGGTTCTTTAAATGTCAGATGGAAGTAACTAATGTCTTTGATGTATGTGTACTCTGTGGCATAAACACATTTTTCTATCCTTGTGGAATTGTATTTTTAGACTGAATTTTTCTCAGGTATTTTAAGAAAGTAACCTGCAATTATGAAAATTGTCCTCCTGAAATAGAATTGAGTGTCATCCAGAAAATTACAAATCAGATTTTTTATCATATTTTTCCTATTTTAAAAGAAAAAAGTAAACAAATCACCTGATTTAAGATCTTTTTTGTTTCAGAAAAAGAGTCTAAAAATATCCCCCCTTCTAATTCATCTCTCTTTCTGCGTCATAGTTATTACACACACACTCCCACCTCTCCTCATTCCTAGTTACTTCTGTTAAAATGAATCATAAACATTTAGCAGAATAATAAGAAGGCTTAACATATTCAAACCTTGGGAAATTAAAAAATAAAAACTGTGTAGACATACCTCTTCTATAAGTAATATTCAAATTTCAATTTAAAAATCTAGACACCATAACATCTTCTAAACTTTAAGTACTTGAATGCTCATTACTGAATTCATTTCATTTATAAGACACTAAATAGGAGTAATCCAGTGGCACATCATCTGGCAAACAGCCACTTGGAGTTGATTAAAAATGTTTGTGGGCCTGGGGCTGTAGCTCAGTAGTAGAGCACTTGCCTAACATTCCTAAGGCCCTGAGTTCCATCTCCAGCACCTCAACAAAACAACAAAAAAGAATGTAACTTAAGCTGGGCATGGTGGTGTACACTTGTGATCTCTGATACTTGGAATTCTAGGGCTGGAGGATCTCGAGTTCAGGGTCAGCCTAGGCATTGGACAACATAACAAGACTCTGAAAAGAAAAAGATAAGATATTAATGAATTGAACTTCATCAAAATTTAAAATTTTTCCTCTTTAAGAAAAAAAAGAAAAGAAAAACTATTGGGGCTGAGAATGTGGCTAAGTGGTAGTGTTTTGTTATGTGTGAGACTCTGGGTTCTATTCCTAGCACCACATACACACACAAAAATATATATTAAGAAAAGAAAAATATATATTAAGAAAAAATATATATGAAGAACATGGACCTTAAAACTCAAAGAAGACTTATAGACCAGTGAACCTAACCTCATCTGCAAAGAATCCAAAGAAGGGAAAAGTCTGTGGTTAAAATCACATGGCAATACTGGAACCAATGGAACCAACACTGGAACCAAAATTGGGTGTCCTAAACTGCCCTAAGAGTGTCCCTTCCAAGCCAACCAACCCAATTTGAAAAACTGGCAAGATATTTGTTTTGTTGTTGTTGTTGTTTTGGGTTTTTTTTTTGGGGGGGGGCTTTTAAATTTATTTATTTATTTATTTATTTTTACATTTGAATCAGATGGGATATAATTTCTCATTTTTCTGAGTGTACAGGTTGCAGAATCATATTGGTCATACAGTCACATATACACACAGTAATAATAATGTCTGTTTCATTCTACTATCCTTCCTATCCCTATGAAAATATGCTCATTATCATTAGCCAAAAGGAAAATGTGAATTAAAACTGTAATGAGATACCTTTCCCCACCCACCAAAATGGCCAAAATTAAAAATATTCTCCCCACCACATATTAGAAAAGATGTGGAACAACTCTTACATGCTGCTGGTGGGAAGGTAACATTGTGCAACTACTTTGAAAGTTAGTTTGGTAGTCTCCTAAAAAATTAAACATATATTTGCACATGATCCAGCCATACACTCCTATGTATATACTCAGGAGAAAAGGATATATATGGCCATACAAAGACTTGCCCATGGACGTTCATAGCATCTTTTTTGACCTATCTCTGTTCTAAGACCATTCTAGTCTATTGCCACTTAAAAGAAAATATCAATTTTGGTTTTGAAAGTAAGTTTTAATGATATTTTAAATCAATCATTATAACCTGGCATTTCATTGAGACAAATTAAAGGCAATCCAAGTAAATGGAGAAATATATCATGTTCATGGATTAGAAGACTCAATATTGTTAATACCAGGTATAATAGCCAAAACTGAAAACAACACAAATATCCATCAACAGGTAGATGGATCAAGAAATTATGGTATACTTATACAAAGGAATACTACTTAGCAATTAAAAGGAATGAGATACATGCAGCAATATGGATGAATTTCAAAAGAATTAGGTTGAAAGAAGCTAGACAAAAAAGATTATGTTCCATTCATACAATAAATATGAAAGAATTCCCCACGCAAAGACACTTCGCCGGGAGAATTCCAATTTTATTGCAAAAAGCTGTGTGCTTATATAGAACTAAGGGGGAGATGGTAGGGCTTAGATAAATGGCAGGCAACCCGTTTATTGGCAAGTTCTTTCAGATATCAGCTCCGGAGCCCAGGAATTAGTTCTCATTGGGGCTAAGGTCCCCTGCCAGCGAGATTTGAAATTGGCGCCGGCGGGAGAGTTCACACGGGCGGGAACTTTTCATGCCACTGCAGAAAAGAAGAAGGTAGGAAGAAGAAGTCCTTAGGCGCCATGTTGGGGTTTTTCTCTAGGGTATGGCTGCCGTTTATACTTTTCCCAACAAAATAGAAACTAAAATATGAACTAAACTATAGTGACAAAAAGCAGATTAATGGTTGTCTGGAGATGGCAGAAGGAGGAGGGAAAGATGATACAGGAGCTAATAGAAACTTGAAGGTTGGCAATAACTATGTTCAGTGTTTGATTATGGTAATGGATTCATAAATGTCAAGACTTATTAAACTGTACATTTAAAATCTGTGCAATTTATTGTGTCAACCATAGTTCTATGAAAGTGAAAAGGCCATTTTAATGGAGATATTTAATCAACTAATGAATATAATCAATTACTATGACCTTGCATCTTATTCAAAAACAACTCACAGTTTTGTAATAATAATAATAGTAGTAGCAAACTCAGACTCACATTACATGCTGCAATTAACATTAAGCTTATACTCAGGGGCCCTAAGCAAAATGTTAAGAAATGGTCCTTCACTTGTCATTTTGTTAATTGAAACTTCATTTTTTTCAGGACAGAAAAATAATAGCAATGATGAGGTAGAGTGTCTGACCTGAGTGGACGGTAGCACTCCCAGCACCACCATTGATAACTACCATTCTTTGAAATGGACAAATAAAATAGACAGTTTTCCTCCAAGTTAGGTAAAATGTGTGGTAAACACAAGTTAGAGAGATATCTCTTAGTCCAAACCGACAATGAGCCCTTATGCCCCTTCAACATACAATTTTGAACCACCCCTGGGGTAGCCTTCACCATTTTGTGATACCTTCTATAATTGTAAAGCACTGATAATTACACTGATTCATAAGACATTTTGCTTCCAATTGCTATTCACTCAATTTCACAAAATGTGGGTTCAGTTAGAACCCTGCAAGTTCTTTGCTTCCATTAAATCTTTCTGCTTCACTCAGGAGACCATCCTAATTCCATTCTTCATCTTAGTCTTTCAAATGTTTGCCAATTCACATAACAACAAGGATTAGGGAATTATTAAGGGATAAAGACTGCTTTGAAGCCAAGTATTACTGCCATCCAGCACCGAACCAATCCTGCTAAACCAACAGACTCAGAAGCCCTTGTTCACTTTCCTTTGTCTCGCCTTCAAGCAGCATGGCTTAGTTTCCCTAGGGCAGGCTCTGTTCTATTATGCTTTGATAGTATCCAGATTCTCCAGATAAACTCATTTACAGTGTGGTGCACTCCTATAAACCAGGCCAACCGAGTTATTTTCAAATTGCTCACCCCGTTATTGAGCTGGCAAAATAAACTAGCTCAATTATGAATATAAAAGTACTGTAAAGTGGTGTGCTCCTTTGGGTTTAGTAAGACATCATTTTTATTAACGAATGAGGGTTTCTGTGTACTAATATTACTTATTTGTGTGCTACACAGAAGGAACAATTCAGTATCCCCTTAATTCCCAAAAGCACATGGCAAATTAACCAGAGGATTTAGAATCCCTTTAGTAGGCATTGTGAAGAAGGAATAGAGGCAGGCTTAAAACTGAAAAAAAAAAAAAGAGTAATGATGTTTCTGAGATAGAAGACATTTTGTCTTTTTATGACCAGCTTGACCTAAGAAGTTAAGCCTTCAAGAAGACTAGTAATTAAATGATGTTGGTTGGTATTAATAGGGGAGGCCAGAGTCAAGAGCCAAGGGCCAAAATTCAGTGCTGTTCTTTGTATCAATTGTCTTTGATAACTGGGCTGAGGGTATAGCTCAGTGGTAGAGCACTTGCCTAGCATGCTTGAGGCCCTGGGTTCCATCCCCAGCAGGAAAGAAGGTAGGAAGAGAAAGAAAGGGATAACCTTAAATTGCAAATTCAAATTGCAATTAGTAGGGTGAAGGTGTAGCTCAGTGGTAGAGCACTTACCTAGAGCAGTTACCTAGCATTGCACAAGGCCCTGGGTTCTTTCTTCAAAATTGCATACAAACAAACAAACAAACAAATAAATATTGGCCTGCAGAAAGTGCTCCTGCTACAAAAGCAGACGTCAAGTATGCCACCCAGTCTCCATTTCAGGGCTCTTCAGAATTTTCCAGCTCCATCAAAACTTTGGAGCTCTCAATAGGGTTAGCTGAGACCTTGTTGAGAAAGTTTCTCAGTCTGTCTTCACCCTGCCCACTTCTGCTTCCTCCCCTCTCTTCCACCAGGGTTGAATCTAAGAGAACCCTCCAATGGATAAACTTTCAGTACACTCTTCTGTCCCAGATCTGTCTTCCTCAAAATGTTTTGTTTCCACCTTGTTCTTAAAAAAAAAAATTAAACAATAAAATGAGTATATACTGAAAGGTTAAAACCGCACACTCCTAACACCATTTCCCAGAAGAAATCACTATTGTTTACCGCTTATATGTTCTTCCAGGAATTTCCTATAAATAAATCTGCAACTATAGATACACATAACTATATTACTTATGTGCATAGATGAGTATATAACACTGTTGTACCACTTGATCAGTTCCATTTCCATTTAAATACATTCTATATATCTTTTCATATCTGTACATACAGGTACCTCCATAAAGTTTCATATTACTCCATTGTATAGTTACCATAATTTTTAACCAGACTTTTCTATATGAATATGTAGAGTTGAATGTACTGAATTTTTTTTATTGAATTTTTCCCTTTTATCAAAAAAAAATGTTGCGAGGAGCATCCTTGAATATTATCTCTGCCCATTTGTGCAATATATCCTCAGGATAAATTCATAGAAGTAGAATTCCTAGTTCAAATACTATGAGAATTTTAAATTAAAAAGTATATATAGCGCCAAATTACTTCCCACAAAAGCAGCACCAATTTAAGCTGCAAAAATTCCCCAAAATGAATGCAAGAGAATACCTTTTTAGGGGCTGGGGATGTGGGGGCTCAAGTGGTAACGCGCTCGCCTGGCATGCGTGCGGCCCCGGGTTCGATCCTCAGCACCACATACAAACAAGGATGTTGTATCTGCAGAAAACTAAAAAATAAATATTAAAAAAAAGAGAATACCTTTTATTTGCAACTCACCAGCTGTTGACATAACAAAACTTATTTTTCAGGAACCCTGAAAATCTATAGCTGAAAAATCTTTGCGGGAATTTTTAAAAGGTCTGGGGGAATGAGCTAAAAAGTTCTCGCCTCTCCTAACCTCTGCAACCTTCTAGGTAGACAGAGGCCATGCCAGAACATGGGACTTGGTGTCCAGAATTCCATTTCCACCCAATTTGTCCCCGTGGCTGTTCACCATGGCACAGTGCTCAAGCCAAACAAGTATACAGGGTGGCCTTGGAGCCTCTTTGTTTTACATTGCTTTTCTTTAATTATAAGTCAGTCTGGGTACCCATTAGTATTTTAATGGAATTTTTTTTTTCTTTATGGAGAGCTGTTCTGAGTACTCCAAAAACCTGCTGAGGCAATATTTTCATGAATTTGTGCCAAATCCTATTAGAAAAGGTGAATGGTTAATGTTAATATAATCTGATACTTTACTTTTTGTATTGAAACAAATTGTTTTTTCTTTGATTATTATTATCATTTATTTTTGAGCTGGGGTCTTACTGGGTTGTCCAGATTGGTCTTGAATTCCTGGGCTCAAGCTATCCTCCCACTCGTGCCTGGCTGGAACTAGAGGCATGCACCACTGTTCCCAACTATCTGTCTTCTATACTGTGATTCCAAATAACACTTAATATGAAAAGAAAGTTTCCACTGCTTTTTGAAAACGTGGAAATTTCTCAAACCCATAAAAGGGAAATCCTGGCTTTCCAGGCCTTCCATAGTTTGGTCTTATCCTACTTTTCCAGACTTCTCTCTGTCAGTACTTAACCACAAACTTTTATCATCCTGTTCACCATGGTGACTTTTTTGCCACCTGTACTCTAGATTATTTATGCCTTAAAAGTGGGCCCTGTGTCATATATCTTGGTATTTTCAGAGCTGGCAAAGGCTCTGACACCTAGTAGCCATGAGGTAAATGTTTACTGAGTCAATAAACATATTGGTAAGTGAACCTACTGCTTCGATTAAACTTGTGTCCAAGACACATCTCTCAGATGGGACTTGTCCATCTCCTACCCTTTGCTCATGAAGATTCCCTTGTCTGGACAACCTCTTCCCCATCTCACCTTCACCAAACTCTTAATTCAACCTTTAAGATTAAAATCAAGTCACATGTTTGCTATTATGACATCCTAGTTGAAAGACCTCTCACCCTCTCCGTGCTTATATTGTTTATATTATCTGTACATTCACTTTGTACTGTAGCATGCATTATTTTCTACAGTAATTGTCTGTATATTTTATCTACCTGTCATGAAGAGCAGTAGCTGTATCTTAAGGTCTTTTCTCCTTCACCGCTTATCCCAGTCTCATATGTCTATGTGCTCAGTAGATTTTTTTAAGAAATAGATCAACAAATCAATGAATAAATGTTTGTTCCTTTGATATCCAGCCAGAGAAACACCAGAAAATGGAGATCATATAACAGAACAGTGAGAATAAAACATAGTTTCTCAAGTTTCAAACATTGAACCCCTCCCTGGAAATGAGCACTGTCGCTTCAGGGGTTGTTGGTTGGTGGACTCTCAATTTCACATTTACCAAGTAACATCTAGGTTTACAACAGAGTAAGTTTAATTTCAAGTATAAAGCCCAGAGAAGTTTTACCATCTTTGGAGAGAAATCCTTTCTTTCTTTAGCCCCCATGAAGTAAATAAGCTGTTTGGTTGGCATTTGTATCTACAAAGAACAGTATTTCCATTATCTAAGCTTGCATGGCAAACCCTCCCAAACAGGGCATTTTTAAACACCAATGTTACAGAATGTGTATTGACAAGCTGCACTCCTCTTTTTTGGTCTCATGTGGAGTCACTTAAGTGACTGTGGTCATCTGACTGCTTGCCTAGAGCTGGAGGGCAGGAGGGTGTCATTCACATGTTTAGCAGTGGGTGCTGGTCTCCAGTGGGGCCCATGCTATCCTCACATAGACTAAACAGGAATTCAGCATGGCATGGAGCTGATCTGGATGTTATGATGCTAAGGCATTAGCTGCTGCTGAAGTCTAGGTTCCATAATTCTCACAACATCATCTCTGTCACACTCTATTAGTCAAAGCAAGTCACAAGGCCAGCCCAGATTCAAGACTCAATTTATTGATGGATGGAGCAGCAACATCACATTGCAAAGGTGTGTGGAGAAGGGAGATGGGGGCCATGGGGGGGGGCCATTATAATGACCTATCACAGGCAGCTCTATACGTTTCCTTAATACTGCTCCTCTGTCTAAACTGTGACTCCAGGGAGTTAGAACCACCTGGATACTTTTGTTGAAGGAGACTACTGTTTTCTAATAATAATAATAATAATAATAATAATAATAATAACAACAACAACAACTCATTGGAGAAAATTTAGAAATACTGTCAAAGCAAAAGAAAGAAAATCATACCCATCTATACCAATACCCAAAAATAACTAATAGATTTTAGGCATATATGCCTCCAACCTTTGTTCTAAAATATTGGCTATTGGGCTGGGAATGTAACTCAGTGATAGAGCTCTTACGTAGATACTTGAGGCCCTAGGTTTGATCCCTAACATCACAAATAGTAATAATAATTTAAAAATAGGGGCTAGGGTTGTGGCTCAGTAGTAGAGCATTTGCCTAGCATGTGTGAGGCACTGGGTTCAATCCTCAGTACCACATATAAATAAGTAAAGGTCCATCAACAGCTAATAAAATATATTTTTAAAAAATAAATAAATAAAATATTGGTGATAATATGTAGTCTACAAGACTCTTTTATTGTTACTTTCTTGCCACACACTGTGCTGTATCCTTTGCATAAATGATCTCATTCAATACCACAATCCTGTGATATAGATATTATTATCATCATCATTTTTTTGTAGAAGAGGACATTGAAACTTAGAGATCTTAACTTTCTTAATTTATGTGTGTATGTGAACATTTTATTCTGTTTTATAACTACCTTTTTATATCATTCACATTTCCCTATTTGATTGCTTCTGAACAGCCTAAATCAAATCTGCAAATCAACAATGACTCTACAATTTTTGGGCTTTTCTGGGTCCTGGCCGTGTTTACCTCTTGTGCCTGTCAGGTGGTTGCAGATTAGAACAAAATAATGATGCATACTTTTCATTGCAAAGAACTAGCTTTGACATTTTAATCTTTTATAAGAGCCTCAAGTCTTGAATTTGGCAAAGTGGGTTGGTAGAGAATACAGCATCTGATTTTTTTTTTTTTTTTTGACTGTTCTGACACATTTCCTAAAAGCCCAGCAGTGTGAGCACAAAGTTGGAGCACATCCACCCCCAAGGAGCCAGAGTGGTAATGACAGGCATCAACGACCATGGTGAAACCAAAGTCTTTATAGGTATAAAGTGTCTGTGGTTCAATGTCAGATTCCACGTTTTGTTGATCAACTAGTTCTCAAAAATGAACACATCCTTCCTGTGACATGGGTCTTACATTTCTATCTTTAATCTCTAAATGTTGCATATTCTAAGGCAAAAAAAAAATTGGCAGAAGTTTGGGACAAGTAGGAGGGGAGTGACAGCTGGAAATGTTTGGGAAGAGAAATGCAGCAAGGTCCCTTTTATATGAAATCATAGATTAAGAACATGAAAAGATGTGAAAATAGCAAATGTAATTAGAGAAGCAATATCCATGCTCAAAATAAAATAAGGTACTTCATATTTACTTTGTAAGCTTAATGTTTATTTGTTCTTATTTATGATTCACCTCAATTTTTAACTGTCAGAAATAAAAGATTCAGTAAGCTTTGCTGGAAAGATTTTTAGAAATAAAGCCCTTTAATCCCCTTATTAAACCGGTACTCACAGTTCTCATTTCCAGCCAGTCATACAATAAGAAAGATAAACTTATGAATAAAACACTTTATTAATAAATAGGAAACATTTGTATAGGCCTGATATTGCTTTTTTTTCCTTAGATAACATTCTGTTTTCAACTTAAGACATATACAAGAAGAATAATCCTATTTGATTGAGCTTTCTTACATAATGATGATTATGTAGCCCTGTAGTAACCCATGGATATTTACCTTTAGAAATAAGAAAACCTTGATTACTAAATCATGGCAGCATGAATGCCTTAGTGTTCACCCCTGTCAAGATGTAAGTGAATATTACTTTTTATGAAACATTTATTTAATATTAACAATATCTTTTAAAAATTATCTCACACATATTTATTGAGTATTATGTTCCAGAAAATATTCCAGGTATTGGAGACATAACAGAACAAATATACATGCATACCCACACGTGAACTAACACTAGAATACAGTAAGCTTTTTTCATATATAATATCTCATTTAAACCTCATACTGGCCTAGCAAAATAAGCAAAACAGGTGGTGATATCCACATGTTTCAGATGAGAAGTTTGAAGTGCAAAAATTTGAATATACTTTCTTAGCCTAAATACATCTCTCAAAAACAGAGCAAAACTGACCGATCAACCACAGACAAAACACTTAAAAGCATTTTCATTACACTCAAGAATAAGACTCGCCATTTTCATTTAGTACTAAGAAATATAAGAATTGAAAAGGAAAAAAACAAAAACTGTTCTTATTAAAGAATATAAAAGCTCCACAAATTCCAAGGATTCTATAGACATACTTCATATGAAGGTGCAACAAGATTTCTGAGTATGAAGTCAACATATGAAATCAGTATCATTTAAATGCATCATCAATCTTAAGTAGAAAATATAATGGTAAAAATATCTCATTTTCAACCATGGTAACAACAGAATGTAAAAGCAATTTTGACACAAATCTTAGTTATTTATAGAATTTGATAAGCTCAAGCTAAAATTAAAGTACAAAGATAAGGTCAACAATAGATAAAAATAATGAAGATTAAATGGAAGAATACTCACACCATCAGATTTCAGAATTTTTAACAATGAAGAAAGCAAGGGACAGACAAATAAACCAATGAAACAGGCTATAAAGACTATAAACAGATCCCTTCATAAACGGAAACTTGGTATTGGCAAAGTTGTATTTCCTACAATGGAAAAGATGGATAAGTACCAATTTTTCTTGGGAAACTGGCTATTTTACAGAAGAAAAAAAAGGTCTTTATATTACAACACACACACAAACACACACACACGTACACACTATTATAAGTGGAGTAAAGATTTTAAAATGAAAGGCATGTTTTTAAAACTTTAAAAAGGAAATAGAAGAAAGCTTCTTTGAGAACTTGATATAGGAAAGAACTCTTACACAAGGCATAATGGAAAAAAATGATAAATTTAAAGTTCTATACAATCAAGATATTTTAAGCAAAGTGAAAAAGTAAGCTACAGATTTGGAGAAAGTATTTACAGTGAATGTAACTAATAAAAGATTGGTTTCCAAAGTATTCTGACAAAACTCAGATAGGATCAAGGGCATAGTTCAGTGGTAAAGTGCATGCTAAAGGTCCTGGGTTCAATTCTTAGCACTGAAACAAAGAAAAACACTAAGATAATGAACTCCTGCCACCATCACAGGTGAAGACTACAAGCAGACACTTACTTACAGAAGAACCCAAATGACAAACATTTGAAAAGGTGCTCAGCATTGCTCATAATCAACTTTAAAAAAAATTAAAACAATAATTGCAAACCATCAAACTGGCAGAAAAGTCTTGAAAGATGACAAACTCATTGTTGAAGAAGTAGAGCAAGGAAGAGTCTCAAACATTGAATCACGCAGTCATTCAGGAACAAGGCTAATGGAAACTACAGTGTCTTCTGATCCTGCCATTTTGAAAGATGGCTTCCTGGATCTCTGCAGCAGAAAGCAAACTCAAAGAAGTCAGTCATTCTTTTAGGGTTGGCCTGAAAATAACCTATGCCACATCTGCTTACAGCCCTATTGGCAGAACTTATGTCATGGCACCAATCTAACCCCCAAAAGAGACTGAGAAATGCAGGCTTTTTGTGGGCCTGAGAAGAGGAAAACGAAATAGAAATTAATGAAAACATGGCATTCTTTCTGCCACCTTTGACACAATATTAAAATTGTATTAAGTTGAGTGGTATATGTTAATTTTTATTAGTCTTAATAATTTGTATGCTTACATTCTTCACAATTTTTATAAAAGGGGGAAAGTAAATAGAGAATAAATGGTCTATTCTGGGTTACAGATCTAACAAGTGAGAAATAAAACTACAATTGTCTCTGTAATCTCTCTTCTTTCAAGAGTAAAATCCAGCAACAGAATATAGATTATTGAATACTAAGAAATTCTTATTGAATTCCTAGTATATTCCTGTCGTTGAGGAGGGCACAGTCTATGGTAAAAGAGACAGACACATAAATGGATTATCACAATACAATGGAATATGAAAATTATGAACAAAATACTGATGACCATTATAACCTGGTAACATAAAACACCAGAAACTTCTTTGTGGAGGTCCTGATTCCCAGAGTTTTTAAATGTGTACTAACGGTTCATGAGGTCAAGTCATTTTCAACTGTGAGAGTTGAATTTCTGCAGAGAGTTATTTCAGGAAATGCCTGAAGTTAAACTTTGTCATGAACTCCACCTGAGTCATACTCAGCCTGTACAGGCTCGCTGGGGAGGAGCTGCTAAAACAATACAATCTTCTTTGACCTCATGACTTGGAGTTTCTTTGCTCTCCTATGCTGAAGCACAGTAGAGAGAACCATGTTTCCAAGGGAGAAGAGATGGCTCCACTGGCTGTTATTAAAAGTCTTGTGCCTCATTTACAGGGAACACCTAAGCTGACAATTCTCAGTATTTGTCAAATTTGTAGAGGGCAGAGACTCAAAGGACCTAGAACATTTTTTAGACTGGCCTCTGTGACCAAGAATACAACTGCTTCTGATCATTTATCTCCTGTTAGTCTCCTCAATGTAATTTTAAAAAATTGCCCTTAGATAGACTGCTGTTTTTCAAAGAGGTTTCATAGTCTAATTCATTCATTCATTCAACACAAATTTTTGAGTTGGGAATATTATGTTTTGCCAAAAATAAAAAATAAAAATAAAGACATAGTCTCTAAACTTATGAACTTCCATTCCAGTTAAGGAGATAGATGTTAATCAAACAAATACAAAAATAAATATCTTGTGTATGGACAAGGGTCATGAAGAAGAATAAAATATGTTGTGAAAGTGAACAAGGGATTCTAATTTAGAATGGAAGGATTAGGGAATGCCAGTCTAGCTGGTAGTGGCTTGTTCTAGGGAAGTGGTAGAGGGAAGACAGGATGTCTGTGATATCTTTTGGAGACTAAATTAATAGAACTTGATGCTTTATAGATATGTGACTGGGAGGAGATAGAGTGTTTAGGATGATTCTCAGGCCTGAATCCTCAATATAAATATTTCCCTTATGTTGTTAGGAAAAATTCTCTTAACTATTTAAAAAAAATGAACTGTGTGTTGCATATCTTGCATGGGTGTTTGATCTCTAGACATGAGTATTTCCTTACCTGGTGAAGGAATCATTAGCATTCTGGCCACCTGTAGCCCTGCTGTATTCCAGGCCATTGTCACTTTTTTTTTTTTCTTTCTGTAGACAGGATATTGTTAAATCCAGATATACAAGGCTCTCATCCAGCAACTACTCTCTAGAGTTAGTTTAAAGTCTCCCAAGGGTAATTTTCAAGTCTCCCAAAGTTACAGGTACATTAACATGATACAAATTTCACAAGGACAAAAGAATGCACAGTGAAAAGTAGGTCTCTTTCCATTCCAGAATCCAGCCATTTACCTGCTCTCTTTGAAGTCACACCGTTATAAATAAGCATCCTTCAAAAGATAACTTTTGCATGTATTTTGTAAACAGATGGAAAGATACTATACATAGTGCTCTACATCTTGCATTCTTCATTTATCTGAAAGATCTTTTGATATCTTTTAAATAATGGCATAGAATTTAATGTGATTAATATAATTTATTTACCCTGCCCTTTACTGATGGACACTTATATTTTTCCTAATTGTAGGCCATTACAAATAATCCTGCAATAAATAATGTTGACATAATTCATTTTATGCATAGTAAAGAATAAAATGAGAACATTTCTGTATGTGAAAGGCAGAACCAAAGGGCACATGCACTTATAATTTTGATAGCTCTTGCCATAATTTAAAAGGATACTCCAATTTATACTTCCACTTGCAATGTATTAACGTTTTTGCTTTCCCACATCCACATGCACACATCATGTCATCAAACTCTTTGATCTTTGCCAATCTGAGAAGTACAAATATTATTGAATTATTCTAATTTGCATTTTTCTTACATTGAAATGGAACATCTTTTCCTATAGATGTAACAGCCACAGGATTTTACTTTTTCTGTGAACTTTCCATACTTGCTACTTCAGGTGAAAGAAACATTTCAAAATTAAAACTAATAAAATGTCTTCTTTGGTCACCTATGAGTAATGATAGATTGTCAAATCTGGTTGCACTTTCTTCTGACTATGAAGAAACAAAGATCAATTTTGATGAAGTCACTAACCATTTTGTAGACCTTACGTCATGGAATATTATTCATTACTTAAATAAGCTAAAATTGAAATAGCCACTCTTTTTCTTAAAACAAATAAGCTAGTCATTTATGAGAAACATGGATAAATCTTAAATGCATATTACTAAGTAAAAGAAATCAGAATGATAAAGCCATGAAAGTTCTACATTCTGGAAAGGTAAAATTCATGGAGACAGAAAACAGATCTATCCATTATTGCCAGGGGAAAGAAGAGTGTTTATAAGGAAGAGCATGGAGGAATTTTAGAGCTATGAAATTATTCTGTATGCTACTGTAGTGGTGAATACATGATTCTACCCACTGTTAAAATCCAGAGAACTTAACAGAACAGTGAGCCTTAAGGTATGCAAAGTGTTAAATAATAATACAGGACACTGGGGATCCCAGGATGGAATACAGAAAATGATAAAAGAATTGAACAATATTATAAATGTAGCACATCTATGGGGGAAAACAGCATTGCCTATCTTTGGAAATGATTGGAAACTGCAAGACTGAAAACAAAAGGAACTGTACCTACTTGAGTTGATAAGGATATGTGTTAATGGATACAAGTTAATAATTCTGAAACTTCTACAAATATATGCTGAGACTGAACGAATAAGAAAATGGTTAGCAGATGGCGGAAGACAGGCTTCTCACTGTTGGAGAGGGAGACTAGAGGTAAGCAATGGGAAGAGGCTCAAATGAGGTATGTAATTCTGCATTAAAAGGGGAGACATGTGAAATCAAGTTTAGGTTAATATTCTGTATAGATATAGAAATAATTATAGGGAAGTGTGTATATGTAAGTTAGTATACATATACATGATATTTCTTAGCCCTATCTATCGAAGGGGTCTAGAAGCAAAATCTACAAGCACGCCTAGTACCCAGATCTTGTTTCTAATACTATCCTCCATTAAAAAGAACTAGAGATCCTTGGGGGAATGGCTGGTTCTGGAACCTGGCCACAGAATATACAAGATGGGCTTGAACACATCATGTAGTGCCAGAAGGTAAGGAAGTACTCAAAAAATAAAACAATTTGGGTATAACAAAAGGACCCAGGTTCCCAATGACCAAAGCTGGACAAACTGGGGCAAAAATTAAAAAAAAAAAAAAGTATTGGTATAATACTTTTTAAATAAAAAAATAAAAGTATTGGTATAAAAGTATTGGTTATAATCTAAAATAGAAAATAAATCTGCCATACTAATATAAATAAATGATTGAATAAATAAATGAGAAAAAAAGACCATGTCTGCCACACAGATGACCTCCAAATGATTTGTGTAGACATTCTCTCCTCAAGAAAGTGGAACCTAACTCCCTGCTCTGTGAGTATAGGCTTCTCAGTGACCTGCTTCCAAAGAGCGCAGTGTGGAAAGGATGGGAACAGTAACTTTACAATGAAAGAAGTGGCCAGCAAGGTTTTCTCCAGGTGATCAAAATTAACATCACCAGTGGCAAATCATCCCGACAGCATGTACCTTTGGCAGGATGTACTGAGAATACACTCGCTTTCTATGGTCCTCTTCCCGACAGAAAGACCAGACTAAGTATGAGAAACATCAGAAGAATCCAAACTGAGGGACATTCTGTCTGGCCAGTATTTCTCAAAACTGTCAAGGTTATCTAAAACAAGGAAAATCTAAGAAACTCACAGCCCAGAAAAGCCTAAGGATAAATAACAACTAGATATAACATAGAACCCTGAAGAAGATAACTAAAATAGAAAGACCATATCAGTAAACTTGGTGCAAGTATGGAGCTCAGGCTGGGCATGCTAGTGCAGGCCAGTAATCTTAGCAATTCAGGCGGAGGCAGGTGGACCACAAGTTCAACTCCAGCCTCAGCAACTTTAATGAGACCCTGTCTCAGGAAAAAACTAAAAGGCTAGAGGGCTGGGGATATAGCTCAGTTAGTAGCATGTTTGCCTTGCATGCACAAGGCCCTGGGTTCAATTCCCAGTGTCGCAAAAAAAAAAAAAAAAAAGGACGAGATGAAGCTCAGTGGTAAAATCCCCTGAGTTCAATTCAATCCCCAGTAACACACACACAGGTATGGAACTCAGTAAAAATGTTATACATACTGTTTCATTGGTTGTAACAAATGAACCATATTATAACATAAATAATAGGAGAGACTAAGTGCAGGGTATGCACTGAACCATCAAGGTTTTTGTGAACCTAGCACTATCTAAAAATAAAAAAGGATAACAGATAAGATTGGTAGATGACTCAAAGGATATATAGATGGAGAGCTCTAAAATAAAGTACGTATAATAAAATATTACTGGTAAGATCAAGGTGCTAAGCGATATAAGTGTTTGACATAAAATTCTTCTAATTTTACTGTATGTTTGAAAATATGCATAATAAAATGTTGGGGGCTGGGGTTGTGGCTCAGCAGTAGAGTGCTCATCTAGCACATGCAAGGCACTGGGTTCAATCCTCAGCACCACATAAAAATAAATAAAATAAAGGCATTGTGTCCAACTACAACTAAAAAAATATATTAAAAAAATGTTGGAGAGGCTGGGGATGTGGCTCAAGCGGTAGCGTGCTCGCCTGGCATGCGTGCGACCCGGGTTCGATCCTCAGCACCACATACTAATAAAGACGTTGTGTCCGCCGAAAACTAAAAAATAAATATTAAAAAAAAATGTTGGAAATAAAAAAAATGTTGGGGGAAAAATCATTCATGTATCTAAAGTATTAATGGTGTTAATTTTTTTCTTTTTCTATACTGTAGTCTTTTTATTATTTGCTTATGGACATGATTATACATAGATATATACTTATATATACATTATACATATTCTCTCTCATGATTACTATTGAACATTATTTTGGCATAAGGAAGGTTGTTTAAAAACTATACCCTCAGAATACTCCATAACTAGACACTTCACTGCGGGATCCAATTAAGTGTGCATTACCCAGGCTGTCTTGGGGACAGGCTGAGAAGATGTTTCTCTCTCTGGAGCACTGAAAAGCCAAAGGGCAGCAGCTGCAGCAGCCACTTGGAGGCTGGTGACCTGGGCTGTGTGACAGTGGGGAACGTGCTGTCAGTGTCTGCACAGGACTCTGCAAGAGCCACAGGCACTTGGGCAACCTTGGCAGCAGACGGACTCCAAGGAGCTGAAGCAGGGCAGGAGGAGGGCCATGGTGATGCCACATGGTATCTGGGAGGAAACCCAAAGGAAATGGTTTTATATCAGGGTCCCAATTTTATCCCCATTCTAGGCTAGTCAGCAAACATGGCGGAGTGAAGCATCCACAGTTACCTTTATATTTTCTGTGCAAATTGTGTGAGGACAACTATAAAAGAGCATTACCGTCTTGCCTTTTTCAAGACTTGTTTCTCATTTTTAACGACCCCTTAGCTTCTTAATTTAATGTGCAACCCTGTTGTCAGGTAGGACCTCCCTGTCATTCCATCTTTAACTTCTCATTTTCTGGGTTTCCATTACCACATCAGTGCCTTGGTTTCACAGCCTGTGAATCTGGATGTGAAACTCCAGCACCTCTCACACCCACTCAGGGAAGAGGTTCCTTTTTGCCAAGGACTTGAGGGGCATGATGGAGGAGTTTATGTGGCAATACAAACAACTTCAAATGCTTAGATCTAGCAAAGCTAGAAAAGCTAGAAAGGCCCAAGCAGCAGGGAGGCTCTTAGTGCATCCTGGACATGCTTCAAAGCCTAATCAAAACCGGAAGTCTCTCCAGTTACCAGGAAAAGAGCCACAACAGTGTTCCTGAGTGGAAAATGTTGTTTCAGAATCCAACCAAGTATTGCTGGTTCCTTCTCAGTCGAAATGCAACTATTTATCTTTTACTTGGGAGGGAATTCCTCAGGATAGCTCAGTCTACATACTTTGTAGCACTACTAATGGAGGTAGAGCCCCCCCCCCCACCCTCTGAAGCACAAATGTCTTATCAAGGCTCTCAATATACTTGCATATCTTACTTACCTACTATGCTTAATACATATCATTGCTATTGTGGACCAAGTTTGCTTATATTAACTGTAACTTCCAAGAGCTATTCTAGTAGCAGCACCATGTCCTGAGGTCCTTGGCAAGGAGAACTCCTACACCAGAATAATGCTGTCTAATCATCAAATCACTCCTTATCCAATTTTATTTTCTACTCCCCTTAATTGTGGGAGACCAACCTCCCACGTGTGACTGAGTTAACTCCCCTGCTGGGCGATGTGGCCTCAGGCACCCATGCTGCTAGACTGCCCTTCTCTTCTAGGGTTTTAATGACTGTGTCTTTCCGTGCCTGGGTGTGGCTTCCTACAGTCCCATGGGTGGAGCTATGCTCACCTGTTCATTTGTAATATTAACTCCTTGCCTTGTTTAGGATAGAATGTTCCATGGAAGTGCCTTGTGTGTGTCCCCTTCTCTTACTCTGCCCTTGGGTGTGGCCTACCCAGATGTCAGTCAACCTGCTGATAGTGGATATCATGAACATAGACTCAGCCCCCTGAAACCTGACCCCTTGCCTCATTTGAATAGCTTCTCCTCAATAAAAGGGGTCAGCACGCACTCTCCCTCTGTCTTCCTGCGGACCCTTAAGGACAGAGGAGCCATCACAGGGACCCCAAAGAAAAAGTATTTGTGCCACTTGTGTGGTTATTTTGTGCAGCCCAGTCAGCCCAATCCAACTGGAGTAACCCCTGAACATTTTAGTCGCGAGAACAGAAACCCGGCACTTAATTATAAAAAAATTAGGATCTGTATATACACATGCTCCTCAATTTACAATGAGGTTATTCTGAATAAACCCATTGTAAGCTGAAATATTATAAGTCGAAATGCACTTAATATAACTAACCTGCCGTATTTCATTGCTTAGCAACACAGTACAATACTGAGCATACGTTGTTCACACTCATGATTGTGTATATCTGTGGCTCCCTACTATTGCCTAGCCATGTGAGAGAGTATCATAACACATATTGCTAGTCCAGGAAAAGATCATAATTCAAAATTCAAAGTACATATTCTATTGAATGCATATCTCTTCCTCACCATCATAAGATTGAAGAAACCTAAATGAAACCATCCTAAATTGGGACTGTCTTTACTCATTTGGTTTCTGCCAACACATGTTGTCTAGGTCCAATAGCTCTTTCCAGGAACAGTCTCTTTTCTCTCTTGGCAAGCCCATCATTTCTGTTGTGACTGAACCCTCATTATTGGTTTGAAAGTAGATGAGATAAGATTTTGTAAAGTGAGGTGTTTTATTATAAGGCAAAAATCTCTGTATTGACTTCAAAAGGGGGTATGCCAAGGAACATTTTACTACAATAGTTCACCTGGAAAGTAGGCCCCTTTTGCAGGTCCAGAGGGGTCAGAGGAAATCTGCAGAGTCAAGATTTTAAAAACAGTGGTCCTAACTGGCACAGTGCTACACACCTGTAATCCCAGTGACTAGAAGGCTGAGGCAGGAGGATTTCAAGTTCAACGCCAGCCTCAGCAATTTAGTAAGTCCCTAAACAACTTAGTGAGACCCTGTCTTAAAATAAAAAATAAAAAAGGACTGGGGATGTAGCTCAGAGATAAAGCACCTCTGGGTTTCATCCTCAGTACCTAAATAAATTAATAAATAAACAGTTGTCCATAAATTCTCATTCAAGAACTGAGGATCTCATTGCTCCCCAAATAGAAAGTGACTTTGACATAGCCTATTTGCTGGGATCAAGAATTTCATCTTCACTGAAGCTTTGGTATGTTAACATTAAGTTTCGGGTCTTAAACCCAGGAGGTCTGGACTCTGATTGCAGGAGAATCTCTCTGCTAAGAAGATCCTCTGGCTTTTACACTCAACCTTATATCAGTGATTAACCATGCTCAGTCTTCATGGTCTCTCCACAATGTGCTGATAGTAGCCAATAACAGTGATCCCATTCCACTGTCCTCAAATTGCTACTTCCCTGGACCTCTGCAGGCCTGTGGCACTGCAGCCTCCAGTGCCTTCCATTCCAGCAGCATCCCATCCACACGTTGTAGGTCAGGCTCCTCTGGACTCTCAGACCCTGACGTTGCCTGCAGGGGAATGTAACAGGAGCTGCCACTGAGAGGCAGTGAGGGAAACATCAAGGGGTAAAGGGAAGTTGGAATTTCAGGGCAGTTGTAACAGAGGCCTCAGCTAGTCCCACGGTGGGTTCTGGAGCCACGACCACCAGCAATGTCTTGAATTGGGGCTCAGGCTGCAGCCACAGTTACTACCCCAAGATGGGCCATAGGTTTGGGTGAGGTAGTTCTCTAGGGAAAGTCTCAAGTATGAACTGGGTAAATGTGTAGGTGGGCCCTGAATGGAGACAACCTACCATGACATCTATCATGGACAACATATCTGGATAACATACCATGACATCTATCATGGGAAGGTGACCAGGAACAACCGGGACTGGGCACTAGCCTAGGACACAGGACTAACAGGGCTAAAACTGGAACAGTCCTAAACACAGAAGGATGTTTGGTCATTCCAGAAGCCCTTGTCTTAAAATACTAAAGGATGCTGTGATTTTTATCAATTAATATTTTTCTATAACAATGAATATATGTTAGTAGACTATGGATCAGTAGTTAAGATGCTAGGGCTGGGATTGTGACTCAGTGGTAGAGTACTCACATAGCACATGTGAGACATTGGGTTTGATTTTCAGCACCACATAAAAATAAATAAATAAAATAAAGGTATTGTGTCCATCTACAACTAAAAAAAACTTTTTAAAAAGTTAAGATGCTAGGCCATTAGATGAATATTAAGGAACAATTCACTACAAAAAGTTACTAGAATGTCTGTGACTAGATTTAACTTCAGTGAGTCATTAAGCAGGAATATTAAACACCTCTTCAGGTCCCTGACGTACAAAAAGTAGAAGTTGCTCAAACAAGGAAAAGAGATCAAATCAGAAAAATTAGAAACATCCTAGACATCAGATTGGCTCTAGGGATAGCATCAGAATCACCTGGGAAACTTACTGCAAATACTGTGTCCCCAGGAGAGTGCTGATTTGGCAACTCTAGAGAGGGGTAAGGGCCCAGGGGAGATGCCCTTTTCACTAGTTCCTTGGGGACAGGGGGTTGATGCAAGTGACTACAGATCATTCTTTAAGAGATACCATGGGATTTTTTTCCATCTACTTTTGATACTAGGGATGAATCCAGGGGCACTTTGTCTTTAAGGTACATTCCCAGTACCACCCCCACCCACGCCAACCTCTTTTGAGACAGGGCTCATTAAGTTGCCCAAACTGACCTCAAACTTGAGATCCTCCTAGATCAGCCTCCAGAGGAGCTGGGTTTATAGGCATATATCACCATGCCCAGGTATCTTTCATCCATTTTCCTTTAGTCCATCAATTAATCACCTGTTATGTTTTTAAGTTTCTAACAAGTCAGATTGCCAGATAAAATACAGAACACCCCATTAAATTTGTATTTGAGGTAATCAACAAATAACTTTAGTATGTCTCATGAGAACATATAATAATAATAATATAAATATAGAATATAATATCCAATAATATTACAATAAAATGTTATATATACAATCATATACTGCATTACAGTGTTTCACTCAACTCATACAACATAATGATAGTGGTCCCATAAGATCATGTCACCTAGAGAAGTTGTAGCTGTTTCAATTTTTGTGAGTACACTCTGTGACATTCACACAAGAAGCCAATCACCTAGATACATTTCTCAGAAATGTATTCCTTTGTTAGGCAATGCATGACATTAATATTATTATAAATTGCATATTTAAATTAAATAGATATTAAATATTAAAAGTGATATTATATAAAATATGAGTTGTGTATAGTAAGAAAGTATTTGTTGTTCATTTGAAACTCAAATGTAACTGAGAACTCTGCATTTTTATTTGCTAAATCTGCCAACCCTACAATTGAGGACATTTTCAAACCTATCAAAGCAGATAGGATAATAGAAGAGACTCATGTAAAGCTATTGTCAATAGCTTTATAATGTTTTGAACAACCAATAAAAAAAAAAAAATTAAAAAAAAAAAAAGAAGAGACTCATATATAACTATCCCTCTTCCTGGGCATTTATCAGCATTTTGCTCCAGTTACTTTTTATTTACTTTTTGTAGCTATCATCTCTCATGATATGAGGGATATAAATATATATATATATATATATATATATATATATATATATATATATATCCTTAAGCAACTGATTGCGAAGTTGGGGGACAAGGTTCACATTCTTGACATAACTAGCAAAGAGTAAGTACTAAAGTGTGTGATGCTGTCAGTGCCACAGGCATTTAGGGAAAAGGCATCGCCAGTATTGACTGGAGTGGTCTTGGATGAGGGAACCCAGAGCCGAGACTGTGATAGATTTGTAAAATCTGTGTTAATGAAAGCAAGATGAGTAAACAAGTTTTCTAGATAGGATAGCAGCATAGTAGGTGTATTCACTCTGGCTGTGTATTCTCTCTCCATTTGATGGCATTTACCCTTCACTGCTCCCACTTCAATCATCTGGGGACCAGAGCAGCTGTTACCCATCAGGCTAATATGGATCAAGAACTACTGCAAATTACATCATCAAAACAGATTAGCTCTTGAACTTGTCAGCATAATAGCCTTTCGATCTTCTCTGGGTGATTTGTTAATTAACCTCTGGAATGTGCTGTCTTTGATATCATTGGGGAGTTAAATTTTTCTTTGATTGGAAGTAGCCCTCGGGAGGATTATAGATTGATAAGAAAAAAACAAAATTCTATTCAGTTGGCCAGCTTTATGTTAATGCATATGAACTGGCATGGCTATTCGAGCCTACCGGAACATGTCAAATAATAAAGATATATGAAGATGTTCTGTCTCTTGTCTTGAATCACATTAACATTGAAAATTATCTACTTTCTCTGCAAGGGACAATAACACAAAATATGAGTTCTTCCCCAGATAACAAATTAACTTTTTAATTCTCTTCAACTTTAAGTGCAACTTCAAATACTAAGGATGCAAACTAAAAAACAAAACAAAAAAAGTTTACGGAAATACAACATAGATTCAGGTTGAGTCGCATTAGATGACCGGGACTCACACTAGTCCCCTTCATGCTCTCTTGTGGTTCACCCAACAGAGGGTAGCCTCTATTTTGATTTCCAACAGCACAGAACAATTTTTCCTGGTTTACACTTTATATAAATAGAATCATACATATGTACTCTCTTATGTGTCTGGCTTCTTTCACTCAATATTACATTTGTGAGATTTGTAGATGCTAACTTCAAAGTAAATTTTGTTATTAAGTAATATATATACTCAAAATTTTTAAATTGCAAAATAGCATATTTTAAATTATTTTTAAAATTGTATGTATGGCCAGGTGTAGTGGTGCACACCTGAAATCCCAGCAACTCGCAGACTGAGGCAGGAGGATTACATGTTCAAAGCCAGACTCAGCAACTTAGCAAGGCACTAAGCAACTCAGTAAGACCCTGTCTCTAAATAAAATACAAAAAGGGGCCAGGGATTTTGCTCAGTGGTTAAGTGCCCCTGTATTCAATAGGAGCCAGAGATTGGATAGATGGGTGATAACTGTAAACCAGTAGTGCATGGTTGGAGGAAAGTGAGTCTCTAGGGGCATATCCTTGGGGATTATATCTTCAGCTTTCCTTCACCACACCTTTCTACCATGATGCTGTGCCTCATCTCAGGCCCAGAATATGGAGTCTGTTAACCTTGGACTCAATCTGAAATTATGGGTCCCAAATTCTCCTCCTCTAAGTTGTTCTCATCAGGTGTTTTGGTCACAGTAACAAAAAGCTGACTGACACAAAAATCTATAGCAATGTTTCTTCTCACTTATTGTCTTCTTTCAAAGGTATGAGATCATGCAAAGCCATAATGATAACATTGTATTGTTGGGTTTATAATATATATGAATGTGATATTTGTGGCAGTAATAACACAAAGAAGGAGGGAGGGAATATAAGAGTATTGAAGCAAAATTAAGTAACTAAATTAGGGCAATCTGAAATAGATTGTAGAAAGTTAAGATGCATATTATACTTCTTAAATCCCCCAAAATAAAAATATTTTTCAAAATTAACAGAGTAATTTATTTATTTATTTTTAATATTTTATTTTTTAGTTTCCGGCGGACACAACATCTTTATTTGTATGTGGTGCTGAGGATCGAACCCAGGCCTCACGCATGCCAAGCGAGCGCGCTACCACTTGAGCCACATCCCCAGCCCTTAACAGAGTAATTTAAATGTCACCTAAAACATTTAATACAAAATAAAGTAGTTCAGGAGGAACAGAAGAAAAAAAAATACGGTTGACATGGAGAAAACAAATAGAAAAATGGAAAACATTAAGCTGATTACATTGATAATTACATTAAATATGAATAGCCTAAATACCCCAATCAAAAGGCAGAGATTATTAGACTATATAAAAAGGGAAGGGCCTACTATAGATATTCTTCATTGATAATGGCAAATTCCAGACTACCACAATAAAGCAAATATCAAAATAGAGTCACATAATATGTTTTGATTTTACAGTGTATAGAAAAAGTTATGTTCAGGGTTGGGACTGTAGCACAGTGATGAAGTGCTTGCCTCTCACATGTGAGGCACTGGGTTCAATCCTTAGCACCACATAAAACTAAATAAATAAAGATATTGTGTCCATCTACAACTAAAAAAAAATTAAAGAAAAGTTATGTTCATACCATACTGTAGTCTATTAAGTATACAACAGCATTGTGTCTAAAAAAAATAATGTGCATATTTTAATTATAAATCTTTTTTTTTTTTTTGTACTGAGGATTGAACCCAGGGGCACTTAACTGCTGAGCCATGTCCCCAGCCCTTTTTATATTTTATTTAGAGATAGGGTCTCATTAAGTTGTTTAGGGCTTTTATAAGTTGCTAAGCCTGGCTTTGAACTCAAGATCCTCCTGCCTCAGCCTCCTGAACTGCTGGGATTACAGGTGTGCATCACTGCACTCAGCTAATTAAAAATACCTTCAATTTGTAAAATTTACAATGCCTTCAAAGCACAGTAAAGCAAAATGTAATAAAACTATATATGCCTATATATGCCATCCATAAGAGGCTTAGATTCAGACACAAATAGATTACAATGAAAAGGATGGAAAAGATATATCTTATACACATTAACCATTAGAGAATTTGATTGATTATAACAACACCAGGAAAAAATAGACTATAAGACAAGAATTATTCTTGGAGACATAGGAAAATGTTTCATAATGCTAAGAATCAAAACTTCAAGAAGAGATAACAATTAGAAATATATGTTAACTTAACAGGTAATCCAAAATACATGAAGTGAACTGACAGGTACCTTAGATATAACTCAGGTGAAGAAGGAGAGGGCAAGGTTATTGTCTGCTGATCATTTCAACTCAGGTCTCCCACCTCATGCTGCCCAGTTACACAGCATTCATCATGACATACTGTGACCATGTGTTTACATGTTAGGTTCTTACAGAGCCTCGTTCCTTCCATATGACCAGTACATAGCACTTTTTTCTGCATTCCCAGCACATATAGAAGAGTCATTTTTGAAACTAATAAGTGAGTGATATCCCAGGCAGAAGGGAGAGAAGCAAAAGACAGCCTAGCATATTCTAGTTACTGTAAGTAGTTCCACATATCTTCAGTTGCATTTCCCAAACTAACTTCATTGAAGTGTTAGTTTGGTGCTCAAACTTCACCCACTCTGTTTCTGTCCTAGATATTCAAATATGTATTACTGTGTTTAAATCCACTTATTGGATTTATTTTTAAATTTTTATTTGTTCTTTTTAATTATACATGACAGTAGAATGTATTTTGACATATTATACATACATGGAGTATAATGCCCCATTTTTGTGGTTGTAGATGATATGGAGTTACACTGGTTGTGTATTCATATATGAACATAGGAAAGTTATGTCTGACTCATTCTACTGTCTTTCCCCACTTATTGGACTTAAATCCAAACTTATTCAGCTTGACTTTCTTCAATATCTTGAGGAAGGACTCCTCAGAAAAGCACCAGGAGATGCTGGCCTGGGATGTCAGATATAAGAGGTGGTAAGAAATGAGCTTGGAAATGTACATCTTGACCAGGCCAGGAGGAAATGATATAAGATACTAAGGAATTTGAACTTTATTCTACCTTCTACATAAAGCCACTAGATTTTAGACAAGGGAATAACACTATCCAATTTGCATTTTATAAGGATCATCCTGGCAGAGGTGTAGATGATGAACTGGAGGGTGGCCAGGTTGAGGTAGAGGAACTAGTTGAAAGGTAGTGTCAGCCATCCAGGAGGTAATTGTGAAAGTCTGACTAACACTATGGCCACAGGAATGGGGAGGAGGGGCTAAACGAGAGAACATATTTAGAAAACAGAATTGACAGGTTCATGACTAATTGTATCTCAGGGTAAAAGAGAGCAGGATGTCCTTGAAGTCTTCCAGTTTTCTGACCTTGATAATTGGCAGATGATGGTGATGTGCATCCTGACAGGGAACAGAAGGGTAGAACAGGGGAAGAGGTTTAGTTTGGGGATCCAGGGGAGTCCACTTGGAAATTCAGGTGCAGGGTTCGTGAAAAGCTCTGGGCTAAATATGAAAAGTTGAGAGTCACTGGAATACCGCATCAGTTGAAGGCATAGGATTGGCTGGGGCACTGAGAGGAAATGCATAGGGTGAGAAGAAAGGAAAATGAGCAGGAGGCTGAATCCTGGGAACATCAACCTGTAAGAGATAAACAGTAAATAAGAACACCAAGAAAGAAGAAAGAGAGGGAAGGAAGAACCAAGGTGGGGTAAGGAGAGAATATGATCCACTCAACATTAAATGCTAGAAAAACAGAAAAAAAATGACAGAAATGATAAGGAAACTATCCATCACATTTGAGAATTTGAAGGTAATTATAACCTCAGGACTGCAATTTCAGTGAAGAGGTCGATTGGTGTCAGATTATGGTTGGTTGAATTGGAGAACCAACATAGGGAAATGTGGGTAGGGAATGCCCAGACTCTTCCAAGGGATTTAGCTTTGAAAGGAGAGAGCAGGACAGTAATTAAAGGGCAGAGGTCTTCAGAAAGGCTATTTGCTTTACATTGGAAGACACTTTAGAAGAGCAGGAGAGCTTATTTACGTGCCAAGGGGGAGCCAGAAAAAGGGAGAAAGAGGGAGAAACATCACAGGATTTTTAGCAAGATTGTTAAGGGGACAGGGGGACAAGGGATATAGATCAGGGCCACTGGAATAGGCCCCCTAATATTTTCTTATCCTAGTTTATTTGCCTTCAACTGGAGAATATCCCTGAGACACAATTTTAAGGATAGATTCAGAAAATGGATAAAGAACACTTCTTACATATTTTTGTACTCCCATCACTGTTTATCAGAGATGGCAGGTATCCCTACAATTTTTTTAATTCATTAAATCATTCCTCTGATCAATAATCAAGACCATTAGATTGTTTGTAGGGAATAAAAACAGCAACTCATTCAAGCCATTCAGAATCTAGCTTAAATCCTGGTCTCCAGCTTTCACTGCAGCTCCCTCTCCAATCAGGCTGCCATGTTGGCTTGTCTACACATGGGGGCCTGGCTCATCCTGCTGTCTTTGTACTGTTCCTGCCCCACCGCAATATTATCCCCTTTATACAGACAGGGAGACTGAGGATAAAATTCCCATCTGTTGTGGCCTATCAGATCTCTTATATTTTGCTTTCTGCCTGTCTCTTCAATTGCATTGACAGCCAGGCTTCCCCACACTTTCTCCTGTTCCTGGTACAAGCAAGTACTTTTCTACCTCCAGACATTTGCCTGACTGTAACTGCTGAATGGAATGCTCCTTCATGAGCACTTTTTTGAGCGTGGTTGTTTCATATCCTGCAGGTCTCAGCCTACGCATTACTTCATCTCAACTGATGTAGCCCCCAGATCCCAATAGGAGCAAGCCTAATGCACTTCTAACTTTCTTCAAAGCATTGAAAACAATCTGTATTTATTTTATTTACTTTTGTTCACCGCCCTTCCTTTTCCTCCCAACAAAATGGGAGTTCCAGGAGGGCTGGAACCCCCCGCACCTGGTTTTGCCTCCTGGTCCCTACTTCTAGTCAACAGTACTTGACCAGAGTTTTAAGACTATGGTTCACGAATAAAAAAGCTTTGCCAGTTTTTCAAAACACAGTTTAAATTGCAACTGTGTAGTGAAAACAAATAATGGATGGAATATATTGAGCACTTTATTCCAACATACTTTTATTCCAACATATGCTTTATTCCAACATACACAATACTATATTATTTTATTTAATAAGAACCCTCCATTTATCTCTCATAGCCCATAAAATAATTATAAGCCAGGCAAACACACTCACAAGTGTGTTTTTAAGTCACAAGTTAGTCTCTTGCTTTGTTATTTAACATTTCACACACACCACTCTTTTTGTACCAATGATATAATTAGTGATTCCCCCCATAGTCCCATAGTCCAGTGTCAAAACACATAGAGAGTTCAAGATATGCTGCTATTGAAGGTCCCTCCAGGGAGATAATATAATAAGAATGTCAAGTTGTCTTTATTACATCAAGACAGACACAGCCAGACATTAGTTAAAGCAAAAAAAACACCAGATTTTATTTAGTAACTACAGACAGGAGGGTAAAGAGCTGAGTTCATTCAGACTTCTAGAGAACCGAGATCTAGGTCTTTTATTAAAGAGAAAATGAGGGAGTAGGGGGAGATGAACAGTAAGGGCTTGACAAGAGTTGGGGAATTGAAAAATTACCAAAAGTAGGAAGAAGGGGTGGTCATGTGAAACCCATCTAGGTTTGCTAACTGGTACTCATAGAAGTTGGGCTCCTACCCTCCCCCAGGTACCAGGAACTTATCTTCAAGTAAGGGCTGGAACAAGCTGTAATTCTTTTGCCAGCCTTCAGTTTTCTCAGGCAGGCATTTTAAGAGGGACTAGAATGTGTCCTTGAGTTGTTTAGTGTTTATTCAGATCTTTGCAGGCCAAGGTTGAGGCCTAGCCCAAAAGAGGGCTAAAGGATCCTGATTAGAGTTTGGTTAAGGAGAGAATATTTGTCAATTATAAACTTGGGATAAAAAAAAAAATCTAATTCAATTTGCAAATGGACTAACCCCATCTACCTACAAAAATGTCAAAAATAGTTACAACACAATTTTGGCTTTGAGGTTGAGATATGCAGTTCAACTCCCAGAAGAATTTACTAAAATCTTAACTTTCTAGAAAGAATCGTCTATTCTGTTAAAAAAATAAATAAATAAATAAAAAGCCTATAAAACAAGTTATTTTACACCACACTGTGAACCCATAAGAAAGGGTTCCTAGCATTAAGTGCTAGCTGTTGGGTTTGGAAATGTCTGCTTTGCAGTGTTATGGAGTCTGAAGCAGGAGCCCTATAGTGTTGATAAAGATCTCAGGAGCCCCTTCACACAAAGTCCAGGCAGTGGTTTGGGGAAGCTGGAATCTACAGTGTTAGTGACTGAAGCTACAAGGATTCTCCCAGATTCTTCTAGATGTTTCTGCTATCTGGAAATTCTCTTCCACACCTCACTGTAGGTTTCAGTTATAACCTACTCCTTTAGGTTTGTGGCTCAGATCAAAAAAAGCCCCCTGGACTCAAAGGAGTCCTCCCTTCATTATAAAAGATGACATGGGGTAATCTGTTCTGTTTATTCAACCTGGGTAGGGCCCTGCCCAAGGCTGGCAGTAAGCATGGAGTCCCCAAGGACTTTTATCTCTAGCACTCTACTCCTCAGAGCCATGAGAGTCATTTCTAAAATCATCTCAGGCTCTGAGTACACCTAGGAGTAATTTCCTTTTTTGGGTCCCACCCTGGAGCAGATGTGTGCATTTAGGAAAATGTCACCCAACCTGTCTCTCCCTGCCTGACAGGTGAGCTGGAAGCTCCTGTCCGACTGGGTGTTTCCTTGGGGACAGTTTCCCTTCTATGAGAGAGGGTGTTTTCTCTTAATTAGATCTTAAATTCTACAGGCCCAACTGTTCATTGCAATAGAATCTGGGTGATGCTGTATTTTACCAAAGCCTGTTTTCAGCTTCATCTGTGCCAGAGAGGTAATTGAATGCCATGGTTCTAATGACACATTTTCCATTCCAGTTGCTTAAAGTTCCTTTTCTGATAAATAGTTTAGTAATTATCTCTTTGGGTCACCACCTGCCCCCCCCCCCCCCCCCGGGGGATTGGTCTGCTGGGCTGACCTGTCCTGTTCATGTCATATTAGAGGCCCTGTAAATTAGGAAGAACTCCTGCCATCTCCAGTCATATTATGATGTAGCTTCATTATTTATGAAAGTGGAATGTGATTGTCTTTTCTCGCTTTAAATTAGTGAGAGGACAAGGCACCAACAGGGTAGCATCAAAGTGCCAGCTTTTCAAAGTTCTTAAGTGTACAACATTACGGACTATAGATCAGGTAAGAGGAAATGAGACAAAATGTAGGGTAGGGTCATGACCTTCCAGGGCTGTCCACAGAAGAGACAAGGTCTGGTATTCACTCAAAGGCTCAAATTTAGATTCTAATAGTATCTCCAAGGGAGATCATTTAAAATACACCATAATGTTGTTGGGGACATAGCTCACAATTGGGAACTTGCCTAGTATGCACGAGGCCCTGGGATTAAACCCTAGTACCGCAAGCTAACAAAGAAGCCACTCGCAATCCTGCCTTGGGAGCTGCTTTATTTAGTTGTTCTTTTACAACAAAAGTCTGATCCTTAAAAAAATCTCTAAGAGATGCTGGTTCAGGGTCCCGTCAGCCGCGGGAAACAGGGTGAAAGAGTGATTTGGGAAGGCAGGTTTGGACTACAGGAAATTCGGGAACCACTCCAAAGCCTCCGCCATTTGCTCCCAGAGCCGCGGCGGGAGCCGGGTCGTGGGAGGTGCTAGAGATCAGCCGGGGCAGCTGACGTCACAGCCCCTCCACTACCTGAAGCAGAGCGTGGGCAGCACGGGGGCGGGGCCGCGGCGGCTCGGGGGCGGGGCGCGGGCTGCAGGAAGGAAATACGCAGGCTGGCTGACTAGGGTTGGCTCCTGCTGGAGGCGGTGTCGGGCTCCGCCGGAACTCCAGGGTTGACCTCGGCCAACTGCTCCTGCAGCGCGCGAGGGCTGTGGCTTCTTGCGGTTCCGACCACCGGAAGGACCGGCCTCTGCGCTGCTGGGAACTGCCCGAGGCCAAGCCGTTGCGGCTGCAAACGGATCCATTTTTTGCTTCCCCCTTTTTTTTTTTTTTTCCTAAATGGGTTTGCTCTCAGGGGCACTTGGGCACTGAGGCACATCCCAGCCCTATTTTGTATTTTATTTAGAGAAGGGTCTTACTGAGTTGCTTAGCACCTCGCCATTGCTGAGGCTGGCTTTGAACTCGCGATCTTACTGTCTCAGCTTCCCGAGCCGCTGTGATTACAACTTCTTTTTTTTTTCCCCCTTGGTTCATCCGGAAAAGCGAAAGGTGCAGAAGCAAAGCGACGGATACATGCATCTACTGTGTCCCTACACGTGCGTGGTCCCAAGGGCTCGTGTTGTTTCCTGGTACCCACGGTTTCAGGGCATACCAGTGTGTGGGGGGAATTCTCCCCAAAGTGAAAAGTAGTTGTTTAGCCATTTCCAAGCTTGTACTTTGGGGGAAAGGTCCTCATACAGTAATGTTTCTTTCCGCACCCCGTGGCTTAGAGTTTGACAGAACCTGGCTCCCCAGAGTTCTGGATGCCTGCTGGGAGCAGTTTCCAGACACTGCCAATTTCGCCTATATTGAATGCCCTGCATCCTGATTTTTGTGTCTCATAGATCCTTGACTCAGTGAGACAGTCTTTAAGGTTTAGCTGAATGCCACAGCCCGGCCTCTTGATGCAGTCTGAATCCAGCAGGTGTGAAGAGGAGACCCCATCCCTCTTGTGGGGTTTGGATCCTATATTTCTAGCCTTTGCAAAACTCTACATCAGGGATATCTTGGGCATGAAGGAATCCCGTCAAGTGCCAGGTATGTGACTGGTCAGCCAGATGGATCCCTGTGTTGCATCTGTACCCTCTTTCCCAAAAGTTGCAGAAAGCAGAGGCTTAGGTGCTTTAAAGAGAATCCTCTCTGCTTAGAACTTGACCTAGTTTGGACCTTGGAATGAGTTAAAGCCGTCTCAAATTAAATTAAAAAAAAAAAAAAAGATTGCCTGGGGAAGTTACCTTTGTACTAAGGAAGCTTTTTGCCTGTGTTCAAGGTCTTCCATATTTAAAAATACTCAGTTGTCTTTCTTTGGATCTGCCCTTGGTGTTAAATATCATCAAGCCAGTTGTTCCTAGGCCTCTTGTGTCACCTGCCTTGGTGAGTGACCCACCTTCTGTAAATCTTAGATTTCTTCTTTGTAAAAATGATTATCAACCATGATTGATCTTGTGGGAGTTTGTTTTGTTTTGAATTAATCAGAATCAAAGAACTATGAACTCCATGGGGTAAGGACATCATCTGTCTTGTTCACCTATGTAATCACAGTGCTTTAAGCAGTGCCTGGCATGTAGTGAGGGAGCCCTCAAGAAAAGGCAATTGAAACAACAAATTACACATATAAAGATAAATAAAAGTTGTTCATTAGGCCAGGGGCTGTGGTGCACTCTTGTAATCCCAGCAATTTGGAAAGGTGAGGCAGAGGATTGCAAGTTCAAGGGCAGCCTGGGCAATTTAGTGAGATCCTGTCACAAAATTAAAAGGGCTAGGGATGTAGTGGAGTGCCCCTGGGTTCAAGCTTCAGTACCTCAAAATAAAATTTGGTGGAGTAATGGCTACTACAAAGGCTTATCATACCTAAAAGTACAACAAATAGAGTTTGGGGTAAATTTGAATAACTGGAGTAGCTGTGGGTGTGTCTTCACATGTTTACTGTGACAGTGGTCCATTTTATGCTTTGAATAAAGTCCTTGCTGCTCTGCCACTGCAAATTATTTTTAAAATTAACATATTTGTTTCCCTTTGTCTCTCCCTGCTACTCTCTAATCTCTCTGCCTCCCTAATCTCAGAGGAAACTTCCCCATTTTAGGCAGATTTATCTGTCCTTGAGTACACAACCACCATCCCAAGGAAGTGAAGTAATTCAGACTTTGGGAATGGTACCAGAAGATCTCAGAATTTACTGTCTCCCAAATTAACAAGTGAATTACAACTTCTACAGAGAACACGCAGAATGTAGCTTTTGAATTCCTTCTTTAAAAGCCCCCTATTCCTGCTGTTGAGCAGAATCACACAGCCTTTGGGACAGGAGTTATCTGTGTTTCTCCTTTATTAGCAGAGCAATAAACCTCTTTCCTTTTTCTCAAAACTGTCCTTGGGGCTGGGGTTGTGGCTCAGTGGTAGAGTGCTCACCTAGCACGCCAAAGGCGCTGGCTTCAATCCTCAGCACCACATAAAAATAAATAAATAAAATAAAGGTATTGTGTCCAACTACAACTAAAAAAAAAAAATTAAAAAACAAACTGTGTCCTTGTAATTGGTTTGGCATCAGGGACAAGGACCAAGCTTCGAAAACAATATGAGAAGTTTGGTTATACACTTTTTTTTTTTTTTTTTTTTTGGTGCTGGGGATTGAACCCAGGGTTAGTGCATGCCAGGCAGGCACTCTGCCAACTGAGCTATATCCCTAGCCCTCAGTTATACTCTTTTTGCTATTTTGAGTGAAGCTTTCCAATCAGTAGCTTTTTAAATATCAGGCTATGTGCCAGAAATGGTCAATGATCTTGAGTATCCACAGGTTTAAGTGGGTGAACTTTTATGTGATTCCACTTATATGTACAAATACATCTGAATGGATTTAACACTGAAGCCTTTTGTACAAATTTTTTTTCACCACACCTTTATTTCCTAATTATTGTTGGACATGGTCTGGTTTTTTCCTTGGAAGGTAGCCAGCCTCCCCCGTAGTTTTCCGCTTTCCAGAACAATCTGGTATTCTTTATAGCTCATCTCTAAAGGAAGAAATTCATTCACACCAAATGCTAGCCTTGTTTATGAGCAAGCAAGTATCAGGGATATCGTAGAGGCTTCACTTTTCCTGTGGGCAAAGGATTTTATGATGTACTAAAAACAAACAAATAAAATACTAGTACTGATTTTTGCTCCATTACTGGTAAGAGTGTTTCAGATGCATTTTGTTTTTGTTTTTGTGGTGCTGGTACAGAAAAAAGTGAGAGAGAGAGAGAGAGAGAGACAACTTGAGACTTTATAAAATTTAGAAATGTTTAAACAGCAGAGAATATCTTAAAATAACAAAGGTTAACCAAAAAAATGATAAAACATGAATCATGTGTGTTCTGTAATAAAGAATGTGACTGGCCTTTGTCCTTGATCCTGGGAGGTAACCTTTAAATCCTTGGAATTCCCTGAGTGATGAAATGTCTTTGTTGTGGATGGTAGGCCCTTGGACCACACCTGCTGTGCTTATAGTTGCAGGATGGGGCTGTCTGTATTCAAAGAGCGTCCTTACTATTAGAGGGTTGGGGTTTGGAGCCAGGTCCATCAGCCTGACCCCTCAGAGGTCAAGTTCAGTCATATGTCTAATGAATCAATCATGCCTACATTATGAAAGCCCAATAAAAATTCTGGAGTTTTCCTTGGAAGGTAGCCAGCCTCCCCCGTAGTTTTCTGCTTTCCTGAACAATCTGGTATGCTGAGGCTTAGATGAGCTTTCCTGGCTAGTGATCTTATATTGATATGTCAGAGGATGATGTGTACTGGAGATATAGAAGCTTCACATTTGGACCTTCCCAAACCTTACTCTTTGCTATCTCTTCATTTAACTGGTGCTAAACTGTACTCCTAAGTATAACATCTTTCTAAGTTCCAGCAAATTACCAAACCTGAGGGATTCATGGGAATCCCTAGATTTATAGCCAGTTGGTCAGAATGCAGATGGTCAGAGGATTCCCTCAAAACTTGGGGCTAGTGCCTGAAGTGAGAGCAGTCTTGTAAGGGTTTGTATCCTAAACCTGTGAAATTTAACCTGGCTGGAGACTTAGTGTTAGAATTGCATTGCAAAATGTCATCTCCCTAAATCTGTGAATTTAGGGTTGAACTTATAAAAATATTGTAAAGTTTCTATGGTGGTGGTAATGCTTAGGTTTGGGGGAGTTTCTGCATTAAAAAAAAAAAAAAACAATTAAAAATAATAGCTCATAACATGAAAAAAAGGTCTTTGTTTCAAATGTCCCTATAATGTCAAATTTCAAAGATTAGACAAATAACAGCTTTGTTTTTCTTCTGCTCTTATATCATACACAACACAGAAGATTTCTCAGATCCCAAAAGATGTGAGGTTTTCTCCCCATCAGAAAGCAAGCAGCAGGTTCTGCCATGGAACCAGCTGGGCATCCTATAGTCCAATTTTTTTTTTTTTTTTTTTTTTTTGGTACGATGGATTGAACTCAAGGGCATTTGGCCACTGAGCCACATCCTCAGTCCTATTTTTTGTATTTTATTTAGAACAGGATCTCATTGAGTTGCTTAACACCTTGCTTTTGCTGAGGCTGGCTTTTAACTTGTGATTCTCTTAAGTTTTGATGTTATCTACCTGGAGATAGTGTCAGATCCCACCGGTTGAGGGTTCTGTCCCCAAGACTTCCCCTGCACAACTTCTGATGCCAGTTGCAAGTCCTGGGATGTTTTTATCTGTTCTTCTGACAAAGTGGCTATAAATTAGTGTTTCCACAACCCCTTCTTCAGGTTCAACTAATTTGCTTGAACAGCTCTTAGAACTCAGGGAACACTTATATTTACTGGGTGACTATAAAGGACATTCTAAAGGATGGAGATGAAGAAATGCATAGTTAAGTTATGAGAGAAGTTCTGCTGAGCTTCCACGCCCTCTCCAGATGTGCTGCCCTCCAGGAATCTCCACTGTTAAACTACCTAGAAGCTCTGAAAACCTTATCTTATGGCAAATATCTTATTGGAGACTTATTTGCATAGGCATAATGGGAGCATGGATAACTGGAGAAATATGATTGGACAATAAGGATAGGATGTAATGCTAAGAGACTAGGTGGGGAGACCCAGCAAGGACCTTCTGTTTAGATTCTTCTTGGCCTCTCTATCCAGTATCTTGCCTCCACTGTATGTGGCAGGACCCCTTTGAAATGAGGAAGGTCTTAAGACCTACTATTGGACAAAGTAGGTCAGAGAATTCCTTTTGGCCATCTAAAGCAAGGGAAAACCAAAACCAATCCCTCATAGATAGCCAGGTACGACTGTATTTATAAGGATTATATTAAATGAATCTATATTTTAAAAGTATTTTATTAGTCATTTTATTGTTGTCATATTTCAATAAGAGCAATTATACATCAGTAAAATAACAGTTAATCTGAAAATAGATCCATCAAAAGTATCTTTTAAGAGAAAAAAATAGGCAAATAAGTTGCTGTGGTCATGGGTGTTCAGGGTCTGCTGTTTGAAATCTATTGGTGACCCCAGGTCCCTCAGTCGTCACAGCTTGACCTTTCTCCTCTCAAGGGTGTGAGGCTCCAGGGATCCCCTGGTTTTTGTAGGCCTCTGTAGGCTGTATGTGGATCATCAGGAGCAAGGGGACCCCTTGGAAAAGGCTGGAGCATGAACTTGGTGTCAGCTAGCATTTGTCTGTTGTGATCATTTTCCTAGCCTGTTGGGCTTTCTCTCACTTGACAGGGCTGTCATCCAGCTCCCTTGAGCTCTCTTCTCATAGGAGAGCTCTCACTCTGATGGAAGGAAGTGGTTCTCTAATTCTTTTTCTGTGTCCTTGGCCCTCTTCTTATAGAGGCCATGCATCTCTATTTGTGTGGTTCATGTTTCCGTGTACTTTGAGACATTTCTTCTGTCTTTGTAAGCAATGTATTTCCTCCTCAGTGAATTTTCTCAGAGTTTTAAATGCAAACCATGTGTTATTTTCTTATACAGCTGTTGTCTTTTGTCCTGATTCTCATAAGTTTTTTTTTCTTGCATCAATCCTTGGAGACGCAACATTTTTTGTTGCATCCTCAAGTGACTATATATCTTTTCAAAGGCAAGCCATTGTCAATTCACGAGGTAAAAGTTTATGGGGCCCACATCTGTCTTTTTTCAAAGAAGTCTACCGTGTCCTTAAGAAAAGAACTGTTCAGATTTTTATCAAGTGTTACCAGATACAGAGTTTGTAACATCAGAGGAGAGGCAACTTGGGGACATCTTTGGCTTGTGTCACTAGTCCAGTCACCTCATCATCTTTTCCATAGACTTCAATCTAGGCAAAGCACTTTTTGTCTAGCTCTTTCCCCCATCTTAAAGGTCTTAAAATTTCATGGTTTTTCTGTGGATCCACTTTGTTCCCATTCAACCCAAATATTCCTTGATAGGGGTGACTCTCCTTTTGGGGAGACTCAGGCTTCTTCCCTTGTGTGACTGCCATTTTCAGCTCATGGCTTCCAAAGCTACCCTGGGGATGATCTCCCATCCACCAAGTTCATTTTTAGAAGTTGCCCTTTGCAGACAGAGAGGGGTCTGCTTTGGGCTAAATTTACTCTGTTTTCTTTCTTTAGACAAATATCTCATTCTCTTAGTGCCTCTGGCAGGCTAAGGCTCAGGGGCTCCTGTCTATACCTGGGACTCTGCCATGAGTGACTCATCTCTAATCATCCTAAAGGGGAACAAGAGAACCACCCACAGGGGACAGTTTGGATTCAGGCCACAGGTCCCACTGTGGCTTGAAATCCATAGGCTCTGACCAAACTTGGTGGGAAGGGAAGGAGATGGCCAGATGCATGAAGTGACCATGACTTCTTTGTTTACATTATATGCATTTATTTAAAAAGGAAACGGCCAAAACTGGATGCAGTGACACATACCTGTAATCCCAGTGATTCAGGAGGCAGAGGCAAGAGGATCACAAGTTGAGGGCCAGCCTGGGCAGTTTAGCAGGCTCTAAGCAACTTAGCAAGACCCCATCTCAAAATCAACAAAAAGGCTAGCATATAGCTCAGTGTAAAGTGCTGCTGGATTCAATCCCCAGTGCCAAAAAGAAAAAAGAAAGAAAGAAATGGCCATTTAAAAGTTTATAACCTGTTTCTGAAAATAAACTATTAGCTACCAGTAAGAGAGGCCAGAGAGGAGGTCAGTCAGGACCCTTTGTGCAGGTGGCAGGAACACAGTGTTTAAGCTACAGTGGAAAGCTCAGGTAAGAATATGAGGGCCCCAGAAAGAGGTGCTGCACAAGGCAGGAGCTTTGGGACTTCAGATCAGCGTCAGGGACTCAGGTAGGGTCCCTCTGTCTGCCTCTGTCACCAGGTCTGAGAAAGGCTGTGGGTTTGGTTGGGTGGGTTCCCCAGTCAGGTTTCTCCCCTGGCAGAACTTTGACTGACAGCATCTGTAGTTTGGGTTTTGAAAACAGAGTTTTAAAAAGAGAGGTTTTTGAATTATAATCTGCTGGCCCCAAAGAGTATTTTTTTATAACCTATGTGTCATCTCCTTTTTTTTTTTTTTTTACAAAAGGAAAAAAAAAAGGGCTCTGGCCAGTTCACAGAAATGATGACTGGTTTCTTAGAAAAGCACTGGTTTAAAAAAGCCCAGAAGCCTTTCTCATGGTTTCCTTTCTCTTTCTCAAAGTGCAGTCCTGTGTGGGTCCCATCAGATGCCGGCTGTTGGTAGGCCCTTGTGAGCCTTCTTCACGAAGGTACATTTCTTTCTTTCTTTTTTTTTTAAATTTATACATAACAGCAGATTGCATTACAATTCTTATTACATATATAGAGCACAATTTTTCATATCTCTGGTTGTATACATAGTATATTCACACCAATTCATGTCTTTATACATGTACATTTCATAATCACAATGGAAAGCAAATTCACCAAATCTAGTTGGGCAACATCAGTTTTTTTCCACACTCCAGACTTCTTTAAAGCCAAGCTTTCTGCCTCTGACCCTTGAGGAAAAGACCTTTAATTTTCTTGTAACTTGCCATTTGGCAAGGACTGTTTGTTTTTCTTTTTGCAGGGGAGGGGGGGTGGCTACCAGGGATTGAACTCAGGGGCACTTGACCACTGAGCCACTTCACAAGCCCTATTTTGTATTTTATTTAGAGACAGGGTCTCACTGAGTCGCTTAGCACCTCACTTTTGCGGGGGTTGGTTTTGAACTCGTGATCCTCCTGCCTCAGCCTCCTGAGCCATTAGGAATATAGGCATGCGTGGCAACTGTTTCTTAAGATTAGAATTTCAGCAAATAGCATACCACAGTGTTTTGACATCCCCACACCCTCCCTCAACAGACATTTAATGAAGCAGAAAATGTAATCATATATTATATGAACTTTGCCTCTTTTTTAATTTTAGGTATATTTTTGTACAATGGCCATCCAATAAAACAGGTAGATATTCTGGGGACCGTCGTTGGAATGAGAGAAAAAGATGCTTTCTACAGTTATGCAGGTAAGAACAATGATGTCTGAAATCAAGTTTATGTAGAAGGTCCTCACTTAGCTAAAAATTGAATTTTAAGCAGGTGCAGCCTTTCAGAGCATCGGGAGCCAGTTCACAAAGCCCATTCCTCTGCTGGGAGCTCTTGAAGCCCCACATGTAGACTGAGTGAAGAATGAGTTAGGAATGATACTGAGGAATACTATAAAGGGACCACTGCTAGGGAGCCAGAAGGTAGGAAAAATAACAGAGCAGTCTAGGATTACTGATTGACAGGGAGGACACTGATACCTATAGGCATAGCTAAAAATAACAAAGGACAGTTGTATGGATACAGATAAAGATGTAGATCTCTATTTTTTTTAAGTACCAGAAACTGAACTCTGAACTCAGGGACACTTAACCACTGAACCACATCCCCACCCCGCCCCTGTTTTTTTTTTGTAAATTATTTTGAGACAGGGTCTCACTAAGTTGTTTAGGCTGGCTTTGAACTTGTGATCTTCATGCCTCAGCCTCCCAGTTGCTGGGATTATAGGCATGTGCTATAGTGCCTGGCCAATATATGTTTATAGTGATACCTTAAAAAGAAAAAACCAGATTAAAAAGTAGACCTTTTAAGAAGACAGAGAGGTGTAAAAATAACTTCAAAAGATTTATATCCAGAACAGTTAAAAACAAAAAATATTCTGGTACTCAAAGGATAAACATCCACTATCAGAAAAGTTCCTTTCACTCACATGATGAAACAACCACTGTGGAAATCAGTATGGAGGTTCCTCAAAGACTAGGAATGAAACCACCACATGACCCAGCAATACCATTCCTTGGTGTTTATTCTAAAGATTTAAAGATTTCATCACTGTAGTGATCATGCATACCCATGTTTATAGTGCACAATTCACAATAGTCAGACTATGGAACTAATGTAGGTGTCTGTCAGTGGATGAATGAAAGAAGAAAATGTGGTATATATTCAAAATGCAGTCTTATTCAGCCATAAAAGAGAATGAAATTATGATATTTTCAGGAAAATGGATTGAATTTGTGAACATTATGTTAAGTGAAATAAGCCAAACTCAGAAAGTCAAGGGTCAAATATTTTCTCTCATTTGTGGAAGTTAGAGAGGAAAAGGAAAAGAAAGGGGTTGGGGGGTGCTCATGAAAATCGAAGGGAGATTGTCAAGACACGACTAAATTGGTCAGGGTCACTCCAAGTGAATTTGGGGACTAAATAAAGACACAGACACAGAAACTACCTTTTCTTTGGGTTCAGTAACTGTTCCTCAGCTGCAGCTCCACCAAGGGGGACAAGGCAGGCAAGAAAGAGAAAAAGCACGCCTGGGACCTGGATTTTATTGGGGAGAAGCCATTCAAATGAGGCAAGGGGTCAGGTTTCAGGGGGTTGAGTCTAGCTTCGGGATGTCTGCTGTCTGAAGATTGACTGACATCTTGGAAGGTCACACCCATCTCACGTGCTGTGTGATGACCAAAGGCAGAGCAAGCAAAAGGGACAACTGTGTGCACAGCACAGACAGAGCAGCATCGTAAGTCCAGTCTGCTTCGTGCGTTCAAAATGCTCCCAGCTCACACAGCCCATGGCTGGCTCGCCACAGGAGATCAGTAGAACAGAGGAAAGGGACCAGAGGGAGGAAGGAGGAGAGAGAAAGGGGAAATACTGGGGAATGATATTGGCCAAATTATACTGTTATTTTGTGTGCATGTACAAATACGTAACAATGAATCCTACTGTTATGTACAACTATATAGTGAACCAATAAAAAAGAAAAAAGGAAAAAAAATAAATAAAGGGTTTCTGTATTATGGATCAGAGAATTGCTAGAATATGATTTTAGAGTAGTGGGTCTTGATTTTTTTGAGTTTTATTTGAGCATTATAATACATTGCCTTATACAACTCCAAGAGTCTCTGTAGTCGAGAGGCTTTGTTAGATATTTGGTGAGAAGCTTGACTTGAATTCCAAACCTTTGTTGTAATTGACTTTTTGTGGTATTATCTTGGATTTGCATTCTTCTTTTTATATATATATATATATTTTTTTTTAATATATATATTTTAGTTGTAGTTGGACACAATACCTTCATTTTACTCATTTATTTTTTACATGGTGCTGAGGATTAAACCCAGCACCTTGCACGTGCTAGGCAAGCGCTCTGTCGCTGAGCCACAACCCCAGCTTGGATTTGCATTCTTGCTGTACTTCAGGAATAATAGAAGGTAATCAAACTTTGTGACCAAGAACATTTATTGGCAGTCTATACATGATTGATCATTTGTAGATACAATGTCATTGCATTTCCTCAACATTTACTCTTTTTCCTGAAGACAATAGTCTCATGCATATTAAAATAGCACATGAGAGAGGAGATTTTGCTTGTCTTTCGCTTTTTTCCCCAGCATATATAAATTTTTAAATCAGCAATAGATCATTCTGTCAGGCACAACAACCATATGGAACCTGTTCTCTGTTTCATTTTATCAAAGACCCTGGTCCTGGTTTTCTCCAAGACAACAAACATTTACTAAGTTCCTCAGTCCACTCAGCTGTGGACTATGATACAATAAAGTGCTTCCTCTCTTGATACCAATGAGGAAATAATAGTGTCTTTAAGTTTACAAAGCACCTTCATTCATCTTTTCATGTTATTCTCTCCCTCATCTTTTGAAATAGAAAGGACAGCTTTTATTTCCATTTTGTAGTGAGAAAACTAAGGCTCAGTAACTTGTTCAAGGCTCTGCTGATGGAGGTTTGTGGGTCCAATCTGCTGTGCACTGACCCCAGTGTGCTCTGCAATTTGCTTATAAGTTGGATTGCCTCTTTCTCTCATCCTCTTCCTCCTCCAGCCTCCTGCCCCTAAATCAGCTAGATTTGATTTTTAGTTTTCTATTTTTTTAGATCAAATAAATGAGATTGTTGAGGACTTTAGTCCTGGTCTCAGAATTAGGCCCTTGACCTAAAGGGTCTTCACTTCATTCCTTTTCCCATTAAAAAAAAAAAAAAAAAAAATTGAAATGATGTTTGACTCTTCCCAAGAAGCCTTTCCCTCTGAGTGGGTGTCATGAGAGCACAACACATCTGTGGGCTGTGGGAACGTGGCAAGCGTCTGGATGTGGAAGCACTTGAGAGCAGAAATGCTTTTGCAACTTTGATTCTTTTTTTATGGGTTGTGTTTTGTTTGGCAACTTTAATTCTTGTGTGGCTTGTTCAAGTGGAGCACTGCTTCTCTCCCTTCTGTCCTCAGGCCCACTTTGGCTCTCTGGCCACCTGCCAGGCAGCCACTCCCTGCTATCCTGGGGCTTGCTCTCCCTGACTCACCGCAGGCCTGTGCTGGGGGTATTTCTGCCCACACTGACTCATTCCTGGGGAGGACACTGTGCCACACTGCCAGCATGCTCCTCTTCCAGGGCATTCAGTGGCAGGCCTTGGGGACTGTGGCATAGAGTCTGCTAGAAGAGGTCACAAGCCAGGGAAGGGAGGGTTTGGTAGCAGTGCTTGTGGTGTACAGAGCACCTGGCAACCACTCGAGCTCAAGACAAGACCAGAATGTAGAATAATACTCATCTGCTAATTCTTTGACTTTTCATTATAAATCAAGATTTTTCAATTGGCCAGAGAAATGGTGATCCTATAGGGGTCATACTTTTTTTTTTTCAACTCAAAATGTTTATCTCGATTTTTTTATTTTTTTGCTTCTTTTTGATATTTACTCATTAAAAAATAAAATTTAAAATGAAAAGATTTTAATGAAGTATATAAAATTCATGTAAAACACTATAAATTAAACAAAACAATGTTAGTGTTTTAGTGAACGTCTTTCCTGATATTCCTAGAGTGTTGCTAATGTTGAAGAAATCTAGAAATGCCTTATTTCCTTAGCACTATTACTTGCATGTTTTTCTCTTCTTAATGTTTTTGAAATTAGAATTATAATTAATGTATATATTGAATATGAGATTCCTTCTCCATACTCCAAAAGATGCTGCTCTTAGCATTTAATATCATAAAAATAATTTCTGTTAAAATACACTGTTTAATGCTTTATATAAGTTAGATTATTCATAAGATTTTAGGACATAAGATTTCTGCTTGGCAGGGAAGCATGTATATTTTTAATAGCAGTGATCATAGATTTCTCATAACTTTTTATTCTCTCTTTTTTTAAAAATATTTTTTAGTTGTCAATGGACCTTTATTTTACTTAGTCATAGTGGTGCCGAGAATCGAACCCAGGACTTCACACATGTTAGGCAAGCATGCTACCACTTAGCTCCACCCCCAGCCCATAACTTTTTATTTTCATATACTTATTCTAATTTATTTAACCAATTGCCTGTTTATAAACATTTAGTTATTTCCAGTTTTCAGTATTACAAACCATACTGCAGTGAGCAATAGATTTATACAAGATATATACATCCGTGTATTTGTTCTTTTTTTCCTCTTCAGTTTAATTTATTGGAAGTAATTGCCAAATCAATCATATGTGTGTATACACACACACTTACATACACATACACATTTCAAAATTTGATGAATTTCTCCAAGCTTGCTCTTTAGAAATTTAGTACTAACAGCATATGAGAATATCAGTATTTTAATATTTGTCAATCTAGTAATTGAGAGATTATTTAAACTTGCTTTTTAAAAAATGGTAACTAGTGAGTTTAGCACACTGACATATACTTATTGGGAAGTTTTATATTTTTTATATTTTCTACGAATTTGCTATTTTTTCCTCTTCTGGTCTTGGTCTTTTTCTTATTAATTTATATGAGCTCTTTACATATAAAGCACCAACCCTGTCATCTGGAAAATTGCTACCCATTACTGGCTTTTAGGTCAGCAAACATATCAGACTGTTTTTTCAAATGAGTTCTAATTTTTAGGTTCTGCTTTAAAAAGTGTTTCCTACCAGCTGGAAGCTCCGGTTGAAAGTGTTCACCCGTATCTTCTTATCTTAAGAAAAATTAACCAAATGAAACCCATCTGAGAAGTATTTACAGCATATTGCAACAGAGATTTAAGCTAGCAATAAAACATGTTTGCTTTATTTATATTTCTTCTATATATTACATATGTTTTTACAACAGACTACTTGATGATTTTTTTAAAAATCATGAGGCCCCCCTGAGCCCATATTTAACAACTTCTCTTCTGAATTTGTCAAAAATTAGTTAAAGAAAAATCGTCCATCTTCCCAAGCAAACATCCATATTTCTCTACAGTTACAAATCCAAATACCATGGAAATTGTCTGACTTTTCCCCCCACAATCAGGAATAAAATAAGTCAGACCAATATGGATTTTGTGACCAAGATATAATTATTTTATCTTATGGAAATAAAAGTCTGCCCTCTGGGACATGCTTGGCTTTCCTTACACCCCCTACAGGGGTAAGGGTGGGACAGCAGCCCTTCCACAAAGAGAAACCCAGGCCAAGTGATGTGGAATGCTTTGTTTTGGGAAGTCAGCATGCTAGTCAAAGAGAAGTGGTGACAGAGGCATTGCTCTGCATGCCCCTGACCACAGACCACGTGATGCTTTCTGCTTGCAGCAGGGCAAAAAAGGCTAATGTTGTGTGTGGGCAGTGATTGAGAGTTTTGCACGGGGCTTCCTGAGGATGCCACTTTTAGCAGAGAGGTGTAGACTAGACACAGCGCCCTTGAGGTAAAATAATCGAAATGTTGGATGCATCCCATTGGGATTGTGTGTTGTGCTCACGTGCACAGGCAAGCAGTTCATGCTGGTGTATGGCGAGAGATTGTTTCTAAAGATAGAGGGAGAGTTTGATAAGGGATTTGCCCCTGTCGGCTATTGAAAAATGTCATCTTTCAGTAAGGCTGAATGCTGTAATGACATGTGCACTCACCAGCTCTGCCCTCCTTGCTCCTCTGCCCGTTTACACTTCTCTTGCAGTGGACGACAGCACTGGAGTAATAAACTGTATCTGCTGGAAGAAGTCAAGCCGTCCTGAGTCTTCTTCAGGTAATTTTATTTGTCGTGTTCCTTTGCTTTTCAGCTAAGCAGTGGATTTTACTCAAAGCACCTCACTGGAGAATGGCTACAGGGCTAAATATTCACATTGATCTTCTGTGAATTACAGGGATGGACTTGAAGCACTGTATCCAGAGCTTTTGCTGCTCTGAAAACTGGCACCTTGGTCAAGGGCATGGCTTCTCTTTCTCCCAGCTTTTTGGTGCTCACTTCCTCCTAAACTGCAGGAATTAGAACGGATCCTGGGGGAATCAGTGATTTGTTTTTACACTGGTAGCTACTATGTAAGTCAAGACCAACGTTTTAAAGGCCCCTGCTCTTATGTGGTTGTCTCTCACTTCTATGCTACCATGATCTAGATTTTTTCAAATTTCTAACACAGTCAAACAAATGCCAGATAGAAATTCTTGTTGTTAAGATGAGATTCCTTTGGAAGATAGCCACTAAATAATATAAACTGCAAAACAACTTTAAAATTGTGTATTGAACACAGTGACTATAACTGAAATAACATTTATGGTGCTGCGGATCAAACCCAAGTCCTGTTGCTTGCTAAGAGAACGCTCTGTCACTGAGCTACACCCCCAGCTCTCTGGAATAATTTTTCCCCCATACCAGGGATTGAACCAGGGGCACTTATCCACTGAGCCACATCCCTAGCCCTTTTTTTTATATTTTATTAGAGACAGGGTCTCACTGAGTTGCTTAGGGCCTCACTAAGTTGCTAAAGCTAGGTTTGAACTCAACGATCCTCCTGCCTCAGCCTCCAAGCCGCTGCGATTACAGGTGTGCGCCACTGCACCTGGCTTCCTCTGGGATAATTTTTAAAGTTAAGTTCATAATATTTAAACTGCATCATGCTTTACTCGTGATCATTTTTGGCTTTAGAGAAGGTACAGAAACTGGCCTCTTGGTTTTCCTGTTTTACAACATGATTCAGCATGGTGCCCTGCACATGGGGCTGTTTAGTGACTTGTGCTATACATGTCAAGAGGTGTGTGATGCTTGCAGTGGCTTCTTCTTTCCTCCTTGCCAATAGGTGTCAAAATCTCAACTTCCTACTTTGACTCTACCAAGCAGTGGTGTGCTCATTTGCTTAGTTTCCTGATATAAATACATTTAGAATTTGGCCATCAGTTTCACGTAACTTTGGCATTTTCATTCCTAATTTGGGAACATCTAAATCAATGAGCTCTGCAGATAAATTTAAGGAGGATAACAGGTTTTTATGCAGATTATCTTTTAGGTAAAAAATAAACTTGTAAGACAATCAAATATCTGGATTTTCATGTATGTAGGGTATTAAGTTTGTTTTGTGATGTTACTACTTTGTATCTGAAACTGGGTAATTTATTTAAGAAGAAAACAAGTTTATTCTTCACAGTTCTAGAAGCTGGGGAATCTAAAATTTGTGTGCTGACAGGTTTTGACATCTGGTAAAGGCTAGTCCCCACTTTGAGGTGGCACCTTGAGTGCTGAGTCCTCCATGGGAGAGGAGCACGGTTCCTCCCATGGCAGAAGAGCAAACTAGAGAATCCTTTTGACAGTGGCATTAATCCAGTTCTGCTAATCTAACCCCATAGCCTAACCCTTCCCAGGCCCTCTCCCAACATGGGTTATGTTGCTGTTGTGGTTTGGATCAATGACCCCCAAAGACCAATGCATAAAAGCCTGATCCTGGTGCTGTGGACCATAAGCTGTGAGGCCAGGGGGAGGTCTTTAGGTCACTGGGGACATGCCCTCAAAGGGACTATGTACCCAGGTCTCTCCCTTGCTTTGTTTTTTGACCCAATGCATGATTGCTCACTCTGACATGCACTGCTCACCAGAAGTCAATGAGGCTGCCTGATCTTGCACGTGAAATTCCAGAACCATGAGCCAAAATAAACCTCTTTCCTTCATAAATGGTCTGTGTCAGGTATTTCCTCTGAGTGATGGGAAGCTGACTAATATAGTTGTAGTTTCTAACATGAATTTGGGAAGGGATCAAAAACATTCAAATCATAGCAGTATTGATATCATTTGTAGATTTATGGATGTTGTCACAATCTTTAATCAGAAGGTATATATTACTTGATTTTGATGGAGAGTCAGCAGACTTTCTCTGTAAAGGGCCAGACAATAAATACTTCCTACTTTGTGGACCATATACTTTAGGTCAAACTACTTAATACTGCCATTTTAATATAAAAGCAACCATAGATAATATATAACAATGGCACAACTGTGTCCCAATAAAACTTTATTTATAAAAGCAGGTTGTAAATGGATTTGGTCTATGGATGATGGTTTTAAATATTATTTTAGTTTTTAAAATTAACTCTAATAAGAAATGGCATCATCAGGAATATTATAATTCTTACATTTAGTAATTTTTAGATTAATAAAATGGCTAATGTAATACTAAGAATATTGAGAGTAAGTTTTTAAAAATATCTGTGAATAGCTGAATTGAGAGTAGCCTTAATTTGAAATTGCAAATAGAGAGGATAAGAGTATCCAGAGAAACCCTAAAAATGATTCTTATCATATTACCCATGAAGTGATGTTTTTAAATTGTCCCCAATTTGCCCATTCTCTCCTTTTAATTTAATTGCCCAAAGTTTAAAAGCTTTCCATTGGAAAGTGGCCAATGAAGACATTTTTTAAAACAAAATTTAGTCTAAGTCAAAATTAGTCATGTTCCACTTAATTAAAGCATAAGAATATAATGTTAGCTCCCATAAATGTCACATTGAATGTGCTTTGCTTATGAGCAAAGTTAAGAAAGCTTGGCCTTTAGTATTAGAATGTTAAAGGGGATTTATCGTTCAAGATGGAATAGACTATTTAAAATGAAATTCTGTCAGGCTCCAGCCGTCTCATTACATTCATTAAATTACACGCTGGAGCCTTCTCTTGGCAATTTGGCTCACCCTTGCAGTGAGAGCTGGGCCTCTTTTTCGCAGACCAACTGTCAGCCTGATAATTTCAGTGGTGCTATATGAAGCCTTTTTTTATTATGTCACCTATAATGTCTGTGTAATGGGCAATGAAATTTATAAATACTTCTAAAACTCAGCCCAAGAAGAAGGCGGCCTGGGGATAAAAAATAAATAAATAATGGGTGGAGCAGCCTTCTGGGAAGTTATTCTTGGATGTTTTCTGAAGAGAAACCCAGTAAGCTGAGCAACACTAATACCAAGTGTGTTTAATCTTCTAGGTGTTGGTTACTGCGTGTGCAAGGTCCCTGCTCTCCCTTGGTTTCCCTGGGTATGGCAAATGTGTCAAAATTAATGCCTCTGCTTGTTACAAAGTCACAGTTTCAAAATTGTTTTAGGTCAAAAAGCAGAAAAATTTGATTCAGAGACCAAAAGAGAGATTTGCTCCATTTTAGAAACATCATTAGAATACAAACCAGAAATAATATGACAGTAGAAATAAATCAGCATTTAGCAAATGTGGTTGCCTCAGGTAGATAACAGTATTTAAAAAGAGTTCACCTTGATTGCTGTCTTGTAGCTTACTCCGAACAACCCAAAGAAGACGGAGTTGTATATTTATCCCAATAAACACATTAAGCTCTCATAAGTCCCTGGCTGCTATCAAGAATGACAAGAGGGATGTTCTCACAAATCAAGATCTTTTCAAGGTGTTATACAGTAGAATGAAGTCCCCTAAACATAAAAAGGGAAACAATGGAGTGAGGAGAGTGCATGTAATAAACATCACTGATAATCCTTCCCTGAGATTTAATAGGAACTAACAAAAGCTGAAGAGATAAAGGGCAGATCTATAAAGAAATACAGAGAGGAGATAATCTCACATAAAAACACGGAGCCACTCTTGTGATTTAAAAGCAAAATAAAACTTCATGGAGTCATGATGTGTTGATTAAAGCACTAGAGGCCCCAGTGACTGAAGCCGGCGTCGGAGCCGTGAGGACGTGCACGTGCGTCACTGGTGACATCATGTCAAGGCAGAGTGGCTGGGGTTTGCCAGACTTTTTTCTGGCAAACATTCTGACAATATGCCATGAACTGTACATTGTTTGTACACTTTTTATCCAGTAATCCCCAAAGAAAATACTTTGTCTAGAGATCTGAATTATTATCACAAATACCATACATTAATTATTTCTGATATTCTGGCATTGTGTTAAGGGTTAAATTAGATCATACACAATACCTTGATGTATGAGGTACTCTACCATTATCCCCAGTTCATAACTGAAGAAACAAGAGATGTATGAGTGGAGAAGAAGAGACAGTGAGGTTAAGCAACCTGCCCAAGGTCACACAGCTAACAACAGGTAAACTGAGATTCAAGTCGGGTCTTTCTGACTCCAGGAGTCAAATGCTGACCTCTAACCTATATTGCCCCCCCTCAATGCTAGTGATACAAAAGTAATAAAAATGAGGGGCTGAGAATGTAGCTCAGTGGTAGAGTGCTTGCCTACTGTGCATGAGGCCCTGAGTTTAATCCACAGTTCCATCAAAATAAGAAATATTTTTAAAGGGAGGGGCTATTTAGTGAGACTAGTAAAATAAACTAGCATATCGGCAAGATAATGCTATATTGTTAATTAAAATGCTGAGTTCTGTAGATTGTGTGGATACACGAGACTAGAAGGAGCATTGGTACTGATTCATCTGACACTCTGCAGGACCATAGTGGCTGTCCTTGAAACTTGCAACTAAATCAGCCAGGGAGAATAATGCAGGACTGTCCTATTTGGAATTATGGTAGGCAGAAAATACAGTCCTTTTTTTTTGGTACCAAGACTGAACCCAGGGGTGCTTTAACCACTGAGCCACATCCCCAGCCCTTTTTTTGTATTTTATTTAGAGACAGGGTCTCTCTGAGTTGGCTAAGTTGCTGAGGCTGGCTTTGAACTCCCAATCCTCCTGCCTCAGCCTCCCCATTTGCCAGGATTACAGGTGTGCACCACCTCGCCTGGCAGAACATACAATCTTTTACACCAATCATCTCTGACTATGGAAAATATAGGAACCTCTTGGGATAGCAACAGAGAATAAAGGATCAGTGAGAAGGCTCTGCAGCCAGTGACTAAGCTGCAGCTTCATTTGGGCAAAAGTTGCTTGATCTCTGTGTGATTCAGTTTCTTTCTCTGAAATAGGGCTAGTAATATGTGGGAGTAGTTGTGAGGATTGGATGTGCTGATACATTGAAAAGGTTTTAGAGTAGCACCTGTCTACCTGAACATCCGTGGCTGTTCTTTTAACTAACATGGTTTGGAAATAAAAAAAAAATTGAGGGGTAGAGATTATTTAGGATTGAGTGTGCATTGGCTTCTTTTTACCATGACATTACCAGGGATTGAACCCAGAGGTGCTTCACCACTCGGCCACAGCTCTGCCCTTTTTTATATTTTATTTAGAGACAGGGTCTCATGGAGTTGCTTAGGGCCTCACTGAATTGCTGAGGCTGGGTTTGAACTCAAGATCCTCCTGCCTCAGCCTCCTGAGCTGCTGAGATTACAGGTGTATGCCACGATACCCAGCCCATAAGGGTGTATTCTTGAGTTGTATGAGAATGAATGAGTGAGTGTGTAAGAGAATGAATGAGAGGTGAGGGGTTGGGATGTGGAGCACTGAGGTAGGACAGCTGTTTGCAGGGACACCTTAGAGGGTTATTTAGAGCTCTAAATAGACCCTGTAGAGCCCTGACTGCTGGCATTGCAGAGGTGGGAAAGAAGGCCTCGAGACTGCCCTGGAGCTTGCCTACTTGGCCTGTCCAGACTCCTTCTCTCTGCTTTTGAATAATTACAGCTATATCTTATACCTCTACTGTTCAGTTGAGGATTTCAAAGGTTACAAGGATTTCCAATAGTATAGCAACTGATCAGAAGGAGAATAAATGTGCTGTGTGGGTCTTGCTCTTGAACTTTGTCCGCAGTGTGGTGGAGTGATGGTGTTAAACCTCTCTCTCTCCCGCCCCCTTCACACTGCAGCTGGTCCAAGTGCAGCAAGTGAGCTGAGTCTGACCTCACAGCTTAAGAAGCTTCAAGAGACCATTGAGCAGAGAACCAAGGTAGAACTTGGGGACATTATCCGAATCAGAGGCTACATCCGCACATACAGAGAAGAGCGAGAAATTCGTGCCACTGCTTATTGTAAGCACAAGAAGTTTTTGTCAAATTGGTTGTTATTCTGGGAGTGAGTCCAGTGAAATAAGATTTCACTCTAATGGGGGGAATTATATTGTATAACATGCTTTTTTTAAGAAAAGCAGAACTTCACAATTTTATTTGGAAGAAAGTTAATAATAAGTAAATAAGGAAAGAATAAATTATTGGCTATATATAGTTGGCAAGTTTATTTTAACAACATAGTCGTTTCCAAAGAACTTTGAAATTCTAAGTGTCAATCCATTAGGGCAGAGTTCATATTCTTCAAAATGAGGGAAATTTCCTAAACACCATTAAGTCCATAAACTTTTGTTTGTTTATTTGTTTATTTGGAAATTGAACACAGGAGTGAGCTACATCCTAGCCCTTTTTATTTTTTTTATTTTGAGATGTTCTTACTAAGTTGCTAAGTTCCTTGGCTGAGTTGCTGAGGCTGGCTTCAAATTTGTGATCCTTTTGCTTCAACCTCCCAAGCTGCTGGGATTACATGCATGTGCCGCTATGCCTGGCCAAGTCCATTGACTTTAAATGAAAACAGCTAATTAGAAATAGGACAGTCCTGCATTATCTCCCGAGGCAGATTTTTAGCTGGAAGTCTCAAGGACAGCCTCTGTGGTCCTCCAGAGTGTCAGATGAATCTGTACCAATGTTCCTTGTAGTCTCCTTCTGCTCCCTGGCTGTACCTATGACAGGACACTGCCTTCACCCTCACAGGAAGGCTGGGAGTGCATCTAGACTGCTGTCCTTGTAGTAGCATGGACATGGGAAAGAACTGATCTCAGTGTAATTTCTGACTTTTTTTTTTCCTGGCCTTATTAGACAAAGTGGATGATCCAGTGTGGAAAATTCAAATTGCAAGAATGCTTGAGCTGCCCACTCTCTACAGGAGAGTTTACGACCAGCCCTTCCACAGTCCAGCTCTAGAGGAAGAAGCAGCAGGAGGGTAAGTTGGGTCTTACCACTGTCAGGGGTGAGTCAGCAGCAGTGCAGCTGAGCAGTGGGAGCCAGAGGCTGGGGTGGGCCTGGGCCAGGCCTGAAGCTTCCACTTGAGCGCTGTGGGGCTCTCACCTCCGTACACCTCCATTTCCTCATCTGCAGAGGTTAAGTCAGGAAAATAGACGTATAATTGAAATCATTGAAGGAGTGGAGGGAAGAGCACAGAAAAAAAAATATTTGAAGAAATAATGGCTGAAATTTTCCAAGCTGTGAAAACCTATAAACTCACAGATCCAAGAAGCTCAACAAACCCCAGGGCAAGAAACATGAAGAAAACTGCCCTGAGGCACATCACAAAGTATTATACCATAGTACGTCATAACCAAAATCCTGCAAAAAACCTACGTCAGTTGTTTTCCACCAGGGATGATTTTATTCCTTTAGGTAGGCAACAAAACAAAGCCAACCCCAGGAGGAATGAGAATATATGGATATTTGCTAGTATATGGGAAGAATTACAGAGAACCAGGAGAGGATGCAGGCTGGGGCGGGATGGGAGAAGGAGAGAAAGGCGGACTTTTTACTATGGCCCCTTTCTTTTTCTTGTGATACTGGGGATTTGAACCCACAGTCTCATGCATGCTAGATAAGCACTCTACTACCGCTGTGCTGCACTCAGCCCTCCTTTAATTTTTTTTAACTTGTGAATTTCAGGAATTATGTTTTCTGAAACGTGCAAACCCTAGAATGTATAAAATAGAAATTGTCCCCTCAGTCCCGTTCCCCAGAAGTTGCCACTGTTCCTGGCAGCTGTTTCCTCTTAGACTCTTTCCTTCTGTGCATGCATAAACATAAATGCCACATATATGTTTTGTAGGTTGTCCTTTTCTTTTTTTTTTTTTTTACAAAAATGAAACCATATAGGTTTCATTTCTTCTGAAGCTTGACATTTTTCTTAATCTACCATGAATGTCTTTTTTAATTCTCATAATCTTTTTTTTTTTTTTTTTTTTTTTTTTTGTGGTACTGGGGTTAGAACTCAGGACCTTATATGTGCTAGGCAACTGTTCTACCACTGAGCCACATGTCCAACCCTGGTTCTCATAATTTTAAGCAGCCACACAGTATTCACTGTATGTATCTCTGTCAAAAACAAGTCTCAATATAATATTGCATCTTCTACCTAATTTTCTGCCTTGTGCACACCAAAAAGGAACAAAGGTGATGGTTTTCTTCAGGGATTTTTAAAAACTTTCCCCTGGCAGCAATCCAGAAGCCCGAGACCTTACCAGTCTCACGTGTTTGCTGAGTGAAAAAATCAAAGAGTTCCTCGTGGAGAAGAGAGTACAAACCTTTTACCAGCAGGAGCTGGAAATGGTGCCATCTTTGCTGACTCTTGCCAATCAGCCCGTGATTCACAGCACCTGCTCCGACCAAGTGAGTGCCACGTGCCCATGTGAGAATTCTGGGCCTCAGCCCCAAGTCTGCAGCTGAAGGGTGTGGGTGAACATGACTGTGATGTTAAGAATCACAGGGTGGACCCAGGGGCAGAGGTCACCCTTCCAGCACATGCTGTTTCTATTCTGGAAAAGTCACTGACCACTAAGAATTTGAAATGAGGCTAGACCTGTCCTTTCCACCTCTTTACTTAATCTCATTGCCCTTAATCTTTGAGTTGAAAAAGATAATAATAGGCTCAGGTCATAGCACCTAGTTGTTAGTACTCACTGAGATGGGTATTTCATCTTAGCAGAAGCCAAATGAGGGAGAAGGAGATGAGAGGGAGGTCATTATCTTGCATCCAGAATTACTTTTTTTTTTTAATATTTATTTTTTAGTTGTAGTTGGACACAGTACCTTTATTTTATTTATTTTTATGTGATGCTGAGGATCAAACTTAGGGCCTTGCACTTGCAAGGTGTGTGCTCTACCACTGAGCCACAACCCCAGCCCCAGAATTACTTATCGATCAGCAGGATGATTCTTGAACTTGAACCTGGATTTTTTGGCATGTCAAAAATAAGGTTGATCTGACATGTTTTAGGAGTTTTAAATAAAGACAAAGTTGTATTCAGTTGGTTTATAAGTAAAAATTTCAGGGAATGCTAAAGTAATGCTCTTGGAGAGATCTGTCCCTGTTTTTTCACTTCTAGTATAACAAATGAACTTGTTTGATTGTTTGGTGTGTGTTTGAATTATTGGGGACTTGTTTTAGGCTTTCCCTTTTATTACTATTCTTAGGTTTGTTTTCATTGTGACATGACTCATATTTATTTACTTTTATTTATTTATTTATTTTTAAATATTTATTTTTTTTAGTTTTTGGCGGACACAACATCTTTGTTTGTATGTGGTGCTGAGGATCGAACCCGGGCCGCATGCATGCCAGGCGAGCGCGCTACCGCTTGAGCCACATCCCCAGCCCTTATTTACTTTTAAATAAATGAATGATCTCAGTTTAAATATCACCTTGGTCCCCCAGCCATCTGCCCTGACCACCACTTGTCCCACCCTGTTACATTCAGATCTGTGACATTATGATGTCACTGCATTTGTTTGCCCTCCATGGAATGAAATACCTTCTCCCTCTTAAATTTTTTCATTTTGATTTTTATCCCTAGCATTGTGTGGGTGCCCTCTACCCAGGCCCTAGAACAGGGCTGGATGAAGCAGATTCTCAGTGATTATTTGTTGATACAAGGAATGAATGAATGGTTGTTAAAAAGTCAAGTGGTCTCAGAAGGTAGTAAAGTAAAAGTAGATTTCTTCCCATCCTCCCTCTCACCTTGTCCCTGTCCCCAGAGACAAGCCCCATGGCCAGTCTCCTGCATGTCCTCCTAAATATAGTTGATGAATATATATAAACTGTAGGTAGTCGAGTCTCTCTCTCCTTTTTCCCTCATATGGCAGCATATAATTGACCTCTGTTTTCACTGAGCCGTTCTTGCAGTTCATTTCCTAGTAGGACATCCTGATCTGCCCCTGTGTAATAATCTTGTTACCTCTCCTGGAAGATTGGTTTATGTATTTAACCAGTCTCCTCCCTTCTGGACTAACATGTTTTCCAGTCCTCCCATTGCCAACAGGGCTGCTGAGAACACACTTTTGCTAAGTAACCAAAGCTTTTCTTTAGGATTCTGGTGGAATAGACACCAACCAGGTCACCATCCCGACCTCCTAGGCATGACCGCTGCTTCTCGATTTTGTTCATGCACCTAATTACCTCCTCCTGCCAACATGCTTGTGTGCCCAGTGACCCAGGATTTCATGCAGAGAGATGAGGGATATCATTTCAGAAAGCACCCAGGTGGGGAGGGTCACGGCTGGGTGCTTTGTTCTTTGCCAAGGTTGCTTCTAAACAGTTGCAGCTTTCCAGCTGTCTCCTGACAGCGAGATTGACCTTCTTCCCATTTAATCATTCAGAGGAGGCTCAAAGCCAAATTAACCTAGGACTTTTAATGACTATCAGCATATTTGCAAGGAAACTTTAAGGCTCAGCAAAGCCCACATTCTTCACTTGAAGCTGGCTCTTCTGTGGTAGTTATAATTAAGTACAGAGACTTAAGCACTCTTTGAGGACTGAAGACTCCTCCATTCAAAATGATCTGTGGGGACATTTGCGTGTGCTATCGTTCTCAAAAAGCTTGGAGCAGAAAATCGTGCCTGCCCAACGCTGTATGTTTGAAATGGAATGGCTGTGGCATCGTATTTATTTGTCTTTGGAAGCGATTTTTTTCCATTAATTATGAATTAGTCCATCACATTGCTCTGGTTGGGAAGGTCAGTGTCATTAAATTGAATTCCATTTAATAGATCCCCAGGAGACTAAAGATGCTTACAATGATGGTGAAACCTGAGAGCTTTGGCACTTTCCCTCCTCATACAAACAAAAGCTTAACAAAAAGTCACTGTGATGGTGCCCTAGCTGAGAGGTGGGAGAGAGGTTAGAGCATTTTCCCCCTTTCTGTTTTTTCCTTTGTGGCCCTTAGCAAATCCAGAAACATGATAGGCAGACCTTCCAAAACCATTTTTTACCCCATGGCGCTGGGGATTGGGCCCAGGACCTCTGTGGACTAGGCAAGCGCTCTACCACTGAGCTACATCCTCACCTACCCCACTATACCCCCATTTTTTAAGCTAAGTTTCCCAGGCTGGCCTTGAACTTGGATTCCCCTGCCTCAGCCCCGAGTGGCTGGGATTGCAGGTGTGCAGCACCATGTCTGGCAAAACCATTGTATCTTTGACAGCCAGATGAACACTGAGTTGGTTTGGGAGTGAAGAGAAGCTAGATTTCAGGGAGCCGCCCAGTTCCTGGCTGGAGCCTGAGGCTCAGCACATGCAGCCAGCCAACTTTTGAGTCTGGGAGCCATTTCCATTTCCTGAATCGGATGAGTCTGTCATTGCTCTTTCAAAAATGACAAGAAAGACACAGATTCCTGTCCAGAAGAACTGCTGGCTTGTAGAAGGGTCGAGTAGAGAGGCCTTGCCCTTGAGACTGATGTCTTCAAACCAGGCTGGAAAAAAATCCCCTGGGTCAGCTGAGGCAAAGTTTTTGGAAAGGAAGCATCACATATTGTTTATATTTACCGAGAGCCATTTCAGATGAGTCCTCCTGCTTCACAGCTGAAGCCGTGCTTTTACTCTCCCAGGCCTCCAATGCTTGATTTCTGCCAGTTGGTCTTGCGGAAGGAAAGAGCCAGTGTGTATACAAAAGACCAGCCAACAGCAAGAGTATCTTCCTGGTCTTCCACTCCATATCACCGAATTAAACAAATCACAGCTGAAATATACAGCAGTTATCAAGCGTGATCCTGCCAAAGCAAACTTCTAGCCCTCCTGCTAGGCTGGTACATGCCTTGATCTTGACTCAGCAGATTAAAAACCTGTTGGGCAAATTCACAAACCAGTTGGTCTGGGAAGTTGCTTTTAGGTGCCTGAAAGTGCCTTACTTCTTTTCTTCTTCTTTTTTTTTTCCCCCCTATTTATACAGGTGGAGTTTAAGAATGACACCCCTTCCAAGGCAATTCATAGTGTATTTAAGAATGCTATTCAGCTGCTACAGGAAAAAGGACTCGTTTTCCAGAAAAGTGGTGATTTTAATAACCTGTACCATGTAAGAGACCCACAATTTTAATTTTTCCTTCATAGTTTCAATTATTAATATATTTATTAATTATGAATACCTGCTTATTGTTTTTTAAAAAAATCATGAAGGAAGTATATTAAGTCAGGAGTAAATGCTGATCCTTACCTTTCCCTGAGCTACCTCTTACAGCCATACATCCTTCTGGAGGTTCACCTGTACATTTACAGATGCACTAATACACTCCTGTAGCTCTTCCACTTTACCAAAAAAAAAAAAAAAAAATAGTAATCATCTTCTAAATCAGGAATTCTCACCCTCAACACTAAGTGGGTCCAGTGATTGCCGTGGGGACTAGCCTGTGCATGATGGGATGGTTAGCTGCATCCCTGACCTTCCCTCACTCATTGCCAATGACACCTCCCCCATTATGACAACCAAAAATGCCTCCACTCATTGCCAAATGTCTTCTGGGACAGTTGAGAACTACTGCTCTAATAATGCTCAGCAACTTTTTTGGTACCAAAATAGCATCTCGCAGACACCTTTCCACATTATTGGGAATCTACATCATTCTTTCTGACACCCTGATGATATTCCATGCTTGGGTACTTGATATAATTTTTTTGTCCATACCTTTGTAAGGGAACATTTATCGTGTTTCCAACTTTTGCTGTTACAGAGAGTGCTGCTGTGGCCCTTTCTGCACAGCTGTCCCTGTGATCTCATGTCTATATTTCTGTACAATTAACTCCTGAAGGAAGAGTTCCAGGAGCAAAGGACATGAGCATTTAAGCTTCTGGGTGACACAATCCCATTGGCCTCCCTAAAGGCTGTGCCAGTTGACCTCTGAGGAATATACAAATGGCTGCTTCCTGGTTTCCCTCCCTGATATAAAAGGCCTCCTCTTGCTGTATGCCCTTAGTGTTGGAGGAGCCCAGCTGAAAATGGGCCTTCTGAGGGCCACTGATGTCGTCAGCATAGATGTGGCTTCCAGAAAGTGTGAGTCTCCTAGAGATAGATCAATGTCATAACTTAGGAGTGAAATTCCTGAGGGGAAGGTTTCCTCAGTAGCATGTTTCCTGATGTTGATTTGTTCTACCGATTCCCCATTTCAGAGGGTTTTAAAAATCAAGACTGGTTTTCAGTGCTGCTTCTGGTAGAGTTGATCCACCTGTGGGAGAGGGTGGGCTGGGATGGGTAGGCACCAGGGAGTTGGCTGGAGGTTGTCCCACCAGGCCGGCAGCTCAGGTCAAGCCCCCTCTGAGACACATGTTCCTGGGGCTCTGGGGCTCTGTCAGGATCTGTAGTGAGCAGCCATTCCTGGGGAACAACAGAGCCATAGGCCACCGCCCAGGCTGAGGTGTTGCCTGGCTGGGGCACTTCCTCCTATGAATCACTGTGAGTTAGAATGGGGCGATGGAGCAAGAGCAGGTCCCTTGTCCCCTTCTCTGACACCGCCCCTCCTCTTCCACTCATTGTGTGTGGGAAGGTTTCCTTTCTCCACAGGCCCAGCCTGAGGAAAACGGTTATCATTGTCATGTCAGTACTTCTTGTCCAGCCCAGCCCATGGGCTTACATGACCTTATTTAGCCATCACAATCACCTTGGGAACTGAGGGACGCTAAGTCAGGCCCACAGGCATGGGGGCTTTCTGCAGTGGAAACTTACCTCTCTGCACACTTTCTTTCTTTTTTCCCGTCTGTGTTTTTTTCTCTCCTCTCCCCTCTCTCCCTCTTTCCCCATCATTTCTTCCTCTTTCCCCATCATTTCTTCCTCTTCTGTCGTCCTTTTCTTCACCGGTGGTTGTTGTTGTTATTAGGTTTGCTGTTGAACATGAAAGTGAAGCCCTATTTAGTTGCAGCTTCCCCCTTTCCCTGGACTGGTTGAAAAGAAGCCTGGTGATGTCTGCCTTTGAGAGCAGACAGTGTGTCAGTGGTAGGCTCGATTTGCTCTGTTCCTGGCAGTTGTTTTCTTCTTTTGTTTTCCCCTTTGGTTAGGAGTCCGGGCCCAGAGCAAGGAGTCCTGGGTGGAGATCAGAGACTCTGATTATGGTGCCCCCCTCAAAAATATAACAAATTAGAGAGATGCTATGAATATAAGTGTTCAGTTAGTAAGTAGCCCTTTAAAAACACAGAATTCCAGTTTTCCTTTCCATCGTGGCCCCAGTGAACCCACTCTAAGGCCATGTCCTCAGGGCCACCTCCTGAGCAGTGAGCTGCTGAGGAACAAAACTGGTTTGACACTAGGCCAGGTACCAAAAGTCACATCATTAGTGTAGGGAAGCTGATGGGGGTGGAATCTTTAGAAACTGTCCTGCATACTTATTTGGGAGTCTGGATGTCACAACTGCTGTGCTATGTAAGAACATTTTTTCCTGAACTATCTTTCCTATATAGGTAACTAGAGAAGAGAAAGACCTGCACAAAAAGATCCACCGGATCATTCAGGAAGACTGCCAGAAACCCAGTCGTAAGTGGCATAGTGTGCAGGTGACGCGCGGGTGCCCTGGAAGGGACTGCTCCCTCCCAGAGGGCATTGGACAGAGAGTCAGAAGACTGGGATTGTTCCCAGCAGTGACTTTGAAAGGTGACAGTCAAGGCATCCACTCTCTCTGAGCCTTAGTTTCGTCCCCTCTAACATGAGTACTGGGCTAGCACAGTTGTTCAGACCTTGGCTCCATGTAAAAAGTTTCAACCTTGGGGCTCTTTTAAAGGTGCAGTGCCCAGGTCCAACCCCTGGGGATTCTCATTCTGTAGGGGAAGGGTTGAGGCTCAATAGGTAAGCAGCTCAGACGGTTTTGCAAGGTAAGCCAGGTCGCCAGGACACCAGGATTTTGTGATGTCGCGCAGGTTCTCATATTTTTTCTGAGTTGCATTTCTTGTTCCATTCATCCTCCTTGTCTTTGAATATAAACCTGACATTTTACTTACTCCTAACATCAAGCCTTTCAGTGTCGGGAGGAATGATTCTAGACACTACAGTTTTTGTTTTTTAATTTTTTTTAGTTTAGAATGATGTGATTCTGTCATTCTGGAAACCAAAAGTTTGCAAAAGAAATGGTTTAGAAAATAGTTTCAGTGGAGTTAGGTCATCCCCTAGTGGTTAGACTTTCAAACTGTAACTAGTCTGACGACAAACATGATCTTTTCCTGGTTAGAGAAGGCAGCATTAGTCCTATCTTTAAATCCTATACAAAATGGTCAGTCTTCAAGGTGACTTTTCAAAGTTCACTTGTACAAACGTATGCTAATAATGAATGTTGACCTAGTTCAACACGTGATGCTAGGAGGGAAGTGGAAAGATTTATAAGTGACCTGAGGTCCCCAGTCCTGCCTCCTTGCTTGCCATAGAAGTCCACTTCCAGGCCTTTCGTCCCAGGCATCCCTGGGCCTGGACCCAGTCCAGGCTGACTCAGCGGGTGGGGTAGGGCCAGGTCTTCCGCCCTGGTATTTAGGACCTGATGAGGTCAGACCCCAGAATGGTATGACAACAGGTCTTAAAATAAACTGAAAGCAATCTGTGATTTTAATGCAGTCAGTGAGTTCACTTTTTTTGGAACAATAAGAACAGGTATCCTTTTGTTGAAGAGAAGTCTGTTTCTCATACCTAGGGACCATTTGAGAGCAGTGTCCTTGGGATTCCTCAACTAGGAGGAGAGGGAGGTGCTCCCAAGATTCCTTTCCTACATTAGGAACAGATGGGTTAAAACCTGCAGCCTGGTGAAGCAAAGGAAAGAAATCCACTCTTCATCCCTTAAAAGGACCTAATGTCCTAGGTGGCCCTGAGGGACCAGCTCCCACCTCTGAACATGGGCATCAAGATGGACAGGCTCTGCAACCCAGTCTGTACCTGGGAGCCTCTAAAAGCCACAGGTCAGTCACCTGGCACTAATAAACTCTCAGAAGCTAAATTCCAGACCCTAGGTAGCAAAGCCAGTGAGAGGCCTCTTAGGACTATCTTGTATCTGCTGCAGTCACTCTTCTTCATAATGTTATCACCTATGGCAGTAGAAATTATTCTGAATAATAGGGTATGTGCAACATTAAAAAATCAAGCAGTGCAAAAAATACACTCAGAAATCAGAGATCCCTCCCAGCAGGGAGCCTAGGCTTTGCTTTTCCCTCTGCAAAGGCATGGTTGTTACTAATTTTTATGTATCCTAGAGATATTAGGTGCACCTACAAACATACTTGTATAGTTGATCCTCTTTTAAAAACACAAGTAAAGCTTAGCCTATAAAATACCTTGCCCTGCACCTTGTATTTTACTTCTAACATTGGCTTCTAGAGGTCCTTTGTCATCAGCAGGGCACATGTGAAAGTGCCACAGTCTTAACTGCAGTATTCCATCATATATCTAGAGAGAGTCAGCCATTTATTTCACCATTCCTCCTGGGCCTTCAGTTCACTTCTGGCCTTTCATATAAAATAAGAGCTTAGGGTTTTCCTTATCAGGGTGACTGATAGACAGACTTGAACTCTTCAGTCACTGATGTGTTTCTCATCAAAGGATTGATGAGGTTTTTTTTAAAGATGAGCAATGTTTCCCAGCAGCTTGGGAGGCTGAGGCAGGAGGATCTTGAGTTTGAGGCCGGCCTGGACAACTTAGCCAGACCCTCAGCAACTAAGCAAGACCCTTCTTAAAATAATAAGGGCCAGGGATGTAGTTCAGTGGTAAAGCACTTGCCTAGCACACATGAGATCCTGGGGTTGATCATTAACCTTGCAAAGATAAGTCAATAAATAAAATCAGTTCAATGCCCCCAAGACAACCATGGCCCCCAGCAAGCACCTTGCAGAAAAGCCTGCTGTGGCTGAGGGTTGTCCCATACAGGGCTGCCTACTGTTGTCCTAACCCCTGGGGAACTGCTTGCTGGCTTTTACTACTCATCTCTCTTCTAGTAATATCTCATATAAAGAAGAGTCTAAGCTGGGCGTAGTGGCTGTGATCCCAGTGGCTGGGGAGGCTGAGGCAGGAGGATTATGAGTTCAAAGCCAGCCTCAGCCAACTTAAGGAACTAAGCAACTCAGTGAGACCATGTCTCTAAATAAAAATACAAAATTGGGCTGGGGATATGACTCAGTGGGCAAGTGCCCCTGAGTTCAATCTCCAGTACCGAAAAAAAAGAAGAGCATAAGGCATGATCCCTATGTTACTGGAAGGTGACTTTGGGAATAGCTTACCAGACCACCCTTCCAACAGAACCACCTACTGGAGAAATGGCTTAAGGCCTACAGCTGTCAGAAGCACTGCCCAGAGCCCCATGTATACCTGGGAATCAACTCAGCCCTGAGCCAAAGCACCTGGGCCTCAAAGTTAAGGTGAAAAGCTGAGTGCTGGTGAAATTCCTGGCTTGGGCTCTCTGCTCTGCAGCTGGTGTGCTGAGTCCCTCTACCTCCATCAGCAGCGCATCCCGCCATCTTTGCAATTAGCTCCATGAGTCTTTGCTTCTGGGAAAGGGCTAAAGCTTCTTTAGTCGGGGGCGGGCTGTGGTCTCATGTTATGAAAGTGATGAAGAATCATGGTTGTTCCCTAGCTAAGAAGCACGTGGGTCTCCTTTTACCCCCACACCACCCTGTAAAGTAGGTGGTTTTATTCTTGTGAGCTACTTTGCCACAGTTGACATGCAGGATTTGCATTCAGGTCTGCTGGGCTCCAGGGTCAGCTCTCCATCAGCCACGCTGTACTTGCTCCTCCCTGCTCAGTGCTACACACACACAGTAGGTGTTCAGTTCTGTGCATGCCTGAAACTGGAGAGCATTAAACCAATTGGGAGGATTAAGGAGTAGATGCAGCCACTAGAGGTCGCAATTTAGTACATCTTTGTTAGCCCAGGACCAGCCTCTGAACCTTGGGACTGGTAAGAACTTCAGAGGTGATCAGTCCCTTGTCCCCCAGCCCTAGGTGAGAAAACTGAAGCTTGGGGTGCTATGGCTTGCCTCAGGGTGCAAGGGTGCACCAAATGTCAAGCCATACTTTCCCAAAACCACAATACCTTTGAGCACCTTCCAGCCTAAAGCATTTTGTCATATGAAAACCACATAGAGTGGTAGAGCAGTGGAGTATGCCTGGTCCTGGGTGTGTGTGGCCCTGCCGGGGTCTTCAAAGTATGAAAACTGGGGTGGGTTTACTTTTAGTGATGAAGTTTGACTTTGTCTCAGAAATACATTTTATGTCATGATCCAATACTTATATAATTCTAATGCATAAGATATTACAGATAGGACAGAGGAGATACTACAGATAGGACAGAGGAGGGCCTGACGGTCATAGTGAAGCTTAGCCACCTGCCTTTTGCCTGCAGACATGGAGAAGGGCTGCCACTTCCAGCATATCTTGGCCTGTGTGCACCTGAGCCTCCACCCGGGCCTGAGTGAGGCCGTGCTGCGGCAAGTGCTGGAGCTGCTGGAGGACCAGAGTGACATCATCAGCACAATGGACCACTACTACATGGCGTTCTGAGCAGAGGCCCTTGGAGTGACTGAGGAGCAGAAGGACAAGGTGACATTCGCCCCAGGTTCTAATTGTAAACATCATGCAGGGCTTATGTCTGGAAGAAGTTACCTCATAATAAACCTAACCCTACTTTAGTATGGTCACTTGGGGAATGAGATGTAGCTGCCTCCTATGTGCTGTGATTTTGGGGTACAGTGACTTTGATCTCAGCCCCTCACATAAGAAATTCTTCCCTGTTGACTTCCTGTCTGGATGGGGCATGAGTCAAGGAGCAGAATGGGGAGGAAACAGTATTGTCACCTTAATTGGTGTGTTTGTGGCTTGAGGCCCTATCCTGGTGAAGGGACATCACAGGGTCAAAGGCAGTGCACTGCACTGCAAGAACTCAGGAACCTATGGCCAGATCACCAGGTCTAAGCTTGGCAAGCCTTCAGGCTGTTACCTATGTCCCTGTGGCCACTCCCAGTGGGTAGGAACCAGGCGAGGGAGGGGTTCTTCCTGGATGACAGCCCCTCACCTCTGCTTTCTGAGGCTCCAGCACCAGTGGCGGGGCCTGAGGTTTGCTGCTGTTTACCGACTCCCCCAGAGATGGAAGTAGGCAGGGGTTCGAGGTGTGGCTCTGTATTCAGCACTTATTTCCCTTCTAAATAAAAGGTGTCACAGAACAATTCCCTGCACTCCCAGTGTTGCAAGACTAAACACGTGGTCCCTCAGTGCCTCTGCAAGGGACAGAGGTGTCAGTAGCCTGGCAGGGGTAGATGTGATCTTCAACGTTGCTGTTGAGTGTGCCAGAGGTGCTGACGCCATCAAGATAGAGACTCCTGGTGTGTGCCCAGACAGGTGATGGAGTCATGCTTTTGCTCAGAATGACAAGGTAAAGAAAAACCATCTGAGGCATGTAGTAAGCTTGTTCTAACAGAAAATGACAAATCCAGCCAGCAAAAATAAAGCATGGAGAAACAGATTTGGAGTTAATTACAGTCATTTTGCAGAAGGCACATCTGCCTTCATCTGCTGTGTTGGCTCTTGACGTAATAGAGTCTCAGTGGCTTAGCTGGAGATACTGCAGGCCTGGAGAGCTGTTCTGCCCTCTGTGGACACGGAGTGGTTTCTACCCTCACAAGTCCGCCTCAGCTGCATTTGTCAGGCAGAGAGCTAGTACCTGCAGCTTGACCCACACTTCTGCCGACTTCTAACATTGCTGTACAGACAACTGTCTTGTTTCGACTATGCTCAGAAGGGTCTCTGAATAGGCCCTTCCTGGAATGAACTCCCAGCAGTTCTTCAGTCAGTGGAATTTCCATATTGAATATATCTTCGATTAGTGGAGCCTCCCAGGAGAGTCTGGAATCAGAACAGAAAAAGGGCATGTCCTGGCACAGAGCAGCCGAGGGGTTCATCTCCAGGAGATAACTACACAGTGTGAGAGGATGAATCCACAGGCGCATGTCACAGGGTAATCTAGAGTTCTATGATTAGGGGAAAGCTTTATAGAATAAAAGTTAATTACAATCCATGCATACAATGAAATATTGTGCAGCTGCTAAAATGAGATGGATACAATTGCTACAGGGTACTACTGACAGATTAGTGAGAAGGAAATCGAGTTAAAGATGTATTTGTATAATATAGTACCCTGGATCTAAAGCTCCCTGTGTGCGTGTCCTACATCGATGGTGTGTTTCTGCATATGTGTCATTTGTACCTATAGCACATGTATACAAAGACATAGAGTTGATCATTCCCTCCTCCTAGAAGTACCTGCTGCACTTGGCTTTCAGGACACCGCACTCCCTGGCTGCACCTTCTCAGTGGTCAGCCTCTATCTCCCTGAAGACTCAGGGCCAGTCCCAGACCTCATCTCAGTTTGGCTTGTAGCACTGGGGCTCTCAGCCAGCTTCATGGGTCACACTGTCTCAGTGCTATGCATCTCCTCATGCTCAGACCTCTGTATCCAGCCTCCTACTGACAGAGTGGAGATGACACCACAAGCTTAATCCACGCACATCCAGGCTCCCAGCTGCCCACTTCCCCTCTGACCCTTGTGCAGTTTTCCTGGTTGCTCAGGCTGTCTGTTGGCTTCTTTCTTTCTCACACCCCACATTCAATCTGCTGCAGATCGTCTTGGCTCCACCTTCAAAATGTTTGTGGACTCCAACGGCTTCTCTCCCACCTCTACCTCCTGGGAGTGTTGCAGTTGCCCCTCGCTGTCCTCCCTGCTTCTGCCCTTGTCCCTCTTTATGGCCTCCTCAGTGTAGCAACCTTGGTCCTGTGACGCTCCCACTCCCCGTGACTTTTGGTCTCCCTCCAGGTAGGAGCCTGAGGCGTGCCAGTGACGGGAAGCCTCTTTCCCCTGGCCTCTCCTGCTGAGCCCCTGCCACTCTGCTCAGCTGTTAGGTGTGGCTGCTTTCACACCCCAGGTGTGCTCTTGCCTTAGGGCCTTGGCATTTGACATTCTGTCTGCCTAGAATGTTCTTTGCCCAGATAATCATGTGATGTGCTGCCCTCTCCCCTCTTTCAGGTCTTTGCTGGAGTGTCACCTTCACAGTGAGGCCTACCCGCAGCCATCTTTGCTGATTGTAGCCAACTTGTTCTCCCTCCTCCTCAGCTTGTGGATGCCTCACACACTCCAGATGTTTCTTACCTGCCCAGTTTATGGTCTGCCCCTCTGGTAGAAGGAATGTTGCATGAGGGCAAGGTTCTCTTTTTGTTTCCAACTGTCCCTAGCACTGAAAGCAGTACCTGGCACATCTTTGAGAACTTCCAGCTGCCAGGGTCTGCCTTCCTAGGGGCTTTCTCCAGAGCTTAGAAGGCTGTTTCTACTAAAGAGTGCAGAACCAACATCCCCTGGGAGCAGCCTCCTGTGTAGATGTCCCAGCTCCCTTGCCTTCAGGTGAGAAGTTGTCACAGCACATGTTCTATAGTATCTTCCAGAGCTCTGCAGGATGAAGCAACGTGCACCCACAGTAGCTGCCAATTTGATACCCACTAGTCTGATCCTGCCTGTCTCTCTTCCTTCTCCCAATTCCTGTTCAGTAGACCTCTCAGATGAATTTCTTGCTCTATAGAAGCCTTTGCCTCAGGATCAGCTTTTGTATGAGCACACCATGTTCACTGATACATTTGGGAAATGCATGAATAATTATATACACCCAAAGAAAGATTACTAGAAATGTTTATTGAAGTAATACACCTATGACTTTTGAAAAGTAAGTTGTCAGGTCTACAGCCAGGTGTGGTGGCTCATGGAAGACCCCATCTCAAATAATAGTAAAAATAAAATAGTATTGACCAAATTATATTGTTATATCATGTACCTATATGAACATGTAACAAGAAATCACATTAATGTGTATAATTATAATGCACCAATAAAAAATATGGAAAAAATAATAATCAACTACTAGCCTATATGTGGTATTATTACAATTAGCAAACATCGTCTGCACAAAAGTGATACAGCTATTTCCACTCCCCAACCCACTCATATAACCTGAATTATGAGTAAGCCAAGAATGAGATGAGCCTCTCCCACAGCAATAGAAAAGCTGAGAAGATGCGGGAAGATGGGGCTAACTATGGGGGCCACTGCCTGTGTGGTGAGGCCAGCAGAGGGTCTCCCTGAAAAGGAGAGGTACTGAGTGAACCTCTAGATCTTTATGTTCACGTGTTTCGGGAGGCATGGACTCACATATAGTCTGTAGGCAAGAAGACAAATAATACTACTGTCTGGTCAAGGATTTGTTTGAAGATCCATGATTATCCCCATCTGGTAAGCCACCAGGACTCCTCATCCCTATAAGACACTTCTTTGTAATTATTTTCCTCTCTGATGGTGTGCCAGGACACTGGCCCAGAGAAAGCCAAGTGGAAAGAGGTCCATTCAGTGATGAGGAACTTAAGACTCGGGGCCAAGGATTGAAACCAAGCAAACTGGTAATTTTTTTGTTGGCGAAAACATCTACACTTTCTTACTAATGTGGTTTCTTTTCCACAAGTGGCTTCTACAGAAGCTTTCCCAAAGAAAAGTCTCATTGTTTCTGTACTAAATTTACGTGACGCCCATAGCAAACTCAAGATTGAAGCAGCTCACTGGAGCCGCCAATGGTAGGCACTGGGGGGAGAATGGGGCCATCTTGAGGCGTGAGGGTGCCTTTGAACAAAGCTTTGTGGCTGAGCTCTTGTTTGCATGGTGTTCCACTGGTAGAGGGGCTCAGTGTGAGCCCCTACTCCTATGCCAGTAGGCTTCCATATAATTCAGAATTGTTTTTTAGATTCAGCCCATTTTTATTGAATTTGAGCAATGCATTACCAGTTAACCTCTGCTGTATTTATTAGTAAACACAAACAGTAAGACAGCACAGCACAAGATTCCATTTCACAGGAAGTCGAAATCAAACCCCAAATTCCTGAAGAGGCTCAGGGCCCTCCCTGTATTTCAAAGTAAAATGATAGGTTCTCATTTTGGAATATAAAGAGAGACATTTTGAAGACCACATAATAGCTTTAGGGTTTTTTTTTTATTTTTGTTTTCGGTTTTGGGTGTTTTTTATTTTGTTTTAGATAGAGACAGTAAAATGATGTCTCATTAATTCAGACTGATTTGGTAAGAAGTCTGAACTGGAAAGTCTGGGTTGGAAGTAGTGCTATTTTATTACTGTAGGTCTCCCCAGTGGTCCTTATTAAATTTGAATTGTAAAGGAGGACTGCTCTTAGGGAGCCTATTTTAATGAAAGAATTATTTTAAGTATGTATCATTATCATTTGAGAATACATTATTTATTATCTGATACTTAGGTGATTTAAAAGTACTTAAAAGGGGCTGGGGTTGTAGCTCAGTGGTAGATTGTCTTGCATGCATGAGGCCCTGGGTTTGATCCTCAGCACCACATAAAAATAAATAAAAATAAAGATATTATGTCCATCTACAACTAAAAAATAAATCAAAGTACTTAAAAGAGGCTGGGTGTGGTGACACAGGCCTGTAATCCCAGCAGTTCAGGAGGCTGAGGCAGGAGGATCACGCGTTCAAAGCCAACCTCAGTGACTTAGGCCCTGAGCAACTTAATGAGACCCTGTCTCAAAATAAAAAGGGCTGGGGATGTGGCTCAGTGGCTATGCACCCCCTGGGTTCAATCCCCGGTGCCAAAAACAAAAGAAGAGGTGGGATATCCACACTGTGGTATATTATTCAACCATGGAAAGGAACGAAATTCTGGTACAGACAGCACGAGCAGATGGACGCTGTGTGGTCATTTTGTGCATGAAGAACCTTGAAGGCATGCTAATTGCAAAAAGCCAGACACAAAAGGCCATATATTGTATGATCCCATTTATATGAAAAGTCCAGGAAATGGGAAAATCCTTAAGATAAAAAATAGATGAATGGTTTCCAGGCATAGGGAAGAAGGGAATTCAGTGGTGGAGTTGCTTTTTGGTTAATGGAAATGTCCTGGAATCAGTGGTAATGTTTGAACCAACTAAATATACTCAAATTACTGAACCATGGGCTAGCTTGGGATTCCTCACATCATCGTGGCTGGGTTTCCAGGACAGGCATCCCAAGAGAGCATGAGGGTGGAGACTGGCCCAGCATGTGCAAGGCCCTGGGTTCAATCCCCAGCACCAGAAAAAGAAAAAGACAAGGGCTGCCTATGTGAAATAATCACCCAAGCATTCACTAGCACCTAACGCTATGCCAGGTGCTATTCTAAGTCATATGTACATTACCCACTTAAGTGTCACTCAACGCATGAGAAAGCATGAGCCAGATGGAAGGTGCATGGCCATTCTGTGCATAGCCCAAAGCCATGCGGTGTCACTTCACAGCATTCTAATTGTCAAGGCTGTCACAAAGTCCCAACCAGGTCAAGAGGATGGGAGTAAATTCTACCTTCTGATGCAAAGTAACAAGGTTCTTGAAGGACATACAGGATAGGGAATATTGCTCTGGCTATTTTTGGAAAATAGAGTCATTCAACTTTTATGCATAGTCAGCTTCATTCTATAAAGAAATAACACATTTTTTCATCCAAGAAAGGGAGAAATGATCAACTACTTCCCAGGTACTAGATATTTTTCAAAGATTGTGAGTGTGTGTGTATTTGCATATATATGTATATATAATTAGAAAAATAAACCATATTATTTTGTGTATCCTAGGGGAAAAGGTGTCAGCATTTTACATGCACCTTGCTTTTTAAATACTACATCTTGGAAATTTTCCCCATTTTATGTGCAAGAATAACCACATTCTTTTAAATGGTGACATAATTCAAATGTATGGCTGTCCCAAAGTATATTTAACTAGGCTCCTGTTGAGAAACATTAATTGTTTCTGGTTTATTGCTATTGCAACCTGTTCAGCAGGAAACATCCTTGTATATTTTTCTTTTCTTGACATACGTTTGTGAGTATAATTTGCTATTTTGTGGGGGGTACTGAGGATTGAACTCAGGGGCACTTGACCACTGAGCCACATTTCCAGCCTTATTTTGTATTTTATTTAAAGACAAGGTCTGAGTTGCTTAGTACCTCACTAAGTTGCTGAGACTGGCTTTGAACTCGCTATCCTCATGCCTCAGCCTCCCGAGCTGCTGGGATTACAGGCCTGTGCCACCACACCTGGGTGTGAGTATATTTTCTATGGTAAATTTCTAGCAATGGAACTGAAGGGAAAGCACGGAACAAGAGACAGGTAAGTGAAAACTGAAAGACAGAGACCAGGCAGAGATACACATGAGAGTTTATTTGTCAGAGCTGACAAATAAAGGCCATCTCTCTATAGGAGAGAGGCAAAACAGGCTTGGGTTCTGGGACTTTTATAGGGCAGGCTCAGGAATCAGAGCTGGGCAGGTCCTAATGTGGGTGGTTAAGGATTGGATTGGTATGAGGGAGTGGAGAGCCTTTCTCAGAAATGCCATCCAGATGCTAAGCAAGGACTTTATAGGAACTGCCTGAGGAAAGGATATGAATTTTAAAATTTTGAATAGCTGGACACAGTGGTGCACACCTGTAATCCCAGCTGCTTGGGAGGCGGAGGCAGAGGATCACAAGTTCTAGACCATCTTAGGCAACATAGCAAGACCATATCTCAAAAATTAAAAGGGCTGGGGATGTGACTCAGGGATAGAGCTCAATCTCCAGTAACTAAAATAATAATAATAATAATAATAATAATAATAATAATAATAATAATAATATAAAACTTTGAATAGATGTTGAAAATTACCTATTGAAAAGACAGATCCAATGACCATGCGTGTCGATGACTGATGAGTTTACTGTTTGCCCACAAGCTCACCCACACTGTATTATCAATATGTTTCATCACTTTCCAACCAGGTAAAGAACAACTTCTGGTTTTGCTTGTCCCCGTTTTTCTTTAGTGTGAGTGCTATGAGCCTGCATTCATCTTGAGACACCTTTACACGGAAAACGTTCTACCCTGGAGAGTAGCCCCTGCCTCTAAGAGGGACAGAAGATGGCCAGTCATGTCCTGGTAGTGGCATCAGCCCTAGAACCAACCTGCCTGGCTGCTATGAGTTAACGAACAGCCAGAATAAACATCCCAAAGAGCTTAACCCTCAGAGTTCCCTACTTGCTACCACAAGCGCCTGATCATAAACCCCCCGGAATATTAATAGTTCTGACCATAAGGTCCTTGCTTAGCATCTGGATGGCCATCTTAAGTGACAGCCACCATTTTAAGGAAACAGTTTTGCTTTCCCTCCCAAGGGCCTTCTGAGAAAGGCTCACCACTCTCTCATACCAACCCAAACCTTAACTGCTCTCATGAGGACCTGCTCCGCTCTGATTCCTGAGCCTGCCCTATAAAAATCCCAGACCCCAAGCCTGTGTTGCCTCTCTCTCCTACAGAGAGATGGCCTTTATTTGTCAGCTCTGACAAATAAACTCTCGTGTGTATCTTTACCTGGTCTCTGCCTTTCACTTCTCGCTTACCCGTCTCTCGTTCCTCAATTTCCCTCCATTGACCGTGATCTGTTTAGAAACAATCACCATATTATCCACTCAGACTTCTCAGATCAGACACTATTCAGTGCTGGTTCAGTGATACTGTCCCCTGTCATTTAACTGTGAAAACCCAAGAACGTTTTTAAGAGAGTGCTAATTAAGGCGAAAAGAGAGCTTTCCTTATAGAAATGGTTTTGCTACCTCCTCCATATGAATCAGGATAGCCTAATTATCCCAGCAGGCCCTTGCTTTCATTTCCATTTATGACAGGGTTTGGTGCAGTTAATTGGACCATTGGGCAGCACCCATTTCGATAATCTTGGCTAGAAATTGCTCCCTTGGGTTGGAGGGTCTTCATTTTTCATTCTGAGGACAGGGAACGGAGGAAATGAGGCCGGGTGAGGACAGAATGTCCTCCATGTTTTAGCTCCACTTTCCTGCCGCAACATGGCAGGTGTTACATAAGCTCTCCTGAACAGCACAAGCAATTTGTGACAAGCGCTGCTTTTGTGTTGCACTGAAATTTCTAGATAATTAGTTTATTCTAATACAAATGAGGTGGCAGGATAATGTATTGAGCTTAGGTCTGTCTGTCCTGTATTTTATTTCTTCTTTCTCAGTAGGAAGCCAGCCTTGCCTCAGGGAGGTTTGGTTTGAATTGGGAAGTTTTTGTGTAGACTGCCAGGCACATGTTTGCTGAAAGCCAGGAGCCTGGGGAGGGATTGGTTGGAGATTAGTGGACCTCAGGTCCTGCAGACTGGAATGTATTCCCTGACAGTCTGTGGCAGGTGGCAGGATGGCAGGACTTCTGTGGAGAGGCTTTGTGGTATCTTCAGAGGGACAGAGTCTCAGCCTAGGATTCCTAACTTCAGCCTAGAGCCCCAGACCGAAGCTTGGGAAGGAAACAGCCACAAGCCTCTTTCCTTGAAGGGATGCAGATGTGTAAGCTGGAACCCTGGGATGTCTGCAGAGGCCTTGGTCTCTGGAGAAGAGTGGCCCTGCCCATATTTAGTGGGTTGCACTAACCTGGGTTTTCACAGATTCCCAGAGGGAGAACCTGCCTCATCCTGCTACTACCAAGATAATTTTCCTGCCAGCCCAGAAGATAAGAACTCACACTATGGGTAACTTGAAGTGAAGAAAAGAAGGAATATAACAGAAGTTTTGGAAGAAAGATTATCTACAGCACAATAATTAGAATGAATTGAAGGTGAATCTTAGAGCAAGGTCATTCCCACCCACTTGCATTCCAGGATACTCTATTGAGTGGGAGAAGAAGGGGTGATGTCACAGTGTGGTTCCAGGAACATTGCTTATGACCCTCCCACGGGATTGTGATTGGTGACCAAGAAAAAAAAAAAAAAAAAAAAAAAACCACTTGTCACGTATCCTGTGTTGCTGCAGAAATCACTGCCTCAGAGCATGGGGGTGGTGTCCTCAGTGGTGTCCACCTTTTCTTGATTGGAAAAATCTCACCATGGTGTTTGGCCATCAGCAGGGAAGGTATCCAGTGCACACGGGCCTGTTCTCATCTGACTGCGGAGCAGTGAATGCAGGCAAGTGAGCAAATAGACCGAACTCAGGAGATTCCAAAATGCCTGAGCAATGAATCTTCTCCCAACGTGAAGAAGCTTGAAGTCTCTACTCAGTGGAGCAACCAGCCCAGCCCAGCCCAGCCCAGCCCAGCCCTGCCCTGCGCCTTGGGTAGAGTCAGCAGGCTCTGCCTATGCCTGTGGTTCTGTCACGTCCGGGCTTGTCTTGTCCTGGTAGAGGGCAAGAAATAGAAACTGTGGCCCTGGAATGACAGCTGGCTTAGGAATGTTGGTCTCAGCACTTTGTTGGAGGTTGGGCTATCAGCATGAGCAGACTATGAGATGAAGGTGATCTGCTGTTTCTGTCCATTTTCTGTGGACTTGATGGCCATGGAAAATGAGAGGTGGGCAGGCACCAAACCTGCAGACGGATGATGAGTCTGGTGTAAGGCTCGAGGCCAAACTGTTTCCTTGTTCCCCCTGAGGCTGCCTACATCCCACCTGGTTCACCTGAAAGTCTGTGACAGACTCAGCATTAGGCACAGTATTGGTACTTAATAAATATTTCCTGTGTGGGCAGTGTGCTTATGGAGTGACAACTGTATGCAAGGCATCAGGCCAAGTATGGAAAGAGATGCTGGACAAAGCTCCTTGTCTTCTGGAACTTTCAATCAAGTGGGCCATAAGGCATATGCCTATGTGGTTTATCACTCGGGTACAAAAGGACTTTTTTTTTTTACATCAGGGTTTTAAAATTTTATAGCAACTTTGAAAAATTGACTACCATCCATGTCCTTTAAAAAGGTAGCATGTGTGCATCAAAGCCTGCAAGAGACGTGGGTAATTGCAGTGGCCTCTTATAGGGAATTGGGGGCCAGGAGTCAACGAGAGACATTGTAATGTTTTATAATTTTTTAATGTGTAAAATGTAATAACTAAGAAACAAAAAAATCCAAATTTCTGGCTTTTCTTAATAATGCAGAAGTCCTGGGAACATTTACTCTGGTAACAGAGGGAGGGAGGAGGGTCAGCATTTGACTCTAAGCTGAGAGCTGGCATTGATTTACATTTGTCGCATTTATGTTTGGAGCATTACAGAAGAACAAGTTCTGGGGCGAGTAGATCAGAGAGCCTGTGTCTGCTGCAACAATCCAGGGAGGGCCTGAGCTGTAACGGGGATGGAAACAGGCCGAGGCACTGATGCAATAGAACTGGGAGGTGGGTCACCATGTGGAGAATAGAAAAGACCAGGTTACCTCTAGATTCTGCTCAGCAGACCACAGAAAGTGCACAGGACTTTCACGCCAAGGGAAGGGAAAGGGGATTCAGGAGATCTCTGGTGATAGCAAAAATGCTGGAAGAATAAACCCCTGAAATGCAAGGAAAGGCCCACATCGAAAATGGGCTCTGGGGTGACTGGCTCCTCTCCCCCATTCCAGGCACCCAGAGTCCCAGTGATTTACCAGAGAAAATGGCATCTTTAGAGAACACAAATGGGAGAACTGGAATTTCAGAGGGAGAAACGTAATGCTTGTGACTTAAAAGACAAAGAATTGCCAACTGAAAAGTAGCTGATATCCTGTTCCTCTAGGGAACAAATTTTCCTGGATCTGTGATCATCCTTTACAGCTTTATTAGTCACGTCTAAAGCCCTTTTTTGGGTGGTGAGGCCACTGGCAGGGTGCTGCTCTGGGTGATTACCTTGAGCAACAAGCTCTACATAGCAACCCCAGGGGATCAACAAGCCAGACTGCCAGGCAGCACTGCCCAGAGGCTTGAGGCAGAGAAGTAAACCGACCTCAGCTTCTTTTCCATTGAGTTTGCTGTAGCAACTTGGGGCCTTTCACTGATGTTAGAAACAGGTAGGTTCCTTGGAGGCAGGAAGCAAGTTTTGACTTTCTCTGTTCTTGCAAAGAGGCCTTGACAATGTTTGATTGCATGGGCTACTTGAATCAGAGTTGCAGATGTTTTCCCTTTGGTGGCTAGGTATTGATTTAGTAACCCCATGGCTTTAGACTTAATCCATGATGTGAGCAAGATACTCAAGTAAAAGTGTTAATTACTTAACAATAGCTAGTGATTATTGAATAGTTATGCAGAATCATTTAAGAAAATTTAAATCTTCATGTTAAAACCCTAATAGGCAGAGACACTTTTCAGTCTCATTTTACAGATGAGAAAAGTGAGATGAGAGACCAACTTGCCTAAGGACATGCAGTTAGTAAGTGGAAAACCAGGCTCCTACCAGGTGAGTTTGACCACCAGGAATTATTGTTTTCTGGGTCTGAGAAGCCATTCTCTGGTGGGTGTCGACTGTGAAGCTGACACAGAGTGTCTTCAAACTTGGGTTGATACATAAGCTTTTCTTGACCATAGCTGAGCTGCACTGAGAGCGCTGCTTCTGGTGGTGAATGTCCTATGGAACACTGGCTGAGTGGGTGGGGTGACATCACAACACACCAGGGCACAGAGGGAATACGTGTTTACTGAAGATGGAGGAGACCTGGGCAAGGGCAGCACACGTTCCTCCCTGAACAGCGTCATAGTCCAGGGGGAGCCAAGAGAATGATTCCCAGGGGTTCGGTTGGGCTCATGCCTTCACAGGCATTATTTCTTTTACTAATGCAAACGTTTGATTATGAGTTATCTCAAATGTACAAAAAAATGATAAAGCAGAACCTAGAAACCCCAGGGATGGACCAGCTGTTAATACCTCCCCTGTGGGGTCCACCGTGCTCTCCCTCTCTAAAGAAACATATGCTAAAGGGGGCTGGGGTTGTGGCTCAGTGGTAGAGCGCTAGCCTAGTATGCTTGAGGCACTGGGTTCCATCCTCAGCACCACATAAATATAAAATAAAAGATATTGTATCCACCTAAAACTAAAAAAATAAATATTAAAAAAAAAAAAGAAACATAAGCTAGACATACTTGTAAGGCCAACCTATTCCTTCCCTGCCTTTGGCCCCATAGGTAACAACTATGATTCATATCATTGCTATGCAAATTTTTAAAAACTTTTAAAAATTGTGGCATAATTTGTAAGTAGTAAATTGTATGACTCTTAATTGTACTGTGTGATAGGTTTTTATAAAGGTGTACACCCAAGACAAGATGTAGAACACGTCCAGCATCTCAGAGGGCTCCTTTGTCTCACAACATTGTGAAATTAAGTGAATGGAGTTGCCAATATTTAACAGTTTAAAAATCCAGAGACTTAATGTAAAAAAACAAATTTCTGGCTTCTCTTGAATTTTGGAGATATCTGGCCACATGAAGCTCACTTTCTAAGAACATGGGGACAGGGTAGCAGTCACCCACTGTAGACACCTGTCATTCCCTCTTGTTATTGCCCATGTACTCATTTACAGAACTGGGAAGGTGCTACCATGTTTGTAATCTTCAAAAAGTGAAGAAAAGCTGGCTGTGTGGTGCACGCCAGTAATCCCAGCAGCTCAGGAGGCTGAGGCAAGGAGGATCTCGAGTTCAAAGCCAGTATCAGCAAAAGTGAGGTGCTAAGTAACTCAGTGAGACCCTGTCTCTAAATAAAATACATAATAGGACTGGGGATGTGGCTCAGTGGTCAAGTGCCTCTGAGTTCAACCCCAGTACCAAAACTAAAATGAAGAAAAACTGCCCTGGGTATATTAAGGAAGGCAGAGTTTGGAAGAAAAATGTCCTTCTCCTCACCTGCTTGGTGACTTACAATGCTGCTGACAGTACCATAAAATGAAAAGGAACCAGATTCTGTGTGTCTTTGCTACTCAAACTGTGGTCCTTGGACCAGCAGCATCAGCAGCACCCAGGATTTGTTAGAAATACAAAATCTCAGTTCCCTCCCCAGACATGTATTTGCTAGGGCTGCCATAACAAGCTACCTCATACTGGGTGGGTTAAAGAGCAGAAATTTTCTCAAATTCTAGAAGCTAAATTCCAGATCAGGGTGGCAGCAGGGTTAGTTTCTTTGAAGGGTCTCTCATTGGCTTCTAATTGGCTGTCTTCTCCCTGTGACTTCACATGGTCCTTCACGTGGTCTTTCTTCTGTGTTTACCTGTGTTCTCATCTCTCCTCTTCCATATCCTTCTTTTTTTTTTTTTTTCTGAGATAGAGTCTCACTCTGTTGCCCAAGCTGGTCTACGGGGCTGTACCACTGTGCCCAGCTTCCATTTCCTCTTCTTATAAGGACATCAGTCATATTGAATTAAGGCCACATCCTTATGATCTCATTTAATTTTAATGACCACTTTCAAGATCCTCTCTCCAAATACAGTCACATTCTGAGGTACAGGGCTATAATTTCAATATGAATCTTGAGAGGTCCCCTTAGGCCCATAACACCTACTAAATCAGGATTAACACTCTAAGAAAATCTCTAGAGAACTTGTGTAGACCTTAATATTGGAGAAGGGATGCCCAGTTCTGCTCCCTGGTGGATTGAGCACCAGTGGGTGTGAATAGGGTCTGTAGGGAAGGAGAAGCCCACGTGTTTTCCATGAATTTTGTTTTCATTCCATAGGGTGGAAATACAGTGCAACTTGAGTTCAATTCCCTCTTGGAGTTCCTGCTTCTCATGGAGGAGTGGGACCCTCTGCACCTGGGGGAATGTGAACAGGTGAGGATGAGAGTAAGGAGTGATAAAGCAAACTGGTAGCATGAATCTGGTCCCAGGAGAGCCTCCTGAGTACAAATTGGAATGCTGGAAATGTGGCTGCTCTTTGCAAAGAGGTCATTTGTACCTGTCACCACTTGCAGGCATCCTCTCTCAAGGTACAGAGAAAATCTCTGGGATTTCCTGGAAAGAGAACTAAGAAGACAACATGCTGCATCCCTCCCCACTCTGCACAAGCTCATTTACCACTCTTGTCATGGCCTGATGCTATGGTGACAGTTACCATAGAAATACTCCTATGCATGGTTGAAGCTAATCCCTGCCCATGCTGTCCATCATGTGGCTTGAACTAAAGATTTTCAAGCTGTGTCCCATAAAACTACAAGGCTTGGTTTCACAAACATTTGATTCAAATATCAGTCTAAAATGTTTTTTAATTTATCTTTTAAATGACAAAGAATGCATATGATCATTATTTAAAAAAAAAAAAAATCAAACAGGCCTGGCATGATGGTACATACCTGAAATCCCAGCAAAAGTATCCAAATTCTGGTCTGAGAGTAGAATGATTGGCAGAAGGTTAGCCCCTCCTACAAACAGTAATTACGAACTTTGGGTAAAACAAAAACAAACACCTTTTTGATGCTCCTGGAGAGCAACAAACAATAAAGAAAGGGCAATGATCCTAAGAAGGAGGGACCACTCTGGACGGGATTCATACTTGTATGGTTTTTCCCCGAAGGAATCATTCTGGAACCTATGTATGTTAGAATCTTTGGAGCTTGTTAAAAGACAGATTTTGGATTCCATCTGAGTTTCTGATTCGCTGGATCTGAGATGGGGCCTGGAACTTTGCATTTCTAACATGTTCACAGGTGATGCTGATGATGCTGGCCCAAGTATCACACTTTGAAAACCACAGCTCGAGCAGAGCAGGAGTCCTTGAAGAACTAGAATTGAAGCAGAAAGCCACAGCATATTGGCCTGACAATTCAGAGGAGTTTGCATCTGAAATGGAGGGAAGTTGAGCAGAAACTTGGGGAAGGAGAGTCCCAGGGCCAGAAGCTACCAAATATGTGTATACGTTCTCCTCAAATTATTGGTGGACCCCAGAAATGTACATGTGCATGTGAGACTACCAGGAGCTGAGGGGACATATGACAGTTGATAGTTGGAAGAGGTGAACAGAGGCCAAGTGTGGTGGTGCACACTAGTAATCTCAGCAGCCTGGAAGGCTGAGGCAGGAGGACCTCAAGTTCAAAGCCAGCTTTAGCAATTTAGTGAGGCCCTAAGCAACTGAGACCCTGTCTCAAAAAAAAAAAAAAAAAGGAAAGAAAGAAAAAAAGAGGATGTGGCTTAGTGGTTAAGTGTCCCTGGGTTCAATCCCTGATACCTCTCAAAAAAAAAAAAATGCTCATTAGAAGAAGACAAGAATCCAGTGTCTATAACAACATATCATTCACCCTGTTCATTATACAAAAATTAGTAGATACATGAAGAAAAAGAAATATGTGACCCATAATCAAGAGATAGGAAATGCTAGCCAAAGACAACCCAGGTGTCAAAATTGGTAGATAAGGACTCTATAATAAACTTCAATAAATACATTAAATAGTCTTTGGAAAAGATACGTACATTGGGTGAAGAGACATTTTAAGAGAGACTTACAAATTACAAGAACAAACTAAATGGAAATTCAAGAACTGAAAAACACAGTATCTGAAAGGTAAATCTCTGCTTCCCATCCTCCCTCTCAACCCCCCCTTTCCACCCCAGAGCTAAACATCCGTAGTAGGAGTCGCTGGTTGTAATGACAAAGTTTTACTCTAATTAGCTTATGCTAAGATGCTAAGATGTAGGGAAGACTCCATAACCAAACTGTCGGGAGAGACAGAGTGGAAGGGGTTTAGGATCAACTGGCCTAGGGATTCAAATGCCACAAAGATGTTCTTGTCATTCATCTCTCTGCCTTCCCCTGGGAATTGGTGGCATACTCTCACTGGGAACAGGATCCTCTGTATGGTAAGTCATGGTTGGGATCAGCTTTGGGCAAATGGACCAACCACATTTGCCAGGGTTGGGATATTATTAATGACTTGAATAAGACACCCAGCCCCAACCAATCACTATGGCCAGGGAAGCAGTTCCCACTGGGTAAGGGGACAATTCTTCAAAAGGAGAGAGGTACCATATATGTGCTAAATGGGAGAAATATCATGAGCTGAACAGCCACTTTCTTTCTTTTTTTTTTTTGTACTAGGGACTAAACCCAGGGGTGCTTAACCACTGAGTCATATCCCCAGCCCTTTTTACATTTTACTTTGAGACAGGGTCTCACGAAATTGCTTAGGGCCTCACTAAGTTGATGAGGTTGGCCTTGAACTTGTGATCCTCCTGGGGAGCCACTTTAATTTGTGCTCACTACACCCTCCATGTCCTTTGTGTATGTGTTATATGGTGTCTGTTATGGTTTGAATATGATGTGGCCCTCCCAAAAGCTCATGATTAGATTGTGAGAGTTGTAACCTAATCAGTGGATTAAACCATTTGATGGATTAATAATTTGAATGGATTGCTGGGTGGTAACTGTGGGGCAGGGCTGGAGGAATAGGTCCCGAGGGGCATGCCTTGTAGACTACATATTTTGTCACTGACTCCTCCCTCTCTGTCTGTCTCTCGCTCTGCTTCCTGGCTGTCAGGAGGTGAGCAGCTTTCTCCCACCATGCCCTTCTGCCATGATGTTTTGTTTTATCTTGGGGCCAGAGCAATGGAGAAGTGAGACAGAAAAGGGGGGGCAATGGGGGGATGCTCAGGTACAGGGTAGCACTTGGGCAACCCATTGGGACCTTCTGAGTGACCCTTTAGAACAAACCTCAGAAGTGTCCTACCAAGGGACAAGGAAGTTGGAAAATGTACCCACCAATTCCAGCCCCTCAGTGGTTGTGGCTTGCCCCTAGGGACAGTAGCTTCTCAAGCCGACTCCTACAGCCAGAGAGAGAGAAAGCACACACGTTCCTGAGAACCGAGGCCGCCATTATGCAGGGAAGCTAACTCCGCTGAATCTGCAGGTCTCTGGGGTGGGCAGATGGGGAGGGGACAGGGCGCTGACTATATCCGATACACATCTGTCAATCTCCTCATATACACGGACAGGGCCCTGCTGTGCAATATTCTATAAAAAATAATTTTTTCAAAACCAAATAGACTTGAACTATGTTAAAACTCAAGCAATAAGTAAGCTGGGGTTGTGGCTCAGTGGTAGAGTGCTCGCCTACCATGTGTGAGGCACTGGGTTCGACCCTCAGCACCACGTAAAAATAAACAAACAAATAAATAAAACTCAAGCAACAATCCCCACATGCAAATGTGTGATCATTCCAAATGGGAGTCCATTAGTGACCACAGTCAATTCACTCCTCATCCTTCCTTAATCCTGCAAGAAACTAGTTTATGGTCCTGTTCCTTCTCAAGGCAGTATCCTGCCACAGCTCTTAGATTTGAGTGCCTGAAGAGCCACTGTATATTAATGTAATATTTTCTACAAGTGGACTTAAGCACAAAATAACCGAACCACCACACCACCTTGTAGATTCAAACAGCAAGTTTTTATTCCCAACCTCTCACCGGCACTCTACACGCACGTTCTGGGGAAAATCCACACCTCCACTGGGCTCTGCATCCCAAAATACTCTCTGAATCCCACGAGAACTCAAGGGGAACTCAAGGAGTGGGCGGGCACCTGAGGCAGCAGGATACTCCCTATTCCCAGCAGGATACACCCTAAACCTGGACCCACCCTAATCCAGCAGGATCCTCCCTAAACCCGGATCCACCCTGGTCCTTGAGCAGGGTCACCTTTCTCAAACATTCATGCAATGTCACTGCAAATGACCTGGGTCCAAGGCAAGCCCATTTCCACAATGGAGAGTCCTCCCTCTAAGCAACATGGGGTAGGCTGACAAAGAAATTGCCATGCATCATTCCTACTTGGCTATGGCTCTCAGCAAAAAATGGCTTCCACTGATGAAAAAATGGGACACTTAAGGAGAAACGTTGCTGGTGTGGTTGTGCATGCCTATAATCTTAGTAATTTGGGAGGCTGAGATGGGACGATGGCAGGTTCAAGGCCAGCCTAGGCAATTTAGTGTCTCAAATTTAAAAATAAAGAAAAGTAGGATTGCTGGGGTGTAACTCAATTGCAGACAGCTTGTTTAGTATATGTAAGGCCCTGGGTTCAGTCTCAGTATTGCAAAACAATAAAAGAAGAAGAAAATTTAATGATATATGTGAGTTTGATCAAGTCAAAGATATCGAATATCCTACCTCTGACCAAATCTTCAAAGTATCAGCCTCACTGGCAGTAGATTATGAAGCAGTGTGCCAAAAATATGCCTGCAAAGACAAGAGAGAAAGATATTTAATTGTTTTTTGGGGGGGTCACCTTTTATAGCAATTAAAATTACCCAAGTCCTCAATATGTTTTGTGTAGCAAACTTTGCAAATTAGTTTTGTAGAACCTGCCAAGTTGCAATGCCATTTTGAAACTAAATACGATGGAGTATGAAAACAAGGCTTTCCATTCCCATCCAGGGAAGAACAACTTAATGTTTTGAAAAGACATATCCAGGGGCTGGGGTTATAGCTCAGCGGTAGAGTGCTTGCCTTGCACATGTGAGGCACTGGGTTCCATCCTCAGCACTGCATAAAAATAAATAAATAAAGATATTGAGTCCATCTTTTAAAAAATCTTTTTTTTTTAAAAAAAGGCATATGCAAAGAAACCTGGCAATGAAAATGCACTGTCAGTGCTACACATAAATAACACATTGCCCACGAGGGAGAACCCACTGTTAAGGAAATGCTTAGGAGGCCTTAAGCTATTATTAATAGGACCTATTAGTCATGGGACAACAAGAACATTGACTGAGCAGGCTGCTGCGAAAAGAGCCACAAGAACCACAGTCTGCTAACTCAGCCAAGAGAGGAATTTGCAAACACACAAATCTTACTAGAAATGCAGGTCTCCTGAGGGCAGGGTTCTAGTCTACCTTAGTCACTGCAATAAGCTGCTCAGTAAATGGACACAACTTACTTAACATTTGAACCCAGCTTGCTTGATGTTTGAAGAGCAAAGTTATTTCGATCTTTGCCATTTGACAGGACCAGAGAATAGGTGGTGCGTATTTTAGTAAATAATAATAATGATGATGACTACTATTTCCTGGGGATTTATCATGTGTCTCAACTGTGTTGACCATTTTACATAATTAGCTCATATTCACGTGTTAATGACACCATAAGATAGTCATTATTATCTCAATTTTATAGGCAAAATACTGAAGTTTCTTGTGTTTATGCCAAGGTGACACAAAGAATAGTAGTAGGGCAGAAATCCAAACCAGACATGGGTACCCAGAGCCCACACCTCTCCCCACCACTCTCTTCTACCACATAGATGTTCAGAAAAGCTATTAGGAAGACATGGTTTTTAGACAACTTGAAACCTTGGCAAAAATGTAGTGGTGATTTTCAAATGGTGAGAAAACAATGGCAAGGGGTAAAAGGGAACAATGGCCATTTCAAGTAAGAAAATAAATTACTACAAGTTACAAATTACTACTAAGTTGTACCTGCTCCAGGCAAGGTCAAGCGGCATCATAGGGCACATATCAAGAATTAGTCATAAAACTGAAATCCCAGCGGCTCAGGAGGCTGAGGCTGGAGGATTGCAAGTTTGAGGCCAGCCTCAGCAACGTAGCAAGGTCCTAAGCAATTTAGCAAGACTCAGTATCAAAATAAAAAATAAAAAGGTTGGAGACTTAGCTCGGTAGTTAAGCACCCCTGGGTTCAATCCCCAGTACCCCCAGACACAAAGAATTAGCCATACAAGTGGGGCTCAGTAGCACACACCTGTAATCCCATCGAATTGGGAGGCTGAGGCAGGAGAATTGCAAATTCAAGGCCAGCATCAGCAATTTAGTGAGACCCTCAGCAATTTAATAAGACCTTGTTTCAAAATAAAAATAAAAAGAACTGGGTTTCAGTTAAGTGGTAAAGCATCCCTGAATTCAATCCCCAGTATTCAAAAGAAAAATAAAATTGACCATATGAAGAAGATAGCAACTTAAATGTGATGGCTCTTTCAATGATGTTGAGGTACTGTCTTTGCAATGCAGATTTTTTAGTGTTTTAGAGCTTTTGTTATAATAGGGACTAAGAAATCCAGAATTAACTTCTAACTTTTCAGGCCAACCAAAATATTAGCATGACCATTTCAAGTGAGAAAAGAAATAACTACAAGAAGTTACTCTCTTTCAAAAAATTTTCCAAAACACCCTTTGTTTGGCTAAGTACTTCTTTTATTTAAATGAACTCAATTTAAATTGAATGCACTAGCTGCAATTTTCACCAACCCAAGCAGGTTGAAGTTGCCTTGCAGTATTGGAGTTATATTGTATTTGCAACTTAAAGTGTTGGTTAAAAATTAAAATGAAGTCTGGACTCTAAATTTAAAAAATAATTATTTGGATTAGAAATTTTACAAGAAATCTGATACACCAAGGCTCTAAGATACCTGATTTTTTAAAAAAATGGCTTCTTTGATCATCTCATAAAGTTATAAAGTATATCTGAAAGGTTTACTCAACAATAAGGATTAAAAACTAGCAGAGGGGGCCGGGGATATAGCTCAGTAGGTAGAGTGCTTGCCTCGAATGCACAAGGCAATGGGTTCAATCCCCAGCACCACAAAAAAAAAAAAAAAAAGAGAGAGAGAGAAAAAAACTAGCAGAGGAACCTTTTGATGACTTGAAATCGATTCAAGAATGTGAGCAGTTATGAGATATTATTAGTAATGGAATTTGAAAGAGATAATTCTTATTACCACTCTTTCAAGTTCATGGAACAGTTTCATTGAAGAATGTCAGAAGTCTGCAAAACGAATTGCTTATAGACATTATTTGCAAAGGCTTCTTCATGGGAATTGAGTTACTCTGCTGTGCACCTATTACAAAACATGAAAATAGATAGCTGGCACTAATATAACACTGAAACTGAAGTCCATAACCACCAACTTCTGATTTCTACGCTTTCTAAGCACATTCATTGTCCTCACTGATTGATTTTATATTTTCATTTATAATGAAGTATTTAAATCATGAATATTTTAAACACTTCACAGTACAGGAAGCAATATAGAAAGACAAATTCTTACCAACCACCACTTAGAACAAATATTAACAGTTTCCTGCATTGAATTGCTTTTTTTTTCCTTTTCTTTCTTTCTTTTTTGGCTACCAGGGATTGAACCCAGAGGAGCTTAACCACTGAGCAACATTCTCAGCCCTTTTATTTTTTATCTGGAGACAGGTTTTTGCTAAGTTGCTTGCAGCCTTGCTAAGTTGTTGAGGCTGGTTTTGAACTCCAGATCCTCCTGCCTCAGCCTTCCAAGTCACTGGGATTACAGGCATGGTCCATCACACCTGGCTTTTAATTCCTTTTAAAAAGGCACATAAATAACTACAACTGCAGAATTCTCCACTTCCTCTCTCTCATCAGGGTAATCTCCTTAAAATTGGTGAGTATTCTTCCTGTCCAGCTTTATTGCAGATATGTGTGTGTGTGTGTGTGTGTGTGTGTGTGTGTGTGTACATATATATATAGTATCTACAATATTTTTTTGTTTGACCTTTGTAACTATATATATCTTTCTGCACCTGCTTTGACTCACTAGTTAGAGAGATGTATCCAGGCTGATTCATTTTGCTTAATTTCAGTCCCTCTTCTCTTTTTTATTAAGGTGAAGCATCCACACAGTGAACGCATGACTCCAGCGCACACCTCAAAACCTTCACTTAGATTGAGAGGGGGACATTTCCAGTGTCCCAGTTTTTGTGTCTTCTCCCAGTTCATACCTCTCAGAGGCAACCATTCTTCTGACCTCTATCACTATAAATTAATTTTGCCTGTTTCAAACTTTATGTAAAAGGAATTATCCAGCATGTCCTCTTTGCGTCTGTATTATCATTGTCATTATTGCTTAATATCATATTTGTGAGCTTCATCCACATCATTGTCTGTAGCAATAGGTTTTCTCCTTATCATTAGCATACAGTATTCTGTTGTATGAACAGAACATTATTTATGGATGCGTTCAGCATTGATGGATATTAGGGTGGTTTTTGGTCTGAGACTATTATGATAATACTCCTATAAATACTTCTGCTTATTTTTGTGGATATGTACTAACTTCTCTTGGATCTGTTCTGAGGAGTGAGCTTGCTGGGTTGTAGCATAGCCATCCTACAGAGGAGTGAGTAGTCTCAGCAGAGATCACATGGCCCTCAAAATAAAAAATATTTACAGTCCTCCTCTGACACATGTACTATTGCTATGGGTATTTCATCTACTTAGGTTATTAACCACATAGTTCAATGTTATAATTTTTGCTTTAAGTGGTCCTGTATCTTTTAAAGAAGTGAAAAGAATAAAAGAAAAATTGCACAGTGTCTTTTATACTCATGTCTTAATGCAGGGACCCTGAACCTAGTTATATCCCCAGGGAGGTCAGACTTCCCTGGCCTCCTAATCAGGTTCTGGAGCACAGGTGACCAGCTGAGTTGGCTCTCTGCTCCTCATGGGTTTGGCGTCCACAAATTCAACCAAGCACAGATGGGAAATATCCAGAAAAAAAACAATTGTGTCTGCATTTAACATGTACACACTTATTTTCTGGTCACCATTCCCTCAATAGTACAGTGTAACAACTATTTAATAACATTTATATTGTATTAGGTATTATAAGTAATCTACAGATGATTTAAATTTTAAGGGAGGATTGTATAGTTTATATGCAAACATGAAGCCATTTTATGTAAGGGCTTAAGCATCTGAGTGGGGTCCTGGAACCAGGGCCTTGCAGACAGCAAGAGACAACCACAGTCCTTTGAACTGTGCAAATGTGTGTGGGTAGTGGGTGGGTTGGGCTCAGCTTTTCCTGCTAACACAGGTTAGCATTTCAAGATTTTAGAGATCATCTCCTTAAGGCCTCTCAGTGCCTCTCTGGACCACTCCATATTTCTTTTTAATTAATTAATTAATTTGTTCTAATTTGTTATAGAACGCATTTCCAGTTCATAGTACAACAAATGGAGCACAATTTTTCATGTCTCTGGTTGTACACAAAGTAGAGTCACACCATTTGTGTCTTCATATATGTACCTAGCGTAATGATGTCCATCTCATTCCACCACCTTTCCTAACCCCATACTTCCTCCCTTTTCCTCCCTCCCCTTTACCCTATCCAAAGTTCCTCCCTTCTTCCAATGCTCTCTCTCACTCCGTGGTGGATAAGCATCCACTTACCAGAGAAAACAATTGGCCTTTAGTTTTGGGGGACTGGCTTACTTCACTTAGCAAGATATTCCCCAACTCCATCCATTTACCTGCAAATGCCATGATTTTATTCTTTTAATGCTGAGTAATATTCCATTGTGTATATATATATACCACAGTTTCTTTATCCATTCATCTATTGAAGGGCATCTAGTTTGGTTCCACAATTTAGCTATTGTGAATTGTGCTGCAATAAATATTGATGTGGCTGTGTCCCTGTAGTATACTGTTTTTAAGTCCTTTGGGTATAGACTGAGGAGTGGGATAGCTGGGTCAAATGGTGGTTCCATTCCAAGTTTTCTAAGGAATATCCATATTGCTTTCCAGATTGATTGCACCAATTTGCATTCCCACTAGCAATGTAAGAGTGTGCTTTCCCCCCCACATCCTTGCCAACACTTATTTTTGCTTGCATTCTTAATAACTGCCATTCTGACTGGAGTGAGATGAAATCTTAGAGTAGTTTTGGTTCACATTTATCTAATTGCTAGAGAAGTTGAGCCTTTTTTTCATATATTTTGTAAGGGTCCGGCGAACGTCGGAGGAAGAGACCACCAAGAGACCGGCTCATGCAAAAGCAAGTGGGGTTTATTGAGGATCCAATCCAGCGCGCTGAGGCTCCGTGCTCACTCAAGAAGGGAGAGCAGCCCAGAGCCCCGAGCAGGGGCTGAGCACTGCTTAAGTATACTTTTTGGGGAGGGCGGGGACTTTACATACATCACAGTCTCCTTTAACAAATCATCATACACCGCGGGAAAATCAAACAACAACTCCTACACATGATTAGTTCATTCATTGGCGGGAACAGGTCGGGCGGGAGTGATAGGTCAGTTCTAAGCGGGGAGGTACATTCAAACTGATTGGTTTAGGCCCTGCGATGTCTACGTGCAAAGTCACACAGGGTCCTAGGTTATCAAACAACTAGGCGATCAGGGGAAATATTTACTGGGCGGTTCCAAGTGTTGTCTTAACAGCTACAGGAATTTCAGGTTTTGCGTGTAGCATAGGAACTTAACAATACCTGGTCCTTTACATTTTAACTCAGGCCTTGCAGCTTAGAAACTTTACAATGCCTGGTCTTTTACACTTTAACTTCAATTTCTTTTACCCTTACAATTTGATTGAATGTATATTATCTGAGAAGTGTCTGTTCAGTTCCTCAGCCCAGTTTACTCATACTAGACAAAGGTGCCAAAAACATACATTGGTGAAAAGTAGCCTCTTCAAAAAATGGTGCTGGGAAAACTGGAAATCTATATGTAGCAAAATGAAATTAAATCCCTTCTCTCACCATGCACAAAACTCAACTCAAAGTGGATCAAGAACCTAGGAATTAGACCAGAGACCCTGCACCTAATAGAAGAAAAAATGGGCCCTAATCTTCATCATGTTGGATTAGACCTTGACTTCCTTAACAAGACTCCTAAAGTGCAAGAAATAAAATCAAGAATCAATAAATGGGATGGTTTCAAACTGAAAAGCTTCTTCTCAGCAAGAGAAATAATCAGTGAGGTGAAGAGAGAGCCTACAGAAAGGGAGCAAATTTTTACCATATGCACATCAGATAGAGCACTAATCTCCAGGATATATAAAGAACTCAAAAAATGTAACACACACAAACACACACACACACACACACACACACACACGGCAAGTCCATATTTCTCATCATGGCTCTTTCTCATGTCTCCAGCTTCTCTGTTACTCTTCCCAGCCCCGCAGAGGTTCTGCTGAACTGCTCTCAACATCCACAGACCTAGGCTCCCTTTCTTCACACATTCTTCTTCCTCTGCCTGAAACTTACTTACTCTAGCTTCTTTCAAAGGGGTGAACTGCTGCTCATCCCCCATGCTTAACTGAACATCTCCTGGGTAGTTTTCCTGTTCTTGGATGGAGATGGGGACTCTTGTATTTCCTCTGGAGCAGTGATCACCAGAGCTGGGTTAATGTAGGTCAGCCACCTGGAGTACTAATCCACAGGCATGTAAAAACATCACTGCAATAAATAAACGAAATATGCTAGGAGGTGGCTGCATCCACCCATGTGCCTTTATGTAACTGCTGAAAAATACAGGGGTGCTTCAGAGATTTGGGAAAAGATTAGGAGAAATTCTTCTTACAGAAGCTAAAAGTAATTAATCAGCCCTTTAGCTAAGGCTGGGGGTGTGGCTCAATAGTAGAGTGCTTGCCTAGCCTGCACAGGCTCTGAGTTTGATCCCCAGTACCTCAATAAGTAAATAAATATTTTTTAAAAAAATTTAATGGGCAATGAGAGAAAAAATTGGAATTCTAAGAGTTAGGCTTCATGAATTAATAATCAGATATCGTCTACATGGTCTCTTGGCTTTCCATCGGTGAGGCCTTTCTATCTTGTTTTTTAAGGTCTGATCAGTGGTCACCCTCCTACTGTTGGGCAATGTAGACAAATGGCCAAGAGTCTTGGCCTGAAAGAGTGGGATTTTCCAAGGGTCAACTGGCACAAGTGGTCCAGTTCCTACCAGAGTAGAACACATCCTTGAGTGGAGACAGATAAAGAGGTATGTCCTTAACAGGAAATTTATTTCTTCCTGCCTTAATTAAGTAAATGCTGAACAAATATTTAGAGAATAGTGATTTGAAGGGGCACAAATGTCTTGGTTTTCCTTTGCTTCATCCATTGTCACTTAAACTGTGATTTCCACAATGGAGTGATATTCTGGTTTGTGACTCAATTCCTGTTGGTAGAACAAATGAGCATAGTGCTTACTCAGCACAATTCCCGGCACAGAACACAGGAGGCTTAAGAAGCAACAAAATCCCCTCTGGCAAGCCCCTCACATCTCCAGGGAACACTTGTACAGTGTGTGAGTGTGTGAGAGATGCTTTCCACTTTTAGAGTGAGCTGGCTCATCAGCTCTGACCCCAGCCAGCAGATGGCCCTTCAAGTCAGTAGGGCAAGGCTGCAGTATGCGGGATCGCATGGCCTATTGCTGTTTCCTTGGAAGCAATTATTTGCCGGAACATTCAAATGGATTAATATGCCTCCAAAGAAATTAACTCTCCAAAACAGTGATCTCCCCCCAAAAAAATAAAGAATAAACAAGAAAGAACTCCAGAAAACTTGCCAATATCTGATTTCCACGAAAGTACAAAGAAAAAACTATAGCAGAATCCTTTAAGACTTTGAAGCTACATTCTTTTTTTTATTATTAGTTGTTCAAAACATTACAAAGCTCTTGATATATCATATTTCATACATTTGATTCAAGTGGGTTATGAACTCCCATTTTTCCCCCATATATAGATTGCAGAATCACATCGGTTACACATCCACGTTTATACATACTAGTGTCTGTTGTATTCTGCTGTCTTTCCTATCCTCTTCTATCCCCCCTCCCCTCCCCTCCCCTCCCATCTTCTCTCTATCCCATCTACTGTACTTCATTTCTCTCCCTTGTTTTTTTTCCCCCTTTCCCTTCAGCTCCTCTTATATGTAATTTTGTATAACGATGAGGGTCTCCTTCCATTTCCATGCAATTTCCCTTCTCTCTCCCTTTCCCTCCCACCTCTCGTCCCTGTTTAATGATAATCTTCTTCTCATGCTCTTCCTCCCTGCTCTGTTCTTAGATGCTCTCCTTATATCAAAGAAGACATTTGGCATTTGTTTTTTTAGGGAATGGCTAGCTTCACTTAGCATAATCTGCTCTAGTGCCATCCATTTCCCTGCAAATGCCATGATTTTGTCATTTTTTAGTGCTGAGTAGTACTCCATTGTGTATAAATGCCACATTTTTTAATCCATTCATCTATTGAAGGGCATCTAGGTTGGTTCCACAGTCTAGCTATTGTGAATTGTGCTGCTATGAACATCGATGTAGCAGTATCCCTGTAGTATGCTCTTTTAAGGTCTTTAGGGAATAGTCCAAGAAGGGGAATAGCTGGGTCAAATGGTGGTTCCATTCCCAGCTTTCCCAGGAATCTCCATACTGCTTTCCAAATTGGCCTCACCAATTTGCAGTCCCACCAGCAATGTACAAGTGTACCCTTTTCCCCACTGAAGTTACATTCTTATAAGCTATTTTTACCTGTGGCAAGCATGTAACATTATTCAGGTATGAAAAACCATGAAATAAAAGACGATTCAGAAAACATTGTGATCAGTTCATACTATAAATGCCTCACTTTACATGTAGAAAAAGAGGTGTAGTCTTAGAAAATTTTTTTCTTCTATATTAAATAAATGCTGAATGGGCTGGGGCTGTAGCTCAGTGGTAGAGCCCTTGCCTTGCTTGTGGGAGGCCCTGGGTTTCATCCTCAGCACTGCAAGGGCGTGGAGAAATTGCAACCCTTGTGGATGGTTGGAAAAAATAAATTAATTAATGCTGAACAAATATTTAAAGCATAGAGATTTGAAGGGGCCCCAATGTTTTGCTTTTCCCATGTGTAATTCGTTGTCACCAAGACAGTGATTTCCACAAGGGATTGATGTTATTGTTTGTGGCTAAATTCCCATTTGTGTTAGAGATGTACAAGTGTACAAGTGTACAAGTGTAGTGCTTATTCAGCACAATTCCTGGTAAACGTAATAGGGGCTTAATAAACAATTGCTGATATTACATTGTTGTTACTGTTATTATTATCATTATTATTATTATTATTATTATTATTATTATATTTAGAGAGAACTTTTGACATGGGTTAGATCAGTCACCTTATTTTACAGATTAAAGAAAAAGTTAGAAAATGCAATAGCAGCACATCCCTCCATTTACATAGGGCAGGAACTACAATTGTCCTTAGCACCTCTATTTCCCTCATCTCTGGCAAACAATATCACCAAACAGGCTGTCACCAGACAGAGGTCCAAGGAGGTCCCTCCATGGGGCAGTGGGACCTCAACTCAGCCAGGGGAGGTTCTTCACTTAAGCTGCTGAAAAGAATTTCATGATGCATTAAAAGCAAGGCACAAGTGAAGATTTATTTAAGGACAGTGAAGGCATTCACACACCAAAAGTAGGGGGTGGGCACCCCTGGCCTCTCAAAGAAGATGGGTGATGCACCAGGTTGGGCTCTCTGATCATATATATGATTTTCCTGGGAAGAAATGTGTGGGCTCTCAGGAAAGCTTCTTTGAAAATCAAATTCCATGACAATCATTTGATATTTGGGGTTTGGTATGTTTCTTTTTGGTTAAGCAGTTTAGCCTTAAATCAGCTGTGGGCACATTATATAATTCTTTGAATCCGGTGACATTTAAATTGATTATGGTTTTGTTCTAGTTGATCTGGTACAAGCCTATGCAGGAGGTTTTGTTCATTTAACTAAAGGGACAGTGGCTGGTCATGCCTGTACATCCGGTCTCCATCTCCTAAGGGTCTCTTTCTCTCTCCCTGAGAGCCCACTTATCTCAAAACCACTCTACCTCTAAAGCTTACCTGTATCCCATCCCAACACCACTATCCTAGTCCAAGCTGTCTTCATCTCTCAGATGTTATTTTAAAACTTCTGTTCCCCTCCCCTGGTAGGCCCCTCCACTGACTATAGTGAACCTTCCCAAATTCAATTTAAAAAACCAAAACCCTCTCTCTCTCTTTTTTTTTCTTTTTTGGTGACCCAGGAGGCTAAGGCAGGGGATCTCAAGTTCAAGGCCAGCCTGGGCAGCTTAATGAGACCCTGTCTCAAAATAAAAATGAAAAGATCTAGGTATGCAGCTCAGTGGCCCAGTACCCCTGGGTTCACTCCCCAATGCCATAGAAAAACAAACAAACAAAAGTATGTTTATCTTCTCCAAAGACTATGTAAACCTCCATAAGGACAAAGGCCTTCTCTGGTTTGCCTCCAACTGAAGCCGATACTCCTAGCATAGCAGGTGAGACATGTTGGGAACTTAACAAATACTTATTTAGTAGATAAATAAATTAATGAAGTCCTTGAAAAAGAAAACAATAATTTAGTAGCTATATACATTTTGTTTATTTGCTTGCTAGTTTTGGATACCAAGGATTGAACTCCTTGGTGCTTAACTACTGAGTCACATCCCCAGCCCTTTTTTGGGGGGGGATACTAGAGATTGAAATCAGGGGCACTCAACCACTGAGCCACATCCCCAGTCCTATATTGTATTTCATTTAGAGACAGGGTCTGCTGAGTTGCTTAATGCCTCACCATTGCTGAGGCTGGCTTTGAATTTGTGATCCTCCTCTCTCAGGCTCCTGAGCCGCTGGGATTACAGGCATGTGCCACCACACCCCGGCTTAGTAGCTATATTTTGATGTATGCAACCTGCCTATAACAGCCCTCTCTCTTAGAACTAATCCCCTAACCAAACAAGTAGCTTATGATTAAGTTTGTACTACATGACTCTACCCCATAATAATTGATTCGATTGAGACAGACACTTGAGCCAACCTGGGCCAATCTTTTTCAATCCCTGGTACCCCCCCCCCCAAAAAAAAAAAAAAAAACCCACCAAACAAACAAAAAAAGGGCTGGAGATGACTCAGTGGTTAAATCAATCTTCTTTCCACACCAAACCAGGGACTAGGCTCCAGAGGCAGCCAGTGAGTCTTAGTGTCTGGACTGAGGCTCTTGCTATGTTCATAGAGAAGGAGAAAAAAGTCTGAAATCAGAAGAATAAAACACACAATACTAAGCAGAGATAAGAGATGAAGAAACCTATTGCTCATATTCTCAAAGTTTGCTACTACTAGGTTCTACTGAAGTCCAAATGTCTGTAGATTCTACAAGGAACTACGTATTTTGAAAATAAAGGCCAGCCTTTATTTCCTTTTTCTTTTTAGCTAGCTCAGCTCACTGTCTAGTACTTATAAACTGAAGAGTCTAAATAAGACATGTATACTCTGCATATATTAGGAAAGAAAATGAACCAAGTTGATAATAACCCAGCCAGATACACCTTTATGGGAACCAGCTTTCTGACGGCTGCCTTTTCTCACCTATTGAGTAGAAATAAACCATCTATTGGTTGTTTCTGCTTTATACAGAAAGGGCAAGGCTGGAGCTGGAGCCAGACATGACCTTGAGAGTCTTGCATCTTTCACCTGAAAGAGACATGGATTCAAATAGGAAAACACACACACACACACACACACACACACACACAGTAATTTCTATGACATTTCTGAATAGAGAACTGGAAAAAAAGAGGCAGTGGGGGGGTGGGGCGGGACACGCAGGTCAAACCAAAACCAGACTTACATTTTTGGTTATTTAAGCCTCTGGCTATTTTAAAATAAACCGCTTTTGAATTTCCCCAAGGGATTTTCTTTTTCCCTTGTTCTTTTTGTCATCCAATGGCCAACCCAGGGTTTGCTGGCTTCTGGAAAATCCAGGGGATTTTGAAAAAGAAAATATGTGTTGGTTTATGGTTAAAATGGAACTATACAGACTGATATTTTATACCAAGATGGTGCTGGTAACCCCCTACCAGATAGAAATACCCTCCAGGTGTGTTCAGTAGCTGAGATCAAATGATATGAAACTATCCACGCTAGTTTCTGAAGGTCTTAAGACACGGTATACAGTATACTAGTCTGGGGACCAGATGTCTGGGCAGGATTATGGGTGAAGCCTGGAGTTATAGAGGCATATTTTTTTCATCTGTGAATCCAATTGTGTCCTTGGCCTCTGGCTGTGTGAGTTACCAGATTTCCTTCTGCTATTCCAGGGGCATGGTCATTTGCTAAGGCTGGAATCTCAAGTGGGTCTATCACAAAAGCCTGTCACATAAGGTCCCTCACCAGAGTGAAGGCTAAGATGGGAGGCTGAGACCTTAATAGCATTTTGTAAAGAAGTACATGGAGATTTTGCTGTGTTGGGCATCAGAGAAAAATTGGCAGGGTCTTATTATGGCTGGAATTAGTGAATCGTGGGCAGTTCTAGGGCCCAAACCTGGACCTATTGTCCAGCAAGAAAAACCTGACCAGCAATTTCCTTCCTGGGAAGTTGGCATCAGAGAGGACCATCTTCAAAGCATGCCCCAAACATAAGTCATATGTTACTGCCAAATTTGAGAAAGAGAGAAGGGGAAGAAGAAAGAGGGGAGAAAGGAGAGGAAACAGAGAGAGATGCGTGAGCCCAGGAGTATGTACGCTCTCTGTAGAATGTCAGTCTTTTCATGCCAGGCCCTCCAGTTTGTCCCCACCAGAGTGTAGCCAGAGGGATGCTGCCTGGGCCAGCTGCTGGAGTTAACCACTTTGGCCAGGAGGGGGCCCCAAATTTCACTCCAATTTGAACATCTCTAGGTAACAATCTAGTGAGACTTCACTTTACAGAATAGTTTATCCACCACAGAAGAGCATGGAAGGAAGGGCCCAGAAAGATTACCAGAGACCCAGAGAAGGGAATTCACTTCAAGGTCACAAGGCTGGACTGTGGTTGAGCTAGGACTAGAACCCAGGTTAGATAAGCCCTGCTCTGAGATTCTATCTTCCAACTCTTCTTAGGCATCCCTTAGAATAAGCCACCTCTACAAATATCTGCTTAGGTCCCAGTAATTTAAAAATGCAATCATTTGTTGAACACCTGCCTCATAGAAAGCCCTGTGATGAGTGGGGTGTGTATGGCAAGCGGCAGATGGCAAGTGGCAGAAGTGGTTTATGGGATGGGGGTGGGGAGGAAGAGGGTTGTGTCAAAGTCTAAGTTCATGGTCCTTAAGGCCCTCACAGACTTCTTATTGGCTTAGAAGTTACAACCTAAGCTCATGAAAGTTAAATAAAATAAAAAGTGTAAATATGGTTCAATACAGTAGAGTCTGAGCAGTCCCAGTTCTAATATTGACTAATAACCAAGTGAATGGTTAGCAATTGCCATAAAATTTCTTTCTTTTCTTTTTTTGGCAGCGCTGGGGATTGAGCCCAGGGGAACTTTACCACCGAGCCACATCCCCAGTCCTTTATTATTTTTTTGTTTTGAGATAGGATCTCACTAAGTTGCTTAGAGCCTTGACAGGTTGTTGAGGCTGGCCTCGAACTTGTGATCTTCCTACCTCAGCCTCCCTAGTTGCTGGGATCACAGGTGTGCACCTCCACTCCTGGAAATTGCCATAAAAGGAGGAAGAAAGGATGAGACTGTGCCTTTGCTTAGTGCTCAATAGTTTTCAGTGCTTTCCTGTATGTTGTCTTTGGAGTGGCCACAAAGACCATCCATGGAAGAGGAGTTGGTGTAGGCTGTGCATACAGGGAGCAGGTGGGATTTGCACATGCACAGAGGACCCTAACCTGGAGGACTATCCAGTCTTCCTTGGGGACAGGGATCCAGGCATCATGTGTGAGGAACAATTCTTGGTTGCATGCCAGGGTTCAAGAGCATGCAGCATTCTGAATCTACAGGTGGTAATACATGTGCTAAGTGTACTCTTTTTTAAAAAATATTTATAATTTTTTAGTTGTTGGACATAATACCTTTATTTTATTTTTATATGGTGCTGAGGATCGAACCCAGTGCCTCATGCATGTTAGGCAAGTGCTCTACCACTGAGCCACAACCCCAGCCCGCTAAGTATGCTTTTTAATATATATATATTTATTTTTTAGGTGTAGATGGACACAACACAATGCCTTTATTTTTTTTTTTACTTTTTTTTTTGTTGCACATGGACACAATGCCTTTATTTTGTTTATTTATTTTTATGTGGTGCTGAGGTTTGAACCCAGTGCCTCACACATGCTAGACAAGCGCTCTGCCACTGAGCCATAACCCCAGCCCAATGCCTTCATTTTTATGTGGTGCTGAGGATTGAACCCGGGTCCCACCTGTGCTAGGCGAGCGCTCTACCGCTGAGCCACAATCCCAGCCCCTAAGTATGCTTTTTAGATAAATTTTTCTTTTTTAAATTTTTTTTTAATTTTTATTATTTTTTTAAAATGAACTTTTCTTGCCTGTGAATAGGCACATAGCATGATGGAGGGAAAATATGGTGGATCTGGGCCTAACTAGCTATGTGGCATCCAGTAACTTGCTTAGATTCTTTTGGTCTCAGTTTTCTCTCCGTAAAATTAAAGGAATGAATAACCTCTCTGGTTCCTTCCAGCTGGAAAATTCTTAGATTCTAAACATTCTATAATTGCTTGTTTATGAAAAATCTGATTTTCAGTTATTGGTTTGCATCTTTATCTTGGGTTCTTTTTCCTTAATTTATCCCAAACTTTTTTTTTTTTCAGTTTGTGTTTTGTCACTTGAACTCACATAGTATCCTTGAATTGGAGTTATCCCAGCTTATTCATAGATGGAGGTGGCAAAATAGGAGTTTATCTGATCCCCTCCAGCACTGGCTCTTCAAGCCATTGTCTCCAACAGAGGCCGTCCTGAGGCACTAAGCACATAGTAGGTACCTAATTATGCACAGGCCCCATCTCCAACCTGACTTTTGCTAATTTCCATCATTTAGGGAAGAACTAGTAAACAAGTGTTGAATGGAAAGGAATTCCTAAGGCAATGGTGGAAAAGAAGTTTGCATGAGGTTGACATGTCCCTTGGGAAGGGCACCTGCCTGCACCATTTCATACATAAATACCTTTATATTTATGTATATTTATAAATAACCTCTTGGTACAGTGGGGTTGGGATTAAGTGGTGGCACTCAGTTACTCCCTCCAATGGAGATTGTCCAGGAGCATGGGAGAAGCTGGAAGTATGTTGAGGTTGTGCTTAAAGAATTGAATTTGGGGCTGGGGATATAGCTCTGTTGATAGAGTGCTTGCCTAGCATGCACAGGCCCTGGGTTCAATCCCGGGTCCCACCAAAAAAAAAAAAAAAGACTTTAAGCTGGGAGCAGTGGCATACTCCTGCAACCTCAGAGCTTGAGAGGCTTGAAGCAGCAAGTTCAAGGCCAGCCTCAGCAACTTAGCGAAGCTCTAAGCAACTTGGCAAGAGCCTGTCTCAAAAAAAAAAAAAAAGGGGGTAGGGGGGTGCTGGGTATGTGTCTTAGTGGCTAAGCACCCCTGGGTTCAATTCTTGGTACGAAAAGCACCACAAACAAACAAACTGAATTTAAGAGATGTCAGATTTTCGGGAATTTCTTAAGTGGGAAAAGGATCAATACCAGTTAGGTGAACACCATATTGCCAGGGCAGCAGGGAAGCATGGGACCCTTTCTCCACAGACTTCTTGTGTTTGGTGTCATATTCAGTGTGGATTAGGGCCCAGGAGTAGGAGAGTGAGCAGGAGAGCCGTGGTGCCCTCTTGCCTGAGCCCACTGCTCTGATTCCCAAGGGGACCCATGGTGAACTGGGCCCCCTCCTCTTTTTTCCCTGCAACAGACAAACATCAGCTCCCCTCCCCAGGGGATTGTTAGAGTATTAGAATGCTTTCCCTTCCGTAGAGGAAGGGCTGTTAGTGCTATTATGAATCCTTTTAACTGAACTCACAGACTTCCTTGACTCATCACCAGAGAAGACTGGGAGCTGGATTGGAAGTTCAATACTGACAGCCGTTTCTCCCTCCCCCCCTTCAAGGAACAAACTTTGCTTGAGAGAGGGGCCCTACTCTCCCTGTTTCCCCATCAATTAAACTTCACTGCCAGATCACCTTCTCCTAGTATTCTTGCTGCAATACCCAAAAGCATCTTTTAGCATCTCAGACAAGATGCTTAGTCTTTCTCTCTCTCTTTGTCTCTCTCTCCTTTCTTTCTTTTTGGCATTGGAATTGGCAAGTAGCTGCCCTTGTCTGATACAACTGTGAAGTCTTCAGTGCATCAAGTCTGAACCCCTATGCTCTTCTGTATTTCCTTCTCATGTGCCGTCATTTGGTGTCCTTGCACCCTTCCCCAAAATGGTTGGAACAGAGTGGGGTACTCTGCCCCAAGCAAATGTGGGAATGCAGTCTTCGATTGGTACAAGGGTTCCGATAGTGCAAAGAAGAAAAAAAGATCACAAAATTCTTCGCCCCCATTTCAGATGTTTCCATTGGTCAAAAGTCACAAAACTTCATTGTGAATGTGAAACAGTTGGATTAGTTGTGAAAGCTCTCCCCCTTTAAATGTTTGAAAGTAGAATGGGAAAAAATGTTGAAATAGTTGGGGGAAAAGCTAAATCAAATTAAGTAAAATTGTGCTCCAAGTCCAGAGATGGACAAGTGGCTTGGATAGTTGATTTTCCAGAACAGAGGGAGGGTGGTGAGAAAGTCAGAGCCTGGAGCTAATGAAGAGCTGGCCCCCGACCCAGTGGATTTTCCCACCATTGTGTGTTCCCCTCCCTGGTAGCTAGCCCCGGGAGGGTCCCAGGGGAGCCCCGGGCTTAAGGCAGCCTTGTTATGTAGTATGTAACCTTGTCTTTGGTAAATGATGTCACAGGATAGTTACACAAGCCCAGATCGATGAACGACTCATGCAGCGAATCCATCGATCCCATTTCCGGGGAGAATTCACCCTTTGTGACCCGATGGGGGCGGGGGCAGGTGTTTCATCCGAAGAGGCTCTGATTGAAGGATTTAATGCAGGCCCTTTCCGTTCCTTTCTCTTTCCGAGTCCCTGGGCAGTAACAGCCGGGTAATAAACTACTTTTCATTAAAGAGCTATGTGGGACAGGAGAGGTAGGGGGACATAAAGGTGGCGACAAGAAGGCACAAATCCTTTCCGAGACAGAAAGCCAGGATGGGGGAGCGCCGCGTTCACTTTCCCCAAGCCTCCGCCCTCCAAAGCCACCCCGAGTTTTTGTGCCCAGCGGGCTAGCCCAGTGCCGCGCCAGGCCTCTGGCTGCGCTCTCGGCTCTGGTGGGGGCGCGCCGACCCGCCCCTGCCCCTTGGGCCGCCTGCAGCCCCCTCCCCGTCTTCCCGAGCCCCTCCTCCGTCCCGGAGCCCCTCCCCGCGCGCTTCCCCTCTCCCCTCCCCTCCCCTCCCTTCCCTTCCCTTAGCTGCCTGCCGGGCCCTGCCTCCGCCTCCTGCGCCCACAACCTCCGCCTGCGCCGAGCCCCCCGGAGCCGGAGCGCCGCGAAGGGGCGCCGCCGGCCCCTCCCCGGCGCGCTGACAGCAGGATCTGGTCCCCCGCCCCGTGCCCTCGCTGGCGGGACACACCCCCGGCCCTCCTCTGCTCCGCCAGTTCCCGCCGGACCCACCGGGCGGCGGAGAGAGCAGGCGGGCGGGCGAGCAGGAGCCGGGCGGCTGCAGCGACGACGCGGGAGGGAAGGGGCGCAAGGCAGGCCCACGGGGAGCCTCCCGAGACGCACGGAGCCCTCGTACCCTCCGGGACCGTCGCCTGACCCGGGCCGTGCCCGTGGGCGCAGGAAGCCCGGGCAGCGATCGGCGCGCCGGGCCGGTGTGGCGGGTGGCGGCGGGGACCCGGGCTGCAGGAGCCGGAGCAGGGCCGGGATGAGAAGGTGACGCCGCCGGGGGGCGCCACTCGCTTTGTGGGGGAAGATGCTCGCCTACTGCGTGCAAGATGCCACCGTGGTGGACGTGGAGAAGCGGAGGAACCCCTCCAAGCATTATGTGAGTACTGTCCGCTCCCCCCACACCCAGATACCCCAGCGGGGGGCTGGCCAAGGCGCGGGGTGGCCCCTCGCTCCTCCTCGCTAGTAAGTCCCGGAGCTGCGTGCCCTCAGGGCAGCCTGTGGCTCTAGAGTTTCTTTGCAGGGCTGTGATCTTCAGGGAAACCTTTTCTGTCCTTTCTCCACTCCCCTCTCTCTGGTTTCTTTTTTTGGCATTGGAATTGGCAAGTGGCTGCCCTTGTCTGTTACAACGGTGAAGTCATCTGTCCGCCTGAGCTTTGATGGATTGGGGCGGGGAGGGGGGCGCTTTCGTCAGCCCCTAGTTGAGCGACTCCACTGGGAAAGAACATCTTCCCGGCGCTCCCCGGGGGCTCGGGTCGCTCGCGCTCGCTCTGCCCGGGATCCTTTCAGAGGCTTGCCCGGAGACCCACGCCTCCCACGTTTGCTGTCTGCCTGCCTAGGCCTGGGTCTGGGGGCAGAAGGAAGCGCGGTGTCCCCTGCCCCCTCCACTCTCAGCGCCCAGCTTTGATTTCCTTCTTAAAGCCATTGTGTCCCGTGGTGTGAGGAGAATTGTGGCTTTTCCTTTTATCCCTCCTCTGGACGTGACCCTTAACCGGGGTCATTTCCTCTTAAGTGATGCTCCATCTCCAGACACGAGAAGGCAAATGTTGACTGTGGTCTCCAAGGAAAGGCCAACCGCCCCTCCCCCTACCTTCCCCAAACTTAATGAGAAGGGGCTGAGGTTGACCGAGGGCCGGGCTCCAGGATCTGTGTGACAGTCCCCTTTTCATCTAAGCCAGTTCTGCCTTCCCATCCTTCACACCTTAGGAAGTAAACAGTGTCTTTGACATCTGAAGATGCCTATCTTAGCACCATGCTCCTGTCCTAGAGAGAAAGGAGACCCACAACCCAGTTTCCAAAGTACAGAGGACATGGTGACAGCAGGGCTGCATCTTATTTGCAAATTAAGCATTTAAAGGAGCATTTAGAATGCTCAAAGCATTAATTTTAACAATTAAAACAGGCTGTTGGTTGCTGCCCTAGATTGCACATTGATCTCTGGAGTGCCTGTTATTTCCCTGCTGGAGGGGAACTGGGGTTTGTGGTACTGTCAGCCTCAGGCTACTTTTTCTCTGGAATCACCAGAAGCTCTGAAGAGGGAGTTCTTTACAGTTGAGAAAGTGTGACTGGGCTCAGGTTGGAGAGAAGGTTAAAGTGATCAGGCAGGGAGGTAGGTGCCTGTGGGGGATATTTCCTGACACAGGATCAGGGAGTCAATCCATTTGTGTCATCTGGCTTTGCAAGCTTCTTCTACTGCCATTACAAGAAAACTTTTGGAGCGCTTGGATCACCAGTTGATCCATTTTCACATACCAGGATTTAGAATCAAACCAGTTTTCCTAACCTCTTTTCTCAAGTTTTGCAGGCTAAGTTTAAGGGTTCTGTTTTCTAGTCCTTGGCAGAGATGAGCACTGCTTTCAACAGATGGCACTCTGCTCCAAGACCCAGGCAGGTGCTTTTTTAGCTCTGGATTTTAGACATTTTAAACCTTGCCTTTTAGCTCTGACCAACAATGCCTAAGATTACAAATGCAAAATCTCTTGGCAACAAACCAGGAGTGTTTCCACCAGGACCAGGGAGGGTCTTTCTGGGGGCTCTGAAGTTAGGAGGTCTTATTCAATGCCGAGGTTGGCCACTAACTAGCTGTACAACCTTAGGCAAGTTCTTTAACCTCCGTGGGCCTCAGTTTCCTCGTTTTAAAAGTGCGAATAATAATAGTATGTACTTCAGAGGGCTGTGGGGAAGATTAAATGAGATCATCCATGTAAAGCACTTAGCCCAGTTCCTGGCACATAACAAGCACTCATTAAATGCTAACTGACTATTGGTGAGATTCTGACTAAGAAAGTATTTCTGAAAAGCAGCTATTAATGGTCTGGCAAAAAGGAAGAAAGTCTTTGGGTCGTAAGATTGATAATAACGTGTGCTGTATGGTTAACACAAAAGAAGTCCTGTCCAGTTCTCTTGAAATGATCATTTCCTCCCTCTTTACAGACAAAGTGTTTCCTGGGACAGCTCCGCTTCCCATGTAAGAAGCAATGACATAGTGTTTGGGACAGGGAGTGATGTCACTGAGCCATACAGATTTCTGAACTGAGGTCCTGGAAAACAATAAGAGGAGAAAGTGTTGTATGTGGTGGGATTGTGGAGCTGGCAGGGATCAAGGACTCATCTGGTAGATGAGGAAACTGAGAACCGGATGGAGTAATATGCATCACAGCTGTCTCAGTCTCTGAGTTGAACTGGCCTTTTGCCTGTGGTATGGGTTTTGTTCATCAATGGTACCTTAAGTCTGGCTGAGGTTGACTAGAAAGACAAATATCTGTTGGTGGAGAGATTCCTCTACATTTGGGGCATAAGGCATAAAATAGGGTGTCCAATAATAGGAAGCAGGGGCAACAGGGACAGGAGGAGCCAGTTGAGGAGGCTGTGACCCCTGAGGCTTGGAATCCCCTCCTCTCTTGGCCCTTGGGGTGTGGACCTCATGTACAAGGTTAAGTGTTCTGGGTAAAGTACTCTGGTGTGGTTAGCTGGCAGAATGTGCTGTGTCCAAGTTGTGTGTGTTCTAGAAACCTCTACACTGGAGAAGCATGCCTCCTTCTAGTCTGCCCTCCACCTATGGTGAATGCTGAGTCTGTGGTTTGGTAAATTGCAGGGGAAAGAGGTTTTATGGGATGTGCACATTAGCCAGAACTCGCTGATGAGAGAGGCCTGGGGCCCAAGCAGGAGGAGCTCCCCTGGCTCCCAAACTCCAGGAACACATGCAAAGGTTCTCTCAGGACATCCAGCCAGGGGCGTGCTCATCTCCATGAGGAGGGAGAGCTGCCTGGGGTCCTGTGCTTTGGGTCTGTTTATGTAAGACAGGCCAGTAGCCTCCTTCAGTTTGCATGGTGCCGCCAGCCCTTGGCTTCCTTCCTCTCTGCCAGCCCCTGCTAGGGGTGGGGCTGGGAAGGGCGAGCAGCTGCTGCTTAGGTCCGGCTCCTGGCTGGGAGCTGGGCCCCTTTCCTAGTTTTCATGAGCTGCCCACAGGAGACTGTAGGAAAACTGGCCACCACTTGTCCTTAAAAGGGTCCTGCTAATGCTGGATGCAAACTGCAAATTAATCCCATTTGGAAGTTTTCTGATAGGGATTGAGTTCAGCTTCACATAATTCTTTGTGTTCACATGAGTATAGGTGTATGTCGAGCTGTGTGAGAAGCTCGTTTATCTAAAGAAAACGATAGATTATGTCTGTTTGGATGTGGACCATCATTTTCTTTCCTGAGTGTTTATTTCAGACAAATACCAATCATGTACATTCTGATATCCACAGGACTCCTTAGGGAAAACAAGTAGTAGCCATTGTTAACAGCTACCATCCATGGTGCCTAACACTCAACATGCATGTTCTCATGGGATTGCTACAGTTCATCCAATGTACTCCTGTGTGGGGGAGGTTCTTTGATTTCTTTTTACAGATGGGTTAACAGGCTAAGAGAGGTTAACCAGATTGCATGGGGTCTCTCAGGCAGATCTTGGGAAATGCATATCAGTTTACGTCCAAAGGAGGAGAGATTCTAAGGTGGGCCCTCTCTTCAGTTGGAACATGAGTGGGAAGGCCAGGCTCAGGCCTGTACAATGGAGGGTGGTATCAGAGGGTTGCCTCACTGTATGGGCCGTCCACCAGGAGGCAGGTAGGTGAGTTTGATGGGCAATGATGGGAGGTCCCTGGGGACTGGGAGGAGTGGAGCAAATTCAGAATGGTTTCTGTACTCAGTGATGCGCAGAGTGAGGAATGAAGGGTGGACCCTGTGGAAATAATACATTCTCCCTGTGTTTAGATCATCACAGATTTTGGTGTTGGTCCTTGGAACCACATTTTTAGGAATTGACCCCAAACTCATTCATTTCTGAGCCCTTAGACTGTGGCTCCAGCCCACAAGGAGTGAGGATGTACAGCTGCAGTCTGAAAAGGCCTTCTCCAGGGCCAGTTCTGTGTTATGGAAGGAATGGCATTGGGCCGACTGGGTTGGCCTCTGGTTCTTCCTAGCTGTGCAACCTTGAACCAGTCACTCTGGGGCTCTGTTTCCTCCTGTAACCTCACAGGGCTTTGACCTGTCATAATTCAGGGGAAAGCTTCTACCCAGAACCTGACGCCCATCATGGGTGCTCGCGCATACTGGTTTCCATGTGGTGTTCCTCCTCACCAAAGCACTGAAGCACATCTGGGACCTTATAGGTGAAACGGAGAGCAAGGAAAGACTGGGCAGAAAGGAAGGCCCAGCTGTTCATAGTCTGATGTGAAATTGGGCTACTTGCCCCATGGAAAACACCCAGTACTGGAGAAACAGATAAACATGGGACAGCTGTTCAGACCTGGAGGGGATCCTGAGCTGAGCCTGGAACCTACTGATGGCTTCCTGATAAGCTGAGAAGGGAAGGAATATGGGTTGGGAGAGAGGAAGAAGGTGCTCCAGACAAAAGCAAGGTCAGTAGTCAGTGCCATAGAGGGGTGAGCACTCTTGCCTGCTCCCCATCTCTCTCTTTCTCTCTTTCTCTTTCTCTCTCTCTCTCTCTCTTTCTCTCTCTCTCTCTCTCTCTGTATATTCTCATGCACAGGAACAGGAATTGTTTCTTCTCTGGAGAGGGAAGTGATTGAGGGGTGATTCACAGGGCTGACGAGGCTCCTTGCTCATGGAACAACCAACCACATCCTTCAAGACCGTTGGAACAGGGATCACAGCCAGCCATTTATCCTGGCCTTGCTCAGAGCTCAGAGAGGGTTTTCTGGGGGGCAAACTGGGGTTGGGATTACCATGTGTGGTGGCAGGCAGAGGGGAAGGGAAGGGAAAAATAAACCTTTTTGATGTCAGAGGAGACTTTTTCCAGCTCCAGAAATATAAGCACCAGCTGCTGCATTTTCCGGAGAGATATTCTGGGGCCATCGGAGTTAACGGGCAGTGGAGGCCAAATTAGGGAGCGTTTGGGGGGACTTCTGACTTGGGGTTTGCAAAGCAGTTCCCTGGAAATTACCTTCTAATTTCCTCAGCTTGAGTCACTGACCAGACTATTTCTTGGCCAGAAGAAGTCTAACAGGCAACTCTGTTCTCTTTTGCCTCCAAAATAAAACAAATGATAGTTATACATACAGTAGTCACACTTACTCCTCTTGAGTTCTGAGAATCCAGGAAAGGGATAATGGATTGGGACCAAGACCCCAAATGACAGGAAGGACAAGGGGTGTGTGTGTGGGAAATGAGGTGGAGATTCTGGCTTTGGAAATGGGTCCTGAGCGAGGGCCAGAGGTGTCCTCTGCCATGACAATTGCCAAAAATAATGGACGCTCCCACCAGGGTGGTCAGCGTTCAACAGGCCAATTCCCAGAGTTGCTTCCTGCCTGGCGGGGCTGCTGCTGCCTGCTGGGAATCAGTTGCAGGCAGGCAGGTGAATGGGATGTGAAGCTGACCCCTCTCCTGGCCCAGATAACCTCCAGGCAAATCACTACATCAGCCAGGGGACTGAGCCCCTGCTGCAGGCACAGAACTGACCAGAGTCCTGTCAGGATGGGAAGAACTAACATGAGACCTTCTGGGATGCCAGGCACTGTGGAAGATGCCATTGGAGGGCATTTTGTGTGAACTCTGTTTTACGTGACTCTGGTTAACTCTCCTGGACTTGGCTCTCAGGGGGAAGACAGTGGCAGCTCACCGGTTTGGGAATCAGAGATGGGGAATCACCACATCCTGAGGGCAGGAGAGGTGCCTCTGGGGATGCTGTGTGTCCTTGAGTACTGACTCTGGTATCCCTGGCTGGAATTCCCATCTCCTTATACTGCCTCAGTTTCCTCATCTGGAAAAAAAATGTGGGAGATCGGACCTGGTTCACAGGCTCGAGTCCTCCACGTGAAGAGCTTAGAACGACACCTGGACACATCCAAGATGCAGCATACATATTTGCCATGTGAATCATTAAGTCTCTAAGATGCTCAGAGGAGGGAGTGCTCCCGGTGACCCAGAGTTTTCAGGGAAGGAGGATGGCTCAAGACAGGCTTCGTGGTGGGCCTTGGGGAGTAATTAGGATTGGCTAGGAAACAGTAGGATTGAGATGGGAAAATCAGGAAAAGGGATTCCCAAAAAGGGAAAAGCAAAAGTGCGGAGGTGGAACGGGTCAGGAAAATCCAGGCAGAACCTAAATGTGGGGAAGAAGGATGAGGAGAAGGTCACAGCCAGATCCTGAGGGCCTGGGGTGGCAGCTCAGGGAATTCAGAGTTTATTGAATAGATCCCTAGGAATCTCTGTTTTCTCACCAAGGCTGGGGGGCAGTGGCAATGGCTTCTTGGTACCAGACCTTGGGTGGGCTCCAGAACGGACTCTAGGGTTGCTCTTGCTGCCGTGGCTGGAACAGGGCTAGGTAAGGACTGGAACCTTTTTCTAGTTCTGCTTTGGGGACGCTTGACTTGGCCAGATCCCAGTCCCTCCTGTTTATAGCTCTTATTTCTAGGGGTCAGGCTGCCCCATAAAAGTTGATTGCACCCAGGCTCTTGGGAGGGTGGGCTGTGGAGGAAGAGAAGGGGGAGCAGCCAGGAGTGAGGTGTTAGCTGCTGTGGGTCTGGACTGCAGAGGGCCCTGGCTGGCAGGCGTATCCTTAGATGGCCTAGGGGCTAATACCAAACAGCTCCACGGGACCCAGGATAGCTTCCAAGTCTCTCTCAGTGTCATCTGAAACGTTCACACTAAGGTTGCCTTCAACTCCAAGAGCTTTCTGAACTCATTTTGAGTATTTTAAATACAACTACTTCTTCATTTATTTGACCCCCACCACTCCTAGATGTTCTAGCAAGTCTTATTCTTCAGGTGAAATGTCATAATAAAAATAACAGCACACGTTCTGAAATGCTTTCTATGTGCTAAGAGTTGTCTGTGGATATTCTCAAACAGCCCCTCCAACCTGCTGGCGTCCACACCACCCAGGGGAGGGCCTCCAGGCTCAGGAGCCCAAGTGAATGGCCAGCCCATGAGTTGCACTTGTCGTGGAACTGTGGGCTCCAAAGCCTGCTGTGTCCCCTCAGAGACCCTGCAGTCCCTTAATGACATGGTATGAACCTAGGGGACTGGGCCCCCAGGGGGTTCAACCTGAGACCTTACTGGTTAGTCTCTCCAGCCATGAGCTCTTCCACACTTCACTTTCCCCTTTCTGGAACTCCATTTGCCCATGTGGAAAAGGAGGTGACTGCTTCCTCTCCAGCCTGCCTTGCAGAAGCCATGATGACTGCTTTGCAAAGCACTGAGCCCAGAGAAAATCACTGTAGGAGGCTCCAAAGCCCTTAGGCTGGTTTCTTAATCCCGTGTGGCAGAGGATACTTTAGGAAAAGAGCTCTTCTGGACTCCCAGAGAATCTCAGCAAGGCTTACCTGCCCAGCCTCCTCTTGAGAAGGTATAGCCAGGCTGACTCAGGACACCGCAGACCTTTCTAGAATACCACCTCTGGCAATGACACTTTGCTTCTTTCCAAACCTGTCATTTTGGGGAATGGGAAGAGATATGCCCATCTCTCCTCCTCCTTACCTGAGGGGAGGAAGCAACTCCCAGGCGGCTGAGTTAACAAAGAGGAAACAGCTGTGCTTTCTGCCCAGCCACCCTGAGGCATTCTCTGACCCTTTGCTGTCATTTCCCTCTGGCTGGTGAGGAAGCCACCCTCCCAAGCCTGGGTGGAGGCACAAGCAAAGCAGAATGGGGCAGAAGCCCTTCGGCCTGAGTGTGTCAACACAGCATAAATTATGTAGTAGGGGCCAGTGTGAGGGGCCTAATCTGTCTCTGGGATCCCAGGAGTGTGAACTTCAGACCCGGGCTGTTGATCACTCTTATCAGATCTGACCGAAATTCCTAGGAACAGGGGATGGGGTTGCTGCCCCATGCTGATGGTGAACCTGCTGGGGGCACCAGGTGGGGTATGGGCTCAAGAGGCTGTGGGCTGGTTTTCTTTGCCCATCACAGCACCCTCCCTGGTAGAGGCCCCTGCATTTTCTTTTCTCAAGGAACATTCTTACTTGGTAATAGTTGAAGCAGAACTTGACCTGTTTTACGTCACCACCATTGTCACGCAGCCACCACACATTTTGTGCCAGGCACTGCCAGCCCTCTGATTTATAATCTCCGGCCCCAACACAGACCTGAAGGGGCTACATTTTTAACCCCAATTGACTTGAGCCTGCAGTTCAGAAAGGCAAGGTTGCTTGTCAGTCAAGCGCACAATCAGGAGTGTTTGCCCCTCCCCCAGCTGCTGTCCCTGTGCCTTACACACTCCAGGGTTGCCCAAGGTCTCATGCCCAACATGCTGTTCTCCTGTGGAATGGCACCCCCATTCTTGTTTGGGAAGCCTGCCTTGCCACTTTTGCCCACCCTGAGTGTATAGGGGCTGTTCCTGTCATTTGAAGTGGCTGCTTTATAAACTTTCATGGTAGGCCCGATTCTGATCCAGCTTTATTCTGTTTCCTGATGGCCCAGACCCAAAAAGCTATTTTAAGGGACTTGCCTGTGTGGGAGAATTTCTCTTTGTGACAACAGAGGAGGAGGCCCAACTGCCTGGCATGGTGCTAGCAGGGCAGCTCTCAGAGGGAAACTCCTGAATTCTGCCTTCTGGGCCGGAAGGGATTAATTGAGCTCTCAGCACAGTGCCTGGCACCCAGGAGGGACATAAGTACTTGTTGATGAGGACCAGGTTCCTGGAGGTGGCTGCCAGGATTTCTGCTGGCCTAAGCCCCAGGGGGTTGGCAAACTGATCCTTCTCTTACAGAGTTGAGGTCTGTCCTAGAATGATGTCTGAGCTTTGGTTTCAAGCGGGATTCGTTATTTAGTCATCGCTCATTGGCAACTTGAGAAGAGCAGTCTCATTTCCCCCATGATTTCGGAGCTGATCAAGGCACCCTTCCAGGTGGGGAAGTGGAGAATTGAGTCATTGGAACCCCTTTTAGGTGCAGGCACTGGGCTAGGGCTCCTTGTTTGTTGTCTCATTTGACCCAAGGCAGGCCCTGGTCATCGTCTGTGTCGTATAGATGAGAAAATGGACTCAGAGAGGCACCACATCTTGCATCTGGTGTTTACTGGCGGTAAATGGCGGGAGGCAGGGTTTGAGCCCAGATCTCTGCAGCAACAAAACCTGTGATGTTTCTACTGGGTTCCCAGAGGTTGGGTTGCAGGGTGGGTGTCCTTTTTTCCCCCTGCCCAGGCCGGAGACATCCACTCATGTCAAAAGTAGCTGCACGTGCGTGGCCTTTCTCACCCTCTCTACTCTCCCTCAGACTTTGGGCTCTGTGGCTGTTCCATGCTCTCAGGGGGGCTCTCAGCCTGCTTTGTGGCTTTGAAGGTGGGGGACTGGAACACTTAGCACTGCCCTGGGTTCAGAAGAAAGGGAGTTCACCAAAGGGGAGTGTGTTGCAGTGGGTTTCCCTTAGAAGGCTGGACATCCAGGGTTGTCCAGATGCCTTTTCTGACAGCTCCCTCAGAGGCCAGAGACTTGGGAGCTCCTGGGTCCCAGATAAAGCATCAAGGATCTGGATTAAACCCCAGGTCACCTGCACCTATCTTATGGGTCTGCAGCTGCTGGTTGAGATAAGATAACAACTTGCTGGGCTGGGGATGTGGCTCAAGCGGTAGCGCGCTCGCCTGGCATGCTTGCGGCCCGGGTTCGATCCTCAGCACCACATACAAACAAAGATGTTGTGTCCGCCAAGAACTGAAAAATAAATATTAAAAAATTCTCTCTCTCTCTCTCTTTAAAAAAAAAAAAAAAAAGATAACAACTTGCTACCGAGAACAAGCCTATGGGGAGGTATGGTCTCTATTTTGGGTTCGAATTTTTCTTCCCCTTCAACTCTTGTCCAGGGTCACTTTTGAAGGCCTGGCCCTTCAGAGGTCCCAGCTGCAGGGTTCTGTCCTCACCTTGAGGATGGTGGATAGCACAGCTCAGTGGTTGGGAGCAGGGGGCAGTTTAATCTCCTGTCGCTTCTAGCTGATGCGTAAAACTCCAGCTTCAGGCAAAAACCAGTCTCTGGAAATTGGAATAAATCCCTGGGGAGAGACTGGGGTGCCAGCGGTTGGAAGTTGAGGGCAAGAGGATAGGGACAGGGCATTGAGGGCCTCTGCCCATTGTCCCAGGTGGGTTATGAATCTCAGCCCTGCCTCTTAACCTGTTTCACTTGGTCAAGACCTCCATGGGTCTCTGTTTCCTAATCTGTAAAATGGGAATAATAATAATACCTACCCCATATGGTTGTGACTCTGTGTAGTGCTTGGCATATAATAGCTGTTCAGTAAATGGCAGCTGTTGTCATTAACATCATTATCATCCATGATTTTGATCCATTTCTTCCACCTTCCGGAAGCTTCCCTGACCTCTCATCCTAAAATATTTCCTGTCTGTGCATTTTAAAAATGATTACCGTTTTACTTCTCATTTAACATCAAGAATGGCCTTGGGTTTCCAGCTTTTGGCAAGCTGTTACTTACTCATATTCATTCTTCACTGCTCGATGTTCCCGAGCACTGAGAACACAGCAGGGCGGATGAAAACCCCTGCCCTTTTGGAGTTTACATTCTGATGGGAGAAGGGGAATAATAAACAAACACATGGGTAAACCGTCCTGTGTTAGATGGGGGACAAATGCTGTGGAGAGAACTAAGGGAGGGTGAGGGACCCAGGGAGGGCTGGTGATGTGGGGGTTGCTGTGCTTTTTGTAGAGGGTATTCAAGGACAGCCCCACTCTGTGGGTGACTTTAAATAAGACTTGAGGAAGGCAAGGAAGTGAGGCTTGTGTCTATTTGGGGAAAGTAGTTGAGGGAGGAGGGAACAGCAAGTGCTAAGGGCCTGAGGTAGGGCCATGCAAGAGCAAGGAGGCCACTGTGGTGGGGGCAGGGAAGGAGGTCAACCTGAGCCTCATATCCCTCCCCGACCTGGGTGGCATGCTCTGCTCAGGGATGGGCCTCGAAGATGGAAACTGGCCAAAATGCTGGGGGAAAAGTGACTGGGGACTCTTGGGGGTTTGACCCTGACCCCCTAGGTGGGGCCCTCTGGGGAGATGCAGTCGTGGTCAGCAGTGATGGGGACAGGAACTCCAGGGTCCCGGACAGTGTGCACATTAGGGAGTTTTGGAGGCTGAACATAGTCTTATACCCACCATGTGTGAGGCTCTGTGCAGAAAGCCAGGAGCCAGAAGTGGGGAGCCCTGTGAGGGCAGCGTCCTGCCTCTTCCACACCCTCCTCAGGCCAGCAGAGCTTCTGCATCATGGTAGGTCCCTGATCAGTGTGATAAACCCAGACTGAGGCTTTGTTCTAGCAAAGCCCCTCCCCCCACACACTCCTATTTTTACCACAGCTTCTAACTTACAGTTGAAGGAATTGGTTGGTGGAAACTCAAAACACATGTTCTATCAACATAATCTTGTAAATGGTGCTAAAAGTCTCAGGTCAGCCCACCAAAACTCTTCTCTTTCTCCGAGTCGACAGAATTACATCTCAAGAACCAGAGGTCTTCAATTCACCTCCATTATGGGCTAACCTGGGAACCTAAATGCTCGGTGTATTGATCCAGGAATACTATCTTCCGTATTCACAGCGAGAAGGAAACCCCAAGGCCAAGGCATACAGCAGTGGCAGCACTGTTGATATGCCAGGCACGCTTCTAAGCACCTTTAATCCTCAGAACAACCCTATGAGGAAAGCACTAGGGTGCTCCTTTCTTTGCTGATGAGAAAACAGGGGCACAGAGAGATTCATTTACCAGCTGGGGCTCAGAGCCAGGCAGGGGGACTCAAAGTCCTTTGGGAAAACTTGCTCCATAGCCTCTCAGGGAATCCAACCAGCCAGTCTCACTGCAGCCCAGGTTGGCCCCCTGTGGGCCTTGCCTGTGACACTCATATCATTAGGTGTCCTGGACTCGGAGGAGAGGAGTTAACCCGTGTCAGAGTGAGGGGATCCAAAGCCATGGGAGGCCGGCAGAAGCAGTCTCTCTTCCCCAGACAGGAAAAACCATTTGCTCCTGGAACTCGACACTGCAGGGGGTGGGTTTGCTCTGGGAAGTTGTCTTCCTGGGCCATTTGCAAGTCCAGCCCAGGGGGCTGGGGGTGTTTGTTGGTGAAGGCCAGATTAGGGTGTCTGGCAAGAGAGTTTTTGACACCTAGACCATTCAGCTCTCAGCAAAGCCCAGCAGGTGGTGGAGCATTGATTTGCCTGGGGTCTGGCAGCCTCCCCACCAGGCCCTGCTCAGCTTATTGTTGGATGGAGGCGGGTCCTACCCAGACCTTCCCTTTTTCCCCAGCGCCCAAAATAAACAGCAGCTGTCCTTGGCTCCATTGTCTGCTGGCCCCAGGCTCTTGTTGGCCCTGCACCCTTGGGTTCCATGGCATCAGGCATTGGGGCCCTTTGGCTCTATGCTATGGAGCCAGCTAGTGTGCCCTCTCCCAGGCCTGTTGCCTCCCCTCTGGCACTGTCCTCTCCTGTCCCGGGAGGCAAGTGTGAATGGTACCCCTGAATTCGACCTCAGCTGGGCTCCCTGGCTCTGCCCCTTATTTAGCTCATGGCCTTGGGCAGGTAGCTCAGCACCAGTCCTTAGTATCCTTGTCTGTAAAAGCAGCTCATAGTAACTCTGCAGGGTGTTGTGAGAACTAAGTGCGGTGCTGTTGAGGTAGCTGGGCAGTCGTTGAGGGCAGGCCACCTGACTTGAGATCCAGCTTTGCCACTCGAGAACTGCAGGGCCTTCAGGGAGGAGGAAGTTCTCTGCACCTCAGTTTTCTCATCCGAAAAATGGGATGATCAAAGCATCTCCATGCTGGTGGTGAGGATTAAATGGGCTAACGTATGTAAAACATTCAAACCTGTGCCAGGCCCACGTAGGAGCCCAGGGAATGGGACTTTGTGTGCTCCTCCCAGGAGCTTGGTCCTTTAAGACAGGTGGCTGGGGGTGCTGTTTTACCACCCCAAAGAACCGAGAGCCCGCAGAGTTACTGCCCCCTAACCTGACTTTGGACCTGAGCTGCTCAGCTCTTTTGCTTGGCTTTGTTTTGCCTCTGTGGTCAGAAATCCCACCTTGGGACTGACAGGTGGTGGCAGAAGTGCTTATGAGTCAGGGTGGAGGCACGAGAAAGGAGGCCGGGATCATTCTTCCACTTGGTTCTGCTGATGATAGAATGTGAGACGTGGGAAGAAGATGGCAGGCATGCCTGAGGTCTTCAGCTGCTGAGCCGATGCCCCCACAGTGCAAGCCATCATCTGGGTGAGGTCACACAGGGGTGTTCTTCCGCAGGGTCTCTGGTCTTTCCAGAGCTGCAGCCAGGAGCCAGCTCATCAGGCTTCCCCCTGGCTCCGTCCTGTGGTAGGTTCTTGTTCTCTTTGTCCTTCCCTTGCGTTTGCCCCTCTTTTGGAAAACTTGTACTGGGAACCCCCCTTAGAGCATCCAAAAGGAAAAGTCGTCACTCTCAAAAGGAAAAACAAAATGGCATTTGGCTCTAATTGTGTTGGGCCGTGGTACCTGGTGCCACCGTGGGCACACCAGTTCCCACAGTTCCCAGTAAGAAGATCTCACTCAGGACGGAGGATCTGCACTCTTTAGGAGCCTGAGCCTTTAAGAGAGGTGGCTGGGCATGCTGTTTTCGCCTCCCTGGCCTTCGTCAGTTCTCACTCAAGGAGAGAAGGCAATGGCGGCTCCATTCCCATCATTTGGGGATGTGGCCTACTCGTGGATAGGGGAGGAAAATGTGGCTGCACCCCAGAGAGGAAGGGACTCAGCAGATCAGAGCCCCTGCCTGAGTTCATATGTCAGCTCTGCCTTTTCTTGCTGTGTGGCCTTGGGCAAGTGACTCACCCACTCGGTGCTTCAGTGCCTTCTTCTGTAAAATGGGGCTATCCAATTCCGTCCCCATGGCATCATGGGGAGGTTTATCTGGGCTGAGGAAGAGGAGAGCACTCGGAGGCGGGTGCCCAGCTAGTGCTGTTAGTGGAGCCCACATGGCAGGAGAGTCGCTTCCCAGAACTTTAGAGGGCTGCATGGCACCTGTGACAGAGGATGGAGCCTGTGGCATCTTCTAGAGAGAGGCTCTATGAGGGTCATACCAGCAGGCGAGTGAAGGTGACCCTGCCATTTCCTAGCCGTGTGCCATGAGCCAGTCACTTAACCCTGCCAGGTGTTTCCTCAGCTGGCCGTGGCCATGGCCATGCCTCCTGGGGGGTTGCTGTGAGAGCTGGGGACAGCATGGAACTACCAGTGGGCTTTTCCCTTCATGTGACCAGAACGCCACAGGGCTTGGCAAGGGGAGCCGGAGGATGGTCAGGGGCTGCCGCCTAGAATTGCCTTCTTTGGACATCTCTGCTCTCAGAAGCGTCCCCAGTGTTCACTGCTGCAGGTCCGCAGGTGCCGAGGGCGATGGCGCCTGCTGATACCCACAGCACCCCAGTTTGCTTGCATAACCCACACTTCCTCCGAGGGACCCTGCCAGGAAGCAGAACAGGTCTCCTGTCCGTCTCACAGACGAGGAAAGGTTCTGAGAAGGCCCTGACTTCTGGAAGTGTGCTGGACTCTGCTGACGCCCTCCCCCTCATGCCCTGGGCCCCCCTGAGTCTACCTGCCGTGCTGCCGTGTGTCCAGCACCCTGGCGGTGCCCATCCTCAGGCTTTTGACCCTTCCCCTTTCCCCTCCTCACCTCTCTGTATTAGGGCCTTTCCAATTTTGTGGCATAAATGAGGCTTGCTGTGCTCAAGCAGGCGAACCTGAGGAAGGTCAGGGGAAGGTGCGGTAATCGTCATCCCTGTGGGGGCCACCCACGGGCAGCTCAGGTTGGGGTCAGCAGCGTGAACCCAAGGCTGTCTTCAGGGCTGCTTCAGGAAGAACCCGACTAGGAGCACATTTCTGCTAGCAATGATGGAGAGAGGACTAATATCACTGTGGCCCCCCGGGTCCCCAGGCCATGCTGTCTTTCTGAGGTTCTCCTACAGGAAGCAAAATTTTTTGATGCAGGTCTTTTTTTGCAATAGGAGGGCGGTTTCTGGAGTCAGAGTGCACGGGGTGGAGGATGCTTGATAAACACAACAGCTTCTAGGGGCTCATGGGGGAAGAGGCTTAGCCAATGCAGACATGATGGAGGGATGCTGGGCCTTGGGAATGTGGACTCTGACCTTATAGAGACTTGCCCCAGAGAGAAAGAAACGAACAAGGGACTCAGGAACACTAGAAATCTGATGTCTTTATCCATCACAGGTCAGGCTGGGAGGAGCAGTGTTAGTTAATAAGGGCCTGGAGGTCAGGGTTGCTGGCCCATGGGCTCAGGTGCATGGAGACATAGATGACGAGACACTGTATGTGTTTGTCATGAAATTCCTGTCGGTAAAATCTGGCTAGTTGGCAGGGAGTTGGACATTATAAACATTAAAGCTTCTTGTGACAGTGTTTGAAGTTGTGGAGAAACTGGGTGTTTTACCACCCCAAAGAACCAACCTGCCCATGCATAGCCCTGAAAGGATAGGACTCACTCAGGCAGCACAATTATTCAAAAACCATCCTCTAATAAGGTCCCAGCCCCAGTACTATTAATGTAAGAGCTCAATCCATACAGTATTGACCTTATGTTGGCTCTTGATACTGACCTCCTATTACAACAAAAAGACCTGCGTCAAAAAAGGTTTGCTTCCTGTAGAAGAACTTCCAGAAAAATAGCATGGCCTGTGGGGCCGGGGGCCACAGTGATTTTAGTCCTCTCTCCAACATAAGGTAGTGAAAGCATCTTTGAGAAAATAAAGAAAAGAGGGTGTGTGTGTGTGTGTGTGTGTGTGTGTGTGTGAGTGTGTGTGTGAGAGAGAGAAAGAGAGAGAGAGTAATTAAAGCAGTTACGTCAATGTCTACCAGTTCTATTCGGCAACCATCCTTATAGTCAGGCTACAGGGTTCAAGGATGCTCCCATTGTGTATAAAAGGATCTCATGGATCTCACGTGTCTGCATATAACTGCCATTATTCTTCCTCTTCTGTGCCAGGCAGGTTTAGTTAGACCTCACATTGCTCCCCTTGTATGGATCAGGAAACAGGATTGAAGGGCTCAGTCAGAAAACTCAAGGTGACACAGCTAGTAGGTGATAGGACAGCCCTCACTCCTGCCCTGTTCTGCCCCTCGCCTTTGGAGGGTGGGCCTGTGGATGAGAGGGTGCCATGTCACTGCCCTGTGGAAAGGGCTCCCTCTGCATCCAGGACACTCACTCTGGAAACATGATTTCTAGCCGAATCATAGGAAAGGTGTGACCAGGGGGTGGGCAGAGATGCAGACTGTGGGAAAGCAAGGGAAGCCTTGGGGAGGGGCAGGGGAAGCTTGGGAAGACCTTGACTTTACCTCCTGGGTCTCAAGGAGAGGATTGTATAGAAAATTCTAGTTGGTAAGGAACTTTGTGCCTCACTTTTGTGCCCTGAGAGCAAATGTCAGCTCCCCTCCTGCTGGCTTATGGGACCTGAGTTCTTTGAGTGTGACAGTTCCACATCCAGGTGCAGGGCTAGGTGGTGAAGATCTGTCACGTCATCTGCTAAGTGATTTAGCCTCAACTAAGGGCTCAGGCAGAGAAGCACACCTCCTGAGCCGGGACTGAGCCGGTGCTGAGAGCCATAGCTAAGTAGGTATGACGCATGGCAATTTCCTTGTCAGCCTACCCCATGTTGCTTAGAGGGAGGACTCTCCATTGTGGAAATGGGCTTGCCTTGGACCCAGGTCATTTGCAGTGACATTGCATGAATGTTTGAGAAAGGTGACCCTGCTCAAGGACCAGGGTGGATCCGGGTTTAGGGAGGATCCTGCTGGATTAGGGCGGTTCCAGGTTTAAGGTGGACCCTGCTGGGAATAGGGAGTATCCTGCTGCCTCAGGTGCCCGCCCGCTCCTTGAGTTCCCGTTGAGTTCTCGCGAGATTGAGAGGGTATTTGGGGATGCAGAGCCGAGTGGAGGTGGATTTTCCCCAGAACGTGCGTGTAGAGTGCCGGTGAGAGTTTCGGGAATAAAGAATTGCTGTTTGAATCTACAAGGCTGTGAGTGGCTCGTGATTTTGTGCCCAGCCAGACTGCGGCAAGCCGGGAGTCCTGGAAGTCGTGGAGAGGGTGGACGGCTCCTCAGCCTGAGTTCTTGGCAGACCAGACAGTGGGACCACAAGGTTGCCTGGCTGCTCCCGCCCAGGAGAGCTCACATCAGAGCAGAGGGAAAGCCCATGGAAGCTGCGGCTCCAGATGCGACTTGGGCTGGGGCACTTGGGATTTGCTCCTGTCCTAGGGCTCACATATACTTTGGTTCCCAGAGCTGCTGGGAGAGGGCCTCTCTGTACCCAGCCAGCTGGGTGACTACAGACAACTCCACAGAAGCAGATAGTTCCTGCCAGTGTCCCCAAGAACCTTAAAGGGCCACCTATGCCCCCCCCCCCGCCCCCCGTGGAGGGGGCAGTGATGGCCCTTAAAGGGCTACCTTAACATCAGCCAAGACCAGCTTTGGAAAGCATAGAACTCACTCAGGCAGCACAATTATTCAAAAACCATCCTCTGATAAGGTCCCAGGCCCAGTACTATTAATGTTAGTGCTCAATCCATACAGTATTGACCTTATGTTGGCTTTTCTGATACTGACTTGGGTTAGGATGTGGTGATATAGCGCTGTGGTTACAAGTGGCAGGGCTTCTGAAGCGAGGGTCTCCACCAGTCATGAGACTTGGGGCACATTACTTAATCTCCCTGAGTCTCAGTATGCCCTCTGTATAATGGGGCTAACAAAGTGGCACAAACTCGTAGAGTTGGTGGCTGCACAGAAACAATATGTTTCCTGGTGAAAACACAGGAAACAGTGGACACTGGCACCCTCACTGAGCTGCCCCAGGGATGACAGCTGCTAGCCCCTGCCTTTGGGAACAGCTTTATTGGAATACAGTTCCCATACTGCACAATTGACGCATGTGAAGTACCTAATCCAGTCGCTTTTATTATACAGGGTAGTCACAGAGTTGGGCATCTACGACTGTAATAGTCAATTTTAGAATAGTTTCATTACACCAAAAAAACCTGTACCCTTTAGCCATCACCCCATGAGTCCCTCAAGAGTCCCCACTCCCTGGCCACCATTCTCTGTCTGTGGATTGGCCTGCCCTGGACATTTCATGTAAAGGGAGTCTTGCACACTATGTAGTCTTTGTGATTGGCTTCTTTCACTAGCATAACATGTTTATATAGCTCATAAACCTTTCTATGGCTTTTAGGGTGAGCTAGGTGGGTTCTCTGGGCACAGACCCTCATCATGGCTCTGGCAGGGCGGGGGCCAGCGGTCCTGGGCGCAGGTTCCACAGAGCACACCCCTCCTTAATCATATCAGCGCATGGACTTCCCCCACCCCAGACCTTGAAGCTGGCCAAGGCTGGGTCTTTCAGGAAGCCCTGATCTGGCCTGTGCTTTATCCCCAATACTTCCTCTGGCCTGGTCAGAGACCTGGGGGAGGGGTGGAAACTGCACAAAGCCTTTACTGATCTGTCCCCCAGGGACTCTCTTTCCGGGATGGGGTGGGGAGAGAGACAGAAAAGCATCTTTATTTGTTTTTAATGTTGATGAACTCCCCAGCCCCGCTACCAAGTTCTGGTGAAAGTTTCTGCTCTCTTCCCTGGAGACACAGGGTCATGGGACTTCTCTCTTGGGGGCAGCTGATGGGGAAGTCGCCAAGGGTTTTGGAGTCCTCCAAGTGTGGAGTTGGGTTGAGTTTGTTTTTCCTCTAGCTAGAGCCAGGCCAGTGCAAAACTGGTGCAGCCGTGCGTGAGGAGGCATTCGGCTGCAAGTAACAAAATCCCAGCAGACCTGACTTCAGCATGTGGCAATGATCATCTCACTTTTGAGGCTATTCCTAAGTACATAGCAAGGAATATAACCTAAAAACAAACCAACAAACAAAAACTATCCCTCTATTAAATGAAAATTTGGATATTGTTTCCAACTTCCCTCCCCCACACTGCAAACCACACAGCCCTAAACATTTATCCATATATATCTTTGGGAACTTAGGTCCTGTTTTTGTAGGATAAATTAATGAGTGACATTGATGGATAAGAGAGTTTGGAATCTGTGTCAGGTAGGTCAGGTCACATTCAAGCAATTCTGCTTTACCATCTTTATCTAGACCTATAAAATAGGAAGTGAGATTTGCGCTGAAGTGCTGGATCCTTGAAATCTGTGGAAGCAATTCAGGAATATTGTGTTATTTTGCATTTTCTTCCCATTTGTGACTGGGCAGCAGGCTAAAATAATGTTCAGAGACAAAAGATGCAACACAAAGGAATTCCTGGTTAACTCTAGATATTTGGAATTTTCTATACTCCTGATTGCCCTAGTTAGCAGCTTTGTTTAAGAGATTGTGGGATTCCTTGTTGGAAAGCAAAGGAAAAAAAAGTTTAGTATATTTAGTCTTGGTGAGAATATGGGGAGGAATGGTTCAACCACTTTGGGAAATAGTTTGGCAATATCTACCTTTGAATGCATGTGAAGTGTGTCTGTCTTGTGGCCTTGTGGTTTCCCTTCTAGAGAAACTCCCCTGTGTGCACATGAGAAGACACCTGCAAGGATGTTTATTACTGTATTTTCTTTCTCTTTTTAAAAATTATTTATTTTTTAGTTGTACACAATACCTTTATTTTGTTTATTTATTTTTATGTGGTACTGAGGATCGAACCCAGGGCCTCGCATGTGCTAGGCAAACGTTCTACCACTGAGCCACAACCCCAGCCCCTATCACTGCAGTTTCATAAAAAGCTAAGAAATTGGTCTGTCAGTCAGAATGAGATGAATTATAGCACAAGTCCTAACAGCCCCCAAATTTTATTTCTTGCTCACGCTCCATGTCTATTGGAGTCAACAGAGACCTCTGCTCTTGTAGGCATTAAAGGATGGAGACTGGTAAAGGCACCAGAGGACAGACAGCAGCAGTGTCTGGCAGTGGTAATTTTGCTTCTGTTCCTGGAATATTATTTGGTCACACAAAGGAAGGAAGACTGGTTCATGTTACAACATGGATGAACTTTGAAAACATGCTAAGTGAAAGAAGCCAGTCACATAAAGCCACATATTGTATGATTCCATTGACATGAAATGTCCAGAACAAGTAAATCCTTAGAAACAGAAAGTAGATTAGTAGTTTCTATGGGCTGGAGGTACAGAATGATGAGGGCAATTGCTCACTGGTAGGTAGTTTGTTTTTGTGGGTGATGGAAATGTTCTAGAATTAGTTCTAGCATTGCTGTAGTAGTTGTGTAACTCTAGAAATGTACTGAAAATACTGAATTGTATATTTTAAAATAGTGAAATTAAGGGTGTATGAGTTATACATTAGATTTTTAAAATAATGCTTTTGTCTGCGATGGACACATGTCACTGGTCAAAGAAATCATGCAGACCCCACATCAAGTTGCTGTGGAAGCACAGTCCTGTCATGTACCTGGCAGGACATGGAGAGCTGAAACAGTCACTGACCAGCCCTATTGACTGTCACTTGGGACAGGGCAAATGCTCATGAGAACAAGGATAAGTAAATAAGATATGGCATAGTCACGTGGTAGAATTGCTGTACAGCTGACATGAATAAGATTTACACCTGTCCACATGGAAAGTCCCCACAAAAATAGGGTTAAAAAAGCAGGAAGTAGAATATTATCTGTTATCTTAGATAAATTTTATTTATGCAAATATCATACCATTTATGTAAATTTTAAATATTCACAAAGCATTAGTGTGTTATTTATAGTTTCATGTGTTTTTAGTGGAAGCATGAAAACAGAGCAGAAGAATATAACCAAAAAAAAAACTATGGCTGCTCTGGGTGGGAAGGGAGAGATAGGACTGGGGAGGGCAGAGGGGATCTGAACCTTTGTTCAAAGGTTCCAAGAGACCATGTGCTAGAGCTACTCTCCGGGACCTGCTTCTGCCCCATCTCACATGCTCCTTAGCTCTCAGTTTCCATTTTGCACCTTTCTCTTTGTTGTCCCAATTCTAAACCACCTGGCAGCCTGGTGAGGCTGACAAGAACCGTCACCTTGCTGCCACCCTGCATCTCTGCATCTTTGCCCAAGCCGTTTCCACTGCCTGGAGTGTGCCCTTCACCTGTTGGAATCTTTTAAGGCACCGCTCAGATGCCTCCTTAACAGGGTCTTCCAGATTTCCCCGAGGCACAGGGGCTTCCTCCATGCCTGTCTTGTAGTCTAACTTAGTTACTTAAGGAAAAGGGTGTGAGGAGGGGCAGCCCGAGTCCTGCCCTGGAGCTCCTTACTAAGGCATGAAGCTCCCCTAGGACAAGGGCTTTCCTGGACCTTGAGTGGAATGCTTGTCAATATTTGCTGATCCTGCCTTGTTTGGGACCTTTCACACCTAAAGCACAGGTTACGTGTGACTTCAGGTGCAGCTAGCTAAATTAATCCTATTTTTCAGTTCACTGCATATTATCGCTCTTGCAAAGCCTTTGTACTGTTTTTTTCCCCCTTTAGCCCTAATCTTTATTCCTGTCCCCTTCTCCCTTAGGTATCCACTCTCTTTTTTTTTTCTATTTTTTAAAAAATTTTAATTAATTTTTAAATTTATATATGACAGTGGAATGCACTAAAATTCTTATTACATATAGAACACAATTTTTCCTATCTCTGGTTATATACAAAGTATTTTCATACCAATTCATGTCTTCATACATGTATCTTGGAAAATAATGTCCATCACATTCCACCATCATTTCTAACCCTATGCCCCCTCTCTTCCCCTCCAACCCCTCTGCCCTGTCTAGAGTTCCTCTATTCCTCCCTTGTTCCCTCTCCCTACCCCACTATGAATCAGCCTCTTTATATCAGAGAAAATATTTGGCATTTGGTTTTTTGGGATTAGCTAACTTCACTTGGAGTTATCTTCTCTAACTCCATCCATTTACCTGCAAATGCCATGGTTTTATTTTCTTTTATTGCTGATTAATATTCCATTGTGTATCTATGCCACATTTTTTTATCTATTCATCTATTGAAAGGCATCTAGGTTGGTTCCACAACCTAGCTATTATTTAGCTATTATTTTTAGCTATTATTTAATCCAAGCCAGTGTATCCTCAGAAAAGAGGTTGTGCTATTCACATGTGTCTGGTTTGTAATCTACATAGGTGGTATTATGCTATCAGTTTTGTTTGGCAAACCCCTTTTTCTCAATATGATGTCTAGAAGCCCTGTTTGCATTGTGAGTGTCTAGGTTATTGGTTCCACTGCTGCGTAGCTTTCCAGACCCATGACTGCTGCATGTCATTGATCCACTTCCCTCTTGATGGAAACTGAAGGTTGTCTCTACTACAAACACTACTGTGGCAAATGCCCCCACATACCGCAGCCCTTACAAACTGCACAGATACTTCTCCCACTTGTGTACCTAGCAGTGGGATTGCTGCAGCGCGGGGCGTACACAGACTTAGTTTAGTAAACCCCGCCATATTGCTTTTCAGAATGGCAGCACCAGTGTATATACCTCCTGCAGCAGACCTAGGATCCCACCTTCCTACGCCCTCGCCAGCACTTGGCACTACCTGAAGACCTTCCAGGCTGTTGGCACCCCTCCCACGGACCAAACCAACCTTCACCGGAAGATAGAGTGAATTTTAATCTCTTTATATCATTCCTTCCTTGCCTGTCCCCCTGGCCTGGAGTGAAAATTCTTTTTATAATTTTCTACCCGGTTCTTACTAATGCAACCAGAAACCTAAAACCTTCCTCCATTATCTTAAGAACTCAGTCAGCTTTTCAAAACTAAACCTCCTTTGTTTTTCCACTCCTCTGAAACAAACTCCTCTTATCTTGTGTTCTCCCCCTTGCTCAGTGGGTGAACCCTTGCTGTCCATTTTTGTGGATTGCCCCCTTAGGAGCTCCCCACCCAGAGGTGCTTCTTCACCTGCATTTGCCCATGGTGGGTGGGGCTCCAGGCCTCCCTGGGATGTCACTCCAATCCCAGAAGACTGGTTTGGGATTTAGCTCTGTTTAAATTGCGGGCCTGTTTGCAAACGGAAGTAAATTGAGCTTATTTGTTGGGGATAATTAGAGGAAAAAGAATCCTACCTAATCCTACTCAACTATTGGCTTGAGCCATTCTCCTGATAATTAGTCGTAACTGTTCTGTGACATCCTACACTGCTGGAATGGACTATTGTTGAAGTCTTATCTTTTTTGTCTTTGTTTTTACTTTGCCCCGTTCCAGTGAGGCTTAAACATGGCTTATGTCCTGTGTTATGTACATAGTATGTGTTTGTCTGATTTCTCCCATTAAGTTCTAAGCTGTGGGTAGGGAGCATTAGGGTCTCTCTTCTCCTGGGACCTGCCCCCCTCTGCCCCCATCTGCCTTGCTCCACAGATCTTTTCACTTAGCAGGTGCTCAGTAAATACTTGGTGGGCGGTTGACACAGGATTACATGTTAATCCATCATCTTCAAAGGCTAGAACCAGACCATTAAAAAAACAAACAAACAAAATCCTTCCTTTTAAAAATGGCATTACCTCCTCAACCTCACAAATGTTCATTTTAGTCTCATTTATTGCTTTTTGGGGGTAGGGGGTCTTTGGGAGTGACTCGGAGAGTCCCCTTAACTTACAGAGGCATCATAAATTATACTCTTCAGAGAGGAGTGGATGCCTCCATGTGTCCCAGAAGTGGGTCAGGAGCACACACACTGGATGGCTCATGGGCCCGCCCACCCCCCATCTGCAGGGCTGGCCTCCCCCTAGCAGTGTGTGGTATCCTACTGACCGCTCTTAAATAAACAGTCCCTTGAAAACACAACAGGAAAAAAAGTACTGTCTATGTATTGTATCAGGAGAGCTAAATATTGTGCAAAAGGCAAAATATTTCCACTGTGTTAAGAAAATAAGAACCCGGCAGCATGGAACTTCCCACTCAGTGGGCAAAAGATGTGGTGGAGACTTCAAAAGGCAGAAGGGCTACAAAGCAGCATGAGCGGCAACGGGTGACTGGTCCATTAAAAGAATAAAGTGTGTGTGTGTGTGTGTGTGTGTTCATTCCATATGCAAAAGTTGCGACTTGGCCTCTCACCTGGGAAGTGAATCAAGGCACCCATGTATGTATCTCAGCTTCCCCAAGCCATCGTCCACCTGTGAGTCAAGCTGGGGTGAGGTTAGGAGGAGGGGACAGGAAGTGCAGATCAGAAGTGCTCTTTGTTCTCCCAAGACTCAAAGCAGTCTCACAGGGAAATACTCTCATCCTGGTCTAAAACGAAGATGGACACAGCTACAGAGCTGCTGGCTCTAGCAGAGGCCCTACCCTTGGGATCCAGGCAGCATCTGAGCCAGGAGAGTCCCTGACTCTGCAAATGGAAGATCTGAGCAATGAGGCTCTTCTGGTTTCTGCTGCCCACCGTCCACTGCCAGGGTGAGTTTGTGAGGGCAGCCTGACTTTAATTGGAAAGAGACCCAGGACTCATCTTGCTTTTATTAAAAGTTAGGCCAGGTTATCTCAGGGTCGCCCCCAGGGAGGGCGATGCTTCAAAGCTGACCAGGTTCTGAGCTGCTGGCCTTCTGCTTTAATGGGCTGGGGGAAGCTTGTTTGAGGAGTGGCTATAAAATCACTCGCTAGACTTGAAACATGAGAAGGTTGCCCATGAATCATCGGGAAGAACTACCAGGTGTGGAGAATGGACTCTTGTTCTGATTTGTGACCTGGCACCAGCTCGCTAACTCCAGCTCCTTAGCACCCGGATCCCTCTCGTGTCAGCTCTTGTGGGGTGTGTATCAGCTCTGTTACCCGAGACACAGAAGCGGAGAACCATAGCCTCTCATTGCAAAGACTTCCTCTCGTTCCCAAAAAATGTTCCATTGCCCCTGCATACTGTGCCAGCCCTGCAGGGATAATGGTTATGTCTCCAGCATGGACTGAGCTGCAGTTCTACACCAGGAACTCTGCAAACTGTACACCTGTGACTTCACAAAGCCTCCCATCAGCCTCTGGCAGGGCAGGACTGTTACCATGCACTCTCCTTATTCCCATTTTATAGATGGGGAAGCAGAGACTCTGGCCCATGCTCATACATGTGCTATGTAGCTGGAATGCAAACCTAGGCCTTGTGAATTTTCAGCACTGTGCTTGCTCTGGACTGGGTAAGATGGCCAGAATACAGCTCCGCCCTCCAAAACCTCCCTTTCTGGTTATGGAGAGAGCACCTCCTTTCAGTAACAAAAAGTTCTCTGCACCTAGTAGAATTATCTGGAACCACAAAGTCCAAGGGAATTCTAGGGAGGAGTTGGCAGGAGCTCATGGTGCATTGAGCATACCATCTATCAGTCTGAGCTATTTCCCTTGTATCCATGACCTCTTAATTCTCACAGCACCCTATGAAATTCATTTTATAAATACAGGACAAAGGCTCAGAGAGGTTATATAGTTACCATGCACTGCATAGCTCATGGGTGGTAGACCAGGTCCTGGACTCGCATGCTTTCTAACTCCAAAACACATTCTCTTGGTCTGAGACTTTTATAGAATTGTCAGGGAGGGAAGGCCTTGAAGGGTGGATAGAGGAGAGAAGGGAGCTAGGAAGGAGGGTGAGCATTTCAGGCCAAGGGAAGAGAAAGAGGAGGGGGCTGGGAAAGGCAGGATTTCTACCAGACCCTCCCATGATGGCCCAGTCCTCATAGCCATCACAAATACATCAGCTCAGGGTTACAGCTGATGACACGTATTGGCTGCTGAATGCCAACTTTCCTTGGCTCCCTGGAGGTGACATCTCTGTCCCACCCTTCTTCCACCCCAGCTCCCTGGGTAACTGATTAGACATGGTTATGTGCAATGGGTGTGGCCACGTCAAGATGACAGATTAGCCAGGAGACATCCTTGTGTGGAAGGAACTGGATTCATTCCTTGACTACTGCCCTCTGCTTCTCTACCTTGTGCCCACTCTGAAAAAGGCTCTTTGTGGGTCCTAGAGTCCTCTCCAAGCAGTATTTCCTAATTACCTCATGGCAACCTCGCCAACCTTTGCCAACCTTGTGAAAAGCATGCCCATGTCCAGTATCTTATTTGATGTTTATCCAATAAGCATTTATGAAGTGCCTGCGGTGTACCAGGCACTGTATCAGACACTGTGGATCTCCAGATGAACTGATAGAGGGAGTTTACAGACTGGCTGGGCCAACAAGGACTAACCAAAGTGTCACAGGAGTGCATGTGCCATGGTGAACCGAGATCTGGAATTAACTGGAAAAAGGACAGGATGCTCTGAATATGAACAGAGGCAGCTCTGCAAACTTGGAAGGAAGGGTATGAGCATTCTGAGCCGAAGGAATGACATTTGGCAGGGGCCCTGTGGGGGGAGGGGGAAGGTGTTTTGGGATCTGTGAAGTCAGTTTTCCTATCACTGTTGTGATACTCTTTTAATGGGTAATTAAGGCAGAGCCCAGCCATTTCCCTTTCTCTTGAACTTCGGTAGGACTTGCTTTTTTGGTAGAACCTGAGCAGAAGAGGGTCAAAGTTGTTCTAAGATCTGAAGTGTGCTCAGAGTAACATAAGGAATCATGTTCACTAGGGAACAAAAATTCTAGCGTCAGGAGCCAGTTACACTCTAATCCTGGGCTTCGTGTTTCCTAGGGCCTACCATAGTCCTAGCCAGTCTGAAGCTGTCTGATTGTAGGCAGGAGTTGCAAAGCATGCTGGGGGTCTGCAATGGGTTCTGGGCTAAGACCAGGGAGTGGATGTAAGAAGATGGGACCTTCTTTAAACAAAGAAGAAAGAACAGGTATGGAGTCCAACAGACCTGGATGTGTGTTCTTTACATATCTGTGACCTTAGGTAAGTCACGGAATTTCTTGAGTCCAAGTGTCCTTGCTTGCAAAATGGAGGTGACAATATTAATGATGTGCCTTCATGCCTGAAGCACTCAGCTGAAGCCTAACACATGGGCATTTTTTTTTTTCTGTTTTGTACTGAGGATTGAACCCTTGACCACTTTACTACTGTTCTACATTCCCCAAACCCAGCCCTTTAAAAAAAAAAAATTATTTTGAGAAAGGTTCTTGCTAGGCTGCCCAACCTGACCTTGAACTTGTGATTCTCCTGCCTCAGTCTGACAGGTAGCTGGGGTTATAAGTGTGCACCCCTACACTCAGCCTGACAATTCTTTTATAAAGAGTTTCCTTTATGGTTTGAAAAAACTATTTGTTATATAAGACCATGTTTTACTCAGCAGCAACCCTGTTCTTAGTTTCGTACAGAACTAAACTATGTCAATGGTGACCCGAGGGACAGTCTCTAGGATTCTGTTCTTTGTCTGTGACCCAGAATGTTTGAAAATGACTGGGATGGGATTTTCATGTCATCCTACTTACATTTATTGGTTACACGGGGGGCGGGGAGAGAGAGAGAGAGAGAGAGAGAGAGAGAGAGAGAGAGAGAGAGAACACTAAATAATAGGCCAGCTTCAAAACTACTTTGAAGAAGGAAGCTTGGAATTAAATAGGCATAAATGCAATGTTTATTTTTTTGTGTGGGGGGGAGGGGTACCAGGGATTAAACTCAGGGGCACCCACCCAGCCACATCCCCAGCCCTATTTTGTATTTTATTTAGAGTCAGGATCTCACTAAGTTGCTTAGAGCCATGCTGTTGCTGAGGCTGGCTTTGAACTCAAGATCCTCTTGCCTCAGCCTCCAGAGCAGCTGGGATTACAGGGATATGCCACCACACCTGGCTTTAAATGGGTTTTGAATGAATAAATTGAAGAGGAAATTTTTAAAAATCCCTTTATCTTAGCATCACAGGAAAAAAAAAATCCATGTCTTTCCTGTGTTTTGCAAAATTGAAGCTCTCTATCCATGAACAGTAACTCTCCATTTTCTTACCTTCAACCCAGCATGTGCCCTTGAGTAGCTTCTCAATAAATAGCACTGTCCTGAAAATATATGCCACAGGTCCTGATCTATGAAATCAGTGGCCCAAGTGCAGGTAGCAGGAGGTTTGGAAGCAGGTGTGTGTGGAGCCAGGGTTTGGTTTGCCCAGGAGCTCAGCAGATGCCAGAAGCAAGTGAAGCTCTCCAGGTCCTGGGAGTACAGTTACAGATGCACAGATCTTAGAATGCATTTAAAGTTTAGGGTTTAGAGAGGTGAGGGGGAGCAGGGAGGAGGACAGCACTATCAGGCAGCCCTGATAGTGGAGGACACAGCACTGGCCACAAGAAGCAACAGGAGGAAGTGGGAAGTGAGCCCCAGACAGAGGAGATGCTAGAGAGGGCCTGCAAGATGCTCTTTTGGGATAGGAGGCTGATTCGTTGCCTGTGGCCACGGGGCAGAGCATGGGGGTCCAGGCAGGAGCTAGCAGGAGGAGATTCCCATCAATATAAGGGGGAACGACCTGATAGTCTCATGCCCAGAGGTGGAATGGGCCACCTTCCCTGTGACTTCCCCATCAACACTAGACACAAACACTGAGCCAGGATCAGGGACTTTTCAGGTTCCTTTCCGGTTGTGAGAGCCTGGTTCTCTTTTCGACTCTTGGTCAATTCTGACTCTTTCTGTCATTAGAAACTCAGGGGACCTGGCTCTTGCTTCCTGGATTCCTCACTTGAGACTCCTATTTGTGTCAGTGAGGGGAATGATGTCAGGGCCTGGAGGTGGGGACAAGTGGGCAGTTGTCCCCCACACGGGCTCGCTGAGTGTTTAATTGATACCCACAGCCTCCTGTTGGGCTCCTAGTCTCAGAGCCTGTGGTGATGGAGCTGCACTCAAACCCCAGGCTCTGACCCCAAATCCCCTTTTTCTCCACTTGCCCCAGCCTGGCCCCTGCTGTAGCATTCCTTCAAATAACCTCCCCACCCAGCCACAGAAAAGCCCAGAGAAGAAAGTGTTAAAAGCAGAAGGGACACTGGCAGTCATTTCCCGACTCTGCCTTTTCCCTGTCTTCCCATGTTAAAGATAGAGACTCTGCGGCCAAAGGATGAAGTGATGGCTAAAGTCACTGGGGAAATGAATGCTGTCGGTGGCCTGTCTCCTCTCGAGTCCACAGGCCTCTACCCTGTCCCCTGGAGATCTCTGCAGAGGGAAGGACATCTGGTCCTGGAGAGCCAGTGCATATGAAGTCACTGGGGAAATGCCATATAGGGCACATGCCACTTCCAGTTTTTAAAATAGCCCTGCCGACCCAGGAACTTCCTCTTGGGGGCCAGGGAGTGGCTTCCAGTTGGCAGGCACAGCCTGAGGGAGCACCTGGTAGATGTAGGGGCGGATGCTGAGATGTCTCTATTCATCACTCTGCAGGAATGAGTGAGGCAAGTCCACTGGCCTGGGCTGGCTGTCCCTGCTGAGACCTGCCCACTCCCCCTCCTTCCCTTAGCCACCTCTGAGGGTTCCTCCCTGCCTCTCCTTCCCTGGGCTCACCAAGCCCTCTCAGCTTTCTAAGAGTCATTGAGTCATAGCATGAGAATTTTCCAGAAGGTGGGAAAGAACACAGCATTTGGAATCAGGCTCACTGGGATTAGAATCTAAGCACTGCTACGATCTGGCCCTGTGACTGTGGGTAAGTCACATACCCACTTGGAACTTCAGCATCATCTTCTGTTAGATGGAGATACTACTTACAAGCATTAACAGCATTTGTGTGTGGATCACGTGAGCTGGGTTATGTAGGCCTGTTTCCAGAAGAGAGCCTAGCTTTGTTCCTTCCTTAAGTCCCATGAAATTGTAGTGCTTTTTGACTTGGCTGATCAGGACGATGCTCCCAACTCCAAAAGGGCAGATCTGACACTGGTGACATTATGGGTTGAAGCTCTGTGCTGAGTCAAGAACGTCACTTTCTTAGTAAAAGCCAGAATAGCCTTGAAGTGTATAGTATGCCCAAGGGATTGATCCTGCACCTGGTTCTTCTCCCGTCTCCCGTGGAGTACTGTCCCTATCAGCCAGCCTGGACTATCTGGTTTTGGGGATATGGCAAGTATTTATTTTGAGGATTCCCAGAGCAACTTGATGGAGGCTGCCCACAATGCCTTTAAACCTAATCAGGCACACTTTTGTGAGTTTATTCCCCAAGAGAGATTTCTAGCCAGGGAATTGCTGGGTCAAAGAGTCTGCATTTTTCATTTTGATGTATGTTGGCAAATGGCCTTCCTAAAAGAATCCACCACCTTCCCACAAAGCATGAAACGCATCTATTTCCTCGTAACTTCATCAGGACTGGGTTTTACTGAACTTGAACATCTTTGCCGTTCCGATAGAAGCACTATTTTGCAGTTCTGGTTTGGCCTTCTTCAGTCATGAGGTTGAGCATCTTTTTGTGAATAGATTTTACATGGAATGCCTATTTACATCATTGGCTTATTAAAAAAAAAATTAGGTGGTTTAGGTCATTATCTTACTCTTAGAGGACTGTTCCCTGGGAAGAGTTGGTGTTGGTGTTCTTCAGGGGTGCTTGGTATTGTTGACATCAGTTTCCTTGGGGGCTGTGAACTGGAAGTGTCTTTGCCCTCCCTGGGCTTTCTGAGCTTCCTGGGCCTGTCCTTGTTAACAGGCATCAGAGAATTACTTCCGTTGTATTTGGAGCCAACTGATAGAGATTGTGAAGGTACAGACTAAGCCTTCCCTGGCACTGCTATCAGTGTAGGAATTCTCAGGAAAACCAGGAAATAAAAAGAAGGAATTGCCACTTTGATTATTTGTTTATGTATTTTTTTAACTTGTAGTACTTGGGATTGAACCCAGGGCCTCGCATGTGCTAGGAAAGTGTCCCACCAGCGAGCCATGTCTCCAACCCCACTGAGTGTTTTTGGTAGGCACTCTGTAGACACTTTGCATGCATATCCCCTCTACTCCCCGACTCAAACCATCCAAAGCATGTCTTCGTTACTCTCGTTTCATAGATGGATAGAAATGAAGGTGCAAAAAATCAGGTCGTCTTTCCAAGATCCTACACTAAATAAGAGGCAAAGCTAGGATTTAATATGGGAATCTGACGCCACACATTGGGCTTCCCTGTCTTTTCTCCCCAGCCCTGACCCCTTGGTTAAAGCTGCGGAGAGACTCCACTTAGCGGTGTTCTGGGGTTCTGGCCGAGTGCCCCAGCCCCCCGTGCCCCCCTGCAGCCCAGCTGGCATCTCTGCAGCCTGGGCTGGGAGGGGCAGGCCCTTATTTGGGGCTCGGTGTGCGGCCTGGGAGGGCTGGAATCTATAACTCAGGCCTTCGCCTGCATGGGCCTGGGCGTCAGCGAGTGTGGGGAAGGGGCTGGCTCCCTAGGGGTGAGCTGTGGCCAAGTGAAACAGGCTGAGGTCAGAGGGAGGGGGCCGCATCCCCTGGGGAAGCTTGGATGACGTGACTTTGAGGGGGCGCCAGTGGGAGGAGGGCTGGCTGCTTCCCTGCTCACCTCTGCGCCTCGGCCTGATGATGAGGAATCAGAGAGAGGGAGGCCCGCCAGATGCAGCTCCTGGCAGGCTTCCCTGGCCGACCGTGCAGGGCTCTCCTCCAGCTGGCTTGGCAGGTCCCTCCTCCCCCTCCCTGAAGGGACCTAGGAGCAAATGACGTCCTGGAGTTGGCTGTGGCAGAGAGGAGGGTCCCCTTTAGCCCCATGGAAGGAGCAGGGAGAAGCAGGTTGGGGGCTGGAAAGACGTGACCTGGTGTTCCCTATCCTCGGTCCCCTGCTCTGTTTTGAGCCAAGTTTGGGGCAGGGAGTGGGGATTTAAAGGTTTACCTCAGAGCCAGCCAGTGCCTGAGAGGGAACGGAGCATAACTCAGAGCTCTGACTTTCAGCACGGTGTTCCTGTCTTTTTCCAAAGTTGCTGATGCTCTGCATTGACTGCCTCGAGGTCCTAGTCATTGACTGCCCCAAAATAGCAGGTGAAATGCCTTGTGCTCTGCCGGGCACTGGGGTCCCCCAGCCCCACTCTGCTCCTACCATTCAATTGCCTCCTGACCCATCTATCTGGTGTCCCAGAAGCCTTTGGAGTGGGATTTCTCCATCTCCAAACATCCTATCACGGGCTCCGATCTCCCCTCCCTTCCTCAGGGACCCCATCCGTTCTGCTGCCCAGATTCTCCCATTACTAAACCTGACCTCACCAACGTGCCAGGGGCTCCCTGGGCTCCTTCAGGGCTCCTTCCCCTCATTTCTTCCCCCCCGTGGTCCTTAGATGTCCCCATACCTGTTCTTCTCTCCACTCCCAACCTTGCCAGATTTTCCACCCAAGAAGCACCATGGCTGCCTTTGAGCCTCTGCTTCTTTGTCATCCTTCCCTGCCTTTCTCTTCTGTCCCCAAGGTTCCCTCAAGCCTCAGAGCCAGGATAGATCACCTTCTGCCAGGGTCATCTCCTGCCACTGGCTGCCTTGGGTTCCAGGCTGCAGCTCCCCCAGGTGCCCCTGGCTGTCACACCTTCGGGTCCCTTTCATGGCATCCCCCACCCCAGCCCACAGCTGCCTTTGCACCCTCTTCTGCATGGGGCACCTGCTGCCACTGCTGCTTGCCTCACTTTTGGCCCCACCCGCTCTGGGAGTCCTCTGCTACGGTTTGATCATGGCTTGACTCCTCTGAAACTCGTGTTGAAATTTGATTGCCACTGACTGCTGATAAAGTGAGGCTGCCCCTCCAGTACCTGCTTGCCTTCCGCTTTCCCACCATGTTATGAGGATTCCAGAAGCTGCTGCCATGCTCTTGGACTTCCCAGCCTCCAGAGCCCTGAGCCAGTGAAAATATCTTTCCTTTATAAATTACCCTATCTCAATTATTCTCTTATAGCAACAGAAATTGGACTGAGACACCTTCACAACTTGGTGCCTCTCGCTTGGGTTTCCCTGGAACCATGCGCAACTCTCCATCTGAACTCACGGGACCATTATCCATTGATGCTACTCTTTCTCACCAGCTAGGAGCTCCCTGGGATCAGAACTGCATAATATTAGATAAATTTTGAGTTGTCAGTGTCTAGTGCAGAGCCTAGCACATGGCAAACACTCAATACTTCTTTCCTGAACTGAACGGGACTTTATCAGGCAAGCAACATGGCTTTATTGAGAATGTACTTACCATATTCTCAATGTCATTAGATATTGTAGGACAAACAAGGGAAGTAGGGAATAAAATACTGTTTCCAAGGGCCTTATAAGCAGTTGAGGACAGTTCTGGGAATGGACTGAGGGAATGGACATACATGACATTGCCAATGGAGCCTCTAGTAATGAACTGTGTGTTGTGGTACCAGGGGCTCATAGGGTTTTGGAAAAGGGGGAGAAGACCAAGGGCAGAAAGGGGTCCCATGAGGCCTGGGCTGGAGCAAAGGACAAAGATTTCACCTCGTCCTAGAATCTTCCAGAATTGGAACAGGGTGAGTGGATTTGAAGTGCAGTTTCCCTTTCCTGGAAGCCAAACGGGAGCTGATAGCATTCCAGTTTTGCTGCTTGATTGGGAAACTTTTACTGCACGCCAGGGTCTGTGGGCCAGCAAACTCTCTGGGCAAAGAGCAGGTTACTTCGGGCACCTGTTCCTTTAGTCTCAGTGCTGGAAGACCCGGCTTCTTCCTTGCCAAACCTGGGAAACCAGGTGCATTCTCTTGAAGTCAGGTTTCCTGTTTTATCTGCCATGACACCCAGTGGGTACCAGTGTTGGTGACCAGTGACGTGGGATGGCAGAGGTCCAGCAATACCCTCCAAGCCTGATGGGTGCGCATGACCCCTGCTTGCATAAGTACTCTATGCACCAGATGAGGGCAGAAGGAGCACCCAGGGCTGGGGCAACCAGGGAGGTGTCTAGGACACTGCAGGTCCCGATTGGAATTTGGAGGAATTAGGTTGAGAGGATATAGAAATGGAGTAGAGGACCCCTTAACCAAGAGTGACATCTCTTCTAATTTTTAACTATAGCTTTATTGAGTTCACACCTTTAAAGAATGCAATTCATCGGTTTTTAGAATAGTCACAGAGTTATGCAGCCATCTCCACAGTCTGTTTTGGAACATTTTTGTCTTCTAGAAAAGAAATCCCAGTAGTGGTCCCTTCGGTTTTCCCCAAGCCACCCCTGAGCCACCCCACCCCACTGCCCAAGCCCTATGCAACCACTTCCCACTTTCTGACTATAGATTTGCCTATTTTGGATGATTCATGTGCAGACAGTCCCTGACTTATGAAGGTCTGACTTATGAGCTTTTGACTTTACAGTGAGTGGTACAAAAGCATGCATATATACTCACATACACATCATAGTTTCAGAGCGTTATCTGTATGTTCTAGATACAAGTCGTTATTAATAGGTGGCCATCAATCTAAAGTCATGTCTCCCTTGCAGTCGGTGTCTGCCAATGCACTCTGGGCCTTCAGCCATGGCCCCTGTGTTTTCTGTTGGCCTCAGTGTACTCTCGAAGACAAGACTCTGGCTGGCCCACTGCCAGGATTTCCAGCACCTACCACAGTGCCTGGCCCTCACCTGGTGCACAGACTATTCATTAAGAGCAGGAGATTCTTTTTCAAAGGAGCTGCATTCCCAGTGGATTTTGCTAAAAACTGACCTGATAGAGTTGGAAGTTGGAAACTGAGTGGGAAGGGATCTTCCAGCCACATCCTGTGCCACAGCAATCCCAGCATGACTGCCCCTTCCATCTTGGCCAGTTCTGCTGGTTAGAAAGTTCTTTTTGACTAGACAAAGTCCTGCTTGGCTATAACTTGCACACATTATCCAGCACCTTCTTTCCACCTACAGCTGGATTTGAGCCCCACATTTTGATCATCCTTTAAATATTTGAAACCATGTGTCTCTTAAATATTTTCTCTGGGCTGAGTACCTCTAGCTCTTTCAGCTGTTCCTCCTGAGCCAGGAAAGGCCTGACTCCGACCCCTGGGTCACTAGCTTAGACCACCATGTGGGGGTGGCACAGGCTGCCAAATAAAGCTCAGGCACAGCCACACCCAGAACTAATGGACCTGGCTCCTTGTTTTCTTTTCCCATTTGAACTGATGAATTTCACACCTGGAAGCAGGATTTTGAGTAGAAGTTCCGAGTACAAACTCTCTAGGTGACTTTTTTTTAATTTTTTTTTTTAGTTGTAGATGGACACAATACCTTTATTTTATTTTTATGTGGTGCTGAGGATCAAAACCAGTGCCTTCCACGTGTGAGGTGAGCACTCTACCACTGAGCTACAACCCCAGCCCATCTAGCTGACTTTTGATAGAAAAAATTCCACTATGATATTACTTTCCATTTAAAGAAGTATCTTTGTTTGTTTGTTTATTCAGCCAGTCCAGTGTCTTTAGGGTTTTGCTTGAGCTTAATGATTCTCAACGTTCAACACCAGTAGACCTGCCTGGGGAGCTCTTAAAACTACCAAAGCCCACCCCACCGTCCAAGGCTCTGATTTAGCTGGAATGGGCGGGTCCTGGGAAGGAGTATTTTTAAAGCACCCCAGGTAATTATAATGTACAGCCAGGGTTGTAGACCTTGGCTTTAAGAACTGAGCGTTGAACCACAAGAACGAGCAAGTGCTGGAAGTCCCCACAGCATTCAGCAGCTGGCAGGAGCCAGAGGCCAGGTTAGGAGGACACAATTGTTTTCTAAAATAGAAATCTTGTGTTACATTATGGAAGCCATACCTATCAGAATAAAGTGATAAAAAGTGATCTGATGTGTATACAAAGTGAAACACATCAGAAAGAACTGTACAAAGTAGAAAGCAAAACTGTTCTGTTTCTCCTCTCTATTCCTCTTCCCTAATAACCACCATGACCAGTTTGTCATATTTTTTTCTTTTTTCATGTGCATCTACATACACGTGTATCCCCGTGCACATACATCCCAAGTCAATGTATTATGTTAGATAGATGCTGTTTTGCAATCTACTTTACATTTTCTTTTCTCAGTGTATTGTGGACATTTTTCATAACAATAAAGAAAGGTCCACTTTATCCTTAAAAGGTGGAGGAACCATACTTTATATAACTTTTCAAAAAAAGTGTGGGGGGGGGGGCAAAAAATAAAGTAAAATCAATAAACATTGAATACTCCTTATTTTTTGTTGCGGTGACATCTTTATGTATGTACACAACACACACATGTACTTTCACACTTGTGTGAGTAAATTCTTCGAGGTCCAATTGCGAAGTCAAAGAGAATACGTTTGGGGATAGAGATTGCCAAATTGCTCTGCAAAAAGATTGTTCCAGTCTATCCCAGGCAACAATTTCCTAACAAGAGCTATTTGCCGTGTGTCAAAAGTTGAACTTTGCTGAGCACAGCAGAGAGGAAGGTGTGAGTGTGCCGGCTGGTGGGGAGGGAGCGCCGGGTCGCTTCCCCTGTGGGCTGTGTGTGGAGAAGCCGCTGGCCTCTGGCCTTCCCCGGCTGCTGCTGTGTTGCCCAGGGAAGAGGAAACCAAGCTGTGTGTGTTGACCTTTGCCTTGCTCTCAGGGTGTGACAACGGAGTGGGGCACGTTCACAGGATGTGTGTACCCTGTGTGCCGAGGGCAGTGGGCCAGGGTCAGTCATTGATTTGGGAGTGTGTGGAACAAGAATCCCCCTTTCTAACTCTCCTAGATCCACAGGGTTATATCCAAGCCCTTGGAATGCCCAGGACATAATTATCTGGATGGTTCAGGAGAGGATACATTTGTTTAAAGATTCCAGGGCTCTAGCTCCTCCTCCTGTTAATGTGCATGTAGGGTCCCTGCCTCCCCCTGCCCCCCATTTTCATCTGAGGTTGAGCCTCATTCCCCCAGCCTGGGCACACTGCCACCTTCTCTGGGCACTTGGGCATCACCCAAGATCGCCATTACCCATTGTTGGCCTCTCCATTGGGACACCTGCTGGTTCAACAGTGTGATAAGCTGGCTTGGGGCCAGAGGGTGGTGGCAGGGTTGGTGGAAGGAAGGTCCAAAGGTCAACCACATATCCTCAGGCGCTCTGGAAAATGTCCCAGTGGGGATCATGCCCAGAACTCTGAAATCCCAAAGGGGATTTCTTTTAAGGCCCCATATTAATTGGTACCCTTAGAATCTTCTAGGGAAAATAATAAAATTCTTAGAAGGCAGAAGACCGTGCCAGTGTTTCAGTCGACTTTTTCACTGCTGTGGCCAAAAGACCTGATGAGAACAATTTTAGAGAAGTTGGGCTCCTAGTTGCCACCATCTTAGTTCATAGACAGTCAGCTCCATTTCTTTGGGCTCGAAGTGGGCAGAAAACATCAAGGTGGAAAGAGTGTGGTGGAGGAAAGCAATTCAGGACATGACAATCAGGAAGCAGAGAGAGACAGAGAAAGAGCTCTGCTCAACAAGGGCAAAATATTAACTCTAAAGGCACACCCCCAGTGACACTCCACCTGCCTACAGGTGCCACCCAGTTAATCCCTACCAGGGGATTAGTGCACTGATTAGGTTAACACTCTCATAACCTAAGGATCTCACCTCTACACTTTCTTGCATTGTCTCACACTTGAGCTTTTGGGGGACACTGAATATCTAAACCATAACATCCCGACACTCTGAAGGGAAAGAATGGGAAAGTGAGTCCCACTTACTGGGGAGCCCCCGGATCTGGGCTTGTTCTTTGCTTTTGTGATCTCTTCAGTTTTTACAGTGAGGCAGGAATTATGGATGTGGAATGAGGGCTCGGGGAGAGTGCTGACTTTTGTGGAGGGTTGCAGACCAGGCAAAATGAAGCTCTGATCCCAGCGCAGGACTCCCTGCCACCTGCCTCGAAGGCCACCTCAGTACTGAGTGGTAGATCACCCACCCAGCAGAGGAGAAGATTGGACCACAAGCCCAGGTCTTGCTCCAGGCAGTGTGGTCTGTTCAAGAAGCTAACGTGGTCCAGCTGTGGAGGGACTGGCCGTGTTTGGTCCCAGGAGCGGTGTTCCCCATGAGTCCAGTTGTTTGCCCACATAGGAGGAAGGTCTGAAGAGCAGCTCCTTACGCTGCTTTTCCAGGGATGCTGAGATAGGGCTTTGGCCGCTGATCTTTTCTTTGAGGCCTCCGTAGGGCCTGTGAGTCCTGGGAGCTCCCAGCTTACACGCTCACTTTCCCTCCAGGAAACATGGAAAAAAGAAATAAAAAAGCCTCTGTCCCTGGAGGGCCCCCATAGCACGCCTGTCCCTTCAGCAGACACCCCTGGGGGTGGCATTGTTTTCCTGGCCCTGGGCGATACAGTTATTTTTTGCTCTTCTACTTTCCCAGGCTGGGTGCCTTATTAGTAGTGGTTCCACCGTTGCTGTGTGTGTGCATGTGTTCACACGTGTGTGTTCATGTGTCCCCCTTTTCACCTTCTCCCCTCCTATTTCTATTCATGGGTCACAATTCAAGGCTCGTGGCAAATGGGAAGAACAGCTGCCTGCCTCCTCCTTCCTGCTGTCTAAACACCTAACATTTCGGGCCAGCACTCCATGCACAGCCTCACATTTAATAGAAAGCTCCATTATAAATTATATTATAGCTAAGGAAACCCTGACTCAGAGAGGCTAAGATATTCACCCAAGCCCACACAGCAGGGAAGTGTAAGGTCTGAAATTACAATCGAACGAGTGCTTTCAAAGCCACTTTCCTCTGTTCCTTTTTGGCACTGTTCCATCTCACACTTTTCCCTGCTTGATTCCTCAGTGTAAGTGTTGCTGCTTCTGCTGAGCTGTAAGGGCCTGGAGCTTGGGACTTTACAGTACTTTCTATTTAGCTTAACACAAAACCAGGTACCAGGTAAGCACTCAGGCAGTGTTTGCTGTCGGCTTTGCTCTTTCATTTCTGTAGGGAACATTAAGTGTGCCAAATGTCGTGATGGGCATTAGAACCAGGATGTCTTCAGAGAGCCTCCAGGGTTAACTCACTGAATCATCATGACAACCCCAAAGTGAGGGACCCACTGTCATTGTGTGGGGTCCTTCAGATAATGCCTACACATTATCCCCCAAGTCTAGTAACTCAGGCCCACGATCCCTGCATACACAGGTGACGCACTCTCAAGTGGCATTTGATATGGTATTGGAGTCTGCAGACTGTCCCCTCCTGAGTTCCTTTTAAAAGCCCCTTCTTTATCCCAGAAAAGGCCCAGGTGGCCGGGTCTGCAGGCACTCTTGTTTTGTGATGGGTGGATGTGTGGTTCTGGGAGGAGCCCTCTCTTGGCACACACCCCACCACTCTTTTTGGGATGCGCTTCTGCTGCCTTCCCTCTCACTGCTCCCTGACAACCTGCAGTCTGGGGACTGAGGACCCAAAAGAACCTGCCACCTGATCATTAACCCTGTGATCAGCCTGGGAGTGTTTGTGTGTGTTGGAGTGAACGTCACCCTGCAAGTCCAGGCTTCTAAGTGGTGGGTGTTCCCCAAATCTGCAACCCGCCCCCCAGGAACAAGCCACCACCCAGAGGATTTGGAATTTTAATAGGGCCACACCCTGAGGTTCTCAGTGTTCCCAGGCTGAGCCCAAAAACTTCAGCCAAGTGGCCTCAGGCTGTTGAATTTGCTTTTGCTGGCAAGGCCTCAGATTGGCAAAGACCCTCGCATCCAGTCAGATGTATTTGTATTTTACCCCTTGGCCTCTGGGGCTTGCCTCTGGGTTGGAGAACAGTCTCCAGGGGTGTCACCAGCCACCTCTTGGTTGCTCCAGACTCTGTAGGTTTTCTCTCATTAGTCAGTCATTACCACGCTGTGCCCAGTGGACTGGCAGGCCAAGAGAAGGGGAAGACGCTTTCTGCTGAGAGGGACCCCTGGGAGGGAGATGGACTCACCCGTGTTAAATAGAGACCAGCACAGCACTGTCAAGCACTGGCTCATTCTGCACCAACAATTAGCAGACAAAGGCAGATATAATAATTGGCTAATTGTGAACACAGACCATGAGCACTGCAAGAGATGGACATAGGCTTGTGAGGCTAATGGGGGCCCAGGTCAGACGTTGGCACCCAGGGGGGCTCTGTCTCTGGATGCAGCCGGTGATGTAACACCAGGGAGGCTCAGCAGGCACAGCAGGGAGGAGACAGGGAATTGGCCTTGTTTGGTGTAGCTGCTTGTACCAGAAGCAGTCCCGGGTCCTCTGCCATGCTGGGTGGTCTGGATCTACAGAAGGAGCCTGGCTGAATTTGGGACTTATTGCCACTCTTCCCCCAACCTGCCAGATAAGAACTTAGTACATGGAGCAGTGTGAATGGAAAGGTAGAATTTATTAGCACCTTGCGGTGGGGAGGGGTGGCATTAATTTCTTGGGGGAAGTACTTGGCGTGATGAATTTCAGTAGGAGGCCGTAGCAATGATCATGTCGCCGGATGTAAAGTCCCTTTTATTGACTGCAGGATTGTGTTTGTTCTGATTTCAGGGGCCATGGTCTTTAGCAGTTAATCCCAAATGTTAGGCCTCTCTCCATCCATAGACTTGGGGGAGTTGAGGAACTGAGACTGAGGTGATCCTGTGACCTCAAGGACCCTAGAAAATAGCGACAGCCCACGCAGCGGAACAAGGTGTCCCTTTCTCTGCATGGATGTATAGTCTGAGAACTAGAGAATAGGTTGGATTTCACCTCTGCTTGTCCCTTGACTAGCAACTTTGGGCAGTGGACAACTTATCCAATTGTATGCCATGGCCCTAGTCCTAGCCAGCTGATTCCAGCCCCATGGTGGGGACAGCAGGTATAGGAAGCTGGTCATTGAGTTTCCATTTGGCCAAGGGCAGGGTCAGCTGGCCAGGGTCCAGGAAAAATAAGATCTTCCTCAGTAAATGGAGCAGCGGTGCCATGGAGATGTGCAGTGGCCACCACCACTTCTAGCTCTTGCCTCTTGTTGTACTGTGTCAGCAGATGGGGCACAGGTACTTACCAGAGCTTTCTGATTGAGCACGGGCGGGTCCTAGGCCTTCTAGCAATGGTTGGGCCATCTATTTTCGGGTATTGATCCATCAGCCCAGATCCTATATGGGCACCCATCCCTCCACAGAACCAGACTGGGCCTCATCCTCTGTGTTCTAGGGTTGAGCTGCAAGTCTGATTTGCATCCAGGTCATGGTCTTGTTGGAGCACAGTTAATGGAGGAGAGAAGTACCCACTGGGAAGACAAGTTTGGAAAGCTTGGACTTGGCTGGCCACCTGAGCTGGGGGACAGAGGGCAGCCCAGTGCAGCCTCACATGGGTCATATGAGAGCGCCACACTTGTGCCTGCAGTGGGGGAATTCTCCTCCACACAGGTAAGCCAGCAGGGGACTGTGACCGCATGGCCTCCTGCGCCTGGGCTGACCCAGGGGAAGCTGCACACAGTTGCTGGTCTCTAGTGAGGCTTCCTAACCGCCCACCATCTGCCCAAAAGGGCCGGAGATGGGGAAATAGAATCCGTGCGTTTCAAAATCCAGAAGGAAGGGAAACTCCACCCGGGAAACATAACCCCAAGTACTGTGCTTGGAAGCAGGATGTTTAATTGCCAAACCTTTCTTGAGACCCAGCTGCCGGGTAATGTTATCTTGGCTGCTCCTGAGACCAGAGGGGGTTTATCTGGGCCCCTGACGCAGGCTCGGTAAACAGAGCTGGCTTTCTCGGGTGACCTCCGCCCTGTCCCCCTTTCCAGCACCTGCTCTTTCTCTGCAGTTTATCTCTAAAGTTTCCAGCGCCAGCAGGGAGACTTAAGAAACTCTGGTGTCAGGGTAGGGCTGCTAGGAATAGGCCAGGCTGGAATTTTGTGTCCCCATCACTCATTTGGAGGGATAATCTAGGATATTCAAGGTTTGGAAGAAAGCAGACAGGCCGATGAGAGAACAGGCTCTGGAGACTGTCCCCGTGTCCTGGGCTTATCTCTAGAGAGGACTTTGACTATTTCCTCAATGCAGGGAGCCTCTCGCACATCCCAGAAACTTCAGAGAAACTGAGAGTCTACCCCCTGCCATTGTGCCATGCTTGTGCCACCTGGGGCATAGGAAGGGAGGAGCAAGGTGTCAACAGGAGCAGTTCTTTGCCAAACAAGGGAATAAGTTTTTGTGTTTGTTTGTTTGTTTCGGGGGAAGGGGGTATGGCCCTGTCCTGGCTGTGTGGCTATAACTGATAAGGGTCATAGGGACAGTTTTCTGTCACCCCTTTCCTCTGACCATTTCTCCACAGCATGCATTTTTGGTGTGGGTCCAAGTCAATGGACCCACAGAACAGAAATGGTTCCTATAAGTTTTCAAAAGACAAAGGACTTTTCCAAGGGGGGGGGCATGTTTAGTCATGTGCCAGCTAGTCCTAGGCTAGGAATTGGGGGGGTCTGTGTCCCCATCCCAGCTTTTCCACTAAAAATGAGCACCCTACAGTGATAACTGAGCATGCATCAGGCCTTGCAGCCCTGAAGGTGGTGACCACTGTATGGGGGAGTCTGAGGGTCTGGGAGGCTGGGCTGAGGTCTCCCAGCCTCTAACAAGGTGGTGGTGGGAGTGCAACCTGGCTGTGGCTGTCTCCAGAATTCACTCCTTACCTGACCATCCCCATTGCCAAGACACGGTGCTGGGCCCTAGGTTCCTCTTCCGCCAAAGAAGAGGCCATTTAGCATGTGTGAGTCCCTGGGTTTGATCCTCAGCACCACACACACACACAACACACACACACACACACACACACACACACACACACACACACGCCTCCCCAGATCCCAGCTGCCAGGGACTGTGAGCCTGTGATTAATTCTCTCTGGGAGGTGAAGGGAAGCCCCTAATTGCTCCGCAGGGTGGAGGGTGGGTGTTAAGCCCCAGTTAAGCCCTTCCTCTGGGCTCCGCTTGGTTGGCCCAGGAGAAAGGCTGCTGTCTGTGTCCTGCAGGGGCATTCAAACGCTTTCTCTCCAGGCTGGCAAGGCCACTCGGGGCCTCCTTAGGTTCAGCAGGCAACACCTGGCAGGTGCACACAGCTGCTCCCCGCCTGGGGACCTGTGGGAAGGGAAAGTGCAGATGGAAGTGGGGCCGGGGAGAGATGGAGCCGGAGGTCAGCAGCGGGAATGGGGTGGGTTCTAACGTGTGGAAATCCCAGCGCCTCCTGCCTCATCAGTGAAGCCTCTGGTGCACACGGTTCCTCTGTGGTGGTCTGGGTTCATAGAAGTCCTAACCACCGGCTTCTGTCTGGGCCCAAATTCTGTCTCTTCTTGGTCTTGAGCTCTCAGGGTTGCCTATACTGCACCCTGTCTCCACCATGTTCCTCTTGGCCACCCCCCTGAGCATGTGCTGGCTCACACTTTTCAGGTCACCTGAAGCTTTATTTTAAAAGATATCTTTCAGGCCTGATCAAGTAGTTTGATTACAATATTCACACTCCCACATTTTCATATAGGGAGATAGTCCAGGGGCTATGGTTTGAGTGTCCCCTCCAAGCTCAAGTTGACATTTAATTTCCAGGTAACAGTGTTAAGAGGTGGGTCCTTTAAGAGGTGAAGCGGTCATGTGGGCTCCGCTCTCCTAAATGGATTTATGCTGCCATCGTGGGAGTGGGTTCCTGATAGAAGGATGAGTTCAGCCCTGATTCCTTTCTGTCTCTTGCATTCAATTGCCTTTCCACCTTATGCCATGGGATGACCCTTGCCATATGCCAGCACCATGGTCTTGGATTTCCTAGAGTCCAGAACCAAAGCAACTTCTATTGTTTATAATTTACCCAGTCTCAGGTATTGTGTTGCAACAGCAGAAAATGAACTAAGATATCCAGTATGGTCAAGAACATGGGGTGTGGACTCAGCTAGATTGGGTTCAAGTTTTTTTGCTTAATATGTTACTGGTTATGGAGCTCAGTCAAGTTACTAACTTCTTTGAGCCTCTCCTTTTTCCTGTGCCATGTGAAGATACCACTGGTTGCTACTTTGTGGGGCTGAAGATTAAATGAGCTAATAGGTATAAATACTTTATACTGTACTAGCATGTCGTCACATTTGATTACCGAAACATAAGCTAACACTTCGTTAGCTAAGTGGTTTTACAATTTATTGTATGAGACATACATTTACATATGATATAAAGCAAAGCATATCCATGTCTATTTATTATAATAAGTCAATAATTTATTTTGAGCTTGTGAAGGTAGGGATGGCCTTTTATTTAATGTTCTTCCTTATCAGGATCTCATGTCAGAAATCTCTGATGGCAACATCCAGTCCTAGTTGCCTGGCTTTATGGCTCTTTCCTCAGTTGCATTTGGGAACAAATTCTCCCCACAGCATGAGTCTGGCTCCGTGACTTAGCAATGGAAGGGGAGGAAGCACAGTTACCTGAATGCCAAGCATGCAACCTGGGCATTCACGGGCAAGCCCCCCCGGTCCAGGCAGCAAGGGAGGGCAGCCAGTGTGTGCCCAGGGTCTAAATGCTGCTCTTTGCTCACATTCTCTCCCCTCACCATGGCCTGGACCCTAGCCTTCTCTGGCTACGTTGGTCTCCTCACTGGTAGTGTCCCTCCAGACCTCTGTAATCAGAATCACTAGGCAAAGCCTGGCAATGTGCATTTTTGCAGGTCTCCCAGGGAATTCTGATAGGCATCCTGGTGTGGGAACCACCACTGGGGACTTACAGCTTCTGCCTCTCTCCTGAGGTCTCACCTGGGTTACATCTGGCCCAGGTACCCACGGAGTTCAGCACAAGAGCCCTGTGGTTATGGGAGATGGCCCAGCTCTCTAACTAAGGCCTCTCCCAGGAGGAACAAAAATAGTGGGAAGAGCAGGCCGGATTGTGGGCAGGAGCTCTCTCTTCTTCTCCAGCAACCTAATGGCCCAGACACCTTCCAGAATGGTTTGAGGCAGTAGCCCTGCAGAGCCTGAGGGGGCCTTGGGAACTGGGGTGACAGTCTGGCCCTGAAACATCTTCATTGCAAGAATCCCACAGAGAAAAGGTCGCAAATGAGCTAACGTCTCTTCTGTGAATCTGCTTCTTATTTTACAATCCTGTTTGATTGTTCAATGTAGCAAGATCTTTCCGAGTACCTGCTGTGTGCCAGGCACCAAGCTAAGACTTAGGGACACTTAGGTGACTTGCAGCTCTCTGAAGGGCTTATGGTCTCTGAAGCATTGTTCAGAGTGAGCTGAGGATGAACGCAGCGGAATAACTTGGGCTTATTGAAAGTGTAGATGTCCGAGTCCCCGTGCCCTGGTCTGCCTATGCAGAATTTTAGTGAGTGGGACCTAGGTACATATAATTTTGGAAGATCCCTCATGGAATCTTCTAAAATTACTCTAAAGTTTGAGAACCAGTAGATCAACCACCTTAAAAACAAAACAAAAAAACCGTAATGACCCCAATTTTATGTTCATTGTATATACATATAAAAAAGGAAATTAGGGGCTGGGATTGTGGCTCAGTGGTAGAGTGCTCACCTAGCGCGCACAGGGCCTTGGGTTTGATCCTCAGCACCACATAAAAATAAATGAATGGAATAAAGATATTGTGTCCAACTACAACTAAAAAAATAAATATTTTTAAAAAGAAGGAAATTAAAACCACTTGTTTTAATCTTACCCTTCTAAGAAAATCATCATTAACATTTTATCGAATGTTCCTCTAGATGTGTGCAGGTCTGCATGTGGGTGCAATGTATTCAGATGTATATTGTAGCATCCACATGGTACCTGACATTTATTTCTAGGGGGACAGATGAGACAAGAAGCATGGCCCTGGCCCTGGTGCACCTACACACATGTAAAAGATGTCCAGCACAGCTTGAAGGCTTGCCTTGGTCACCTGCTCACCTGCTCTTCCCTTTTCCCACAGGTATACATTATCAACGTGACTTGGTCCGACTCTACCTCCCAGACCATCTACCGGAGGTACAGCAAGTTCTTTGACCTGCAGGTGAGTTGGCTGGAGCTCAGATGGTGGCCCGAGTCTTTCTGATGGACTGGCCTCTCATGACGTCCCTCGTCTAGAGAGCCCCCATCAGAGCCGTCATGGTTGGAATTGAGGTTGGTGCAGAGGGACAGATGAGGGAAGCTGTGCTTGTCCGTCTGGGATATGGCACGCAGACACTCATGGCATTATTGACTTGCTCAACAAAGAGGCAGGAGGATGGCTGTGGGTGCTACGGCCTGAGCAGACATGTCTGTAAACATTCAGGATGAGACACAAGCCGCCACATCATTTCAGGCAAAGAAAAGCAAACATGAGGAGAAGACCAAAACAGAAAATAAGCAACTTTTTGAACTCCAGACGCAAACTGGGCATACCACTGTGTCTGCCTAACCAAATAAGGCACTTGCCACCCAGTCTGTACATGTGGATGGTAGGTGTGTGTCTCTAATTCACACAGGCATTGTTCTCACAGGGGGATGGTATTACAGAGCCTGCAGTTACCACTGCAGACACCCCTTGGTGCCAACCAGTTTAGTTAGTCTTCTTTTAGTGACAAGTGACACTTTTACATTTATGCTGGTTGAGACAAAAATATATCTGGGAAGCTTATGCAGCCTACCAGATGGAGAGAAGAGCAGTGACTTTGGGCAGACCTAAGCCCCAGATCAGCTTTCCCTCTGTCTTTTCTTTGTTTCCCTCTGACACTGTCCTCAGCTTCTATTCCCTCACACCCTGGGGTGCTTGACTGTGAAGAGTTCTTGAATTTCTTATCTGTGGTTCCCAACAGCAGACACACTGACTCTCTCCCAGTTCCAAGTTGACAAACACAAGGGAAGACTCTGATTGGCCTAACTTGGGTCAGGTGCTCTTTCTCGACCAATCAGAATGGCCAGGGATAGAGGGCCATATAGAACAGACAAGGCCACCAGGGAGTCTACTTCTGTGTGTCAGAGGCAAAAGTCAAAGAGAGAGAGTCATTGCAAGTTGACTGAGGTATTCTAGATTCTTCCTCAGGGTGTGAACTTGGTTACACTGAGGTATTCTGGATTCTTCCTCAGGGTGTGAACCTGGTTACACAGACCAGAGACACCCACTCCTAGCCCTCAGGACAAGAGTTCACTCCTTTGCTTGCTTGCAGGCCTTTGATGGTGGGTTATCTGAGAGGCAAGACTGAATGTTTACCCCCTAATACCTGATTTTTATCTCCTGTCCTTATTGTGCTTCCTCTGAGACAAACCAAAGGTAATTCAGCTTCCTATATTACCTTCCTTTATTCCCTGGTCATTCTGACTGAATGTCCCATTGCATATGGGATTGAGAGCCATTCCTTATCCTCTGCCTTCTTTCTCTTCCTCTTTCAGTTCCTGTCCAGTCTCCTTGGGTCCTTCCAGCATAAACTGGTGGGATTTGCTGACACCCCATCAATGAGTACAGTGTGCCGGACAGGAAATGATAACTCAGTTGGGGAGAGGCAACCTGAAAGGGCTCATTGATGAGTGGGATGAGGTCTGAAAGCCAGTGGAAACTTCCAAATCAGGACTTTTCTTCCCCCCCCCCTTCCGTTCTGGCCCCCTACTCCCTCCCTAGAATCTCACAAGAAAGGAATTTGCTTCCCCTCTTCTCCCTTGCCCAGAGGGCTCATTTCCTGCATGTTGGGAGGGGACACAAGCATGGAACAGCTTGTCGTGATGGCCAGGCTTGTCTTTATGGGTCCTTACCATCAGTGTGCCATTATCTGTGGTTCCCACATCTGCAGATTCAACCAACTGCAGATCAAAAATATTTGGGAAAAAAAAGTTTCTCTGAATATGTACAGACTTTATTCCTTGTCATTATTCCCTAAACAGTGCCGTAGAATAGTTGTTTCCAAGAAATCTAGAGATTTAAAATACGGGAGGATCTGCACAGGTTATATGCAAATACTGTGCCATTTTATATAAGGGACTTGAGCACCAGATATTTTGGTATTGGTCCTGGAACCAATCTTCTGTGGACCCCGAGAAATGACTGCAGATACAGCTGGAGGGGGTTGAGCCGGACCTTTGGAATTTAGCCTTGGAATCCAATATAGCATCTTTGCGAGCCCCTTCACACACCATGTGACTTCTCCCATTCATTTTCACTTTCCATAGTGTTCATTCACTTATTTTCATGACTTTCTTATTTATCAGGATTGCTGGTTTTAATATGGTAGCTCCTATAGAGGAAGAGAAAACGGAATGTGTAACTCTGGTTTTCTAAGAGGCTGTGTAGAGAGGCATGTTGCCTGAGACTGGTTCCTGACTGTCATCATGTAAATCTGGAAAGGTTCTTTAACTGCTCCAGACTCAGTTCTCTGATCTGCAGAATGAAAGCCTGAATGGTATTCACTTGGCAGGGTTGTCCTGAGGATTTGATGAGGTATCACAAGTGATGAGATGTTGGGCTGTGCTGTCCAAGGGGCCGGGGCTTTGGATCTATCCCATGTGTGCTTCACCCTGCAGATGTCCTGCTGTGTGCTGGAGTATTCAGAGTATGCAGGCACAGCCTCTCTCTGGAAGGGGCCTCTGGGGCAGGCCGGAGTAGATGGGAAGCATGGGTGGCCCACAGGCCTGGTCTCAGAACCATCTTGCCCCTCCCCTTTCTGACTGAGCCCCACCTCCCCCCTACAGGCTCAAGAAGCCAGCCCAAGGAAAACTGCATGTGGTTCTGGGCCTTCTTGGGGCTACAGACCCATTGGTGAATCTGGTAGAAACCTTTTCCCCAGAAAAAGCACATATACGTACAATTTTACTTACAGCAGCAAGTTTTCACGGACCCCCAGTGGGCCTCTAACAAAGAGCCACCGAGCCAAACTAGTTTAGATCATGAATTTTGCATTCCTTTCTGGTGCTGCTTGGGCACCATTTGGGGATCTATATATGGCATTCTGAGGATCACATGTGGCCTGAATACCCCTTTGATGGTACCCTGGGCCACACTCCCCCCCAGCACAAGTTGGTTACTCTGTCCCCAGTGTGGGATGTCCTTATGTATTCCCCCTGATTTCTCCCCTGCCACATGGTGTCTTTTGCCTCTGGTGGAGGTCAGGTTACCACAAGAAGGCTTTGGGTTCCCACCTCTAATGTAACTCAGGAATCGTGTGCAAGGTGATACCAAATGAACCTGACCCTCCTCTGACAGTGAGTTGAGGGCCATGGGGTATATTCAGATCCAATCTCATCCAGAAAAGCACACTTCCATTTTTCCCTCTAGGGGGCCAGCAGGGAGATGCACAGCCATGCCCTGCCCTGCATGTCCCAAGCCATGAGGTCAGAGAGCAATTAAAAGGTGCTGTGTTGCAGACCTGACCAGAACCCCCAGACTGGGCTTTTCATTTCTCTCTGTTGCAGAGTCCAGGACAGCACCATCCCCCACCCCACTCTATTCACACTGAGATTCGGGATGTCACTGTGGGTTCCCATCTTCCTCTGCCGGGACCTGACTGCTCTGTACATGGAGAAAAACCCCTGGGCATGGACAGGTTCAGGCACACAGCTCAGCAGCCAGCCCCGAGGGGCAGCAAGAGGGAGCCAGCGCCAGAGGGCTTGCACTTGTGACCTCTTTGAGGTGACCCATGGCATTACTGAGCCCGCTACAGGGCACTTAGACCTCTGATGGTACACAGGTACAGAGAAGATGTGCAGAGAAGGTGGTTCTTCATAGGCCATAGGGGAAATTGCAGGGCTAGGGGAGAGAAGGCAGAGAAGTCAGAGATGGCAGGTAAGTGCTCCTGCAGCGCTTACCCAAGCCTTAGCCTGGGCAGGGCAGATCCTGTTATCTCGCTGCTCCCTTCCCACCCTGCCACACACCTTCCTCACTGCTGGCTAACTGCTTCTGGCAAAGCCCCCAGTTAAGGTTGTCAGATAAGTACCAAATGTCCTATAAGCTGAATTTCAGATAAACAACAAATTCTTTTTTTTTTTTTTGTATGTGTATATTCCAAATATTACATGGGAAGTACTCACACTAAAAAAGCAATTTGTTCTTTATGTGAAATTCAGAAGTTTACTGTGTGTTCTGCATTTTTATTTGCTCAATCTGACAGTCCAACCCTGGCTATGTGAGTGGTGAGAGTGGAAGCACAAAGAGAATGAGACACATAAGCCTGCACAGAGCTTGCCAAGGCATTTGTGCTTTGCAGAGCAAAAATGGCACAGGCTGAGAAGCAGACTTGAGCAGGACAAGGTCTCTTCCTCCCGGGAGTCTATATCTAGTGGGGAGAGAAGACTTTTATTTATTTATTTATTGGTACTAGGGATTTAACCCAGGGGCACTCAACCACTGAGCTACATCCCCAGCCCTTTTTATTCTTTGTTTTTGAGACAGGGTCTTGCTAAATTGCTTGGGACCTTGCTAAGTTGCTGAGGTTAGTCTTGAACTTGCAATCCTCCCTCAGCCTCCCGAGCTGCTGGGATTACAGGCATGCATCACCACGCCCGGTGGAGAAAAGATTTTTTAATAATTAGTTCACTGTAGATGAGATAAATACTAGATTGGGGTACAAAAAACATGCTCTGCGGGATTGGGGTTGTGGCTCAGTGGCAGAGTGCTTGCCTAGCACATGCGAGGCACTGGGTTTGATCCTCAGCAGCACATAAAATAAGTAAAATAAAGGTATTGTGTCCAACTACAGCTAAAAAAACTTTTAAAAAAATGCTCTGTGATAAAGAGGAAGGAAAGTGCATTTTTCCTGGGAGGCAGACAGAGTACACCCATATAGTCTCAATTGGTGGTGGTAGCCTGGAGTGATAGACATATGCCCCCATCCCTCCTTTGGGGGGATTTGGTTGGGTTTTGAGAACCACAGTTATTGGAGTGAAGTGTGTCCCTAATTTGTTTGTTAGCTTGTTCACCCATGTATTTCTGCTTCTTCCCTCCCTCCCTCCTTCCCTCCATCCATTCAACAGGTAGGTAGTGTCTGCCCTCCTCATCCCCGGTGGTGTGCTAGGCTCTGGGGGCACACTGATCTGGTTCCTGATTCCATGGGACTCACAGTTTAGTGGGCAAAGTCAGATTCTGCTTTTAAAAAGGCAAACAATACTTTACACTCTTCCAGATGTGCAGAGAAGGTGCCATAGACATATGACAAGGAAACTTTATACTCTGGGCTTGTAGCAGGCTTCCTTGAGGAAGTGAGTTTTATCTCACAGATTGATGAGGTATTTTATCTAGTTTTACTTTTGAGATCTGGAATTCTTTTGTGCTTCTAAGAAGATTCTTTCCCCAGACAAATGCATGAGCACACACGTGCCCCAGGCGCGAAAGCTTTGAGACTCGTGCTAATTCTATAGCCACTAGCCACATGTGGCTCTTTAAATTTACATTAATTTTAAAATTTAAGAATGAAATTAATATTTTAGTCCCTTGGCTGTACTTGCTACACTATGAGTACTTAGTAGCCACAGTGGCTAGTGGCTCTGTGTTGAGCAGATGGGATGTTCCTATCATCACAGAAAGTTCTGTAGGGCTGTGCTGCTATAGACCGTCTTACATACAGCAGGCTCTGTCTGGCTTCATGCCTATCCCAGAGTGCTCAGCAGCCCTGCCAGGCCCTCCTCATATTACCTGCTAAAATCTTTTAGGGCCTCAGCAAGAAGAGGGTGACTATGTCCTGCATGATTTTCCCCATCAATAGAGCATTTCAGCAATTCCATACACCTCAGTTTTCAGAGAACCAGGTCAGTTTCCAGAGAGGACTTCAAGAGCATTTCAGATGTCAAGTTGAAAACAGGGAAGAGGTGAAGCTCTTGATTTCTAAAAATAACTCCCCACTTCACCCTGTGGGACCAGGGAAAGGAGCTGTCCCAGAGAGAGCTGGGCAGGACAGGGCCTAACCTTGAGGCCTGTTTGGTTATAAGGGGGCTGTCTTGCATTAAGGGGAGGAGGAGGAGGGCGAGGGGCCACAGATGCCCTTTAAGTTGCCTTCTCATTGGCAGCTGAACCACATTTCCCCTCTCTGTCAATTTCCTTGCACAGGTCCTTCACTTTAAGTGGCTTCCCCATGACCTGCTCCTCTGAGGAAGGACCGGAAGGCTCTCTGAAGCCCTGGCTCTATCGGGGGTTGTTTCACAGCCTGACCTACAAGGCGCTGGGCTGCAGTAATTTCTCTGCAAACATTGGCTCCGTGGTGCTGCTGGTCCTTTAGTCTGAACCCTGGCCAGCAAGTGCACTGGGTCAATATTTGATCAGAGCTGGGAGAGGCCCTCCGCTTTCCTTGCACCACTTGGAAAACAGAGTCAAGAGAGCTGTTCAGGTCTGCTCGTTTGCTCTGAAGGACTTAACCTATTTTGAAGAGCTTTTATCTCTCTTCCTTATTCATTGCTCCAGACGCTGCCCACGTAGCCACCCCAGGGTGAGACTCACTTTCCAGCTCTTGAATAGCCTGACTAATGATGAGTGAGCAAAGCTATATTCCCTGAATCGCTAAATACCCAGCATTGGATGGATGAGGGTTTGGATGTGGGTGTGGGTGTGACATAACTTATGGATATTTATGGGATTGTTACATTTTTAGAATCAGAAGAATTCTTATTCTAAATCTTTCTCTTTACAGGTAAAGAACTTTATTGATTTTTTATTTATGAAATTTATGAATTTTATTTCAGTTTGTGGTCCAGAGTAGACCTCAGCTGATTTCCAACTGGGTGATCCTGGTGTGTGGCAGGAATCAACCTGAGAGCAAGAAGGTTTCTCCTTTCCTGCAGATCTCTGCCTTTTAAGGAATATGTTCTAGATCATTGACCCTAGATGAGAGGCAAGAGGTCAAATCCTGGGGAGGTAACTTAGCCAGTTCCAAAAATGATTTTATGCCAAAGAGGTTCTGACACCCTTTGTGCAGATATGGTAGCTCCAACCCAGCATTGGGATATGCTGTGGCCCATTGTGATTGCTTACACAGAAGAGAACATTGACCTTGACTGAGGTCAGTCCCAGTCCCAGGAGGGCTCAGAGAGCCTCCTGTTCTTTGACATGATGACAATGGGAAACAAATGACGATCCACAGAGGAAACAAATGACCATCCAAAAGCCAACTGTGGTATTCTCATGCGGCTTAGTTCCATGGTCAAAACAAATGTGATTGATCTCAGTTCCATGGAAGAACCCCCAAGAAATGTCAACGATCGAACAATTGAAAGTTTCAAGACAATATTTACAGGATGATGACAATTATTCAAACAATAATAACAGTAAGACATATCTTTTGCAGATACATATACAACACATGTATGTAGAAATTCTTAAGAGATCTAGAAGGTTGGTCACCATTATCTCTAGACAGGGGTTAGGGTACATGAGTTGAGGGAGAGATTGGTTAAAGGAGAACCTTAGCCTCATTTGGAAGGTTTTGCTGTTTCAAAAAAGAAAACTGCCCTCATGTGTTATTTGTAACATTAATATTTAATAACTAAAGAGTTAACTATTGGCATGGTGGCACACACCTATCTATCATCTGGGGCAGCTACTCAGGAGGCTGAGGCAAGAGGATCCCAAGTTTGAGGCCAGCCAGGGAAACTTTGTGAGACTCTCTCAAAATAAAATAAAAAGGACTAAAATGCTTGCCTAGCATGTTCTAAGTCCTGGGTTAAATCTCCTGTGCCACAAGAGAAAAAAAAAAAAAAAAGTTACCTTTGAGGCAAGGCAAGGCAAGTGGGAAATCTAAAATAAAATATATCACTTGTGGGGCTAGGGTTGTGGCTCAGTGGTAGAGTGCTTGCCTTGCATGCATGAGGCCATGGGTTTGATCCTCAGCACCACATACAAATAAATAAATAAATAAATAAAATTAAAGATATTGTGTCCATCTACAGCTAAAAAAATATTTAAAAAAATATATCACTTGTGGTCATTACAATAAAATAGGACATAAAATACAGGTTAAAAAGTAGACATTAAAAGCATATCTAGTAAGAGAAAGAAAATGGAATTAATTATTAAAAGCATATTGCCTTACTTTTCCTGGATTATCATTCTGGATCATTTCAGTAGAATATAACTGGTTAGATCTCATTAGAACCAACCCCTCAGACTTGTCCAAATTATCTTGTCAAACTAGAATCTTGTCTTGAAGTATTGCTTAAAATCCCTGAGCTAAATATAGAGCAAGAAGCCCTTTGGCAACAGTTCTTGTGTCAGGATGAAACCATAGTGAGTCAGGTAATGGTAGAGAGCCCAGTGGTTAGGGCATGTGCTCTAGGACCAGGGTGGCTGGATTCCAAGACCAGCTCCAGCCCTTACTAACTGTATAACCTTTGATGAGTTATGTAACCTCTCTGTGCCTCAGTTTTCCCATGCGTATAATGGGTCCAATAAAAATACCTGCCTCATAGGGTGTAATAGAAAGAATGAAATGAAACGATCCATGTGAAGTAAGCCCTTAGAAAAGTGAGGGAAGCTGAAACATTCTGGTTAGGACCTCAGAAACTTAACTCTAAGGGGAAACAGCCAGAGAGTCCCCACACCATCTAGAGACAAAGGTTTCTTCCTGTGCTCCATTAACATTGACTTCACTTTCGCCAGATAGCGTGGTCTGCCTCTATACTGTAATCTCCATCCCATTTCCTCCCAGCAATGTTATTAAGAAAACACTATTTTTTAAAAAGTAATTATTGGCTGGCAGCTTTTCCTTGCTCTTGGAAAGAGGGAGACATCTTTCAAATGCCTGATGACACAGAGGGATTCCAGGGGAGCACTTTGGGGCTTCTGTTGGTGCCCAGGAATTCCATAACTGGCTTTCCTCCCCCCCGGGGTGGGGGGTGGCTCCTCTTCCAGGCGCTCCCTTTCCTCCCACCCCTGGGACCGAAGGTGAACCCTAGTTTCTTTCCTGCTATGTACTCCTTGGGCAGGTCTTCTCTGGGGGACAGCATGCCAGGGCTGGGAAGGGCTGTGGCATGATAGGAGGAGAGGGCCTGGGTCACCTGGTCCCTGGAGGTAGGCTCAGGATGGGAAAGCTGCTTACCACTGAGTTTTCGTCTTGGGGTTTCATAGTGTTCAGCTGGAGGCATTGGGAAAAGTTGGGTTTACTTTTCTCCTCTAAGCACATGGCATTTGCAGCCTCTTGTGTAGTTGCCCAGCTCTGTGAGTTTGGAAAGACCCTTTTTTACAGGGGGGGGCCTCTCAAATCTAGAGCAATTCAGGGCCTGGCTCTGAACAGATGGAGAGAGGGGAGGGGACAGAGGCAGCAGGCACGAGTATCTGGGGGCTGTGCACATCTGTGCAGAAGGGAAACAAGCAGCAGGTGAGCTCAGGCCCTAAGAACCTCTATACAGGGCCAGCCACGCAGAGCCTGTGGGTACAAAGAGCACAGAGGGGCTTATCCAGCCCTCTCACAGTCCAGAGTTGTGGCATTCTCCTGGTCCTGCAGGCATGCTCAGGAATCAGGCTTTTCCATACATGATCTGTGAGCTCCTTTTGGGTACCTGTGTGCATCAGATCCAGGTGCACACTTCTTAAGGCTCAGCAGTTCAGCTGAGTCTGTTCCTAACAGATGTAAAGCCCTGTCAGAGAAGTCCCTCTGGTATGCGCTGGGAAGTCAGAAGCCTTCTCTTCCCTTTGCCACCCATCAACATCTCTCTGAGGTCAGACTGGGATTTTTTTCCTTCCTTGCAAAGGGAAGCTCCTTCACAGACAGGGGGAGTCAGAAGAGCAGCTGGAGTATCCTGCAGGTATTAAGCCATGACACTGGTCATTGGCTCTAAATTTTTGGAAGTCTTTTGAATGAGGGCTATGTGCAAATACCACAGTTATGAAAGGTACATGCTTGTCACAAAACAATGTTAACCATGTCCATTGGGGAATCATGTAGAACTGTGAGTTTTACAACCAGAGGCCCTTAGAGGTCATCTACCAGCATTTGTGTCACCATGATCATCATGCCCACTGCAGACATCTTTCATTGCTCATGGTAAATCTCCCAACCTGTACCCCTGGCAGACATTATTAATCCACCATGAGCCCACACATCATCTCAGAATCTTTCTAAAACACAAAACCAAGCTGGGAGTGGTGGTGTTTGCCTGTAATTCCAGAGATTCAGGTGGTTGAGGCAGGAGAATTACGAATTCAAGGCCAGCCTGAACAATTTAGGGAGGCCCTAAGCAACTTAGTGAGACCCTGTCTCAAAAAATAAAAAACAAAAAGGGCTGGGGATATAGCTTAGAAAAGCACCCCTGGATTCAATCTCTAGTGCTAAAAAAGGAAAAGAGAAAAAAAAAAATCTTCAGGGAGTCACCACCTGTCAGTTGGCAATGGCTTTTTGGGGTGAGACTGATTGACCACCCTCTGAGCTAGCTCCTTTCTATTATTGGACAAATGAAAAAATGAGACCCCAAGAGAGAAGTGATGTGCCCAAAATGATGGGACCAGCAAGTGACAGCTGAGTGCTCTAGGTTCTAGTTCATTTCAATCTGAGTTTCTAGCCCACCCAGAAGTCTTTCTGGTTTTGGGGTGAGGAGGGCAGGAAGCTCCTGCTGCATCACAGAGAGAGCTCCTGGTGAGGGGTGAGGCACCATTCTCCCTCCCCAGAGAGAAGTTGCCTGTGCCAAGAAACAGAAGAACTGTCTAGCTCCCAGAAAGGTCCACACGGCTCCCTCAGGCATGGGCGCTGCCTGGAGCACAGCCCCTCTGCCTGCCCACCACCATAGACTCCTTCCTTGTCAGACAGTAAAACCTCAGCCCCGCCAGGGGCAGCGTGAGTCAGCGGCACCACCCCATGACTCCTGGGAGTTGCGCACCTTGTTTTCCTGGTAGAAGGTGTCATACCAGGGCGTGTTTGGGTGTCACGTCAGGAAGGCTATGGAATGCAGTTGCTGCCTTGGTCACCTCCTCCTGCTCTGGTCTGAGGCCTAAAGGCCCGACCTAGAAAGCTCAGCTCTGTCCTCACCGGGTCCTCATCCACCCCTCTTTGGATAACCAATGGGAAGTTGGATGGAAAGTGCTTAGGGGGACAGTGCGCCTTCTCCAAACTGGAGAATGACGGGAAGGAATGTCTTTGGTGGCCAGGTGAGTGACGCGTGTATGCGTGTGTATGTGCATGTGTGTGTGTGTGTTGCACACCCCAAAGCTTTAGCTGATCAAGTCGGTCCCTTCCTGCCAGGAGGAATTTCATGTCAATCCTGGCATCTGTGGAGGCGTGACAGCTAAGTGCCTGGCACTGTGCTTGTACTGGGGACCTCAAGAGGAAGGGGCAGGCCGGTGGCCCTGGTCTGGACAGGAGCTGTCAGCTGGTGGAAGAGTCTGGGCAGGCTGAATGCCCAGTGGGTGTTGCCCCAGAGAGGATCGAGCCCTAGTGTAGACCACGCTATCAGGCCTGTGTGCTGTGGCAGATAGCATGCTGTGTGACATGGGCCTTGGCATCCTGGACTGCCCACCTCCCACTGGCGATGGCAACAGTCAGCTTGCTTTTGCTTTGACTTCTATGGCAATAGGCATGTGGGCCAGCCAGAGTGAGCTGCAGGAGCCTGAGGTGTGGGCTCTTCTGAGGGAAGACAGAGTTTGTTCATCCCTCTGGGAGGTGATCTACCACCAGCAGGGCCCCTGGGAAATGGGAGTTGCATTGATTCCCCTCATCAGCAACCCACCACTCCACACTGGACCTCGGCCCCTGGGTGAATTTAAGGTCTGCAATCACCGGGTCTCAGGGAGGCTTGTTTAAATCAGACCACGGTGGGAGTCGCTGGAGAATTAGAGGTGCTTTCTTTATGTGATCAATTTAGCTGCAGCCAAAGAAAAGATATCAGATCTCCAGAGACCTCCACTGTAACTCTTCAAAAGGGCTTGTGAGTTCCTGGTGCCTAATCCTCAACTTCCCAAGTGGGGCAGTCCCTTGCAAAGGGAAAACTCAGGTGGTGCCATCAGTCTTACTTGCATTTGGGCCTTGGTCCCACCTCTTACCAGTTTTGTGACTGAGGGATTACCTAACTTCCAGGAGTTTCCACCATTTTACCTGCAAAATGGCTGTCATTACAGAATCTGCCTCAGAATGGTTGTGATTTTAAAGAGACAAGGCACAGGAAACCTTTGCCACCTGCCCCGAGCAGCTGTGAAGCATCAGTGTGAGTTGTGTGGAGTCTTAGCCTTTCTGAAGAAGGAAAGGGCTCCAGGTTCCCCCTGTGAACAGTGTCTACCCAACCTGGACCAGAGGAACATGTCCCCAGTCACCAGAGGTTCCTGGGCACCTTCAACCTGCAGTAAAAGTATGCTTGGAGACAGGCCTCCACGCCAGCCAGGGACTGACTTTATCTAAAAATTTTAGGAAGCCTTTATCTGGTACCCAGCCTTTATCTGGTAGCTCAGTGCTGGCTGGAGGGTTGGGGAGGAGGCTAGGATTGGGCAGTGGAGTCCATGAGACTAATGGACCACATTCAGATATACTTCAAAAAGAAAACCCAAACCAAACAGGAAGCGTGGGGCTGGTGCATGGGCTGGAGATGTCTGCAGAGTGTGGCTCAGCATGTGACAAACTGGCCATTCTTCCCACTGTGTCCCCTGTGGGCAGTTCTCTGAAGGCTGGCTGGCTCACTCCCCAAGGAGACAGGCTTGTTTTGTCCTGAGATTCCCAGGGCCTCCCTCCCCACTGGAGCAGTTTGAGGAGGAATCCCCAGTAGAAGGGTAGAGGGAACTCCTCTGCGTGTGCCCCTGGGGGGGGTGCTGGCTGGGCCTGTTCCTCCCTTCATTCAGCAGTACAAAGGGGCGGGCGGGGACCAAAGCAGAGAGACTGGGCCAAAATGCCCAAGTTTTAAGAGGATTGTGTAGGAGGCTCAAAAATGTATATCCTGCTGCAGCTTGCTAGGTCTACCTGATGGCACAGACTATGACCCTTCCCAGGTTCTGCGACAGCCCAACTGCTCTTGTGTCCTGGTTAGGTGGGGTGCTGGGAAGGTTGGTACTGACCTCCGGCTCCAAGGCTACTCCCAAGCTGGCTCCAATAGCTACTCCAAGGCTCTTCCCAAGCTCCCAAGCAAGCTCTTGGGAATCGAGGGCTCCATGCTGACAGCACAAGAGCAGAGGGAAGAGAGGGGCTCTGCTCACTTTAATCCCTGATCTCTACCTTCTTCAGCTTTTTTTTTTTTTTTTTTTTTCTGAAGTGGGGATTGAACCCAGGGCTGCTTTATCACTGAGATACATCCCCAGCCCTTTTTATTTTTTATTTTGAAACAGGACCTACTTTTTTTTTTTTTTTCCTTTTACAGGAGGAGGGAGGGAGCTTTGTGGGGAGGGAGCTTTAAAGCCCGGAAGTACCTCAGCCAGGCGTGGTGGCACTCATCCGTAGTCCTTGCTATTTCTGAGCTGAGCTATAGACTGAGGCAGGGGGATTGCTTGAGCCCAGGAGTTGGAGACCAGTCTGGGCAACATAGTGAGATACTGTCTCAAAAACAAAAAAGTCTGCAAGTACCTTGACCCATTTGAGAAAAAAAAAAATAATGGGGAATGGAAATGCTTGGACATGGGAGGGAGGGAGGCTTGTCATTCAGATGCCACCTGCTTGGCCTCTCTTCCCATCAGGAAGGCACATTGAGGATCAGGCCTGAAATCTCACTGCCTTGAACAGCAGCCTCAGCCTGAGGAGACCACCAAGGGTCTGTTTTGGCCTCATTTCTGCCAAAATGTGCCATTTCTTTATTCGAAACTGATTTGGGACTAACTTTGATCCCATGAAGGCCAGGGCAATTTGGGGACCACATTTCTGGGCCATTTGGAGAATGAGCAGAGTGGAGCAGAACTGAGGCCAAGCATATGGTTTGGCTGGAAGGAGTCTCAAGCCTGTTCTCTTCCTTTCCTCGTTCCCCTTCTTCAGGGCCTCCCCCCTTTTTGGCCCTTGAGATTCGTGTGGGAGGGAGAAATGTCAGGCAGCCCTGGGAGGTAGTCTAGGAACCTTGGGAGGGGTCTCCAGGCAGGGTTAGGGAATAGCTGGAGACCCTGAGGAAGAAACTGGGCGACCCAGCCAGGACCCTGACAGAACAATAATGCCTGTCCAGGCAGAGCTCATTTCCACTGGGGGAGTGTCACCACCCACACTCTGGCCTGGCACCAATGTTCCTCTGGCCGTCTGTCCCAGATGTCTCTTTCACCACTCTTTAGCCTATGTGCTGGCCGGATGTGTCTTTCTAGAATTCTACTTTCACACTGTTCCTCCTCTGCTCAGCAGCCTCCAGAGGCTCCCTGTTTCCCAGAGCAGGAAGTCCAAGTTCTTCCCCTCAGTCTGAGATGATCCCTGCAGCTCTCCCCTCACACCGCCCAGTTCACACCCACCCTGCTGTAGCACCGAGCTCCTGAGGCCCTGAGCATCCTCTGGGGTGAAAGGAAGAGGAGCAGCACGTAGCCAGGCCACACACTGGGGTGCTGGGAGGAGGTGGGGTGCATTTCTGATTCCGTAGTAGGAAACTGCATCTCAGGTGCGTGTGTGTCCTGGGGAAGCTCTACTCGTTCATCCCAGAGCGGGCTCAGAGCTGACTGGCCAGAGCCCCTGGCCTGGAACTCTTGGTTACTAGCTCTCCAGATGATTGGCTGCCCTGGCATCGTGCCCTTTCCTCTTGGCCAAGGGGAGCTGAGGTTATACAAGGGCTGTCACCTTGGGTCAAAACTCAAGAGCCATAGGAAGGGAAGGGCTGTGAAGTCACAGGTGAAGGATCCTAGGGAAGGAGTGGTGGGCCTGGCCAATAGCTCTGGGCAGCTCCTTGAAAGCAGAAACGGGTAATGCCAGCATCAGAAATGAGATGATACCATGGGATTTCTTCATTTTAAAACTCCCCATTTGTCAAGCATTGAGAGTAAGCCAGGTGCACCCGATCACCTGTACTACTTCATTTAATCCACACACCACTATGGTGCTGTTTTTACTCACCTTTTTACAGATGAGAAAAAGGTGACGTGGCCACAATCATGTAGCAAAGGAATAAGCTGGAATTCTGACCTCAGAGCTCCAGCGTTATAAGACTAGCTAGGATACTAATAATGGTAGAGTAGTGCTAAGAGATTTTGCAGATGAGTGGACTGAGGCTCAAAGAATAAGTAGGAATAATCGCACTTGGCATTTGGCAGCACTTTCTCGAGTGTCTTCTCCTTGGATCTTCACTACGCCCATGGATACAGGCAGAACAAGTATTTCACAGGTGGGGCCTCTGTCACCCAGAGAGGCCAAGTCACTTGCCTCAGTTGCCCAGTACGTCCTTGGCAGGCTGGAACTGAAGCCCTCCTTTCGTGACTTCAATCCAGTGCTCTTTTTCCTGCACAAAGGCCATTGGTCAGCAGGTGGAATGGACACACTGTGGTGATTTAAGGGAGGCAAGGGAAGCCAGCCTGTTTGGGCATATTCTGGGCATCAGGGAGGGGCATCCTCAGGTTTGAGGAGGTGCCCCAGAATAGAAGTATTGGTTTCTTCTCTCCGTGTGTGTCTCCCTGCCGGTGGCAGGCTGTTAGCCCAGGCTGCACTATGTTGAATGTTAAATATCCTGGCCTCCCCCACCCTGACGAGCCGCTGGAAAAGCCAGAGGCCTCCGCCCCATGCCTGGCCCACGCACACCAGCTGGGCAGCTCCCCCGGGGCCTCTAGATGTTCAGAGCCAGCCTGGGCCTGGCCAAGACCCCTCCCAAGCCTATTTGTCCCTCGTGGTCTCCCTGTTGCCTCCCTCATCACATGGTTATAGCCTCCTAAGCACTTTCCCTGGGACACAATTAGGGACACAATCTGGTATAACAAGAGTGACAATGACACAAGAGTGACAATAATAGCTGATGTGTACAGAGCACTTAGTGCCAGGCTCTGCGCCAAGCTCTTTACACACATCATCTCGCTTCATCCTCCCTCCCACCCTCCCAGGCGTGTTCTCTTACTGTCCCCATTCTACAGATGAAGTGTCTGGTTGGCCCGGATCTGCCTAGCTCTGCACTATTTACTGTTCTTCACGTTTTCTAAAATGTTGTGTAAGCATCACTGTGAGTGCAGGAAGAGACTTTGGAGGAATATGGGTAGAAGCATTCCGTTTTAGAAGCGATGTCCTGGGCTGACTTCCTTCCTTCCTCTCTTCCTTCCTTCTTCCCTCCCTCCCTTCCTTTCTTGTTTTTTCTTTTACTGGGAATTGAACCCAGGACCTTAAACATGCTAGACACATGGTCTACCACTGAGCTTCATCTTCAACCCTTTTTACATTTTATTTTGAGACAAGCTTGCCCTAAGTTGCCCAGGCTGGCCTGAAACTTAGGATTCTCCAGCCTCAGCCTCCCAGATGGCTGGGACTACAGTCATGCCTCATTGCAGCCCAGCAGTTATATGTGATTTAAGAAGTGTGTTAGTGTTGGGGACTGAAGGGTTATATGCCCTCCGCCAAATTCACATACTGAAATCCTAAGCCCCTGTACCTTGGGATGTGATCTTATTTGGAAACAGAGTCTTTGCAGATGTAACTAGTTGAGGTGAGGTCATCTTGGAGTAGGGTGGACCCCTAATGTGCTATGGCTGGTGTCCCTATTAAAAAGGGACATTCAGACACAGTCAGGCACCCACAGAGATCTCCATGTGAAGACAAAGGCAGAGATCAGGGTGATGCTTCTACAAGCACACGATGCAGCAGAGGTTGCTGGCAACTACCAGAAACTCGTGGGGAGTCGTGGACCAGAGTCTCCCTCACATCTCTGAGAAGGAATCAGCTCTGCAAATCTCCTGGTCTCTGATTTCCAGCCTCCAGAACTGTGAGACAATAAACTTGTATCATTTAAACCACCTATTTTGTGGTACTTTGTTATAATGACCCTGGCAAACTAATATGGTCAGACCACACACACCCTGATACACATATGATTTGAAAACAGAGGAAGGGGCCACAAGTCAAGGAACACAGTGGCCTCTGGAAGCTAAAATATGCAAGGGAATGGATCAGATTCTCACCTGGTCTTGGGAAGGAGGCAGCTCTGCGTCCCCAGACCCTACTCTGTCAGGCTGGGGCATCTCACCTGCCCATCCCCCACCCCAAAGACTCCAACCACATGCAACACCATCCTCCAACTGACTTCTATAAAGGACTTTTTTCTCCATACATTCTCATTTCCAGTGCTGCTTCAGGATGCCCTCCCCACAACCTCTGTGAGCGGCATGCCAGGCAGCTGTCCTTACCCAGCACTGGTGCCAACTGTGTACTCATCTCCAAATCTCTGGAATAAATTATCTGGAGCCTCCACCCTGGATCCCACTTCTTTCCCTGACACATGGCAGCACTTTGTGGAATTCATGAATGAGTCTGTTTAATCCCACCTGACTGCTTGCTGCAGCAGCTCTGGTATTCCCACAGCCTTTATGCTTGCCATTCCTCCCTCTGGGGTGCCTTCCTCCCTTCTTGCCAGTTCCCCTTTATTCAGAGCCTACCTCTGTTTTCTCTTTCACTTTGTTCACCTGGCTGCATTGATCCCCCACCTCCCCATAGCTTGTCAGCAGCTGGACACTCATCTAATACCAGGTAAATGCCTTATTGCACATGTGGGTATCCCAGCTCCCAATCAGATCCTGGACCAGGATTCATACTCCTGAATTCTGCTGGTGCAGTACATGGAGCATCCTAGGTAAAGGCTAATAGGGAAGGGATTTGAAGCGGTGAAGGCTTGCATGTTTTCCAGAAATGGCTGATAGTCAGCATTTGTCACTGTAACCAGAATGCCTGACAGGAACAACTTAAGGAAGACAAGGTTATTTTGGGCTCACAGTTTCATGGGTTCAGTCCATAGTTGGCTGGCTCTATTGCCTGAGATGAGGCAGAACAAGATGGTGGAAGAGTGTGATTGAGGAAAGCTTCTCAGTCCATGGCAGCCAAGGAGCAGAGAGAGTGAGGAACCAGGAACAAAATATGATCCCCAAGGGCATGTCCCCAGTGATCTACTTCCTCCAGCCATACCCCACTTGCCTACAGTTCCCACTCAGTAATCTATTTAAATTATTAATCCATCAAATGGATTAATCCACTGATCAGGTTATAGCTCTCATAATCTAATCATTTCATCTCTGAACATTTCTATATTGTCTAACATGCATTTTTCAGGGGACATCTCATGTCCAAACCATAACAATGGCCAAGGAAGACTTCTTTAACTTATTAAGAACTTTGGAGTCTGGATTGGGTCCCCTCTCAATTTCAGTGCCTGAGTCTTGAGGGGGGAATGACCAAATTGATTTTGAAAAAGCAGCAGAAGAAGTTTGATCTTGATACTTATTAAAAGTATCGACATAACAGCTGTTCACATACTTACTAGAATCTACAGGATCAAGAAAGAATGGTGTGGTGTCAAGATATATATTTTTCCATATGATTGATTATATCAATATCTATCTATATATCTGTAGATAGATATCCTTCTCAGCCCATGGCAGCCAAGGAGCAGATTGATAGATATATCTAGAATATAGATATGACAATCATTGGCCTCTACCTGAAAAGTGTTCATTTATACAATATATATATATAATATATATATATTATAATATATATATTATTATATATAATAGCATAAAGTTCAGAAATAGAACCTCATATATGTATTTATTTTTGACAAAGGCATTAAGATAATTAATTCAATGGGAAACAGATTCTTTTCAGCAAATTGTTCTGAAGTGATAGGATATCTATACCCAAAGAAATTAGGTATTGAGGTTTGATGTTGGATTTAATTTGAACAGAGAATTTCACTCAACTCACTCTTCCCCAAAGTTAGGATTTGCTGATATCGCTGTGGAGGTGCTAATCGGTCCCTTACAGATCTGGTATTTCTAGATCTTCATATCAGATTGGCTCAACAAGGGAGCCAAGACCATTAAGGGTGAAGGAGGGTGCTTCCTCTTGGGCAATGGGATGAACTTGTACTAAGGAGCAAATCCCAGGAGACCACCTGATGTGGTGAGATAGGGTATGAAAAGCACAAGGGCTGCTGGGATTCAAAAAGGAAGACTTATTAAAGTCAGTGTCACTTGTAAGGTCATAAAAGAACAGAAGAGAACAGGGAAGTGCATTTTAAGCCTCAAGGGGTGAGCACTTTTAAGAAAAGCTGCTCTGATTATTGCTGTCTCCTGCCTCCGTGATGCTCATTGAGGTGTCCCCAGCATCTAACACAGGGACTGCTGAGTGCTCAGTGAGTGGACAGATGAATTCTGAGGTTTTCCTAGATCTCTCTTGGTTGCTCGGAGATTGGGTGGCCTTGTCCCTTTTTAAGGGGAATTTTTAGGTCAGGGAACCTGCCATCTTCTTGTAATGTTCCCTTGTTCCTGATATAGAGGGTCACAGGGATTGAGGTTGGAGACTGGGGCACCAAAGCTGACGTCTCTGGGAACTCCACCCTCTCTGCAGGCTAGGAGTGGGCCTCTTGGGTTACAGATGTGCCTCAGCTGGGCCAGGGCCCACCCTCCTCTCCTGGTGTTTATTGCTGTAGAGCCCTGCCGAGGAGAGCTGCCGAATCAGCTTTCTCTGGCTGGAACCAGCTCCTGGAGCCGCACTGTCCTGTATCTCTCACACCATCCACCCCTTAGGTAAACAGCCCGCCTCCTCCCCACTCTGAGAAGTTGCAAGGGGCTCCATTAGCCGGACGCCTCACTCCAAAAAGGATCCTGGCAATGGGATCTGTTTTTCTTCCAGCCTGAGTAAGGGCCTTGCTGGGAGACTCCACTTCCTGCCTGAAAAGGTGGCCGCAGAGCTCCCTGCTGGGCGGAGTCTTCCTTCCTCACTGCCCACGCACCCAGGCTTCCTCACGGAAGGCCCAGTTGGAAGGCCTAGTCGGGGGCCTCCAGCAGACAGCCCCCTCAACTCAGTCTTTCATGCAGTTGTTTTATCTGTGGAACCTAACCCTGCACATCAGCCACTGACCAGGTCAAAGAACCCACTGTGCTGTCTTCCTGGTCACCCAGAAGGGGCAACATTTGCATTGTGTGTCAAGCACGGTCCCACTGCCCACCATCCGCCATCTTGTGGGCCAAGAGGCTGCATGGCGCAGCTCTGCTGTGGCTAAACAGAAGCAACTTGGCTGGGTGCTTTTATTTGATTTGTTGTGGAATCAGAGCCAGGGAATTTGCTTTCTTTGAAAGGTGACCTGTGGGCAGAGAAACTGTCACTGGCAGCTGGTTAGCTGGACTTCCTTCTCCCATGGCCAGTGGGCTCTAGGGAAGACTGATGGGGAGGGCCAACACCAAGGTCCTGCTGGCTTAGCCATGATGGTAGGAATAGGTGACAGGGCTGGACTGGGCTCCTGAGGACTAGAGGTAGGAAGCAGGCCAGCTAGGGGCTCACAGCCCTGGAGTGGACTGGTTGATCCAGGAGTCTCAGTGGATGGGCTTATGTTGGCCTGGGAGTAGGAGGGGAGGGGAGGGCTAGATGGAACCAGAGGTGCAGGACGAGGAAAATCTGCCGTTGAAAGAAAAGGTAGGTGAGAGGCTGCTGCAAAGCACCCCTCAGGAGGCCTTGTGGAGGAAAATCGAATCTGCCTACTTATTTGCCAGGCTGTCACATGACCCTTCCTTCCAGGAGGCACAGGAACCCAGTGAGGGAATTCAGACTGCCCTTTGACTAGGAAGACACAGGTTGTGACTGTCACTTGTCTAAGACAGAGCTGACTTGCCTCCTCCAGGAAGCCTCTCCTGACCTCTCCCTTCAGCTCCCATGGGCTCCTATTCTATATCCTTTCCATTCTCCATCACTCTGGACTTTCCTCGTCTGTCTCTAGCACCAGATCAAAGTTTCACATGCTTCCAGGTGGGGCCCAGGAACTTGCATTTTTAACCAACGGGCCCCCATGCAAATCAGATGAGCAGAGACCTCACCACACATTCCGAGAGCCATCACGCTCTAGAGCAGCACTGTCCAACAGAAAGAGCCACGAATGTAATTTAAAAATTTCTAGTAGCTGCTTAAAGATATAGAAAGGAAATAGGTGAAAAGAATTATTTAAATAATTTTATTGATATCCTGATCTAAAATATCATCATGCAATCAGCACAGAATTCTTTCACATTTCACATTTTTTCCATGCTAAGCCTTGGAAATCCAGTGTACAGTTGACACAAGCAAAACATCTCATTTTGGACCAGTCTCGTTCTAAGTGCTCAGTGCCACATGTGGCCAGGGGCTGCCATGTGGACAGTAGTACTGTAGAGCTTTCCTGCTAAGAGTGTGGCCCACAGACCAGCAGCTTCAACAGCACCTGCAAGCTGGCGAGAAACGAGGCCCAGGGCCCTGCCCAGGCCCACAGAACCAGCCTTCTCACTGCTGCCAGCACTTTGCATGCATGTCCCGCAGCCCTGGGCTGCAGGAGCCCCTTGATGCCAGCACTGGGATTGGAATTATTTCTAACAGAGGGCCTGGCACCTACAAGGCATATGTCAGTATATGTCAGTGTTTGGGGAGGAAAGACGTGATTTGTGAATGTCACCTGCCCCGCCCACTCCTTTCAGCACCACATTCTCAGTTAGTGACAATGTGAGTCTGAAAGCAAAACGTAGGAGTCATAGAAAATGTATATAGCAGAACTGGAGGGAAATTTAAGTTTAAGTTTCTATACTGTAAGCTCTGGAGAGAGACAGCCACTTGGGCAAGGTTCCACAGCTTGTTGTGGTGCAGCTGGTCACCCTGTTTGGGGAGAGAAGTGGTACAGGTAAGGACAGATCACTTCATACCTGGGCATGCCCCTGGGCCTACATTACTCCTCAGATGTCTCTGCCTCCTCCTCAGAGACCTTATGGAACTGCTGCTTGAAGGCCTCAGGCCTGACCCACGCATAATAGTTATCCATCTATTTATTCTCAGTGGTCTGGAAAACATTTAAGGCACTTATAAAATATGCATAGAATACAAGATAAAACAAAAAAAAATTTTTCAAAAAAATATGTTGGTCTAAAGGAAGTGTGCAGAGATCCACGGACAAGTTGTTCAATCTAATGTTGTATACAGTTAGCGGAAAGTCGGAAACAACCTAAATATCCAACAGTAGGGGAGTAGGTAAATAAACAATGAAAACACTGAAATTCCATGTCATGATTGAGAATGCTGATATGGAAATGTACATTGACATGGAAAAAATGTTCATTGTGTAATGTAAAAGCATCGACGTGTTCATTTCATAAATTACATGCATGGAAGAATGCCTGGAAAGAATATACGTAGCCCTCGATATTAATGCTGCCTTTTCAGGGAGAGAGATTATAAGTGATTCTCTTTCCTTTTTTTGACCACCCGCTGCTTCTGTAATTTCTAGTTTTTTTCCCTCAGTGAGCATGAATTTCTTATGTAATACAGAAATGAAATGTATAAAAATAGAATATGAGCAAGGCAAACAGGAAAGAGAAAATTGGAGTTCTAGTTAGCAGAATTTGTTTGAAAATGTATTAATTAAGGGAAAAAAAACTAAGTACAGTGTATACCAGTTATAGCCCAATGGCTATATTTATATGTAGCAGGAGATTATTAAATGTTTGAGATTTGAAGTTACAACATGAAAAACTCATGAGCTTGCTTTTGCTAAATAGCCATCTGTATTCAGGGAAGTGAAAGTTAATCATGGTGCAGTCTCTGTCTTGTTTTGAATGGAATCCACCAATTCTCCCACCCCCTTTCATACAAGGGCTTTATGCATATCACGTAATGATTGTGCAAGAGAAAATCCTGAAATCTTGTATAGAGCTGGATACATAAATGGACAGATGGACAGAGGTGCACACACATACAACCTAGCCTAGGACCTCCTTCACCTGCAGTGCTAACACCTTGAAGTGGTGTCTTCGCTGGTGTCAGTAGGCTCCTAATTGGTCTTCTGGCTTCCGTCCGCTGGCCTGTTCTCTACACTGGGGCTGGAGCTACCTTTTCAAAACATGGATCAACTCGTGTCTCTCTTCTGCACAAAAACTTCAGAACTTCCCCTTGCATCAGGATGAACTCTTGAGTCTTCATAGCCTGCAAGGCCTTCTACATTCTAGCCCATCCTGCCTCTCATTGCTTGTCCCTCTGCCCTGGTCACGCCACACTAGCCACATTGGTGTTTTCCGGCTCTTTGCCTTCCTGTTCTTCTTTCCTGAAACATCCTCCCCCTCCAGAGTGGCTTGCTTCCTCTGCTCCTGTGGGTCTCTGCTGAATTGCTTCTGGATTCATAAGGACTTCCTCACCACTGCAGATGAAGTAACAACCCTGATCTTGCTCCAGTGCCTTACCCTACTTCACATTTTTCATTGCATGTATCTCTCCTGACATGACCTATTTCCTTTTCATTTGTCCTTTTCCACTAGAATGTAAACTCCCTGTGGGCAAACTTCGGCTCTTTTCTTTTTGCAGTACTGGGGATGCCACCCAGGTCCTCATCTGTGCTTGGCCAGCATTCTGCCACCGAGCTACATCCCTGGCCCCTAGCTTCTTTCTTTGGTGCCTAGTACTCTAAATATGGGCTCAGTAAAGATTTGAAGGAATGGAAGAATGAATGGACTTTAGATACCATGTGACTGATCCTCTCATTCTACCAAGGATGGTACCCAGGGCTCAGCTGAGGAAGGAAGGTTCCCTGCCTTGCTTAGGGTCACAGAGCTGGGGCAGCAAGACTAGATTCTGGCTGGAGCCCCTTTGCTGCATTTCCCGCCTGTGCCTTAGAACTGAGATCAACTGCACACACAGGAGCCCTGCCTCCTGTGTGTTTTTCCAGTTTACACAGAATTTCAGCCCAGAATAGCTAAAGAAAAAAACAGTGTTTCTCCTGGAAACTCTTCCAGTGGGTATGTCCCTAGAAAAACAGTAGCAATCTCAGGGTAGGAGGGGACGAAGCAGAGGAAGGGGTCTTCCAGCAGTGGGGACAATGAGATAGATTTAGTTTTGCAATTAAAATAACATCTGGGTCTGTTTCTGCAGAGCAGTTCTAGAAGGTGGGTGGTCTGTCTGAAGTACCAGGTGGGGCCTTCCTCCATCCTGGCCCAGGAGAGTTTGGGATGGCCGGTGGCTAAAGGATTCACCCGCAGATGTAGAAAGAAAGAACTGAGCCCAAAGAAGCATCTGGCAACCCCAGTCTGGCCTGAAGGCCTGCTGGTCCCTGGCCCAGCCTCACTACTTTGGGAGTCTCCAGACACCTCCCCCTTCCTGAGACTATTCAGACACCCTCTTTGATGCATGGAGAGCCCTGGCCTCATCCCTCTCATGCCCCATGTGGTTTGTTAATCGTCTGTGAAATGAGGGATTTCAGGCGTCACTCATCCGTGTGAGCGCCGTGGGCAGTGGAGTGGGGTGGGGTGGGGAAGGGGCGCTGAGGGCAGTCTAGTCTTCTGAATTCTGTCTCTCTGTCTGTCTGCTTCCTTAGATGCAGCTTCTGGATAAATTCCCCATAGAAGGTGGCCAGAAGGACCCCAAGCAAAGGATCATACCCTTCCTCCCAGGTAAGCTCAGGTGGCCCCCCCAAGGGGCTGAAGGTGACTTTGAGAAGGGCACTTATAGGTCGAGAGGTCAGCTGCTAAGCCAGAAAAACCATGTGGGTTTGGCCTATAAATCTGCACTTTATTCATCCCCAGGGGATCTGGAAGCCCCTGATTTTGAAGGCCACTGTCTTCCAAGTGGCTTCTCCAGCCTTCTAGTCCTATGTCTGCTGACCTCCGGCTTGTAGCCTCTGAGGAGTTTCTCAGGCTCTTGGAGTTTAGCTTCCTTTTCATAACAGGCACCGAGAGGCCAGGTTCTAGGAAAGGAAGAGGAACTGTAGGCAGAACTGTTCTTACTGCCTCCCATTCCAGTTGTAAGTCACCTCAAACTGAGCACACTCCTCAGATCTGAGCTCCGGAAGGCCTCACAAGTCATTACACACTCATGTGACATCCCTCTATTCTGGCAGAGACAGAATTTGAACCCAACTCTTGTCTGGCCATAAAGGCCAGGACATTAACCACAACATCAATTTGGACTGTTTCAGACAACTGATTATGTCATGTAATTTAGAGGAAGACGTCTCAGGTGTGCCTGGCCTGCTATTACTACGATGCCTTAGGTTTGTGCAGACCTGCAGCGTGATTACAGAGTGCTTCTCTATTTGTTTTCATGTACAGATCTTCCCACCAAGGTGGGAATTATCATTTCCCCAAAGAGAGGAAGATTTGAGGGTTCAGAGGGGTTAAGTAACTGCCCATTGCGGTGGCAGAACTGAGGCGTGAACTCAGGTCCCTTATCCCACACCTGGTCTCTGCATTAAAACTAGTGGATAATACTGCCTTATGGCTCCCCTGGGCTTCTACCTGTCCCCAGGCCACTGGGCTTGGGTTTCCTGGGGAGCTTCCCTCCCTTTGGGTTAATGCTGGCCATGGACCCCCCCACTAAGCCAGCCACCAGGACAATCCTTAGCCCTAGACATATTCCCAGCCCACAGTCAGTACCTACTTGTTGACTTGAAAACAGACTTGGGGGCCACAGAGTGGCCCCCCTGTGAAGGATGTCCTTACTCACCCCCATCTTCCAAAGCATCAAAAGGCCAGAGCACGTACCACTGCCTGTCCTCAGAGACTTGTGCTAGAGCTGGAGAGAATTAGCTATAAAGGAGGAACATCTAAACCCCATAGTTTCTGAAGACCAGAAATAAGCATGTAGGGATCTCACCCCTTGCCGCAGTCCGGCTGCAGCAAAATAACCGGGGGGTGGGAACTGCCAGCAACTTGTGTACATTGATACAGCAGGAGTAGGAGCCGTTTATTGTAGGACAGGAGGGGTATATATACATTCCACACAGCTTATCTTAATTAACATAAACTAGATACAGCAGTCAACCAATAAGGAATCTCCACACTTAATGGCTCGCTGGCGTTACTTCACAAACCACTCCCTCTGGCAAAATGCCAGGCGCCATCTTGACTTGTTTACAGACCCTAACAACCCCTGGCCTCCTCCTTCCACAGAGGCAGAATATGGCTTCTCTGTTCCTAGCCTCCAAGTTGCTATAGGCTGACTTTCTTGCTTCATTTGGCTTCATACTGAATCCCAAGGGAATTTGGAATAGCCAACATCTAGGTCCACAACAACTTTAGATGCTCCTCCAGCACAGTCTGCATGCTCTGTTCACCTGGAAGTGGGAGCCCAGCTGGGGTGCTGTGGGCATAAGTGTCCTAGAGGTAACAGGAGGACAGGGTGGTTCCCTGTTGCAGTGCAGTGGTGAACCTGGCCTTGGGCCATGAAGGCTACCCTTTTGCTCAAAAATGGGCTGTTTCTTCCACTTCTTTCTTGGCAGTAGCTCCAAGGGGAAAAGCTCCTTGCTGTCAGCCAGTGAGCTCTTTAGGAGGGGCAGGGCTGGCCTGGCCAGTAAGGGGAGATCTTCATCTAAGGAACCCTCAATATGGTGCAAGATAAGACCATCTCCATAATCAGAGAACCATATAATGCAGGATGTGGCCTTCTCCCATCATGCAATTGTGAGTGTGAAAGGACTGGAGCTCAGAGAACTCACTGTGAGCTGAGAAGGTCAGCAAAGGCCTCCCTGAAAGGGGTTCCCGGATCTGACCCCTGGAGGCTAGTGGGGTTGGAGCGTGGGGTGAAGGACACAGCTTTGTATAGCTGCCACCCAGTCCCATGTCTCAGGGGTCAGGCCGCCTATGGTCAGCCCTGGACCTCTGGCTCTGGCAGTTACTTGTTGTATTAAACTCTCTGTGCCTTAGTTTCCTCATTTGAGAAATGGGGATGATACCAATATCTACTTTGTGAGACTGTTGTATAAGATGAAATGAATCAATGCATCTCAAGTGCTTAGAACTATGGCTGACCCCAGTAGGTGCCAAATGAATGCCGGCCCTTATTACCAATGCCTCACACACCTGGTGTTTCATACCACACAGTCATGTATAATCTTATTTGATCCTCCCAGTAAGGTTACTGTCCCATTTTGCCAGGAAATCGAGGCCAAGGGATGCTAATAGACTTGCACAAAGCATGAAGCCAGGAGGCATAGCCAACACCAGAACTCTTAGGCCTGACATTGGGACCAAGGCTCTTTCCACGCAGGCTGCCTGGAGGGACAATAACCCAATGGCTGCTGTGAGACTCAGGCTCTATGCAAAGTTCAGTTTGCTCTAAAGGACTGGAGTATGGGTTAAGAGAATTCACGTGAAGCACTTGGCACAGTCCCATAGTCAACGCTCAACAAATGGCAGCTGTTGGTAAAGTCACCTGCCCCCACCTCATCCCACCTGCTGAGAAAAGTCAAGCATGGAACACCTTCCAGCCCCCAAATACAGGTGACTGTGAATAGTGGAGGTATTGTCAAGGGGAGTGAGGTTGACTGCCCGTCTCCAAAAGAAAAGTCTCCCTCGTCCTGGCTTGGCTCCCTCTCAGCCCTCCCATACTAGTGTTCTCCCTTAAACTCCTGTCCTTTGCTTTTTCACTCTCCAGGACTTCAGAATGCCATTGCTGGCCATTTGGAACCCATCCCAGAGCTCCCAAGCCCCATCCCAGGTCCCGGGACTTCCTCCTGCTCACGGAAATCCACCTTACCCCCTTCCTACTGTACTCACTCCTCACTTTGAATGTGAAGGGAAAGGATGGGGGCAAAAGAGCCCAACACAATCAGAACCAGGCTGGGAACCATGAGGATTCCCACCCTACCCCACCTGCTATATCAAAGGGAGTCCTCAGAGGAGAGGATATAAGTGAAGGTCAGTGAGGAACATGGATCTGCAAGTGATTTTGGAGAGTGTGCTCTCGCCTGTGAGTTTCCCACAGCAGGGAGGCAAGCAGGACAGAGCAGGGGAAGAAGTGAGGCAGAGAGGTAGGGGCAGCTAAGTCCAGACTCCTTCTGATCCCACTGGGGGCCAGGGCATAGAGTTGACCCATCTGAAGGACATATTGTTCATCCCTTGTCTGCCCTGGAGGATATGAAGTATAGGAACAGTGGCTCCCAATGACTGAGGATACACCTCTGAGAAGCGAGGCAGCTGTGTGACTTGAGCAGTGACACTCTCTGGTAATCTCTCAGCCTCTGCTGTGTCACCTGACACCCCTTTGAGGCTCTGTTTCCACCTCCCTGCCTTGGGGGATGGTGTCTGAGGTCACCTGCCAATTCCCCTAGGCTCACCTCTGGCAGTAGGGACTCAGCAGAACCCCAGCAAATGCAAACTCTCTTGTCACCCTAGGGAAGCTTAGCAGGAAGCCCTGGGGACAGCTCTGTCAGCCCTTTGCCTCAGCTGGAATTTCAGGTGATGGAAAATCCAAGCAGAGGAAACAGAGCATGCATTATTTCCCAGAGGGTCTCAGTTTGGGCTATAGAGGTGCTGGGATGTGATGAGCATTTCTGCTTCCTGGGAGGGGTCTGTAGGTGTTTGGAGTCTCAGTCCAACTGCTCTGTTCTGAGCCACCTGGACAAAGACATGATGAGGCCCATTAGCTCTTGGGTGTTGTGCAGTGACACTGGTAGAGGTAGGGCTTGGGGCCTACAGGGGGTCCAGGGGCCAGTCCAATTATTGACATTTTCATGTCAATCAGATCTGACATAAGAGTTGTAGGGGGACTTCTTTTGGAAGGACACTCAATTATTTTCACCAGTGCTAGAACTGCTTTTCTGACTGGCTGAAGACTGTATTGGAATTTCCAGTCGGCAGTGCCCATGGGAAGACCAAGGAGAGTTAGGGTGCCCACGTGGGGCAGGCAGTTCTCCAGCAAGGCTTACTCAGGGGGAAAACTCATGTGGGTTTTGTGGTAGGAAGAGTGACTCCAGGATGTGCCCATCTTGGGAGTGACAGTGGATGCCAGAGATGGAAGGGACCCCTCCGGGCCTGGCCTCCAAACCTGTGTTATGTGACACCTAGCTCTCTGGCTGACCTTTGTGGCCTCCCTTTGAGACAAGGCCCTTGTCTACTTCTTTCACACGTCTGTCATGGGCTAGACACATGGTAGGTGCTGTTCTTGCCATGTCCCGGGTCTTTCCTTGGCCAGGGAGGAATTGTCACAGCCAGTCTCCACTAAGTTCTGCCTTTACCCTTCCCTCTGGCCTCCACACCTCCCAGTTTAGGGACTTGAGACATTGTACCCAGCAGTCCCTCCCCCAGCTGTCATTGCCATCATGAGCATCAGGAGTGCCCTGTGTGAGGCAAGGAAGTGGCCTGAACCTTATGTGGCCTTAGGTGACCTGTAAGGGCTTTCTCATTCATTGAGTAGTTGAGATCACTAGCACGAAGTAATTGATTTTTTTCTTAAAACTTAGAGTATTATTATTTTAATATGATTACAAATAAGGCCTTCAGAGCACTATCTCCATTTAACTATCAACCTAACAGGATTGGCTATTTGGTTTCCTAAATCATATGCATTTTTAACTTTTTATTTTGAAATAATCCTAGAAACCAAATGTTGCAAAAATGCTAGGCACACTACATTCCATCTCCATACTATAGGGCAGATGGCATTGTTCCCATTTTAAAGAGAGATCGAGCTGGGCATGGTGGTGCACACCTGTAATCCTAGCAACTTGGGAGGCTGGGGCAGAAGATTGCAAGTTTGATGCCAACCTGGGCAACTTAGCAAGGGTCTGTCCAAATAAAAACTAAAAAGCATGAGAGGGAAAAGGGCTGGGGTATAACTCAGTGATAGAGTATCTCTGGGTTCAATCTCCAGTACCACAAAAAAGAAACACAAGAAAGCAAGAGAGAGGGAGAGGTCAACTCACTTTCCACCATCGCATCCCTCCTGCCAATGGTAACATCTTACGTAACTACAGTATGTTATCAAAACCAGGAAATTGATATTGGCACAACTCAATTAGCTGGACCACAGAGCCGAGTGACTGACTTATGTTAAGGAGGTGGAGTGCCTTTAAACAAGCATGCCATCCGGCCTTGAGGAAGGAGGCCATTGCCTGAGACTACCCCCCAAGAAGCTTCACTCTCGGGCCATACTGCTTGGCTTTCCCACCTCCAACAACAACAATAACAACAACAACAAAAGGTGCAGGTAAAATTTGTTTTCCATGAGAGCTTATTCCTGAATTCTTCTACACAAATTCAGCTCTTTCGGACAAATCACATCATCTTGTAGGTGTCCTCAGTGGTATTCTATTTAAAAAGAGGCATGTGAGAAATCCTGTTGCAAAGCAAAAAACCACTTTCTTTTATAAGTAATTCTTTTTTTTTTTTTTTCAAATCTGGTTTACATTCATTTTTAGAATTGGAACTTCTCCAGATTTTTCTGGAAACAGGGCAGACCTAGAGTTTAGAGATTGGACAGTCACCTTGACCTCAATCATTAGATAAAAGAACAGCACTGTCAAACACTGTGAAAAGTCTGAGATTTTTACCAATTTGTAAGCCAATTAAGTTAGCTTGCCATGATTTCACAGGTGCCACAGAAAACAAAAGACCCCGGGGTCAGAAACGAAAGACTTTATCCCAGGACAATAACCAGCATGAACATCCTCACATGTGCCTTAGTTCCCAATGCCTTCAGGTTCCACAGGTGTGACACAGTGAGCTCAGATCAATGCCTTTTTCATAAGGTGGGTTGCATTATAAGCAAGAAACCCAGATCTTGGGGACCCCATATCTCTTATAATGGGCAGGAAGCAAACCTGCTCTTTGCTCTAGGGTAAGACACCCCCTTTGCAAACACCTTTGAAAAGGCCTTTCTTGCCTTGTTTACAAGAAACCCAAGAATTCTCTGAAAGTTATCTGGTGCTCTCTGGGACCTCCTGCCTTGGGGATGGGTAGGCAGAAATGAAGTTCTTTTTTATATTGGGCCAAGCTTGTTGGGGTCAGCAGACTCTGAGGACAGCCTACTGTTTACATGGAACTTTCTGCCTTGCTTTAAAAGACTATTGTGGAAAATCCATCTCCTGTTGCCCATCCTGGGATTGGAGTAGATTTCCTGTGTATCCCGAGCTTGCTCCCTGGGAGGAAATGGTCATTACAGAGTGAAGTAGAGTGTGTAGCTGCTGATGTAAAAAGCAAACAACTCCAACCAGGGACCAAGGGACTTCAGAAGTCAGGCAGTGGAGCAGAAAGAGCAGAACTCACTCTACAAAGGCAATGCGAGGTCCCCTCCCTTGCAAGCCACATGTGTGTCTGTGCTGGCTACTAGGTCCCTGGGTTTCAGAAAGCCCCATGTCCTAATAGCAGACCCAGCCCCACCCATAACTGTACCTATTTCTGGACCCATGAGTCAGGAAGAAGCGGGATTGCTCAGGGAGAAAAGTGAACCTCTAACCATGATCAAGGTGGGAACTGCCAGCCTGAGACAGCCTGGTGACCTTTCGCACCTTGAGGGGTGTATTTTTAGACAGTGGGCATGCTTGGTTCTTTTGTACCAGCTTGCCAGTTTCCTTTCTGGCCCCTTAACGAAGAGGCATGGGGAGCCCCCATGTGGGAGGACTCTGGGTGAACTGCAGACACACGCTCCCGGGCCTTCCTCCTCCCTGCCTTCTGAGCCCTGCACAGCAGATCCGGTGTTTGTTTGGCACAGAAGGAAGCTGGGGGAGGGATGGCCTTAGCTAGAGCTGGTCCATAGTGTCTGGAGGGCTGACCCTCTTGATGGACTTAGGTGTTTCTGTGTGCCTCCCCCAGGCACCAGCCTAGGAAAACCCTCGCCCAAGGTCCTGGAAGCTTTTACAGAGACAACAGGTCAAAGATGCTGGCAGGCGCCGCAGCCCCTAAAGGAGAGGGACTGGGAAGCTTCTGGGCCCCACTGGTAACCTGGGATGGCAGGAAAAGATAAAGCTACATGATGGAGAAGGTCTGCTGGTAATGCTGGGGTTTTAAAAAGGTCAACATGATTATAGGTCTGCATGGCACCCCTCCGTCCTCCCCTGGAGGTGCTGGGTCTTCTCGTGCTATAATTACAGCTCCCCACCCCACCCCCAAACTCATTCTCCCACTCTGTAATCTGAGGCCGGCAACTCTCAGGGCCTGCTGTCAGCATCCTGCTCTGAACACTACATGAAAGAGCTGTGTTCATTCATTCTTACTGCAGGTATTTATTGAGCACCTACTGAGTGCCGACCCAGCTGTAAGCGCTGGCAATATGGCTGAGAACAGGAGGCCAGGACACTGTTCTCAGGAAGTTTGCATTCCACTGGGAAAGTCAGAAAACAAAGAAATGAGCAATTTCTAATAGCAATAAGTGTCAGAAAGTAAAAAAAAAAAAAAAACAGGTCATGCAGCAGGTAAGATAAATCAGGACATCTGAGATTCAGTGGCTGAAAAGGGCCTCTTGTGAAGGTGACATCTGAACTTGGCCAGGCAGGGGAAGATCAGGGTCCCAAGGGTGCCAGGTTGAGGGGACAATAAGGACAGTGACCTGAGTGGGGGACCAAGAATGTGTATGAGTAACAGCAAGAGCTGGTGGAGTGAGGTGGGAGGGCTAGGTGACCACAGAGAGTTGAGCAGGCAGGAGTTAGAACCAGGAGGCTCTGAGACAGGCTCCTGTGGCAAAGCTACCCTTGAAGGGAGGGAGCAGGCTCCGTGCATGTGTGCACGAACTGGGTTATCTGTCCCAGTCACATGCACTCAGCTTCCAGCGTCCCTTGCTCATCTGTCAAATGGATTAAGCATGGTTCAGGGAGACGTTCCAAGCAGTTAATGCATAGAAAGTGTGTGCACACTGCAAAGAGGGCTAATGCTTCAAGGTTGCTTCTCTTGGTGACTTTGCCGCAGGACACAAACACAGGCTCCACCTCCTCCGTGCTGATTCAGCTCTCACAGTGCCTTCTGCCTGGCACTTGCAGCTGCTCCTGCACCTATGCCAACTTGAAGCAGCAGAGAGCTTGTTTCTTAAAAGTCGACAGCCCAGTCAAGCAAATGCCTGTAATCCCAGTGACTCAGGAGGCTGAGGCAGTAGGATCACAAGTTCAAAGCCAGCCTCAGCAACATAGCAAGGCCCTAAGCAACTTCGTGAGACCCTGTCTCAAAATAAAATAAAAATAAATAAAAAGGGCTGGAGATGTGGCTCAGTGGCAAAATGCCCTTGGATTCAATCCCCAATACAAAAAAAAAAAAAAAAAAATGCTGACATCACAGCTCATTGACCTGGGCTGAAAGATGGGTAAGCAGCCAAGCCCTGGACTCACATCATTGTCCCAACAGCCTGTCCCCAGATTCACAGGCTCTGGCCCCAGAGCTACCAGGTCTGGCTGACAGTGAAGTTTTGCAGGAGGCAGCCATACGGGGGACCTTCCTATTCTTGAAAGTAAATGTGGATCTGACCTCAGACCCTTCCTTCATGTCATCTCTGCATTTCAGAACCACCCCATTATAGCTTGCTCTGTGTCTTCCTTGTCTAGAGATAGTTCTAGAAGGGAATCAACCTCCTGAATGCCTGCTCCAAGTGCCTATTCCTGAATGGAGTGTGTCTGAGGCATCTTCCCCAAGATCTGAGCAGAAGGGTGCATCTTTCCCTGGTCTCAATCAGCTGGTGTCAGAAATGCACCCTGGCTCAGGACTTCAGCACACTGGATTCCAGTGCAACTCCTGCTGATCTCTGTTGCACACAATTGAAGTCAAATTAGAGCAAAGTGACCAGAAAGTGACGGGAGTGATTTCAGGTCTCTGTAATGCTCCTGACCTTCCCTTCCCACCCCTTCCCCTGGAAATAAATCGTTTCCTTACCCGATGTCCAATATCCTTTTACAAGGTCAGATCCCTTCACTTCATCCCCTGGTGTCCCTGGGACTGGTGCTGTCAGCAAGTTTACACTCGAGTGTCGATAGCTGACAGGACAGTACTGAGCCCAGGTTTGGTAGAGGTGAGAGAGCTAAAGGGCAGCTGAGGCAGAAGGAAGAGAAGGAAGAAAGAATGACGGGTGCAGCACTGAGCACCTGTAATCCCAGCCTCCTGGGAGGCTGAGGTGGGAGGATCACAAGTTCAAGGCCAACCTGGGCAATTTAGGGAAGCCCTATCTCAAAATTTTAAAAAAGTTAAAAGTGCTAGGGATGCAACTCAGTGGTAGAGCACATGTGTAGCCTGCAGGAGGCCCTGGGTTCAATCTTTAGTTCGTCTAAATAAATTTCAAAAGCCTAAAAAAACGGAAGTTCTAGGCTTTGTAGGGCCTGTGAGAAACCCAGGAGACAGGGCTGATGTGAGCTGCAGGGTGGAACCTTATGAGTGCAGGCTGGGACAGGGGGCTGGCAATCTCAACAGGGCCAGGCCATGCAGGTTCTCTGGGGCCACGCTGAGGGTGAGGTTCCTCTCTGTGCAGTGACATGGTTTGGACTGAGAGGCCACTTGATCCGATTTCTGTTTGAAAGGATTCCTTAGGCTGGCCTACTAAAGGTGGCTTGGCCTAGGCTGGCCATGGTGTGAGAGAAGTAAGTAGATCTGCCATTTATCTTCGAGGAACGTCCAAGGGGTTGTGCTGGTGGATTGGAGGTGGGGTGAGGGAGGGGTCAAGAACGATGATGCCCACAGACCTGTCGGGGCAGCTGTGGCCAAGATGCAGAACTAACGTCTCCACGCAGCACCCATCCCCTATGGATTTCATCCCTAGGGCAAAAGGAAATGGCTTCCTTCCTCTTGCCTGAGATAACTAAGGCCTTTAGAGCATTTGAAAGGTGCCCTGTGGTGGGCAGCCTCCCTCCGAGGAGCCTCCAGGCTCTCGGCACTCTGGTTTTGGATCCAGGTTTTGTGGGGGCAAGGAGGACACAGGGGTGGTGGTGGTAGTAGAGGGAACACTGAGGTCCGTTGAGAGGGAGCTCATCCCACACACACTGAGGATGTGAGGGGCACTGATGACAAATCTCTACAGGGTTCCTGGCCAGACCCCCCACTGCTCTCCAAGGTCACCCTGACTGGACCCAGGCCCAAGGATAGAGCTCTAGCCAGAGCTCTTCCCTGGCAGGGCCTGAGCTGACTCTCAGAGTCTCCCAGAGCATAGGAGCTCATGCAGCATTCATCCAGGGTGTCCAGCAGTCCGTCCGTCCAGCAGTCCATCCATCTCCAGCCCAGAAAACACCTCCTCCTCCTGTACCTCCACAGTGCCCAGGACCGAGTCCACCAAAGAGGCTCCGGGGTGCCAGACTGCCCTTTGCCAGACTGCCCTTTGCCAGGCCTGAGGAGACTGGCATGGCCTGAAGATGGAGGCTCTTCACCTGAATGCACCTTAAGGAGGCAGAGGAGGAAGCAAAGGGGAGGGCGAGGGTGCCTGGCAAGTCTGCCCTGGGTAGAGGCCACACCCCGCAGGCCTCAGCAGCCAAGGGAAGGGGAGGAGGCCATGTTGTTTCTCCCCAGGCCGGTACACCAGGAGCCAGATTTCACCTCAGTGAGAGTGGATTTGGGAAGATCTTGGGGAGACGAGCAGGTTCGGTGAGTTTCCAGAGCTGTGTTGCCTAAGAGCTAGTGCAGCTCTGGGCTTTGCGAGCCATGGAGGGGAACTGTGCTGGCTCTGGGCTCAAACAGATCTGAGCCTTCTTCTTGGTGGTCCTCGTCTGACTCCAACACTACTTTTCCTGGGGTGGAAATGGGAAGTACTTTCCGGTATTTCAGCACTAGAAGCCTAAAAGCAAGACAGACCTGGGTTCAAATCGCAACTTGGCCTCTTCCTCTTCCGAGCTGTGTGACACTGGGCCAGTTCTCAGAATCCTTGTACCTCTTTCATAAGCCTCATCTAGGAAACACTTCCCAGGGCGACTGAGATCTTGAATGAAATGTCACCTGTGAAACACTCAGTAAGTGCTCACTACATGATGGTGATCGTGATTATTAATATTGGATTCCACCAAAGTGGTGAGCTGTCTCTCAGGGATAGTTGAAAGGCAGCCTCCTGGAATCCTTTCCAGGAACAAGGGCTCTCTGCAGAAACAAGGATTCACAGGCTTGGGTGTTTGAAGGTTTGTAGCTCAAAATGTGTTCTGCGAGCTGGGTGGTGGCACACTCCTGTAGGCTGAGCTAGGAGGACTGCAAGTTCAAGGCCAGACTGGGCAATTTAGCAACCTGTAGCAAAATAACCTGGGTTCAATCCCAAGTCTGTCTTTCTCTCTTTCTGTGTCCGCCCCCCACCCCCCACACACACACACAGGTCTGCAGATCTGCAGCTCAAGCAACATCTGGGAGCTTGTTAGAAATGCAGTCTTGGACCCACCCCAGACCTGCTGAGTCACAGTCTGCATTTTAACAAGAGCCCAGTCATTTGAGAAGCACTGTTTTAAGGTTCATCGGAGCCCTCCAGTAGGCTGTCTGCCCTGTCTTTAGGAAGTTCTTGGTGTTTGGTTTTGTTCAGTTCATTCACATAATATAAACCACTGAACCTGGGATGACAACTTCATTTCCGACTTGAAATAGAGGGGCACTGGGAGACAAGGCTTCATGCAGTTGGCGAGCGTGGCGCTGTGGCCTCACATCTTTATACAGCTGCCCAGTTGTTTCTGGGGTCCTATATCCTGTGGCATGAAGCCATAAGCAACAGCACGATCCTGGATTCCCATCACTAGACTAAGCAGGAGGATACTCAGGCCCAGCTAAACACTTTCATCAGATGCGAGTCAGAACATTGTCTCTCCCTTCCCTTCCAAGACGGTGAAGTTTGGGGCCAAGGAGATTGCTGATTTCATTTTAGAAGTCTCTTTTGGAGATGGGAGTGACTGGCCTCTGGTTTTGAAGATAACATGGCATGAGAATATCTACAACCTATATAGCTAGTTATGCTGGACTGTTAGGAAAGAGGGGGTCTCTTCTGAGGAGACTTGGTCAGAGAGATTAAGACAGAAAAGTAAGATTTTATTTTATTTATTTTTAATAAGGGATGCTGACTCTTTTGTTGTTTGTTTTTTAGAAGGAGACTTTTTAAAGGAAGACTCTTTTGCTTATCTAGATAAAATAATTATTGCAAACCTGAACTTTAGAATAAGAGAGTCACAGAACTGGGAACAGTGGGTGCACTCCTATAATCCCAGTGACTCGGGAGGCTGAGGCATGAGGATTGCAGGTTTGAGGTCAAGCTCAGCAATTTAGTGAGCCTCTCAGCAACTTAGCAAGACAGACCTTTTCTCAAAATAAAAAGTAAGGGCTGGGGCTCTAGCTTAGCGGCAGAGCGCTTACCTAGCTTGTATGAGGCACTGGGTTTGATCCTCAGCACCACATAAAAATAAACAAATAAAATAAAGGCATTCTGTCCATCTACGACTACAAAAAAAATAAAAGGGCTGGGGATATAGTTCAGTGGTAAAGCATCCCTGAGTTCAATCCCTAGTACCAAAAAAATAAAAGTAAAAATAAAGAATGAATGAGGGCTGGGGATGTGGCTCAAGCGGTAGCGCGCTCGCCTGGCATGCGTGCGGCCCGGGTTCGATCCTCAGCACCACATACAAACAAAGATGTTGTCCGCCAAAAACTAAAAAAAAAAAATAAATATTAAGATTCTCTCTCTCTCTCTCTCTCTCTCTCACCCCCCCCCACACACACACTCTTTAAAAAACAAAAAGAATGAATGAATTAATTAATTAAAAAGGGAGTTACAGGAAAAGAGCTGAGTCTAGGGAGTGGCTGGTGATGGCCAGGTCACACTCCTGGCCTCTGGCTTGTGTTCTGAAAGATGGATTTACAAGTTTAATGGTTGGGAGTTGGTGAGGATGGCTTACATGAGACCTAGTGGCTGGCAGGGCTGTTCTTGCTTATTGGAAAGGTTTGTTCCCGCAGAGGGAGAAGAGAACAACTGTTCTCAACAGGAGCCCAGCGGCCCAGAGGTAACATTTGGTGGAACTGGTGGTAGGGGAGAAGTTGCAGAGCCTCCTGAGGAAATGCAAATAAGGCCTGGAAATTGAGACAGGTTAAATGATTGTAAATGGGAGAATTTTCTGCCAGAGGACGATGGCTACTATTTACTAAACATATATGTTTCCCAGAGATTGTGCAAAGTAATCCGTGTGCTTATATTATCTAACTGAATGACAACAAATCTGCTTGACAGATGAAGACTTACAGGTGACTTACTCAAGGCTACTCAGTCAGTAAGAGGTGGAGCTGGCTTCAAACTCAGGCCCCTCTACTTCCAAGATCAAGCTTTTGACCACTGCTTTGTGTGCCCTGGAAGTCCTTGGTGTGGGACAGACCTGAGATGTACTACTTGGAAACTAATCAGTTGAAATTTGGTGTAAAATGATGGAGTGTTCCCTATACAAAGGTGTTTGCAGTTCTTAGTGCTTGTTTCAAGTTTTGTATTTTAAAAACATATCAGTTAGAGGATGATCAATGTTGTTTTTTTCTTAATAGAGTCACATTCCAACAGTAAAAGTCTCGTCTAGTTTACAGTATTTCCTGTTACCTTTCATTCATTCTACCTGATCCCACCACCTAGTGGCCAACTCTGGAATTGCAGGCATAATGCCCAGAAGGAAATAGACATCTGGCCAGCTAGCTTTGGAAAGCAGCCAAGCAGTGACAAACCTTGATTCAACAGAGACTAAAAATGAGGAAGACAGAAACCCTACTTTTGATTTTCTGTGTGATACAAACCTAAAAGTTTCAATTTGAGGTGCCAACAGAACTATGACCCATAGCTGTACTTATTTATTCCTAAAACTTGGTGAGGGAGGATTTCTGGGCCTGCTTTGCTCTCCCCAGTTACTTTTGCTGTGCTCAACAGCACTTCCTCCAACAACACTGAGATGGTCTCCTGCACAGTGTAATAGGATTCCACTTATTGATTCAGATTCTCCTGTAAGGAGGACAGATCACAGCCTGAGTTTCCCCATCTGTGAAATACAATGGACTTGATACTGTCTGGGTTTTCTTATAGTGGCAATATTTTTGGGATTTAAAAGCTATTAAGAACAAAGGATCATCACTGCCTAAGTGATGGAATATTATGCAAAAGGGAAAAAACATTTCAAGGAAGCAGAGGTCTTCTAGGCCTGCCTCAAATCCCACCATATAGGCAGAATGTGGCTGCCTCTGTATAAGGCCAGCATTGTGCCCTTCCCCACCTCCCTTTCCCCACCCCACCCCACCCCCATTTCCTTTGGAAGGCATAGAAAGCCCCCTTGTCTTGAATGTTTCCCTGTGAAGGGCTCCTGCTGAAAGAGTGCACACATAGCCAAGACTTTGACCTTCACCTTTGCCCTTCACTTACTTGGTGAAAAAAGAGTTCTTATCCTCCACTCTCTAATTTTTGGGGTGGGGGGAAGCAGCTAGGGTTAGCAGGAATTCAGTGAAGATATAAATAGAAACTTGGTCTATAAATACTAATGCCCCCAAATGTCTGGAGGCATGAATCGTGGCAGGGCAGCAGGCAGTCACAAATCAGGAAGGTCTGGACATGCGTGAGCATTAGTCAGTTGCTTTGGTGTCTCTTGGGATGCTTCTAACTTGCCAGTGGGGCCTGGAAAAACCCTCTGTCTTTCTGGGCTCTAGCAGCACACTCCTTGTCTGCTGCCCTTGCACCCCTCTCTTGCTAAGCCTTCTTGGTGAGCAGACACATATAGTGGAGCTAGGTAATGCTGCCTGCACTCAGACCTGGTATTCAGTCCAGCAGTGTGTGACTTGGGGACATCCCCAACATATCTATTTATCCCCTGTGCCTAGAATATTACCTGGCACATTACAGATGCTCAACCAGTATGTAGCAAGCATGACTGAATGGGTACCAGACTTCCCTGTCTTGCAGTCTGCAGAGGTAATTCAATTGGCCATGCATGGATTCTCCTAAGCCACAAATACTATGCAAATGAAAGTGGGATTATTCTTACCTACCAGGGTGAAGGTTTGGCAGGCATTGACATAGACTCCCTCATTCCTTACCTCTGCTTTGCAGACACTGCATTTTCTTGGTCTGGGAGAAAGGCTGGAGCTGAGACATCTTGGGAGGTAGAAAGGTAGAACAAATACCTTCTGGAGCTTTGCTCCACAGCAGCATCCACCTCTCTGCGAGACACAGCACCCATCCTTCTTAGTAGGAGGCCCACATGGGTAGTGCTGACAAAGTTGTTCCCAGGCAAATATTTAAAACATAAATAAGAGAAACAAAGACAAGAAAGCCCTTACCTCTCAAACAAGCAATATGGGTAAGCAAGGAAGATGGAGCACCGAGCCAGGAGTCAGAAGTGGATTCCAGGGCCAGGCTGCCTCAGTTTCTGTAGGGTCATCCCAGAGACCACTCCGGGCCTCTCTAGATCTCGAGTGGGGTTTAGATGAGGGTAGTAATTCTTGGCTTCAAAGTATGTGAGAATTTGTCGTGGCCTTGTTAAAAATGAAGACTCTCACCCTGCCCATGTTTTCTTCTATTCTAATTTAGGGAATCTGGGCAAATCCAAGGATCTGTATTTGCAGCCAACTCTCTAAAATATCTCTGATTAAGGCCAACCAGGGGCCCTCACCTTCCCATGAGCACTGCTAGGCCCTGCATTTTAGTTACCTATATAAAATTACTCTCTTGAATTTCTCATAGTTTCTATAGGCGGGAACTCAGGCACTGCTTAACCTGATGGGTTTGACTGAATCTCTCATGAGGTGTAGTCCAAGCGTTTGCTTGACTGGAGTTGGTGGCTCTCTTGTAGGATGGTTCACTTATGTGGCTGGCAGGTTGGTGCTGTGTCAGCAGAAGGCTTAGTTCCTTGCCACATAGTCCTCTCCTTAGGGCTGCTTGAGTGTCCTTATAACACAGTTCATCTTCCCTTGCGGTCTTTTAGAAGTCATGCCATCGTTGATTACACAGGTGAGCCTTTTCAGGCTAGGAGGGAAATGGTCACTGGGGCCATCTTGGATGCAATCTCCATAAGTTCCTCAGTTATCTAATAAAGCCAGTAGGTGGCAACTCTTGTCATTGGGTTTGGATTGGGGTAGAATTTGGAGGCAAGAAAGGTAGCCAAGTTGGAGACCCTAGATAGCATGACCTATAAGTGCAGAAGCTGCAGTGTCCACCCCAGAACTGGGCTGCCAGCCCAAATAGCCTTCTGAGTTCAAGCTGACCACTAACTTGCTATGTCCAGTGGGGCAAGGCATGGCCTTGTCTGAGCTCAGCTTTGACCTCAGGAATAAGGGCCTGGATGTGATTGCCTGTGGGGTCTCCTGGTTTTCACCTCCACCATCCACCTGGGCTGTATAGACACTGGCGAGACCACAGGCTGAGTTGTGTTGTGTGACCCCAGCCAGTGACCAGGCTGGAGCTGCTCCCCCAGCTCCTGACCCCCAAGCTTAAGACATGAGAAAGAAGGACATGGGTTGGGTCTGAGGGTGCTTGTGTCCTTTTAGGTAGAAATTGTGGTCCTTGGCCTTGAAGGTCCAGGAGCTTGGGTGTTTCTGAATATGCAGTTTTAGTGGCTTCACGTTGCTCTGTGTGGCTTCTGTGGCCAAATCCTGTCACCTGCTCAGTCTCTTCTTGCACCACTCATGACCCACACCCTGTAACACCGCAGCATCCCCCCACATGCACCTCTCTCTCCAACCATACCAAACTTCATCTTCTCACATGCGCCTGGTTTCTGACCTTTGCTAAGGCTCCTCCCCTTCCTGGAACATTCTTCCCCTGTCTCTTTGGCTGTCTCCTGCCACTTCTTCAGAACTGTCACCCTCCCGCATGTCCCCATGATAACTCATACATTGCAGCACAGTGCCCACACATCCTGTGTCCTCTGTGACAGCAGGGACTGTGTCAGTATTGATCACCATCACATCCAAGTCTCTGTGTAATACCTGGCATTTGAGAGGGACAGAATAAATGATGCCTGCTGACCCTATGCATGGGGTCCAGGTGGGTTGAGATGTGCCTCCTGAGGAAGGTGGACCAAGGGGATACACAGCCCTTGGGACAAGGAAAAGAGAAACATAGCAAAAGAATTAAGAATGTAGGCACCTTCAGTCTTCAAATCCCAGCTCTACCACTTAACAGCTGTGTGACCTTCAGCAGGTCACTCAGCTTTCCTGACCTTCAGTTTACCCGTTTGTAAAGTGGAAATAACAACCACACCTCGTAGCCAGATCAAAGGTTATTATGAAGATCCAATACTGTAATAAATATGAAGTTCATGCACAGCGCTTACTGCAAGGTCAAGTGCTCAGTGCACGTTCCTGCTTTCTTAATATTATCATCACATCGTTGCAGGGGTAGGAGATAGAACCACAGATGGTTCTATGGTTGGTGGGAGGTTGTTGAATAGGGTCATCTGTCTGATCTCAATTCTGCCCACAGGGCCAAGGCTCAAGGCGTCCATCTCAAGCAAGCCAGGCAAACCCCTCTACTGGCACGGTCAAGCCTGTGGCCTTTTTCCAGTGAGCCTCTGCATGCTGGGGATTTTCCTGTGCTTTCAAGCATCCAAGTGAACAAGCATCCCTGGGCCTGGAGTCTAGTCTGCCTGCCCCAGGGCGTCTCATTCAGAAGCCTGGGCCTTTCTATCACATCTCCATGCTCAGGTCCAGCCCCACCCTCCCCACTGTGGGCCATGCCACAGGGAGAGGCTGCCAGGGAGCTCTGCCCAGCATCCCACCGTCCTCTTTCCTGAGGGCAGCTCCCCTGCAGGGGAGGAGCTGAGGCTGCCAGGCTGAATGGGCCTTTTATTCCTGCACTCCCACAGGGAGGGTACTGAGCCTCTGCCCACCACGCCCGCTACACCCACGCCCGTACAGAGCAGGGACAGCTTGGCCCCGGTGCCGGCCTCGCAGCTAACCACACTCTCTGGCCCCACTCTGTCTGGGTCCTGGAGGGCGAGTCCACCCCTCACCACAGCCCCAGCCCAGCTCTAAAGGGCAGCCCGTGGGGGGGGGGGGGGATGAGCCACATTTGCTGGTACCCTCAGATTGTGCGTGTGCACACTCACGAATAAACGAGCTGGGTCAGAGGGAGATGGCCAGACACACACACTCCTTGGCCTGTTCAGCACATGTCAGTTGCCTGCTGCGCACAGGGCCTTGTGCTGGGCCCTAAAAGTATGAGCGCCACTGTCTACATGAACTTGTGCTCTGTACTGAGGGAATCACATGAAGAGTGCGTCAGTAAGATCATCACAAATGGTGGCTACTCTGAGAAGGATACCGTCTGGGCCTGGAGAAGTGGGGAGAGGCCTTTTGTGTTCTGAGTGGCCTGCCAAGGCCTTCCTGGTGAGGTGACATTTATAATGCCATCTGAAGGCTGGAAGGCATTAATGCACAAAGGGCCGTGGAGCAGGGTTCTGGGAAAGGGACGCTGTGCACACAAGCTTGGAGTGGGGCAGTGGGCAGGTTGTGGCATGGACGCACCAGGGTGCAGTGAGGGGAGACGAGCTTGGAGGGGCAGCGTGAGCCTGATCTGCACAGCCTCCTAGGCCATAGGAAGGAGTCTAGGTTTTATCTCCATGCCCTGTGCAGTGGCTGGAAGCTTTAGGCCGGGGTTACATTTGAAGAATCTAATTCTGGCTGCTGGGTGAACGTGGATTGGGAGTGAGGCCAGAGACAGGATCAAGATTCAAGACTGACAGAAGGTCACTGGAGGACTCATGGGCCACTGACCTGATATCCAGTGACTTGCCCCACATTTCTGTGCATCGACAGTCCTGTGTGCCTGGCGCTGTGTGCCACGTGCTTGTTCTAAGCCATAATCCAGCCCCGAAATCCCTTGGGAATGAGAGAAGATTGCTGCTCAGGATGGACATGTGCCAGGGACGCGGTGGTGTCCAGCCTGTGCCTATCAGCACCACACTCCATACTGGCTCTGCTGCCTCCAACTGCATGGCCCTAGATTTCAGTTTTATTGAGCGTTCCCACTGGATCGAGAGTAGAGAAGCACATGGGATGGGGTGGCAGAATCAGTCCAGAATGGCAGGACGCTGACACCCAGGCGCTCAGCCCTGGCTGAGGGAAAGAAGATTTGTTCCCCATAGCCTGGCTCTGGGCGCTGAGTATGGGAACCCCAGGCCAGAATTCAGGGGCTCCTTTTCCCCTCCTGGATGTGCTGGTGTTCGCTGTCAAGCACACAGAGGTGAGGAAGTTATGGTTTCCCTCCGTGGGGAATCCCAGGGGATTTTTGCCATTTCTGTTTCCTTGAATGTGTGGGAGAGTGGCAGGAGTGCTGGAGGGGGGACACTCACCTGTGTGAGTCACCCAGGGCCATCCCAAGGTGGGGCGTGAAGTGAATCACTGCTGTCATTGTTATGTTCTCTGCCGTTTGAACTGGGCCTGTGGAGAAGCAACCCTCAGAGGAGCAGGGAGAGCTGGTGGGGGAGACGTCGCACATTGATGGGGGAAGAAGATTCAGGACAGGCTGCTGCAGGGGTGTGTGGGAGGGGTCTGGTCTTGGGAGAGTGACCCAGGTGGACAGACTGGGTGCCTGGGAAATGCTTACAGTGCTTGGCTTCCATGTGCCAGCAAAGAGACAGGCAGAGCCAGGTTGTACCCACACCCTCCCACGCCCCACCTCCTTGACCTGGAATCATTGACTGTAAGATCCCATGTGTTCAGCGTTTATCATGGACTGGGATCTGTGGTAAATGTGTTTATATCTAGTTCACTGATTGCTGACAATAATCCTTTAGGCATATGGTCAGGCATATGGTCCCCATTTTGCAGCTTGATGAAACTGAGGTTCAAGTAGGTTTTAACTTGTCCCATGTCATACAATAGTAAGAGGCAGAGTACTCATCAGGATTCTCCTGGTAACAAGAAATAGACCCATGTCACTGTGCCTTTAAAAGAAGGGAGGGATGTATTGGTTCATATACCGAAAAATCAGGAGTAATGTCATCAGGCATGGCTGGATCTAGGTGGCCAAATATCATGTCTCTCAAGCTCTCAGCTTTACTTTCTTTTCTGTTGACTTTATTCTCGGGTGGATATCCCCCAGCTGGTGACAAGAGATACAAAAAAAAAAAAAAAAAAAAAGATGCTCCCTAGAAGCCTGGGGCTTACAGTTAATGGGTGAGTAGCTGCTGTAGAAAGGGAGCAGAGGCACATGGATGCCTGATACTTCAAGCCAGAAGCAAGGTCTTGACGTGATTCTAGAAGACAGAGAATCGTGGGTCAGAACTCAGCATGGAGTCGGGGCCTGGGGCTGCTGACAGAATCTCCTCCTTCCAGAACCTGCGACTGCTTCAAGGCCTCACCTCAGCCCAAGTGAAGGGAAGCCAGGCCGGGCACTGCAGGGGAGAAGCAGGATTAGGGGTGCAGCCCGAGCCAGGTGTGAGGCTGCAGGTGGGGGTACGCCAGCTCAGCTGCACCAGGGCTGACAGCAGCCTTCCAGGGAGCACAGGGCCTGCGGTCCCCGCTGCAGAAGGTCAGAGGTGGCAGCATCAACAAGATAAACATGGGCCTGCCCACCTGCCACTCAGGCCGTAGCAAGGCAGGGCTAACCCAGGTGAACACTGGGAGGCCACACAACCAGGAAGTAGCAGAAGCATCTTGCAGGAAGCCAGAAAAGGCTGACTCCACCTTCTCCAGTCTTCTCCGGCTTCCCATGCACCTCTGTCAACGTCTCTGTCCTCTCCCCTAACTAGACCTATTGGTCCAGTGAGAAACTGATGCTTATTCATACTCAGGTGTGACTGGTTGCTAGAGGCTCACTGTGCCATTCTCCACGGAGAGGTTTATATATTGTAACCAAGTCTTAAATCAAAGAAAATAAATTCTAATTCTGTTATCTCAGGTATCCAAAAGGTAGGCTGTGGATTGTAGGCTTGTTTTTACAGTAGGATATTCTTAGGGCCCACAGCACCCCCTACTTTTGGCTGCTTGCTTTAGACCATCACAAGTGTCAGGATAAGGGGCTGGGGTCGTGGCTCAGCGGTAGAGCACTCACCTAGCATGTGTGAGGCCCTGGGTTCGATCCTCAGCACCACATAAAAATAAATAAATAAAATTAAGTTATTGTGTCCATCTACGACTTAAAAAAAGGTATTTTTTTTTTAAAAAGTCCTAGGATGATTCTGAATCGTACCAACTTGGTTTCCTTGTGGACTGGGGGCTAATACCAGCCTCTCTGAAATCAAACAGAATGGAGGGCTTGTTTGTTTTGTTTTTTACAGTGAAGGAGGAACCATCAGCAGATTCTTGCAATATGTTCTCTTTGCCCTCCTCTGCCCTAGGGTCCTTCCCATGTCGGAGCTCCACTCCAGCAGTTGGTCAGCAAACACGTCAGAGGCACCCTCTGAGGGCAACTGGACACAAGCTCATGGCTGGCCTGGCCCACTTCCCACAGGGACCCAGGTCACGTCTTTAGGCAGAGTGGGGGGGGCAGGATACTTAACTACCCGCCCCCGCCCAAGCATTGCCTGTGTTCTCCCTTAAGGAGAGGGTCCCTCTATGACCATCACATCTTTCTTGTACTTTGTCTGGGAAATGTGTCTTTTGTCTCTTGGGTGCCACATTGGCCAGCACAGCCAGAGAGGGCACCCCCGCCCGCTTCACTCAGCCACTTAGCACTAGATCCTCCCAGCTTACCTCACCCCTCTTGGGCCCCAGGGAGCCTGGTGCACGCTGTCCCTGACCCAGAAACTTCCCTGTCCTCCTGGAGACAATCAGACAGCTCCTATGTTCATTGTACCCAGGGCCAGGCCAGGTATCACCAGGGGCACAAGGAGGATAGAAGATTGTACCTGCCCTCAGGCGATGGCAGTCAGCTAGGGATAGAGACTGGCAGGCAACCAGACGGCTCTGTGTTCTCTCCCATAACCTCCTGCAGTGGGTCGAATGACGACCCCAAAGAAATGTCCAAGTCCTGACCCCAGGAACTTGTGACTAGGACCTTCTTTGGTAATAGAGTCTTTGCAGATGTGATTAAGTCAAGGGTCTCAAGGTGAGATCATCCTAGATTTAGGATCATAGTGACCAGTGTCAAAATGAGGAAAGGCAGATGGAGATTTGAGACAGAGAAAGGAAAGGCCAGGTGTGGGTGGAGGCAGACTGGAGTGATGCACCACAAGCCAAGGAATGTTGGCACCACCAAAAAGCCAAAGGGCCAGGCCTCTGTAGCCTTCAGAGGCACCTTGGCCCTGCTGACCCTGGACTTCAGATCTCAGGCCTCCAGAACTCAGAGAGAATAAATCCCTATTGTTTTAAGGCACTAAGTTGGTGACAGTTTGTTACAACAGCCCTAGGAGGCCTGTGTGCTCCCCTTTCATTTGTCCTCAGACCCCCATGAGAAGGGCAGGAATGCCGTTCCTGAGGAGCAAGGCTGCTGGACTCTGCAGCTGTGGGCCTCTGGGCCTTTCTGTGGTCTCCTCTGATTCTGACCCTCCAGGCTCTCAGGCAGCACTGAGGAGAGAGGATTGAGAGGCACCTGGGAGAGCTGGCCCTCCCCAAGCCTGGGGACTGCTGACACTGTGGCTATAAATCAGGGGGACCTCTTAATTGGATATTCCTATGGAGAGATATTCCCGACATTCTCCAGGATAGCAAGGGAGAGAGGACAACATGGGTGATTGCGAGGGACTGGGAGGTTGGCACAGGGGTAATGGGCATTCAAGGAAGCTTTGCAGAGCAGGCAGCATAGAACCCGAGCCTTAACCAAGGATGGGAAGGGTTCCCAGGGCACTTGGAATAGAACCGCTCCCTTTTTTGTGGCTCACAGGCTACTCTCTAGATTCTTTTCTGTCTTCCAACATATTCAGTTCTTCCTGCCTCAGGGACTTTGCTGTTGTGACTTCCTCTGACCAAGTCCTCTTGCCCCAGAGCTTTGCACAAATGTCTCCTCCTTGAAATTTTCACTGACCAGGTATGGCAGTGCTCACCTGTAATCCCAACTACTCAGGAGATCAAGGCAGGCGGATTGCAAGTTCAAGGCCAGCCTGGGCATCTTAGCAAAGCCCTCCTTAAAATAAAAAATAAAAAGGACTGGGGATATAGCCCAAGGCTAGAGCACACCTGTATTCAATCCCTTGTACCCAAAAGAATTTCCATTGAACCTCTGAGACACTTCCCTACCAATCTGAATTCTCCCCCAGACACCTATTTTTATTCCCTCTGTAGAGGCTGGGGGAGACCTATACATCTTACCAAACTACTTACTTGGTATGAAAAATATATATTGCCCCTCCTTCCCAAACAGCATGTGAGGTCCTTGAGAGCAAGGCCTCGTCCGTCTGTCTGTCACGTTCACTGCAGGGCTTTGAGCAAGCCCAGCACAGCAGGCCCCACCAAGACAGTGCTGGGTGGGTAGATGGACAGATGGATGTCTTTGAATAATGATTCCAGATGATTAAAAAATAAAAAATTTAAAAAGCAGGGAAGAGGGAGTTAAACATGCTGGCATAGACAGGTATATCTCCTTCCTTCCTCCCTCTTTCCCAACCTTCCTTCCCTTTTTCCCTTTCTTTCTTTTGTTCTTGAGATAGGGTCTTGCTATGTTGACCAGCCTAGCCTAGAATGTCCGGGCTCAAGCCATCCTCCTGCCTCAGTGTCCTGAGCAGCTGGGACTGCAGGTGTGCACCACCACGCCTGGCTGACACTGTGTATCTTGACGAGGAGAGGCTACCGGGAATAGATCAGCCTGTTCAGGCCACAAGGGGTTCTCTCATCACCCCTGCAGCCAGTGTGCCCCATGGCCCCTGCACACCTGGGTGCTAGCTTGTTTGTAGAACATGCACCTAGTCCGTGGAGGTGGCTTCCGAACTCTTCATAGCTGGAGTGGGCCTGTCTGTGCTGTGCTTCTGCTCTTCCAGGGAAATCAGGGATGGTTGCAGAATCTGACCCCCAGATTCTCATGGAGGACCATAGATTTCAGTTTGTACCTAGAGGCTGTGGTTGGCCCAGGGGGTTAACTGTTCTCATCTTCCCTCACACACGCGTGAAACCCAGAGTCCTCACATCATGGTTCAAAAGACCTTATATGGCCTGAGCCCGTAGAACCCTCTGGATTCATTGCCAACACTCTTACCCTCATTCTCCAAGCTCAAAACCCCGAGGTGAAATCCCAACTCAGCCATCTCTCTGAGCTGCCATCTCCTCCTGTACAAGATGGACCTAGTAAAAGTACCAGACAGCCACACAGCCACGGGAGGCTGCACCCCTGGGTGCCAGCTTGTTGGTGGAACATGCACAGGCAGGACTTGGACCCAGGCCCCTTGCCCAGGGCCGCCTGTTCGTCCACGCCTGGCCCTGAGTGGCAGGCATGCCTGCAGACTGCAGGCTCCAGCTTTCTTTCTCTACTTTCAGGAGCAAGTTAAGTCTATTTAAGGCTGAGCCGGGTCTGTTTCAGGCCACGTGTGATCTGCCTTATGATTCTTATCAGATTTCTGGGGCAGCATCCGCAGGGCTTTGAAGACTCTGGCAGAAGCAGAGCACCGCCATAAAGAGGCTGAATTACATTTACAAGAGGCCTTTACTGCCCTGTGGTCTCAGTTTCCTTAATGGGGATTTTCCTCCACCCCCTTTTTCTCTCTCCCTTTTAATATGGTCACCCGTTCGGCTTTCAGAGTGTGGTTTGGATTCCTCCAGAGAAGTCAAGACCGTGGAATCCCTCCCCCTTCCTCCCTCCCTCCCTCATTCCCCACTGGCTGACTGTGCCAAAGCCCCAAGAGAAGGAAGTGTTGCTCCTGTCAGGGTTTCGGCAGCAAAGAGGGTAGTCCAGTGGGGACCCGAAACACACATGGGGATTTGGCTTGTGCAAAAATTCTCCTCCGACTTCACACCCAAGCAGCAGACCATGAGTTTGTTGAGGGGACTGGACATGCTGGTGGCAAGGTGGCCTTGCTTGCATGAGTAGATGCAAAGGGCAAATGGGGTCCCGTGCTCCAGGGCCAGCGTGACAAGGAGTCAAGGGGAGCCTCCTGCCTCCTGCCCACCTTGCCCATCCCTCTCTTCTGGGGGCCTGAGTGTTCTTTCCCTGTTTTTTTGGATCTGTCTTTGCTGTTAAATAAAGAGCAACATCTACTTCTTCAGGATACAAGGCTCATCTAGGGGTGCGACCAGCTTTGGGGTGGGGGCTGGGAGGGGGACCCAGTGTGTCTCCCCATCTCCCTCCTTTCCTTTTTGACTGTGGGTGGGATGAGGATGAGGCTTCCTCCCCTGTGGTTTCCTCCGGTCCTCAGATGCTCCTTCATACCCCTTGATGACTGGTGTCAGCTGCGTCTGGGCCACCTCCAGCTCCTGACGGACAGCTGACTCGGGTGGAAGGCTAGTCCTGGCTGCCTGTCATTTTGTCAGTCCAGAGAGCAGGTCTGCTCAGGCCACATGCTTATGTTCACAGTGTCCCCATAGCTGCACACACAGGCTCTGCGGCACGTGGGCAGTAAAGCAACAGGAAACCAAAAAAGAGCAGGAGGCAAAGAGGCAAGGAATACCAGGTCTGTGACATCTTCCCCTATGAAAAGCAGCCATCACCAGTGTCTTGAGACATCACCTTTTATCTCCTTTCCAAAGGAGCATGTGGCAGAGTGCTTTGTCTTGGTGACATGGTGCCATCTACACAGATAACCTGTGCACTGACTCTAGAGAGCCCAGAGGAAGGAGAGCTCAGGAAGAGGCCCAAGCAGGAAGTGAGCCAGTGTGCACTTACCGAGCATCGGCTCTATTCCAAGGCCCCTGCCAGGTGGAACATGTGGGGCACACAGAGCCTGAGCTGGAGGCCAGACTTTGAATGGAAAACCAAAGGCTTCAAGCAGGAAGCAAGTCACACATGCTGTGACATGCTTATGGGTTCCACTGTCTGACCTACGCAAGGCTTGTTACCAGTACTGTGGAAACCAGAGTTTCTCTGCTTCTTCAGGTGGGGTCTGCATAAGCTACAGGCCTCTACAGCTGAGAAGGCCCGTTAGCCCATTTATTTTCCACTACCATTGAGTGATGTGTTACAGTTCTTTATGGCAGGCTAGGCCTTCCAGTGATGCAGCAGGCCCCAGCAGCTCACCACCAACTTCTTTCTGGGTTCTTGTCTGACCAGGATTTATTCAAGTGTGAATAGAAACAGAGCTCCCACCGGGTGAGAGGGGATCTGATAGCAGGTTGCCACTTGCGTGTGCTAGTCTAGAGGTTTATATAGCACTCGGGTCAATGCTATTGGTCCAAATTTCTGCTAATCAGGGTTTGGGAAAGTATCAGTGCTGTTGGTTAGCACCTGCAGTCTCCATTGTGGTCTGCCCCACTTGGGTTTTCCACTGCTTGTTTGGAAGTGGGAGGTTAAGGTCATCTGATGGTAGATGCTTGGAGGTTCCGGACTGCGTACTGGATGGAGCAGGCCTCTGCACCAGGCCCAGTCTGGCTGCTGCAGGGTGACCCGTCAGTGGGCCCTGGTTTGCCTCAGCCCTGGCTCACCATACTTCAGGCCCGTGGTGGCATGGCAGGCTCCTAGCGGCCAGGGCCTGTGCTGGTAGCCCATGCTCTAGCCCTCCTGGCCTGCTGCTCCACTGCCACTTCCCAGCAGGATTAGCAGGTTGGTTGTGCAGCTCAGTGGTCAAGGAGCCATGTCACGTGGTGACAGGGAAATCAGGGATGGTTGCAGCAATTGCTTCATGTCTCCATGTCCTCTCTGTTCCCTTCTGCCTGCCACAGACTCCTTATAAGAAGTACCAGCACCCATGGGAGCACACTTAGCCAGAGATGCTAGAATTAATGCCCTCAAAAGAAGCCCTCAATGACAAGCAGGAAGTTGGTGGCTGGTTACCCCAGCTTCCCCAGCCTCCCTAGCCTCCACAGACTCCCCAGCCTCTGCAGGGATGCCCCTGAGGTGTGTCCCCTGGAGTTGCCCAATAGAACGGAGCTCCAGCCCTTGGAGATAACTCTTGATCTCTCTACCTTCTGCCTTATTCTCCCTCTCCCCTAAAGATGCCTCCGTGGATGGCCTCCCACATAATCCACTAGATTCAAATTCTTATTTCTAGGGCTGCTTCCATGCGAACAGCCTGAACTAAGGTCATTGCCTTTCTTAGTACTTCACTTGGTCCTTGGCAGAAGAAGCTTGAGTGGATTAACATGCAGTGGAATATTTGTTCACATGCAGTGGGAATGATCTTAATTAGAAGCCCTTCAAATAAAGTGATGAAACTTTATCTCCAACTAGTTTAAATAAAAAAGTTTTTTTTTTTTTTTTTGCTTTACACAAGTGACAAGTAGCGGGATGATCCGAGGTCCAGGAACAGCTATATCCAGCTGCTGAAATGATATCAAAGGAATCTGGCCCTGGTCATTTCTTGCCTTTGATTTTTCAATCATTCAAGAAGCAATTATTGAGCACCTACCTGTGATAGGCACAATTCCTTTTTCTCATTTTGTTTTCTTCTCAGGAAATAATAAACTCGGCTACTAGAGGCACTAGCCTTTCATTCAGGGGCTTAGCAACTGTGGAAGAAGGAAGTCTCAGGGCTTACCCTCATTGGCCCGTATCAGGGGTGCCCATCCCTAGGCCAATCACTGGTTACTAAGCTGAGTCACATGCACCGTTTGCCATTGGCATGTGATTAGCTCCATTGGCATCCCAAGGGCTAAGAATGGAAGTGGCCTTGCCCAGATTGGGACAACAGATGCATGTTGAAGCTCCAGGTCAGCACTTCCACCACGTGCTGGGCTTGCTGGACCTACCATGGGTCACCAGTGCTATAAAATACAGTACAGTATGGCCAGTGCCCCAGGAATGGGCGTATTGTGGATGTTCTGGAAAGAGAAAGCTCAACCATCAAGGAAGCTTTTCTGAAAAAGGACGTTGGTCCTAGCCCACTGGGCCGCTGGGCACAGAAGTGTCAGTTGTATAAGACCTTGACTGTCAGAGTTAAGGTTCTGAATTTAGCAGTCTGGAAAAGGATTGTGCACCAATGTATTTATCATGATTGAATGTGGCCAGGGCAGAAGGACCTGCTGGAAAGGTCTGACGGGTGGCACTTCCTGTAAGCCTTGTCCATACCTGTAGAAAGATGTACCAACACAGCTGGCAGTAGCCCGAATGGCTGGAGGCTGTGTGTACAGAAAGCCCAGGCAACAGTCACACTGGGGCAGCCATGGCTTGTGCCCGCCCTGGAAATAGCCACCCACCTACACTAAGAATAGAAATTCCTGCCCAGTTGGCAGAAATGTATGTCGATTTCTCAAGGAGGGATGGGTCTGAAAACAAAACATAGCGTGTGGGTTGGGCCATACTTTATATTTATTTGTGAGGTCATTTAGAAGCCACACCCATGTCAGGCATTGATCCTACCATTAGACCCAGTCAAGGTGACTTGACCAAGTTGTTCGTTGAAGCCCAAGATGGCAGCCTCCAGGGAGAGGCCCTGGGCTCTCAGCCTTGATTGCCTCCTGCCCCCCAGGAGAGGTGACCACTCCTCTTGTTTCCTCGACAAGGGGGAGGGAAATGAAAAGATCCTATGATGGCTTTAGCCAGAATGTCTGGCTCACGAGCGTCTCTCTTCCAGGCAAGATCCTCTTCCGGAGAAGCCACATCCGGGATGTAGCTGTGAAGAGGCTGAAGCCCATCGACGAATACTGCCGGGTAAGGGTGTGTCTGGGAGTGGGGGTGGACCCTCTGCCTGAGGGGCTGTCTGTCTGTGAAGGAGGCTCTCTGTACAAACACTTCTGAGGCCTGGCTTTGCTTGGCCAGTAGGATGGAAGTGGGTGGCCCACCAGGAGGGGTCACTATCCTTTCAGAACACAGCCATGTTTACAAAGTGCTGTTTTAAATCACTTCCACTGGCTTGGGACCTACATGAGAGGCCTCCTGCTGAAGGGATTTGCGTGTGGCATTTTGCTGGACATGGACAATTGTTTCTTTGAATTCCTTTTGGGATGTTGTGGAGTCAGCTCTGAGTTTGGTGGCATCTGGAATACACATTTGTTTATTCACATAAGCTTTATAGATGCCAATGTTCATTACACATCTTTATAGATGCAAATGCGCTCTCTCTCTCTCTCTCTCTCTCTCTCTCTCTCTCTTTCTCTGTCTCACACACGCGCACAGCTGGCAGCAGCCAGCTTGCATACACACACTTGTGCATAACTAGAGCAACCATTATCAAAGAGTAGACAGGAGAGTGACAGCAGTGTCATGAGCCAGAGCCCATTTGTCCTTCTGCTTTGATTAGAGCCTAGGACCCCTGCAGTGAGGATGGGAGGCTACTTCATGTCCTTGGCACATGACCTCTGGATGGCCAAACTGCCTGGGTTCAAACATCTGGCTAGTTTTATGAACTTGGGCAATTTACTTAACTTCTTGAGCCTCAGTTTCCATGTCAGTAGGAAGGAGAATTGTCCCTCTTGCAGAGAGGGTAACCATGGAGATGGAATGAGCTGGCAATCATCAGGCCTACTGTTTAGCTCAGAGGAAGCTTTTAGTAGATGATTTTGTTATTACAAGGCACAAGCGTTTTATTTGCAAATTAAAAAAAAAAACTTTATTAAAAGCATATAAAGGGCCGGGCATGGTGGAACACACCTGTAATCTTTGCAATTTGGGAGGCTAAGGCAGGAAGATCACAAGTTCAAGGCCAGTCTGAGCAATTTAGTGAGACCCTGACTCAAATAAAAAGGGCTGGGGACATAGCTCAGTACCCCTGGGTTCAATCCCTAGCACTGCAAAAACAAAAAAAAAAGTAAATAAAGGGCTGGGGTTTAGTTCAGTGGTAGAACACTTGACCAGCATATGTAAGACCCTGGGTTTGAGCCCAGCGGTGAAAAAAAAAAAATTAAAGAAAACAAAAGCAAATAAAAACAAACCAATAAAAAGCAAGCATTAAATAATGTTACTTCTGAATCCCACTGGCTTTAACAGAAACAATTTTGTTTTGTGGAATTTGACTTAAAAATATTAGGGAAGCAAGTGTGGCATAATGTTTTGTTCCAAATGTGGTCATTAACACGAGAAGAGCTGCAGTTGGATCCCAGGGCCCCACTCACGAGCTGTGTGACCTGGTACAGTTGCTTTATCTCTTTTAGCCCCAATTTCCTCATCTGAAAAAATGAGGATAGAGATCCTGTCTCACAGGGTTGAGGGGGGAGGAGGCACAGCACACCATTTCGACTCCTGAAATGCCCTGTCCTTACACAGAACTGTTACCTGTAAGGTCCCCTTCTACTCTGACATTTTATAATTCTGAATCATTATGCCTGGCAATAAATGTTTAAATAAGAACCAAGTTGCTGAATTTATTAACTGTCGTTCCCAAGCCTCTAGGAAGACAAGTGCTCCCAAACAATTTCATTAAACCAGAATTTGAATTTTGTGCACATTAAACTTGGGTCACATGTTCTGCCTTGTCCTAAAAGGATGCCCGGAGGGTGAATTCCCCTGAGCTAGATTCCCTCTTCTTCAGATCAATATTCATTTTTTTTCTTTAAAGAGCATGCACTGTTTCTGCTTAATTGATGCCTCAGCCTGAGCTTTATTCCTTTCCCGGGAAGTTAAATAGATGGGCAGAGCTAATGGAGGAGGGGGCAAAGGGCGGGAGGAAGCCTTTTCCAGCTGGGATTTATGGCTCAAATCAGTCTCAGCCTCTCTGAGCTGGGGAGCCAGAGGCCTCTGCAGTTGGGCTCTATGGAAATGTGTCTCCTGGACCAGCCAGAGGAGGAAACTGATAGCATCTTATCTCTTAGGATCAGGCTTTGAATGGGACTCCTGATTCAGAGGGTGTCTGGGGCTCTAACGTGCTGCTGGTGGCTGGGGGAGCCAACAGAGGGGGTCCTCCCCACCCGACTAGCACAGTTGAGAACTGCTCTGAGCCAGACCATGAACAGTGTCAGGGGTTTGCCAGGCAGACGGCCTCTCCCAGGCAGGAATTCACTCTGAGAATGCAGTGGAGAGGGGACAAGGCAGACTGACCTTTAAATTCTGCTGAACTGAGAAGCTGGGATCTGTGGTCTGATTGTCTGAGAAACCCCTGACCCGGGAACAGTCAGTGGGGAGAAGCCAGCAGCTGTCCATGGCCACTGCCACCCAGAGTTGCATATTTCACAGCTCTGCCCCCAAGATGGTCCAATCTATGACCACTGAGTTTTACTGCCCACCACAGCCAACTTCATGGCCAGTGCCACGTGCAGCGTATTCTATGCCAGCCCTTCCTTTGTCCTTAGATGCATGCTGCCTGGAGTCTCTAGAGTCCTTATTTCCAGCTCCCTGCATATCCAGCTCTGCGTGGCTAGCAAGCATCTTCTTCCTTGGGCCTGTGAGACAACGTGGGCTCAGAGTCTGGGATTTGGTGGGAATTCAAATGCACCCAAAATTATGAGCCCTGCATAAGGAGCAGGCAGATGTGAAAAGTCTGACCATGCAGAGGAACTCCCCAGACTTTGGGCTCTCTGCCCTCACCAGCCAGCTAGTCCCTCCTCTAAGGGTGGTTTCATAACCCAAATCTCAGTGTTGATTTTGAACATATATGAAGCAGATTGGATGAGCATCATGGAAAATTTACCAAGCTCCAGCCTGATGATTGTTTTTATGTGGCACTTAAGGGCCAGATGTCTAACAAGAGGGGTTCCAAAGGCATTTCTTTAACTCCGTAAATTAATTTAATGGGCAACATGGTTGTGCGGTTACTATTTAATGGTTCTGGGGATAGCAACAAAGTGAAGACTTTCATTTAACTAAACAAGCATGAGCTATATAGAAGCTCAGACTACCAATTTTGACTGTGACTCCATTTACCCTGTTCCTTCAGGGGACATACATGTTTGCAGTGTTTGTCCAGGGAATAAAATGAGTATCCTAGTGGAAAGTATGTGTGTGAAGGAGAGTGTTCGAGAATGGTCAACTCACCTTTGACATATTGGTGCCATTTATGCAAATCTGCATTTTCTGGTGTGTGTGACTATGACTTTTTTGCTGCCCCAGTAGCTGAGTTTATTTCTCTGATTCTTCTGTCCACAACACACTTGATTTCAGGGATGAAGGAATGGGGGACAGGAATTATGAGCCCACCAAGAGGTCAGATTGAAGGTCACAGATCCCCTGGCCCTCATTCGTCTCCCAGACTCACTTTATCCCCACTTCCCAGATTGGAAACTGAGATTGTTACATACTGGTGAATCCTAGTCCCAAGTATTATCCCTGGCCCATCATTGGCTGTTCCCTTGGGGAGGGTAATCTTGATCTTGTGGTCCTTGTTCTGAGGGAGGACCTGGGCCAGGAGTGCTGCTGGTGGGAGTGACTGAGGCATGGTAGGCTGAGGATTTCTAAGTTGGGCAGACTGATAAAGAGAGAAAATTCCTGAGGATGACACATCTTCCGTGAAGTGACCATTCATACCTCCTGAGTGGTCTTGTCCTTGGGGGACCCTGATCAGTAGAATTTCTCCATCTCCCCAACAGACCCAGGAAAGGTGTTTTTAGCCTAGGAGAAAGCTAATCCAGTTCCTGTTCTCCTTAGAGGCCCTTGGAGGAGTCCCACTGCCACCGAGAATGGCTAAGTGTCTCAGCCAGGCCCTCTGGGGGCAGCCTCCAAGAACTGCTCCAGCCCCAACTCCTGCCTCTCCCCCACAGCTGCAGTCCAGTCAGCCAGACCTGAGCAGGCTGTTTCCAGCTAGCCAGGGCTCTGCCCCTTGGCCTGAGCTAATTTGCTTCCTAGGGACACATGCAGCTTCCATAGTGGCCCCTTAGAGATGCCTCGTGTCTCCCAGGGAAGCTGAGCACTCTGCATGCCTCTGCTCTGCACATCTGTCCTCTGCAGGACGGTAACTTCCCCTTGACCTCTTCCCAGATAAGAAGCTCCTGGGTGGGGGGGCACATCTGTTATCCTCCTGTCTTCACTAGCAAGCAGGAAGTGTGGCCCCCAGTGACAGCATCTGCTGACAAGATGAAAAGGTCCCAGGAGAGAAAATTCCTCAGAGGATGACACCTCTTCCAGGCCCCAGTGTCCTGGGATCCCTTGGGAAACAGCTTAAACTGCTACCAAGAAATAGATATGATTGACATTTGAAAAGGAGGGGCTGCTAGGTCCTCGAAAGAGACTCTTGCATTTGAAATACTGTGGCTTACAGAAGTTCCATGAGACCCCAGCTTTCCAGGTAGTGACCTGGGAAGAACAGCCTGGGCAGGTCAGAGGCAGCCCCAAGGCCTGGAGTGCAGTCTACCTTTTACCTGTAAGATTTCTGTTGATTGGCAACTGGCACTTCTAGAAAGAGGGTAATGCCTGATCTTGTGTAAAGAGCAGGACACCCATGGTTGTTTTGCCAAATACAGAACTTTGTCTTTTACCCTGGGACAGACATTACCTAAAGAGCTGAGCTTCAAGGGAGCCAAGGACTGAGCCGTCAGCCAGGCCCCTTCCCATGCCGCTTGCATTTCCAAAGACTAGAGTTTTGCTTCCTGTATCTGTGCAGAGGTCTCAGAGACACATCACGTAGCCCCCGCTCCCCACCCTCCAAACCTGCACCATGATGGGCCTGATGACACCTGCTGCTAAGAAAATGGTTTTGAGGGGGCAAGAACTGGAGACTTTAGGGCAGTTCAGGACTGGAAAGGGGGGGCTCTGGCAGCAAAAGTAGCTGACAGCAAACCTGGATGGCTCTCTTGTGCCTCTTTATCAGTCTGCCCAAACTAGGCACCCGCCACCCACAGCCCTTCCCCGTTTCTCCTGACCTGGTATTAGCCACCTCCCCAGCCCAGATCTCAGAATGGCAGGACTGGAAAGGACTGGAGTTAGCTCAGCCAGCATCCTGCAGGGACGCACATACTTAGAAGCCCCACAGGGTCCTGCTCCCTACCCAGGAGCTGAGGGTGTGAGGTCAGGTTCATTCTGGCCCTTCTGCAACTCAGGGCCTTCGGGACCCTCTGACCTCACCTGAGTCAGAGCCCTGTTAGAAAGTTTCAATCAGATTGATTGACAGATCATGCAGTTGAACTCACTGATAATGGGGCTGTGCATAGCCTTAGTGCCACAGCCTGTTAACACTAGGAGGACCTTCAGGATGTGTCTGATCTGGGTTGGCCCCAGTTGTGTTCCATGAGGTGTCACCAGGAGCAGTTCCAGCTCCACAGTCAGATCCCCATTGCTGGCAGCTGGAAGTTGGCTCCTGATTGTGCCCAGCCAGACTGCGGCACCCATGAGTAATGTTGAGGCAGTAGAGAGCATGTGTCAGCTGGGCACTGTGGTGCATGCCTGGAATCCCAGAGGCTTGGGAGGCTGAAGTAGGAGGATTGTGAGTTCAAAGCCAGCCTCAGCAACTAAATGAGGCCCTAAGCACTTAGAGAGATCCTGTCTCAAAATCAAAAGGGCTGGGGATGTGGCTCAGGGGTTAAACCCCTCTGGGTTCAATTTCCTGTACCAGAGGGAGGGAGAGTGAGAGGAGGAGAGAGAGGGAAAGAGAGCAGGCGTGAGCAGCGTTATCAGTAGAGTAGGGGGTCTAGATTCAGATACCTGAAGCAAAATTTTGATACTTAGAGTATAGCCTTGGGGAACTAAACTCTTTGGGCCTGAGTTTCTTCTATAAATTTGAAATTATCCCCAGACTATTAAAAAAATAATAATAAAAAGAAAGAAAGAAAAGGAAAAAAAAAAAAAACTCTTAGCATTGATGTGATGATTGAATTAGTCATTCCCCAGGACGTCCTTATTGTTACTAAACACTGGCCTAAAGAGGTTCCTGCAGTACTTCCCAGACACTTTTTGCTATGTTACTGAACATGGTGATCTCCAAGGCCAGGATGGCAGTGGGTACAGGGGTGGGGTTGACCTTCAAGGCCCCCCACATTTCACATATGCCAATGGAATTCATTATACCTCATCAAGCAAATTGTTCCATGAGATGTACTTTGGAATTCCAGAGCTACCGTATTTTAACCTGCAAGAAATGACAACCCGAGAGGTGAGGTGAGCTGCCCAGGGCCTCATAGCAAATCCGTAGCTGCAGAATTGGAACAAGAATTAGGGTCTCTGACTCCCATTCCCATGCACAACACTCTTTTCACCCAACGAATGGTGGTGACAATAATGTCATAACAACTAACATTTACTGAGTGTTTACTTAGTGCCAGGCATTGTGCTGAGCTCTTCCTATTCCTCATCTCACTTAACCTCTTAACAGCTAGGTTCCTTGTTGAATCCATTATGCTGAGCTCAGAGAAAGCAAGTAACATATCTGGCACCACACAGCCCATGAATGGTAGAGCCAGGCCCCAAAACCTGGTCTGCCAGCAAACCCCCACACAGTATACCTCATGAATGTCTCGGGCAGAACCTTATCCCTACACCAGGGATGGTACTACCGAAAATACCCATATATCCAGCCCCGTCACCCTGCGTTTCTCAGGATGTCTGAGTTTGAGGTTTCCCGGCCTCGGCTGTGGTTGCTGGCACAGCCCCTGATAGACTGCTCAGCACCAGCCTCTCCTGCCAAATGGTCTTGGCCAGAACTGGCTTTGACGGCAGCTCTGAAGGAAGCTGCTGTGGCCCAAGGGCCTCTTGTCAGCCTGAGATCAGGACAGGCCCTTAAGTGCTCCGTGCAAGGCTCCCTCTTAAAGAAAGATGCCACGGTCAGTCCACCCAAAGGCTCCTTTGTCTGAGGCCCTCACAGCCCACACGCTCGTCCTCTGCCCCCGAACGCTGCTCTCTGCAGGCATGAAGAGCTCCTCTGTTCATAACCACGCAGAGCTGTGAGGCTGGGTGGCAGCACTCGGCTGGCTGGCACCCTGGGCCAGCCAAAGCCTGCCCTCTCCTGCCCTGCGTCCCTCCCTCTGCCTTTGGGAGCTGTGGTCCTGCCCTGTACACAGCCCAGTTTGCCGGCAATGGGTTCCCCACTGCTCCCCCCCACCCCCGTCCCAGCCCTTAGGTCCCCCCTGGGGCCTCCTGCCCTCTGTCCGGAGCCCTTACTCCTCATGTGCCTGACTTCCTTCTCTGACACGTTCTCTTTGTCCCTCCCTCTCTATGTCTGTCTGTCTGTCTCCCTCAATTTTTCTGTTCCTTTTCTTTCTACCCTTCCTGGTGGAGAAAACAGGAACAGCCTGTGCGGTTAAATGCCCCCTTTGGGGACAAAGTCTACCCACCCTATATTCCGAGCAAGGGACTTGACTCTGACGCTTAACTCATTTATAACTTCATACTCCCAACATCCTCGGTGTGCCCATCCTGAACGTCAATCTCCAGGACAAGATGTGGTGACACATCTTTAGCCATGCTATCTGGAGAGCAGGACTAGCCCTCCCCTCCCTATAACAGCAGGGACAGCCCCACGTCCCACACACACCGAAAGCCCTCGCCGTGGTCGGATGAGTGGAAGTGGCACATGGGAGTTCATTGGCATGATGGGCTCTGGGGACCCTTGGAAAGCCAGGGCTCTAGAAGGAAAGTCTGAGGAATTGCAGAGTGGCCTTGCCCCGTCTTGCCTGGCTGGGAGTTTGGCCCTGAGAAGGGCCTCCTGATAGACTGGGTGGCTTTAGGTGACAGACTGGAGAAGAGCAGCTCTGCCAAGAGTCAAGCCACGGCTTCCCCTCCCCTGGGTTCTGCCCGTGCCACCCAAGGCCACACGTGTTTTGTTTTATTTATTTATTTTTGCCTCCTCATCATGTCCCACTGCTATTGGGCATCTGGCTTCACACACTAAAGCCCTGATCATTTATCCATCGTTCATTCACTCATTCATTAAACAATGTCCATTGAGTGCTTGCTGGGCTGCAGACACCCTGCTAGGACCTGGTGAAAATCAACAGAACAGACTAAAATCCCCGCCTACGTGGAGTTTAACCCTGTGTGGTCTTTCCACTCTCCCTAAGAGCCTGCAGACAGGCCTCGTGGCCCTCTGAGCCTCTGTTTCTTCGTCTATAACACAGGGATGGGGATCTTGCTCCCAGGGAGCCATCATGAGGTGGCCACATAGAGAGGCCCACCGTGCTTAGCACAGGATCCACCAGAGAAAGGCATTACATCTGAAGGCCCTCCAGGGACGTGTGGGGTCCTGGGAGGTAGAGGCCTGTGACGGGGTCCTTCCATATGGACCTGGAGACTCCTTATCACACTCCTATGTTCCTGGATTCCAGTTCCAGGTTTCTCTTTCTTTTACTGTCTCCAGCCCTGGGTTCCCTTGTACACACCCCTCAGGTCTGCTTTGGCAGTGATCTCTTCTGTCTCTTTGGCCCAAGGGACCCTTCCTTGCCCCAGTATTTCTCCCCACACTGAAAGGAGGAAGGGGCCCAGGAAACAAGGCTACACCTGGCCTCCCCCCACACCCTGCTTTTGGGTTGGCGGGGCTGCTGCAGGTGTGGAGCACCTGTGGGAGGATAGCACTACCTGAGATCACAGCCCCACCCCTCACACCAGCAGCAGGCTCATCCTCCCGGTCCTCTGGTCCTCCGGGATGACTGGCCTACACTGGCCACACCCTTGCCTTCACTGTCACTCCCCATGGGGTGCCCACTCCTCTCCTCTCTACTTCTCCAAATCCCTCCAGCCAAGGCCAGGCCCACTGTGCTGGAAGCCTTTCACCCCATCGCGGGGCACTGTTCCTCCAGGCATGCCCAGTGTGGCCAGGGAGCCCTCTAGGTCAGGCGCCCCACACCTTCTGTCCTTCACTCTGTGTGCCCAGGCCACATCAACCTTCCTCCAGTTCCTGGAGCCCTCACATTTGAACTCTGCCCACCTTGGGCAGTTCAATTTTTCCCAGGCTTTAGAATTCAGCTACAGAGTCCTTCCTGAAAGCCCCCATCATCTTAGGTCCTGTCAAACTCCATCATAGCTCCCTGTTGTCTTCAGTAGCAGTCAATAAATAATTAATTGCACCATCAGTATTCAGAGGACGTGGCTATCTAGTGCAGCTGGAGAGGGGCTAATGGGAGGTCAGCCTGGTAAGACGAGGCCTCACATTGTCGGGTTCAGGAGCTCAGGCTTATCCTATGAGCAGGAGAAAATCCCTCCAGGGTTCATGCAGAAGGACCAGTCCCCGAGGGCCCTGAGACCTAGGGTTCAGTGTCAATGTGTTTTGCTTGGTTGGCTGCTTAATTGCTCAGCTGGTTGGATGGTTGATTGAATTATTGGCTGGATAGTTGATTGGTTAACTGATTATCTTTTTTATTGTCCAGTTGGTTCATGGAGTATTTAGGTGTTTGTTTAGTTGATTAATTAGTTGGCTGGTTTGTTGGATTTTTAATTGAGATGGACGGATGGATGGATGGATGGATAATAGCTTCAGTCATTGGCTGGTTAAGTCATTGATTGATGGGTGGCTGGTGACTGGCTGGGTGACTATGCCTTCCAAGGCACAGTACTTGAGCCTTCCCATCACTGTTGGCTCATGTGGGCACTCTGGTTTTCCTGTCCCAAGCTCATCACACCTGATGCCATTACTTTCTATCTTTCCACAGGCGCTGGTCCGGCTCCCTCCCCACATTTCACAGTGTGATGAAGTCTTTCGTTTCTTCGAGGCCCGACCTGAGGATGTCAACCCCCCAAAAGAGTGAGTGGAAGCTCAGGCCTCTCCTATGTGCTTGGGAGGTTGAGCCAAAGCCGAGGCCACCCCAGGGAGGCTGAGGATGTGGGAACACAATTGAGGGGGAGCTAGCAATGCCAACCCGGCTAAGGAATGGCATGTCAAAGGAACAAGGGACTTTTTATTCCTCAGGATCCTTTCTACCAAAGATTGCTCCTAATTTCTCTTTGCTCTCGTGCTGGAAAGTGAGGGTGTGTCTACATTTGTGGAGTAGGTGTTCCTAAAACTCTTTTGTAGCTCACAGACTTGTTAGAAGGAGCAGACAAAATAGCAGAAAACGTGACGATCCTGCTGCTCAGGTGCCATTCAGGGTTAGCGGTCATTGCTCGTAACTGTTAAGGTTACCATTTTCCCAGCTGACATGCAGGCACAGGCCGCACATTCTGCCCAGGAGGAAAACCCACCTGCTGAAGAGCTGGGCGCTGCCACAGATTTGAGTACGGATCATAAAAAATAATGAAGAATTCCCAAGATTGTTTTTAGCTGTAGCATTTTATGATTGACATTAGTAGCCCTGTTGACACAGTTGAATACTGTGGCCCGGTGAGGTCAGCTGGTTTTACCAAAGTCACACATGGGTTGGGTACGTGACAGGCATGAGACTTGGAAGTGCCCAGTGGCCTGGGAACCAGATGTCTCCTCATTTGGAGAGAAAAGGCAGAATACACTGGAGTCATGATACCCTGGGCCTGGCAGTCAAGATGGCACACCTCATCATGCTGGGTTCCCACATATCTGACTAAAGTCCAACCTGATGGCCACCTCTCTCCTCAGGGCAGCTTCCTCCTCTACAGTCCCCACCAGAGGCTCTCAATAGAGAGAGAAATCATTTCCACTGTGCAGCCCCCGCTCTATCCTGAAATGTAAACACGGATCTGGTAACAGCATATTTTGACTCCAGGGCGACTGCAGAGTGGCTTATCAAATTATCAAAGCCTGTGGATTTAATTGGAATTTTGCAGATAACCTCGGTCTCTTTCAAGTGTGCTACTCTCAGGGAGCCTCGGGATTTCATGGGGCTGAGGCGGGGGGATGTCTTCTTCCTTTTCCATCTTACAGGGAAGACAAAGTCTGCGACAGCACAGGCTTGGTGGGGGAGGTGAGCAGCAGCCCCTGGGCTTTGATCCCTTTTCTGGCTTCTGTTTGGAGAGCCAGGCCCCTCGGTGGCAGCCAGCGATTCATCTTCAAGATCATTGGCCCAGTGCACAAAGGACGCTCTACACAGACGCCTCTGATGGGCTTGGCACAGAGTCATGGTGGTCCTGCCTCTTCATGTGGCGACCCCAGGAAGGTTGCTGTGAGTCCCATGTCCCCTCCTCTCACTGTGAACAGTGGCTGCCACATACCACTGCAGTGAGCCTTTTCGGGACCCCTGGCTCAGACCCCAAGCCCCAGCATTCTTGTAGACTAATTTATCTGCGTCACATCCGCCACCCAACTCACAGCAAACCCTGTGGGCACTCTCTTCAGAACACATCCATGCTGGACCCAAGTCTCCCCACCTCCCCTGCCTGATCATCCCTGCTTCTCCCTGGCTCCCTATGATCAGATCATGTCCCTGTCCTGCTCCAAATCCCTCTATCATTCAGAGTCCAGTCTGCCTGCACCTGCCCTCTGAGCACACCTGTGGCCAACCCCAGGCTACGCAGTTGTGAAGTGTGGGCAGCAAGACCTGGCCTGGCACGCTGAGCCCCCAGGAGAGCCCCCCAGCCTGCTCCACTCTGCCTTCCAGTCTTTACCTATTAGCTTCTTGGTGCAGCTGGCCCTGGCCTCCCTGTTTGAACTCCCCAGCACTTACTTGCCCCTCCCCAGCCTCCTCTTTCTTTATAGAAGCAACTGTCTCACTTGTGACCTGTTCTCTGACAGCTGTGGTCTGAATGTGGGAGCCCCCCCAAATTCAGTGTTGAAACCTAATACTCAAAGAACAGTATTAGGGTGAAAGGCCACTAGGGAGTAAGTCACAAGGGCTCTACCCTCACAAATTGGATTAGTGCCCTCATAAAAGAGGTTCAAGTGAATCCCCTTGCTCTTTCCATCATGTGAGGACACAGCTGGAATGTCCTACCTATGAGGTATGGGCCCGCACTAGACACCAAATTTGCTGGTACCTACCTTCATCTTGGCTTTCCATCTTCCAGTGATAAGCAGTGAATTTCTGTTGTTCATAAATTACCTGGTGTAAGATATTTTGTTATAGCAGCCTGAGCAGACTGATACTATCTGTGTTTGTTTGTTATTTATCCCTCCCACTAGAAGGCATGCTCCAGGTGAGTAGGAACTTGGACCTCCCCTACTCACTACTACATGCCCAGTGCCCAGGGTAGTCCTGGTCCAGAGCAGATCATCAGGAAGAATCTGTCAAATGAGTGACTGATGTCATTCAGTTTTTATTATAGTCTTACATGGTAGTTATGACTATGATGTGATTTTACACATCATGACTTTTTGGTACTGAGAATTGAACCTAGGGATGCTCTACCACTGAGTTACATCCCCATCCCTTTTTATTTTTATTTTGAGACAGGGACTTGCTATGTTACTGAGGCTGGCCTCAAACTTGCAATCCTCTTGCCTCAGCCTCCCCAGTAGCTGAAATTACAGACCTGCACCACCAAGCCTGGCTCAGACTTACTCTTTTAACCACGCCCTAACCCACCTCCTAGTTTATGTCTCCAAAGGTTTTGCAGTACCTCAGCTGGACCCTTCCTGAGCCAGGGCTGGTGGAGTCTCCTCAGTCCCTTTGTGAGGAGGGTATGGTCTTAGTCCATGTGAGCTGCTATAACAAAACTCCCTAGATCAAGTGGCTTACGAGCAACAGAAATTCATTCCTCACAGTCTGGAGTCTGGAAGTCCTAGATCAAGCCACCTACAGATCCAGTGTCTGGTGAGGACCTGCCTCTGGCTTCATAGGTGGCCATCTTTACCATAGCCACCTCTCCTCCCATGGTGGATGAGCAAACAAACCGTCTGGGGTCTCTCTCTCTCTCTTTCTCTCTCTCTCTCTCTCTCTCTCAATATTTTTTTTAGTTGTGGATGGACACAATATCTTCATTTTATTTATTTATTCTTATGTGGTGCTGAGGATCGATCCCAATGTCTCATGCATGCAGGGCAAATGCTCTACCGCTGAGCCACAACCCAGCCCCTCTGGGGTCTCTTTTATAAGGCACTGATCCCTTCCATGGCACTCCTCCATCATGAGCTAATCCCCTCCTAATGCCATCACTCTGGCATTAGGATTTCATACATGAATTTAAGGGGGACACAGGAAGTGTTCTCATTCTTGGAAGATGAGTAGGAGTGTGTGTGTGTGCATGGGTGTGTGTGCACATGCACACTGGTGTGAGCCTCCTGACAGGGAGGGAGGAGCAGAGGGGGAAGGGATGAGTCTGCCTCCTTGCTCTTTCCCTCTGTCCCCTGCACAATATTATTTCATTTAAATCTCAGAGTACCCCATGGAGGCAGAATTATTGTCCCCATTAGACCAATGGGGAAATAGAGGTGGTGGCAGTTACAGGGCCACCCAGGCTACACAGTTGAGAAGTGTGGGGAGCAAGACCTTGAACCCAGGATGCCTGCCTGGGAAGCCTGGCCACCGTCCTGTCAGCCCATGAAGCTGGCAGGAATGCAGCCTGGGTGGACTAGCGTTTTTTCTGATAATGAGGGTGAACCTGACCAGGTGAGGTGATATACCTCGTGTGCCCCAGCCCCGTCACCCCTGTGTATGATCTCCCTACCCAGCAAAGCATCCTGAGGCCAACACTGCACTAACCCAGCCTCCTAGGTTTGCTCTGTTTGAACTCCGGAGTTTCTCTCCCTGGCTCCTGGACAGAGGGGCCAGGTGTCACCTGGCCTGGCTTCTGCAGCCCCAAGGGGTACCCCTCAAGCATGGAGCCTCTCTGCTCTGATCTCCCTAGATGCTGCTGGACATGTGGTGTCCTTATGGCCAATGAGGACTAGTCTAGCAGGACCTACACCGTGGTCAACCAGCTGACCCAGAGATCACCCCTTTGTGTTCCACTTTAAATCCTCATCCAATGCAAACGATGAATCTAGAAGGTTCTCAGAGGGAACTCAGAGCCAGGTCTGAGGATGCAGCTTCCTGTTGGAGAAGGATCAGGGCAGGTGCCCCACCCCCCAGGCCTGTGACCTGCCTTCGCATCTCTGCAGTGCCCTGGCCCCCTGCCACTCCCTGGCTCTTAGCTTGCCAGCTGCTGGCTCCACCCCCATGCTGTGCCCGGCTCCCCCTCCCCGGAGCAGCCGCCCTCCCCAGCCACCTGGGCCTGGCCTGCTCTGCCCTCAGCCTCCAGCTGCCAGTCCAGGGAAAGCCCCCTAAAACCAGCTACCTCAGGCTGGCACCAGCCACCCCAACTCTGCTTATGGATCTCTCCCGACTACGTGGGGTCCAGTCTCTGTGCCCCAAGGGCCTGATACCTCATAAGTGTTGTTTGGTTGCCGATCTGTGCCCAAGCAAAACCAGGCCATTGAGCTGTTATACACTGGACTGCCCCCCCTCCAGGGGCAGGCCTGGACTGCCCTCAACCCTGCTGGTGGTCAGAACTCTGGTTCAGAGGCCAACCCTGTTCCTTGCCCCAGGTGAGTGGCACAGCCCATCCATGCCTCAGTTTCTTTATCTGTAGAGTGGGATAACAGTTCCTGCCTCAGCCTGAAAAATGTGACAAGACCCCATCTCAAAATAGAAAAGACTGGGGTGTAGCTTGGCAGTAGGGCACTTGCCCAGCATGTGTCAGGCCCAGGTCCCCAGTACTGCAACAAGAAAGAGGAAGGAAGGGAGGGAGGGAGGGAGGGAGGGAGGGAAGAAGGAAGGAAGGAAGGAAGGAAGGAAGGAAGGAAGGAAGGAAGGAAGGAAGGAAGGAAGGAAGGAAGGAAGGAAGGAAGGAAGGAAGGAAGGAAGGAAGGAAGGAAGGAAGGAAGGAAGGAAGGAAGGAAGGAAGGAAGGAAGGAAGGAAGGAAGGAAGGAAGGAAGGAAGGAAGGAAGGAAGGAGCGTGAACAACACTGGTACAAGGCAGCACCGCCAGCACCCAGGGTCTGCTGTCGTTACAGCAGCAAGGGCATCGGTCTACATCCCCACCTCCCATATACATTTATCCACCACTGAAGCCACATACTTGCCATGTGTCCCCACAGAGCTGTTATTCCAGCCTCCCGTCACCACTGCTGGCCTCTGCTTTTGGGCCAATCCCATGGGTAGGGGTGCACCAGCACTTGGCACCCCCACATTGCAGACAGGACGTGGAGGCTGAGCTGGCATGCCTCCCTCTTGTCACCCAGTGTCTGCTTGTCCAGCTGGCTGTCAGCCCCCTGGCCTGGGAGCTCACAACTAGTGACCTCCTCTGTGACAGCCCCTGTGGCATGGAAGGTGGTCCGGAGGGTGTCCTGCTTCCTCCTGCCCCCTCTCAGCTCCAGGCCCAGGCCTGTCCCTCAGCTCATGTGTTCCTGTCCAAGCTAGACGGGATTCTGATTGAATTCTTGAAATTGCATGAGGAGCAGAGCCTTGCTAAACTGGTTTTTGTTCCTCAGCCCCAGAGCCCCAGAGCCACCCTCTGTTGTGGCCTGGAACAATGCCCCAATGTTCAGAGGGACCCGGGGTGAGAGGTGATGGGCCCTTGCCAGATCAGGATCACTCCTGCCCCAGCCTGGCATAGGCCAGCTTCCATCAGGGCCAGGGGCTGGGGCGCTGCTGGGAAAGCCCCTGCCCAGCCCTCACGCCCTGAGGCAGAGTCCACCCCAACATCCTTGCCACCTGCCCTGCCCTTGGGACACAGGGACAGGACACAGGGGGCATCCCATGAGGAGGTCTGATGCGGCCAGAGTGCTGGGGTGGAAAGCTGGGCCAGAGCTGGTTAAGGAGGCCGAGGGGCTGGCCTGGAGGTGCCGAGCAGGCGCTGAGCACCTGTGACGGCTGAAGAGGCCAGACTCCAGGAGCTTCACCTCTCTGCAGACGTGTCACCCCCTCCCCGGCCCCCACCTTGACATTTCGGGAGGAGTGTGAGGACAGACTCCAGGAGAGGAGAAGGGAGGGCAAGCCTGGCCTTAGAGGCCCAGCAGGAAGACCCAGCTCAAAGGCAGGTGTGGCAGCACAGCCGGGCAGCACTGGTCCCAGAGGATTTTGGGGCCTGTCCTGCTCAGAACGCTGTTTGTTGCTGGGCTTGTGTCTGACGGCTAACATCTGGAGTTAGAGTCCAGCCTGCCCCAGTGAGCAGCACCGATGACATGGCCTTTCCTTCTCTATAAGTCGCAAAGTCATATCTCAGATGCAGCTAAGGATGACCTGAGGTGACATGTATGGAGCACACAGCAAGGTGCTGAGTCAAGTCCTCCTCCTCCTCTCTTCCTCTTGGGGGCTGGGGGTGGGCAATGGAAAGTCATAGGGAGAGCCCTGGAGGGAGGGAATCTCTGCTACAGCCTTCCCTCACTCCGCAGGTAGTTATTGAGCACCTACTGTGTGCCAGGGACTGCGAAGGCCAATGAACTCAAAGCTTAAGGCCGTCGTTCAGTTAAAAATCTTAAACTGAGTTGAATTAATGGCTGTCAACACCCAGCTCTGCCTGTGGCCTTGAATGAATTACTTCTCTTCAGGTCTTAGTTCCCGCATCTGTGCACAGGGCCAACCGCACCACTGGGCAAGGCCGTTGTGGGCTCCAAGGGATGCGTATAAAATGCCTCTGGCATCCCTGGCCTGTCCAGATGCTCAGTCAGCAGGCCTGGGCTTTCTTCCCCCTCTACCCACCCAGGCCAGGGTCCAGAAGAGCTGCTTATCAAAGGCATGAATGGAAGTGGGTGGGGCTAAAGAAGAGAGCAGGACAAGCTCACTGAGACCTTGGCCTCAGGAGCGCCCCCATGCCCCCCATGCCCCTCAATGCTGACTGTCGGTGGGTGAGGCTGCTCCCTTCACCCCGTCCTACCAGGCACCCCGCTGGCACTGGGAACTCTTGGCATCCCACATTCCTGGATTGGGAATTTGGGTAGAGAACCAGCCCACCCCATGCTTGCCTGAGCTCTGGCCAGACCCTCATGAGCAGGACGGTTCAATGCACCCTGCTCATCTGGTGAGGGATATGGGCCAACCTGTCCTTGCAGCTACCCCGTAACCTCCTCCCTCGCCTCTGGCCACTGCACAAATAGCTTCTTTATGCTGATGGTTGAGAGAGCCAGCTGGATCTAGGGGCTGTGGGTCCGAGGGAGGCTGGGAGAAGAGGGGCATGGAATTTTATGTAAGTAAACCCTTCATCCTGGGTGGCCAGGTGGCAAGAAGGTGCCCACAGGAAACCATCTACCCAACTTGAAAGGGACATTAGCTCTGTGGAGCAAGGACTTCCATGGGTCTGCTGCCGTGCTGGGCAGACAAACTGGAGAGGAGTGGATTCAAAACTGTCTGGGCTCAGCTCCTACAGCTAAAGCCCACGAGGACCACCTCCACGGACAGCTCTGGGGACCGCCTCAGGGTTTTCAGTTCTCCCAAGCAAGGGCAGAAGAGAATTATCAGGGAAGGGTCCTGTTATGGAGGAGTAGCTGGGTCCCCCATTACTTTCGCAGTCTCATGCTTTCTGTGTTTCCCTGAATCCTCAGCCCTGGGTGGGTGGTCCTGGTGTGCAGGTGCTCAAGGTCCCCACATGCCCACTCCTCACTCCCAAGGCCCATAGTGTCCTCTGAAGCCTCTCAGAGCCCTAAACCTGCTCTGCTATTGACACGTTCCTGGTGGCCTCACTTCCCCTGAACTCATCAGGGCTGCCCTCTGAGTAACTGTTCCCTGGGCAGAGCTGGAGCTACAGCCTAGGTCGTGGGCTATTTGGAGCAGGGATCTCTGTTGCCACCCAGGCAGGAAGCACTGGGTCAGTCAAGCACTTTTTGAGCATCGTTGTGAGGTGTGGGGACTGGACATAGCTGAGCCCCCACCTATGGCTCCTTCAGCTCCTTCTGAGTGGCCGGGGAATTGTTGAAACTCCCAAAGCCAGAGTTCCTGCACATATTAAAATGGGGCTTAGCACAGCGGCTGATCCAGTGGGGAAGACAGAAAAGAAACAAGTGGTTATGTAGGTACAGGGCCATCTGCATCTATAGGCCAGCCTGGGCAGGTGGGCGGGGGGCTTCCCTGAGGAGGTGGCATCCAAGCTGAGACTGAGGACAGAACCAGCTCCTCAAGAGGGGATGGCAGAGGAGGGCCTCCAGGCCAGAGGAAGTCCCTGAGGCTGCAGCAGCTTCCAGGATTGGAAGAAATTCCGTCTCCTGAAGGATGAATAAGGGGATTTTCTGAGAAGAGATGGGCCTGAGGCGTTCATTAACCATTTCCATACTTCAGCATCAGGTGAGAGTGCAGAATCTGGGGATCTCCAGGGTCCCCCCTGCTGCTGACGTTCTATGTCTTTCTGGACTAGTTGGCTATTATAGTGGTCCAAACAGGCAGCAGGCAGTGGTCTGGAGTGGGACTGCTGGCTGTGGGAATGGGAAGCATTCATAGACAAATGTACCCATTTTGGCAGGCACCTTCCCTGCCTATTGAGTCCAGCAGCCAGGTTGAGTGGTCACCTTGGAGATCATCATGGAGATCATGCAGCCCCTTCCCCATCATAGGTTCTGTAACTTGGGTCTTGAGCTTGCCTGGAGTTCCCACACCATTCTAACTTTGCATCCCAAGCCACTCAGTTTGAGACATTTGTGTGTGTGTGGCTCCACCTGGTGGCAACAGTGGATGTTACAGCTACAGAGCCTGCAGATCCAGATGATTGTCTGGCAAAGGTGTGTGCCACAGCTTGAGCGTGATTTGCCTTGTTTAACCAGCAGCGCTCTTCTGTGAGGCTCATGATCCTTTTTGAAAGTGAGAATTGGCTGCTCAGATTGGTTCCATAACCTCTCAGCTAGTAAGTGGCAGAGGCTGCATTCAGAACCTAAGACACCCAACACCAAGTCTGCACTCCAGACGACCACACAGGGCTGCAGAAAAGAGAAGCCCTTGAACCACGCCAGGGTGATTAGCTCTAAATTTCAAAATGAGACCTTTCACCTGACAAAAAGGGCTCCCTGCTTGCTGTGGTGACCGGGAGCTGCTAAGCTGAAGGTCGAGTGGAAGGGACGTTCTATGGATAAGGATCTCTTAACGAAGATCCAGGCTCTTGCCCAGCCACAGCCCTGAAAAGATACAAAGCTCAGGGAACCCCAAGGGCCAGCCCAGGCTCCCCACAGCAGCTGGTTGAGACTCTTCCCTTAGCTCAGGGGGCTCCCTGCTCTGGAGCCAGACCTCTACAGAGCTTCCTGGTGGGTACAGGCTCCCCTGATAGAATGGACAGGGAGGCTGGTTCTGGAAGCATCCAGAAAAGCCAATCCCCCTCCCACAAATCACAGGCTGAGCCCTTAATCCCTCTCCTGCCCTCTAATACGCGGCCCATTTGCCACCCAGAGACTCACAAGGGCCTGCAGATGGCCTTATGCAACACAGCCCAGAGCTCCCACCGAGAGGCTGTTTTGGTGGAGCCTGGCTAAGTGTTAGGGCCAGAGGGAGATTTTTTTTTTCCTAAACAGCTTTATTAATGTATAATTTACATACTATCCAGTTCACTTGTGTTAAGATTCCCTTATGATTATACATTTCTAGTTGGGCGGCCATCACTACAGTCTAATTTCAGAACATCTCCATCACCCCCAAAAGGATCCCAGAGGGAGGTTTTCAATTCATCCAAAACTCCAGTGTTTGGGAGCTCCAGTAACATCCCTCCCTCTGCTTCTACCTGAGAAGACAAAGTGCTGTGTGCAGGTACTGAGTGCCTGCCCCACCCACTCTGGTTGCTAGACCTCCAGGAATTCTAGCCACTGCTCTGTCCCTTGCACAAACTGCTCCAAAGCCCAGGTATAGGCCCATCAGATTACTGATGCAGCCCTAAGGTGGGCTGACCTTTGAGTGGAGGCCCAGGGTGGAAGGGATATGTACCCATTGGGGCAGGCACCTTCCCTGCCTATTGAGTCCAGCAGCCCAGTTGGGTGCTCACCTTGAACTTTATACACAGCCCCAGGTAGTTAGGCTCCCAGGACGGCAGAGAAACACCTCAAATGCAATGCTTAGTCTCGCCAAACTTCTCAGAAGGCCGGCAGGCACAGGCAGCAGACTAACAGGCCAAGCCACAAAGATGCCCAACTTGTACCCAAGTGGCAGGGGTCCCGGCAGCCCAGTTATTTAGCAAAAAATAAGAAGCTGATTGTCAGTTTGGTTTCTTATGATCATTTTTTCCTCTCAAGATGCTCCCAGGGAAGAAATTGGCAGAGTGGTTAAGAGGAGTGGCCTTGGAGTTACTGGTCTAGGCTAGATCCTGCCTAGGTCCCTTGCCAGCTGTGTGTCAGGTGGGGCAACCTTTAACCCCCACCTAAACTCCGCTCACTCACCCCCACTAGGCCTCCTGCCCCACCGCTGCCCCTGCCTCCAACACTGGGCCTTAGGTGTGGCCCATACCAAGGATGTAATTCAACAGCTCAGCATCCAGCTTCCCTGAGAAGCTGTGGTTCCCTGAGGACCAGGACAGCCTCTGTCTGGGCCTCACTGTGTTCCTCCAGCCAGCTGAAGGCTGAGCACAGTAGGTGTCCAATAAATAGAGGTGGATGACTCTGAGCCTTATTATCCCCAGGAATATGACAGGGACAATAGGAGTTATTGTAAGGTCTAGAAGGGTAACGAGAGCTATTTTTTGAATGCTCACGTGGGCCAGCACTTTTCTGAGCAATATACCTGTTTTAACTCTTAGATTTACACCTATCCTATGAAGAGGGATAGTTATTTTCCCCAGTTTATTCATAAAGCCACTAAGGCAGAGAGGTCACATGACTTACAGAGCTGGTAAGTGGCCACGATGGGCTGGCTTTTTGCCACTGGCTCTTTCTGGCTCTTCCCCATCCTGCCATGAAGTTCAGCAAGTGCTTGGCACAGGGTGGCACATGGTGGCATGGGATCATAATGACCGGGACCTGCTGGTACTAATGCTATTGTTGAAGAGCAAAGCCAGAGACACAGCTAAACCAGGCAGCTGTGTGGCTTGGCGTTTCTGGAGCCATTGGAGCAGGATGTCCTCGCATCTGTAGGGTGCTGTCCCAGTGAGAAGCAGGAGTGGGAGGTCACCTCCAGTCCCAGTCTTGAGGGCATAAAGCTCCTCAGACATCATCCATCTAGCCCTGGCAGGTTACACGGCCCAGACAGGGGGACAGATTGGCCTGAGGTCAGAGACACTGGACCAGCCTCAGGCATTTTAGCTCAAAGTCCAGGGCTCTTTCTGGCTCTTGGAGCATCTCCACGGCTGGTGTGTTGGAGGCTGCCCACGGGCCCAAGGTGAGCTCATAAGGAGACTTGAACTGGAGACAGATAAGAGGGCCACTGATCTGCCTGGCCTGGAGCAGGAGCTACGTCATGCTGGGGTCTGACTCCATTAGGCAGAGGCAGATTCCAGTTAGAGAAGCTGGACCTGCAGGCTGAAGAATGGAAATTCTCGGGGCACCTCGGCCTGTGCAGGAAAGGTCACTTGTGGACCTAGCTACCTGGTCAGGGACCTCAGAGAACTGCATGGCTGCAGGCAGCTGCTTTGGGAGCCCAAGGACAAAGGACATATCTCTCCCACGTCAGCTCCCCCCCTGCACTATGCCCAGCCCTACCAACTATGAGGACATTATTGGTCAGGTAGGGGACACTTCATGTCCCCTGAGATACAAAATAATTCCAGGAGAGGTAGGTGTCTTGGTATGGAATCCTCCAGAAGCTGATCTGAGGATGAGGATTCAAGTTTGTCTGGGAGGTGAGAGCAGGAGCCCACAGTGCGGTGTAAGACAGGAAGGGAAGCAGCGGGCGCCAGTCACCAGCTTTCTCCTGCAGGGCCACCGCAAGGGCAGGGTGCAGGGCATCCACACACCCGTTTACAGCCCTTCCACACAGCAGCCAGGGGGGCTTGCCAAAGAGCCATGGTGAGATCAACTCTGGTGGCTTTCCAGTGTGCTTCGGGTAACTTTCAAGAGCCCTTGGTGTCCTGTGACTGGCGAGCCTGGTCCCCAACCCCACCTCCCTAGCTCCCAACCTTCCCACCTCTGCCATCTGCCGCTCATGTTCTCCTTTGCCCCTCACCTCCTCACACCTTGCCTGTCCTCATTCAGCCGCCTTTCCTCTTCGTTCTCTGCATGGCTCCTGTGGCACCGCATCAGTTTGCTGACTTGGTCGCCTCTGCTCCCCAGGGGCAGGAGTGAGGCCGATTTCTTCTAACCTGTGACCCTGAGGCATGGCACCCAGTAGGTGCTCAGCACATCCCTGTGAACTGGGAGAGTACCAGGACTAAGTGAAGCAGCTGGCTGGTGCTACAGGGAGGGGCCCACCCCCACCCCCACCCAGGGCCCACTCCCACTCAGCTAAGGCTCCAGGCTGAGACCTTTGTCACTCGCTGACTGTGGAAACTAGCCTGTGATCACCTGAGGTCGTTGCTGGCCAAGGTTATCAGGAAGTCCCACCTGGAGGAGGCCAGGCCCTGCATCTCTCTTCCCAGGAGGGCAGCATATCAGGGACAGTGGCTGAACATGAGGTCATCAAGCAGGTCCCTTAGAGATGCTCCAGCGGGGGGCAGAGGGGACCCGGGAGAGGGTGTGGGACCTGTTGGGGTCATGTGCATGGGGAAGGCTGTCTAAAAGAGCAGGCCTCCCAGGGGACTTCTGTCAAACGGGGATAAAGGAAGCTGCCACATAGGCACATTGTGAGGACACAGACTAAAGTGTGTCCGGGACTCGGTCTGGTGCTTGGCAAAGGGAGAAGGCTCCACAAACGTAGAGCTCTCGTCATAACAGCCAGGGAATAATAACACCAACACCAGATGTACTCCCCACCCGCCTTTGGGAGGGCCACGCAGGTGGGGCGAGCCACTCCGTGGTGGCTCCATCCTAGATCTGGCCCACGGCTTCCCTCCCCTCGTGTCCACTCTGGAGTCGCTCTGGGGCTCAGGCCTGCTCCTTGGCAGCAGAAGCTCCGAGGACATTACTTGGTGGAGGATGCAGGCAGAGGGCCAGGGCTGGCCTGCTGGCATCTGGAATGGTGTCCTGGTCAGCAGCGACTTCTCTCTAGTGCCGTTGTGCCCACCCAGAGAAGAGGGTGCAGCGTGGACAGGACACAGGTGGAGGAGGACAGGGACAAGAAGGGTCACCAGGGCTCCCAGGTCGCCCCTCCTGCCACAAGAGGGACACAGGCCTGTGTGTGGCAGGGAGCTGGTGACATTGCCAGAGCCCTCAGCCAGAGGCCTCGCCTTGGGGATCCAACAAATCAGGTGCAGCGTTCACCCCACAGCCAAATAGAAAGGGTGACGATGGAGAGCAACAGGAACTTTCATCAGCATGGTTCTCCCTGGCAGCTGAGGGGACCCGCATCCTAGCCCTGTCTTGGAGGCTGACAGTGACTTTGAGGTTTTACAGAAAGTGGGGGTGCCTAGCTGGAGGCTTTTTACAGTCTCCAGAGCTGGGAACTTCATCAGGTGAGGCCTGCCCATCTGTACCCAGGATCGGTCCAGTGGGGCCCTGTGGGCATAGGAAGGTCACTGTTGCCTAGGGGTGGGGGTGGGGTAACCTCCACTCATTGTAAGGTGCTGGTCAGTCAGACCTGTTATTCCTCGACTCCAGGGCAATTCCAGGCAAAGGAGACAGAAGCAAAATGGAGGCAGAGATGCCAAGTTTTTAATCCCGCTTTTAGCCGCCCATCAAACGTTTGTAGGTGAAAGTGAAGTGTCTGAGTCCGGGTTAAGGTGGGACCCAGTCCAATGACCTTATTTTTACAGTCAGGGAAAGGGAGGCACAGAGAGGGCTGCCCCTGCCCAGGCCACACTGCCTGTTCAGGCAGGGCCAGGCCTGGAACTCAGGTCTCGCGGCCACCGGGCGGGGCTGGCCTGGTGCAGGGTCCCTCAGGGCTCCCCGGGAGAGCCCTTTCCTCCACACGCCAGGAGGCAGTCCCCAGGCGATTGGGAAGCCCCCAGTCTGGCTCTGGAGCATCCCCAAGTTCCATGGGCACCCAGGCCCTTGGCTGAGAGCCCCTTTGTCCTGCATTTGGAGCGCCCGCTGCGCGGAGCGTGGCAGCGGCCTGCTCTTTGTGGAGCAGCCTCATTAAGTCCGCCTCTTGGCCCAGCAGAGAGGGTGTCCGGGCTTGGCCGGTCATTCCTGTTGCCTGGATGAATCAGTGAGAGCCCAGGCCCTTGAGAAGACCATCAGCCTGGCTTGGGCTTTAGTCCCCAGCTCTGCCACACCCAGTTCTGCCACCAACCAGCCCTGTGGCCTTGGGCTTCTTCATCTATACAGACACCCCAAACTTTGCGGGCCCCCCCCCCAGGGCCGTGAGGCTAATCTCCCCAGGGCCTTCCCTCCTCCAGCAGCCTGCCCACCTTCCTGGCCTCTCCCTTGTGCCTCTAAATGGGAAGCAGAGAGCCCTTGGCCCAGCTCCCATGGCCCAGCTCAAAGTTAGACCAGGACTCGGGAGTCAAAGGCCAGCAGCCCAGGAACAAGCCCCAGGCCTGTGCTCAGCAGCGGGGCCTGGCTGTCTGTCTGTCACGCAGACCCAGCACACACACAGATGTGAAGCTCAAGAGCAAAGCAGTCCTCTGTCTCCCCTGAACAATCCCCACGTTGCCACCCCAGCAGGGAAACCAGGACCAGTCTCTGATTATCAGTCACGGAGGTGATGCCACCGCTCTCGATGGGAAATCTCACCCTACAAACATCGCCAGTGGGTTTCTCCCCACAAGTTCCTTCTGAAGTCTGAGCCAGCTCCCCAGATGCATGTCCTGCTCCCCCTGGTGCCTGCTTCCCTGAGCTGTCCAGGCCTGTGTTCCTCGTGTGACCCCACATCCATTCCTGCTTCTGAACCTTTGCTCACGCTATCCCTTCCACCTCCAGTCTCCTCCCCACCTCTGCTCTAGCCTTCTAAAGACGTCCATCTTCCAGGGGCTGGCTCCAGTCCTCCATTCTCTAGGCAGCCTTCCCCAACCACCCCGGACCACTCTGATGTCCCCGTCCTGAGAATTCCTATACAACGCACTCCTTGACCAAATTTGGGGGCAGCTAATCACAAAGTGTTGTTTCCTGGATGTCTGTCTTGTATCTTCAGTGTGTTTTTTAAAGCAAAACTGTTGTCTTCTGCTTCAAGCACAAGATTGGGTCCACAGCAACCTATCTGCTAAGACATGGATGAATGATGGATGGAGCATGGATGGTGATTGATGGATGGAGGGTAATGGAAAATAGATGGATGGAGCATGGATGGTGAATGAAGGAAAGATGTATGATGGATGAAGGATGGCTGGTGGATAGATGGAGGGACAAACAAATGAAAAAAGACAAGGAGGACCTCCAAATATGGAGGGCCCTTGATGTCCTTGTCTTGGGACTTCATAGTCGAAACCAATTACCACATTTTATTGCCAGCCCTTCACTGGGTCTGGCATGCAGCCCCCCAGAATCCAAGGAGCCCCTGAGCTAAGAGGAGGCTAGCAAAATTGGAAGTAGGATCTCAGGTAGCCTTGCTAACTCGCAGTCCTCCAAGGCAATGGGCTGAATGAGCAGTCTCCGCCCTGTTTTCCCTCTAGGAAATCATCTGTCTGTTTCTGCCACTCCTGCTTCCTAGATCCTCTCCCTTGGACTGCATGTCAGAGTCCCCTTCTGGGTGGGACTCCTTGGAATGTGCATGGGTAGGAATCCAGGCCTATCTGTTCTCAGGGTCCTAATGTGGCACCCTGAGATTGCAGCCAGAGTCTTACACTGTCCATACCCACAAAGGTGGGCTGGTCAGCATCTGCCATATTTTGGCAATCATCCACACTCCAAATCTAGCCCTTCTTATGAACCCAGGCTGTTGGCTGGGGTCCTCTCCATGTGCCCAATGGTGTCCTAAAGTTTTGCCCGTTATTCCTCTTAATCCCCATAACAATGCTGTCAGATAGGAATGACTTATCCCCCTTTACAACTGAAAGTACAAAGAGGTTAAGTAACTTGTCTGCATCATGGAGTCATAGGTGACCAACTAAACCAGGGTTTGAACCCACCCCTCTCCCTCTTAGCTCTCTGCTCCGGGGTCCAGACAAGGTAGAGTCCATCCCTGGGCTGGAGACACTCAGGGCCTTTGCTCATAATGATGGGACAAGTCAGTGGAGACAGACAGACAGACAGTGCTTTGTCCTTTCACTGTGGATGGAGAAGTGGTAGCAACCCTCTTGGATGTTTAGGATACAAGTTAAACTCCCAGGGGGTTTCTGGGGTCTGGGATAGCCATAGCATTCAGACTGGGACACAGACCGGGGGACCCAAGACCCCTTCCCTCCCCAGGAACTCAGCATTTTCACCCAGGGCAGGAATCTGGCCTTTCTGCGCTAACCGCAGGGTCACAATGGGGCCCATTCTCAGAAGCCAGGAAAACACAGGCCCTGCAGAGAAAGGATGGATTCTTGCTAAACACAAGAGCCCTCAGTGCAACAATTTAGACCAGGGCACAAATAGGGGCAAAGAACGGCATTCATGCCCCTCTTCTGCCTTGCCTGGAGGTCGCTGCCTCTCCAGACCATTCTGTGAAAAGGCCCTCAAAAGCCAGAACAAAAGCCCGGCTTGGGGTTAAGAGGAGCGGAAAAATCCCCTGGCTCTCTCCAGACCCCAGCTGACCTGAAGCCCCTTCATCAGACCCTCCTAACTTGGCTTTGGAAGAACATGCTGGTCTTGCTGTATGGGTCTCCCAGAGGATTAGAATCCTTACAACGGCTCCATGGGTCACTGGGAGTCACGTCTTTTAGGAGTGGACAATCTGAAACCCAGAGGATTTGTTGGTATTTTTTAAACTTTTCTGCCACAATAAGAAATACATTTCACATCACAACCCAATACAGACAGACAGATAGATAGGTAGGTAGTCAGACACCTGAAACCAGAGCTTCACAATACAGCCTGCCAATGAGGGACTCCTTGATTATTTCTTATCTATTCTGTTTTTAAAATGCCTGTTGGAAGCTGGGCATGTAATCCTTGCACCTTAGGAGGTTGAGGCAGGAGGATCTAAGTTCAAAGCCAGCCTCAGCAATTTAGTGAGGCCCTAAGCAACTCAGAGAAATATAAAAAGAGTTGGGGATGTGGCTCAGTGGTTAAGCACTCCTGGGTTCAATCCCCAGTACCAAAAAAAGGAAAAGGCTTGGCAGTTGGCAGTGCACCCTGTAATCCAGCAACTCAGCAGCCTGAAGCAGGAGAATTGCAAGTCTGAGGCCAGCCTTGGCAACTTAGTGAGGCCCTATCTCAAAACTAAAAAGGGCAGGGGGCATAGCTCAGTGATAAAGTGCCCCTGGGTTCAACATCCCCACCTACAAAAGGAGCTCAAAAAGTGGTCAAAATCATGACGATGTATCTCCTTCAGGTTAACCTCTGGCCAAGGTTGTGAGCTTTCTCTCCCAGCCCTCCTACTCTAGTGCCCATGTCCCCAGCCACCGTGTGGCTCTCAAGGTCACCCCAAGTCAGCTATCTGGCACCCAGCCAGTCTCTCAAGCAGTTCCCAGCAGCAGCAGGCCCTGCAGACGGGCATCCCAGGCCGAGTGGCCAATGTCAGCCAGCAGACAGCAGGGAGAGAACACGGGGCTGGAAGTCTGTGTCACCTCCTCTGCCAAGGCACTTGCTGTGGAGGGAGAACGGGGTGGGGGCCACAGGCTGTGGGGCTCAGTCAGAATGGCACAGTCAGGGACTCCGCCCCCTTCCCAGAGCTGGGGACACTGGAGTGGGCTTGCCTCTTCCCTCCCTTGCCTTAGCTCCTGCCTTTGCCTCTCACTCTGGGAACCTTGACCACAGGATGGCACCTCCTTTCCCCAGGGACAGCCCACTGCCTGCTGCTAGGGCATCCCCTCCTGCAGCCCAATCCCTGGCCGGCAGGCCTATCGGCAACATTCTGGGTCATGGAGAACATTCTGGGTCAGGACTGTCTATCTAGCCTCAGGAGTCTGGGCAAGCCACTTAAACCCTCAGATTTGAGGCTCCTCATTCATAAAATGGATTAATACTTGCTCTGCCTACTTTAGAGCACTGAAGACCAAATACTGGATACTGGGAATTTATTCTTTCTTTCTTCTTTTTTTTTTTTTTTAACTCTCTGGGGATGGAACCCAGCGTCTTACACATGCTAGGCCAGCAAGCTGCTACTGAGCTACATTCCTAGCAGAATTTTCCAGGGAGGGTGAAAGGGGAGAGTCAGTACAAAAGCAGGTGGACAGAGGGCAGGAATTAAATACCTTTCCCTCTCCCACACCAACTGCTGCACTTGAATGCCTGGAGAAGGAGCCCATCATGTCTCAGCAAGAGAAATGAGAGGAGAAAAAGAAAGAAAGAAAGCAAAGGAAGAAAGCCACTCCTTCCAGGTGTGTGCTAGCACGAAGATGCAGGGCCTGCTCCTGGGAAGGGTCCATGTGTCCTGTTAGCCCAGCACAGTGCCAATAATCCCAGCTACTCTGGAGGCTGAGGCAAGAGGATCACTTGAGCCCTGGGGTTTAAGATTGGCCTGAGCAATATAGCAAGACCCTATCTTTCTCTTTCTTGTGGTGCTGGGGATTGAGCCCAGGGCCTTGTGCATTGGAGGCAAGCACTCTACCAACTAAGGTGTATCCCCAGCCCCAAGACCCCATCTCAACAACAAAAACACTAGGCTCTCCCAGTGTTTGGTACTGGACAGAGACCAATGATTGTCTTGGTGTCCGTGAAAACTCTGAAAGCAGGACTAGGATCACCCAGCTCCACCAACCTCTTACCAATATCCAGAGAGTCTCAGGGATCTGCAGGGTCCAAGTTTTGATTTGTTTTGCTTTGTTGGTACTGGGGATGGAACCCAGGGGCATTCTATCACCAAGATACATCCCAGGTCTTTTGTAGATAATACCAGGGGAAATTGCTGAGGCTGACCTTGAACTTATGATCCTCCTGCCGCAGAATCCCAAGTTGCTGGGATTACAGGCATGAGCCACTATGCCCTTGTAGTAGCCAAGTTTCAACAGGCCTTTGCCATCTGGGTAGCAACCAAGGCTGGACACAGCGTCCAGGTATGAAAAAAGAATGAATGCTATCAGAGGTGATTCCTACAGTGCGTGTCCAGCCAGGCTGCCCCGTTCTGCATGCTGCACACTTTCTCCTCCCCAAAGCTCAAGGTTCTGTGACTGTCCTCATCCTGCATTTGGAGAAATAGAGGCTCAGGGATGAAAGAAGTACCTCAGTAGCCCGGATTAGAACTGCAGACTGGCTGTCCTCATGCAGAGCTGACACATCTCCCAGGAGATGAACGCTGTCACGTGGGGTTGGGGAGTAGGGCTCTAGGCGACCTTGGATAGATTCGAATAGGGTGCTGGGTTGGAGGAATTTCACCTCCTCTCTTCCCTAACCCGCCAGACCTGTGGAACATCAGTCACAGTTTGTCCAGTATGAGCCCTGTAAGTTCCATGTTCCTGTTTTCTTGGTTCCATTGGTCACTATGCCTATGGTCTTAGTCTGTCCCTGGACCAGCTGGGGGGAAGGTCAAATGGCCTTCAAGACACAGGCTGGGAGGCCTTTTCAATTACATTAGCTTCTGGCATCGCTAGAGGGAGATGCTAGCCCTACCCTACCCTCCTCTCTTCCTGTGGCTCAGTAGGAGATGGTGATTCAGCAGCAAGTCCGAAGGCGGCTAGACTGTTACCTCCTGGGAGGGGAGTCACTGGTAGGATAGGGGCTGTCAGCACCGCTCAGGGCAAGCCTTGGAGCAAAGAAGGGTTGTGGGGAGGGGATCTTGAGCTGTGAGGGAACTGGACTCCAACAGAAGGCCTTGCCCTCCTGCCCAGGCCAGGACTGGTTGCAAGGCCCTTGGGGGTGGGTGTGCCAGGGGTGGGGGCCCTGGTATGTGAGGGTTGGGGGGATTCCCAGCCACTGGATACCTAAGCTGCTTCTCAGCATATTCGGCAGCTAAAAATACAAAATGGCTTTGCTAAAAGGTGCCCAACCGGAAACCTCTAAGAGGTTTCCTATTAGGGCAGCGCCTGCTTGGGCTGGAGGCCAGATACCGAGTGAAGGATTCCTCGGCCTGCCATCCCGCCATTCAGTCTCAGCCTGGCTGCCCCCACCGCAAGCGCTCAGCCTCATTCAGCCTCACTCATTAACCCCACGTGCTTGTCAGGCCCCAGGGCTCTGCCTTCCACTCTGGCACCCACTGCTGGGGGGAGGGGTGTTCACTGGGGGTTTGCCCAACCCAGCCCTCCCTGACATTGACCCAGTTCCCCAGCATCTCTAAACCTTGTTCTTCTCACCTGCAAGAAGAGACTGCTCCACTTGCAGGGAGCGATAGAGAAGCCCTTGGTGGGGTGGGCTCCCCACTCTGGTTGAAGGCCAGGCAGGCCAAGGGATTTGTCTGGAAGCTTCTTTGGCATGCCAAGCACACTATTCTTACTTAGTGTGGATGTGTCTTAGGGGTGGCTGGGGCCCAGTGGAGATTATGCAACACTGGCAAGCCTCAGAATCCCCAGGGAAGCTTTCTGGAGATGAAGGTAATGGGGGTGGGGGTTAGCCAGCTTTCTAGATGATTACATTGAGTGGCCAGGCTTAGACTGGCACAAAGCCACTCAAGGCATATGAGTTATGTCCCTTCTACACTCCGGAGCCTCAGTGTACTCCCCTGTCACAAGGGAATAGCCTCCCTACCTCCCTGCTGGGAGCTAGAAGAGAATCCTGAACAGCCCACAGCTGCATAAACAATGGGGAGAAGGGGGCATCACTGTGAGGAAGTGACCCCCTGTCTGGATTGCTGGTGTCCCCAGGAATGGTGGGTGGCTGTGGAGTCCCAAGCCCAGGAGGCTTCTCCCAGCAGGTCCAGCAGGAAAATGGCGGGACAGAGAATAGCTCCTCATTGCCAGTCATTCCCTGCCCTTCCCTGGTGGCCCAGCCTTGCTCAGCAAAAAAGCCTGAAAAGCTAATTCCCTCCTTGGGCACAGAGAGCCCCCTGGGTGGATGCAGCCACCATATTGTAATCTCCTCCCCATACTTGAGCTCCAAGACAGCATTGCCAGGCAGACCTGGACAGTGTCTGCCCAGCCTCTCTTCTGGCTCAGAAAGAGGAACATGTTGGTTGGGAGTTGGGGGATTCCCCCTCCCCCTTTCCTGATGCCTTTTAGAGAAACAGTTTCAACAGATTCTCATCCAGAATTTTTTTATTCCTGCTGGTGGGTTTATAAATAACAGCCCTTCCCCCATTGGGTGACCTTGGGCACTGCTAAACCTGTTTCTTCATCTGAAAAATGGGGATGATAACCCCTTCCTCTTAGTGTGGCTGGAGGGTTGGCATACCAAGGGGGTTCTCAGACAAGATGAGGGGGAAGAATAGGGATTAGAAATGAAACTTTTTAGGGCTGGGGTTAGCCCAGTGGTAGAGCGCTTGCCTTGTATGTGTGAGGCCCTGGGTTCGATCCTCAGCACCACATAAAAATAAATAAATAAAAATATTGTGTCCATCTACAACTAAAAAATGAAAAAAGAAAAAAAGAAATGAAAAACTTCCTAGACTTTGCCCCAGCATGCCAGTGTAACGGGCTCAGAGCCCAGACTTTGGGAAATGTAGGAGATTGTGTATGGGAGTGTCATCCCTGGCTGTACAGGTGGATTACCTTGCAGCTTAACAAGCACCCAGTGGTCCAGGTCATCCCTAGGCCTCTAGAATGGGAACTCAGAGTCTTCATGAGGTTGAAGTTGTTGCCTGTAATCTGTCCCTTCTCCAAGAGACTTCCTTTCCAGCAGGCAGATCTAGCTGACTAGTTTGGACCAAAGATGGACAGCAGGGAGGTATTTCCTCCAGTCTCCAGATAGACCCCATGGCAGCCTGCCAGTGTCTACGTGCTAACACAACTTCAGCACTGTAAGCCAGGGCACAATGGCACATGCCTGTAATCCCAGAGACTCTTGAAGCTGAGACAGAAGGATCTCAAGTTCAAGGCCAGCCTGGGCAATTTAGCAAAACCCTGTCTCAAATAAAAAGGGCTCAGTGATAGAGCACCCACCCCTGGGTTCAATTCCCAGTACTGCAAAACAAAAACCCAAAGCATCTCAGGGGTCCAGAAGTTCAGTTTAGGAAAGCCACTCTCCTTCCTGGGTCCCTTGAAGATTGGGGAAGGTGTGGGGGCAGGATTTGGGAAACCTGCCTGATCCTGAATCTGGGTTAATCTCTCCCTGGAGGGCAGGGGAGCCTCCAAGCCAGGAGTGGAGGTTGGGAGGGGTAAGAGTCTAAGGTCATCTAACAGTTATTGTCAGTGATAGATTTTCAATCCAGTACTCCTTCAGAAACTCAACCCCCATCCCTACCATTCCTGGCCTCCCAGTTACCCCTGCAGTGTGTTATACCCCACTAACTGCCCAGATTGCCCAGCCTTAGCCTTTAAGAAGAAAGACAGCTGAGTTTAACATTGACCCCACAGCCAGTGTTTATCCTTCACCTTTGCTGGGCCCAGGAGAAGGTGGGGGGTGGAGGAGGAAAGGAGCCATAGTGTGCCCTAAGGCACACTTTAATCTAAGGGTCAAGGGGGTGGGACATGCCTGTAAATTCCAGCAACTCTGGTAGGCTGAGGCAGGAGGATCACAAGTTCAAGGCCGATCTCAGCAATTTAGTGAGACCCTATCTCAAATATAAATAGCTCAAAAATAAATAGCCAGGGAGGTAACTCAGAAGTGGACTGCCCCTGGGTTCCATACCCAGTACCAGAAGAAAAATAAAAATAACAAGGTTACACAAATCTGTTAAGGGGCTGGGGGTGTTGAGGAAGACGCATGGAGCAGGTGACATTTCAGTCGTGACTAGGAGGCTGAGTGGGATGGGGCAAGTGATGGAAAGAACTGGGAGGCAGAACGCTCCAGGGGTGGGGAGCCGCATCACAGCGCAGGTCCGGGTCTAGGTTTTAGGCTCCTTCTTGGAGCCTCAGTTTCCCTGCTCACCAAGTGTTTGGGCAGCGGCTTGCACCTCGGTCCTCCGAGGATTGGGGAAGGTGAACCCTCGTTGGCGGGCCGGGCTGGGGCGTGGCGGTCAGGGGTGCAGGCTGCGGGGCGGGGCGGGGTGGGGCGGGGCGATGGCTCCCGGAGGCCGGGCTGGCGGGGCCACCCGCGGGCAGCGCCGCGCGCAGTGCGTGCAGCTGCGGAGCGCTCGGCTTGCTGAGCCGCGGGCATCACATGAGCAGAGGCGCCGGGACCGACCGCAGCCCGCTCGTGGGTGCCCCGGCAGCCTGAGACCCGCAGCCCTGCGGCCCCCCCGCCCGACCCTAACCATGTCTGTCTGTTGTTGCTTCTTTTTCAGAGATTATGGCAGTTCCAAGAGGAAATCAGGTAAGGGAGCCTCCGGGCGTTTTTCTCTCCAACCTCTCTGCCCCTTGCATGTGCCCGTCTGATCCTGAGGAGGACTTTCTGGGGGGTTGTCCTTGCCCGCTGGCGCTTTGGTCCTGAGAAGCCAGGGATATTCCAGGTGCCCCCTCCTTAGCCCTTGCCCCCTGAGATCTCTCCCACCGGGTCCCCTGGGCTCCCAGGTGGGAGCGGAGGTGGATGCATGGGGAGTGTGGGGTTGTCTCGTGACGGGTCCAAGCCCCCACAACGATGGCAGGCAGATCCCTCCCCCTTCCCCCGGGCTGCGGTGGCCACTGCTGGGCAGCTCCTTCCCGTGGTGCGGCGGTGATGGAAGGGTTAATAGAGACGGGCCTTTTTCCCCTGAGAAGGACTGGAAAGCTGTCATCCTTGAGTGACTTGAGTTTTTAGCGCCTGTATGGTGGACCTTCCCCTTCCCCAGATGCGAGCGCGTTCACCTTGCTGCAAGCTGGGGGCTTGGCTTGTTGGCAGGCGAGACGCGTGGGAGGGGGCAGCCGGTTCTGCACAGGCCTGACAGGTGCCCAGGCCCTCCCGGAGTTTGCGAAGTGGGCGGAGATAGGAGAGCGAGGTGGGGCAAGTCCACTGGCGGACGCTGCGTGCTGTGCGCTGACCGCTGGGGTCAAGAGTTCTCTAGGGGTGCGCGAGACTGTTCTTCCAAATGGCAAATGCAGGGGTGTGGGGTGTGGTCCCCAGGAATTAGGGCTCTGTGTTCTGGGGGTGGGGCAGGGACAGGCTGGAGCAATCTATGTTACCCGTGTGTGGCCCATGTTTGTGAGATGGTGCATCCTTGGACAGCCATCTGAGGGGTCTGGCCCTTGAGAATGTAGGCAGTAGCTTGCGGCAACGGCTCTTGTGCCCAGGTGCCTTGGTCTGGGTACAAGAAGAGGTTCGTGTGCCTTGAATGATAGCACACAATTGTGATGTGAATTGGGATAGATGTAACTGCTGTGTTTGTGAGTATGGGTACCGTTTCTGTGTGTTGCGCATACGAGTGCTTGCTTACCTGCTCATTGGGAGGAGGAAAGTTGTGCAGTGATGTGTGTGTTGGGGGTGGACATGTGTCGTCCAGATAATTGTGTGCTCCGGGGCTACATTTACTTGTCTGGGTGTGAAGGCTAGGGGTGTGTGCCAGTGAGCTGGGCTAGATCTGGTGGTGGGGGCTGGAGTCTGTATTCAAGTGTATTTGTGTACCTGTTTGGGGCCCACCGGGTTGTGAGGAGAGGTGTGTCCATGACTGTCAGGTGGGCCTCTCGGGTTCAGGTTTGCCCGCCCACTGGGGCAGAAGGGCATTTCCTCTTATGAAGAGGAGGGTGAGGAGCTGAGGGACTGTGGCCTCATCTTAGCTGTCACTTCCAGGCAGGGCCCAGATGGGAGAGCTGAGAGGGAGGTACAAGACTGGGATTGTGTAGTGTCATGACACACCCTCCCCCCAAGAAACCTGCCCTGGGCCTCAAAGGTATAGTATACTGGTTGAGCCTGAGTTCAAATTCTTCCTGTGTGTGACCTTAGGCAAATTTCTTAACCTCTCTGTGCTGAAGTTTCCTCATTCTCTTTAAAACAAAGATGATAATAGAATATATGTCACATGCAAAATATTAAAGAAGTTAATGTGAAACCCCTAGCACAGGGGTTGGGGATTTAGCTCCCTGGCAGAGTGTTAGCTTAGCCTGTGTGAGGCCCTGCATTCAATTCTCAGCCCTGGGAGGGGGACTGAGGAGTAGTCCCTAGCACATAACTAACTACCTAAGTTACCAGGTAGACACCATCATTGTCATCATCACCTTTTGAAGCCCTGGGACCTACTCCTGGTTCAACTGTCATCTTAGATAAATCCGTTTTCCACTCTGAACCTGTTTCCCCCTGAAAAAGCTAGGTCCTCTGTCCCTACTCCACACCCCAGGCTCTTGCAGCTTAGTTTTTGAGTGGCTTCCTAAGCAATCCAGAGCCCCACCCAAGCTGCCTCCCCCAGGAAAATCCTCCTCCAGTTTCTGTGCCTTCTGCCTTCAGGCCAGGAAAAGGATGGATGGAGAAATTTAATTTACATTTGGTATGCTTATGATAATGGCCACTTAGTGTCGTGGTAGAAAGTGCCAGAGCTGGAGCCAAGCAGGAGAGTCTGACTGCTTTTGTCTGTGACCTTGTGCAGATTTCTTACCCTCCTGTACCTGTTTTCTCAATTGTAAATTAGGATAACAGTTATGCCTACCTCGTGATGGTTAACTTTGTGTGTGTGTGTGTGTGTGTGTGTGTGTGGTTTACATGCTAACTTGAATGGACCATTGTCCCCAGATATTTGGTCAAGCTTTATTTTCAATGTTCTGTGAGGCTGGATATATCCTGTGAGTATGTCTCTGGGTGAGATTAACATTTAAATCAGTGGATTTTGAGTAAAGCAGATTACCTTCCCTAATGTGGGTGGGTCTTATCCAATCAGTTGAAGATCTTACTAGAACAAAGACACCCTGCTCCCACCCCCAGCAAGGAATTCTGCCAGCAACTTACATTTGAACTCTACTGAAGCTCTTTTTCAGGCTCCTACGTACCAAACCCCACCTTCAGTGTTCGAACTCACCAACGCTCCATAATCACTTGAGCCAATTCCTAAAATAAATCTCTTTTTCTGTATGTCCCCATGATATTGGTTCTGTCTCTTTGGAGAACACTAGGTAAATTTCACCTCTTGGTAATAGTGAAGGCCAGATCAATTAATATCCATAAGTATGCCTAGAACATTGCCTGCTACCTAGGAAGCTCTCCCAAGGTGCTATCTGCTATGATTTAATAAGCATCTACTATGTGCTAGGAACTTTACATGTTTCCTCACTTGCTGCTCAGAGTGATATCACATGGCGGGGGGGGGGGGGCGGGGGGGGGCTGGATTCCCATTTTGCAAATGAAAACCTGAGGTTCAGAGGGGGTAACTGCCCAGAGTCCTGGGGAAGTACAGAATTGAGTGCATGCATAGGGCTCTGTCCTGCTCTGTAATGAAGCTTCCTAGAGTCATGCTTATCTTCCCACCTTGGCCCCATGAGTGCTGGGACCACAGACGCTCCCACCATGCCCTGCTCAAGCATAGAGCCTAGCACATAGTAGATGCTTATTAAATCATAGCAGCTAGCACCTTGGGCGAGCTTCCTAGGTAGCAGGCAATGTTCTAGGCATACTTATGGATATTAATTGAAGCAAGGGTCAGACAGGGTGGACTCAACTGAGGAGGAAAGTTCTCTGGCAGCTTGCAGCCTCGTGGAGGAGAGGGAATGTGCCCTTGAAAACTGGAAGGCAGCGAGCGGGGTCCCACAGTCACCTGTGCTCCTCCCTGCCATGAGCCTGATTGCTCCCAGTACCTTCCCCCTCTCAGGAGCTGCTGCCATTCACCTGTTGTTCAAGTCCATCATCTAGGGCTCCTGTGCTTCTCTGACCTGCTAGTTTGACCTCCAGAGCCACCAGCTTCTCCCCACCTCCTCTCCAGAAGGCCCCAGCTTCCTACCTGGTCTCTGCTTTCACCTTTACCTGTTCCTGCCCTTCTCCACATCACAGCTAGGGGGCGCTCATACCAAATAATGGACTTGACTGCTTGAATTCCCCCAGGGACTGCCCTTATGATTTGGCCCTTGCCCACCATCCTAACCTGGCTTCTACCCTCTTGTGCCCTCATCCTCACCCCGCACACAAAAACCCCACTGAGTCCATTCTGCTCAGATGCATGGTCACCCTCTGTGCCTTAAACACATCAAGCTCATTCCTCTGTGACACCTTGAACTTCCTGTTCCCTCTGTCTGGGACGCTCCTCTTCCATCTTTCACATGGCTGATCCCTTCTTAGGATTTCTGCTTTATCATCACCTTTCAGCAAAGCCACGCCAATCCTCCACTGTCTCGCTGCTGTCTCAGGTCACTGCCTCCTTCTATATCACTGACCACCCATCAGTTGTCTTGTGGGTTTTCTTGCCTACTGTCACCTATCACCTCAAGAGCAAAGACCTGGGCTGCAGGGCTTTCACCAGCACTGGCCACTGGCTTGTTGAACAGGGGAGTCGACGGAAAAATGAAGGTGTGCCTGAATGAACCCGCCGGGGTCAGGAAAGAGTCTGCCTCAAATTGGGGACATTGAACAAAAGAGGAGTTTTCTTGATGTGGGGCAGAGTGCTGCACACTTTGACAATCCAGAGAGAGCACATGCGAAGAGGTGGCCCAGGAGGACTAAGTGTGGCTTGTGTGCAGCCCAGATAGCCCAGATACTTTAGTTCACATGGAGCGCCAGCTGTCTGCCAGGCACTCTGCGAGGTGTTGAGGTTATAAAGATATATCTGGGGCTGGGGCTGGGGCTGGGGCTCCGTGGTAGAGCACTTGCCTAGCATGCGCGAGGCACTGGGTTTGATCCTCAACACTGCATAAAAATAAGTAAATAAGTTTAAAAAATATATATATATATATATATTTTTTTTTTTTTCTGAAGCCACATGGTCACCTAGCCAGGGGCACAGCAGGTGCAAGGACCCAGGGTGGGTCTGCTGGCTGCTCATAGGGCTTGTAACCAGAGTGGAGAATCGGGGATGGCAGGGTGATAGGGGTGAGAACAGAGATGTGACTAAGGGCGGGTGAGATGGGCAGCACCCACTGAAAGGGCTGAAGGCCATTTTAGGAATTTTGACTTTCCCTGAGTAAAATGAGCCACCAAAGTGTTCTGAATTGAGGGGTAAATGTGATCATCTGACTTTCTTCTTCTTTCTTTCTGGTACTGGGGTTTGAATCCAGGGGCACTTTACCACTGAGCTACTTCTCCAGCCCTTTTCCAGGGTCTCACTAAGTTACTGGGGCTTACCTTGTACTTGCAATCCTCCTGCCTCAGCCTCCTGAGTCACTGGGACTACCAGAATGCACCACCTCACCTGGTGTGAACTGACTTTGATTATAGAATGATTTTTCTGGTTGGTAAGTGGAGACCAACAGGGGGGAGACCAGTAGGGATGGCAGAGGAGTTCAGTGGAGGGTAAGACCGGTGGTATTGGGTGGACCTCACTGATGGGATGCGTGGAAGTTGGGAGGCATCTGAGCCACTTGCCTGGGTTCCTATTCTCAGGTCCCCAGTGTGCCAGTCACATAACCCTGGACAACTCTTTCACCTCTGAGCTTACCTGTTCTGTTGTGTCAGTCAGGGTTCCGCGGGAGAAGTGGAACCAGCAGGGCAGAGATTTTAAGGCCTTTATTGTATTGGGGACTGGGGTGAAGAAGGGCAGGCTGGAGTGCAGGTGCAAGCTGGAGCTGCTGTCCCCAGGGAGATGTCCTCAGGGGAGCCTCAGCCCTGTCCTGGAGGTCTCTCACCTTACTGGCTCAGCCCACTCAAAGTCAACTGATTTAATCACAACTTCAAAACTACCTTCCTCAGCAACACCTGGATTAGTGGTAGCACACCTGGGACTGTGGCTTGGCCAGCTTGACACCTAGCACTAACCATCACACCTGTAAAACAGATAGCCGTAGAAACAGTGACCTGGCAGGGACTTTCACGTTCCGAGCTCAGTGAGACAATGCACTTAGAGGGTTTTGTGCCATGCCAGGCAGCAGGGGGGACCTAGTGTTATTATCTATGAGTGCTCCCCAACTTGAGCAGCTATCCAGGAGCCCAGAGAGGCCAGAGCGGGTCCAAAGGGCTTCTGCAGACCTGTGAAGAGAGGGGTGCCCCACCCCCCAATCTCACAGCCTTGCAGGAAGCTGTGTGGAGTTCCGAGACCGGCCACAAGGGGGCGCAGGTGGCCAATGAGCCTCTCAGATCAGCGTGGCCCTGCGACAGCAGCCAGGCAGAGGGCCAGGTGCTCCATCCCACCAAGGAAGCTGTGAGGAGCTCCAGCTCGTTTAAATGCAAATAAGGTTGGTTGCTCAAGAGTGTTGCAAGTCTGTTCTCTTAGGCAAGCGTCGATGTTCCTCGTGAAGTCCTGTTTACTTTATGTTTCTCCTTGGAAAAGCAGTGAGCTCAGCCCCGCTGCCAGGCAGCATCATTAAATGGTGTTATTGGGCTGAGGTGATGAGATCAGCGTTAATGCTGTTCCATTGCGAAGGAGCAGAGTTGCTGGGGTTGAGTGTTTAGGTTTTGGCATCAGTCGAACCAAGCAGGGTTTGAACCTCACTCTGCCCTGAGTTAGCTTTATTATCGTCTTATTGTTGATGGGTTATGAAAGAAGGGGAGAAGTTGACCGTACTTTAGGCTGGAGAGTCAAAAGATTCATCTGGGGGCTGAGAGTGTGGCTCAATGGTAAAGCCTAAAGCATGCTCCAGGCCCTGCATTCAATCCCCAGCACCATCCAAAATAAAATAAAGTGCTATAGAAGAGAATGTATGTTTAAAAAAAATTTTTAACTAGGCATTTATTTCCATTCTCTGAGCTCCAGAGGAGACAAAACTTACATGCAGTCGTTGCTGAGTGGTCTGTCAAGTTAAGAATACAGGGTTTGCCGGATACAGTGGAGCATGTCTGTAATCCCAGCAGATCACAAGTTCAAAGCCAGCCTCTGCAGCAGTGAGGCTCTAAGCAACTCAGTGAGAGCCTGTCTGTAAATACACAAAGGGTTTGGGATGTGGCTCAGTGGTTGAGTGCCCCCTGAGTTCCATCCCCAGTAACCAAAAAAAAAAATAAAAAATAAAAATGCAGACTGAAGCAGGAATGCCTAGTTTCACATCCCATCCCTGCCTGCTGTGTGACCTTGGCAAGTCCTTAACTTCCCTGTGCCTGGGTTTTTTATCTGTTAAAAAGGAGGTCATGGGAGCACTTTATCAGGCCATGTGTTTGAGGCTGGAAATGAAAGTAACAAACATGAAGTGCCTGCACTGAGGAAGCCTTCACCCGGTTACATGGTTTTTACAGGGCCTTAAGCAGGCTAGGCAGCAGGAGAGGTTAGCTTCCATCTGCAGAGCTCCACCTTTGGTTCTTGCCCCCTCCAGCAGCAACTCAAGACAGAAGAGGGCTGAGCAAACCTCATCTCCTAACTGCCCTGAACCAGGGGCATTTAACCACTGAGCCACATGCCCAACCCATTAATAATAATAATAATATTATTATTATTTTGAGATAGAGTCTCACTAAGTTGCTTAGGGCCTCGCTGTTACCAAAATCTCTGCCCTTCCCCACTGCCAATGAATGGGGACAAGAACATGGTTTTAAGAAAAAGGAAAAAGTTTTATTGCTTTGCTAGCAAAGGAGAATCACAGGAGACTCCTGTCCCAGAGGCTATGATTCTGCCCATCAGAGGGAACAGAGGGCTTTTAAAGAGGTGATTCAAAGGCTGCATTCTGCGAGTTCTCTGTCGAGTTGTAATTCACTTATTTATTTAGGAGACAGTCATTCCCAAGATCTTCTGGTGCCATCCCCAAAGTCTGGATTACTGTGGTGGGTGTGTACTTAAGGACAGGTTAATCTGCCTAGGATGGGGAACAAAAGTAATCCTGTTTCTCTTGGGATTAGAGTGGGGGAGATTAGGGAAGAGCAGAGAGAGAGAAAGAGAAAGGAACATGTCCTTTTAAAAATAAGTCTCAGTGGCAGAGCAGCAAGGGGTATGTATATTCTAGGCATAAAGTGGGCCACTGTTACAACAGATACGTTGCTGAGGCTGCCCCTGAACTTGTGATCCTGCTGCCTCACCCTCCTGAGTCACTGAGATTACAAGTGTGTGTGCCACCACGCCTCGTTTGTCCCCATTTTATAGACCAGAAAAGGGAGGTTAAGGAGCTTGCCCAAGGTCAGCTGGCCAGGCAGACCCAGGGTTCACATCTGGCCCTTCTGACCCACTCATGTGTGAGCCCTCCTATTCCAGGGCCCAGGGGTCCACTGGTGTCCAGGACTGGAAGTTCTTTAGACTGGGAGGGGCCTGCCTCAAGAGAGCACCTCCTCTGCCAGGTTTCTAGAAAGAACTCATTGGTCACAAGGAAATTCTTAATAGGGTAAAGGGTCTCTATACAAGGCATGACTAATAGCCCCATAATCTCTCTCTCTCTCTCTCTCTTTTTTTTTTATTGGTTTGGCTTTTAATAAAGTGGATTTGCTTAGAATAAGACCAGCCCATAGTACTGGCTACTATAAAAAGTTCCTCTATCTGAAGAAGTTAGTCCCCCCTCCTCTTACAGATGCAAATGAGAGGGGGGCTGCTACTAGCCTGGGGTACAGGCTGGGCAGAACCTGGTCCCACCAGCTGCTGGATCTAGGGCCACTGTGACGCAGAGCAAGAAGGCCTGGAGGGAAGAAATGAGGCCCATCTTGGGGAAGAAATGAGGTCCAGAAGGGCACAGGACAGAACCAGCTCTCTGTCTCCTTCTGGACCTGCCCTGCTCACCAGCCACAGAGGAGATGGATAGGGACCAGCTGCCAGCAGCAGCCTGCCTTCCCCTGGAGTAGGGGTCCTGAGGTCTTCCTTTCACTTAGGTGTTTCTTGGGCGGGTGCCATGGAGTACACCTGGGATTCCCCAGCTCACACCAGGCAGGAGGACCATGATCCACAAGGGGTAGGGGAAGACTGGAAATGGTGCAGGAGATTGGGATGATCCTCCAGGGGTGGACAGGGTCCCCCGGTGGGAGAGACTACCAGGATCACAGATGTGGGTCTAGACGGAGAATTTGTTTGTTTGTTTCAGTGGTGCTGGGGTTGAAGGCAAGTGCTGTACCCCTGCGCCACCTCCCCAGCCTGAGTTTGAGAAGTTTGAAGAAAGGAAAAGTGTTCATCTGGCAGAGGTAAAGAGGCTGCTGGGGAAGGGGATGACAGGAGATAATTCTAGAAAGAAAGCCTTGAAGGGAGTGCAGCAGGACCTTTCAGAGCAATCTCCAGGGCTTCCTTGTCTGCCCGGGCCACCCATCCTCAGCAGGAAAGGCCCAGGCTGTTTCATGAACATGGCCAAGATCTTCCTGGAACCCTCCCACAGCCCATCCCCAAAGCAAGCATGTCTTGTAAAGGCCCGGGCTTCTGGCACCTCTCACCCGGGGTGGTGTTTTTAAACAGTTTTAATTTTCATGGCACTGGGTCCTCAGCCTGATGTCAACCCTGGAGTTCAAAGTCATCTAATTGGAAATGAAAGGAGGCTGATTGGTTTGGCAACTCCACGGCCAGCCCATGTGGCAGTGATGCGATGGAGAAAGTGATGCTGCTCACGTGTGCGCGTGCCACGACACCCAGCTGAGGCAGCAGCCCCTCTGCCCGACTGGCTTGGACACAGAGCCTGGGCAGGGAAGGGTGAGGCAGGACAGGGGAGTGCTTCCCCATCCTGGAATCCCAGGAAGGAGACAGCTAGCCCGGAGCCTTGATTCCCTCTGTCCTGCTTGCTTCTCTCTCTGCCCATTCATACCTATCACTGCTGGGAAAATAGGAAGTTGTTCTAGAAGGGAAGGAGTGGGCAGAGGCCTGCACGGTGAAATGCAGGTCCCAGGCGCTGCCCAGGCCCACCGAATCAGCATCTCGGGGGTGACATCTGCATTTTGTCAGGCTCCTCAGGAGTCCAAAACCAAGCCAGGGTTGCATTCTGGATGTGGGCCAATCACCATGATCAGGGAAGACAGGCAGTGAGGTGGCAGGAGTGCTGGTGTCCCCAAGATGGATTGTGACTGGACAGACAGGGCTGCTCTTGGAAAATGCTTTCAGTGTCTCCTGAGTCAGGAGTGGACTGGAGGAGCAGGAATGGGGGACCTGTCATAGAGGACAGAGTTCTAAGCCTCTTCTCCCTGAAATGCCAGGCCAGCATTTGGAGATTGGCCATGTGAGGGGCCTTCCCATCTGGCCTCATCAGGAGGCCGTGACGAGTCTCCGTCTGCCTTTTATTTAAAACTCACAAGGTTTTGTTCCCGTGGGGAGGAGACACCCAAATTGTGGTCCAGCAAAGAAATGCTTCCCACCACGGCCCCCAGCCGGAAGGCAACTTGTTCCTGCCTTCAGCATTCTGGTTCAGAGACATGTGACAACGGGCAACATTTCCAGTAATGGAGCCAACGGAAAAACAAAGATTTGGGGAAAATGTGCATTACTTATTGTTGTAGCACCTTTTTCTGATCTAAAGTTACTTTGTTTAGAAACAGAAATGTGGCGTGAATAACTTGGTTGGCCCAGGGCCTGTCTAGAATTGGTCAGTTTTGAAATGTGAAGGCAAAAAAAAAAAAATTTTTTTTTTTCCAAAGTTTTAGGAAAACTTAGAAGTTTGCAAGGAAAAATAAAAAAATGCCTCTCCCTGACTGCCTTTGCTTTGCCCTCTGGATCTTGTTTCCAAGTGTGACCCAAGCATCTGGCAGGAAGATGGATTTAGTTCACGTTGGAGCTGGAGTCTCGCACCGGGGCAGCAGGGCCTTGTCGGGTCCCCGGCTTGGAAATAGAGTTGGCGCCTCTTTATGATCCTTCCCCTAGCACAGCTCCTTCTCATGGGTATGGAGCCCATCTCCACTTTCTCCTAGACTTGGGCTGTGCTCTCTTTTCTAGGTCTGTGGCCAGTGGACACTAATGGCAGCCTGCCTTGGGGGTGGGACAGGGATGGTACCTTTGAAAGCTGATTGGATAGGAAGCAAGTTTCTGATTAAATGTTGGTATTAGACTTTTCCTCTGGTGGGAGTGGTGGGCATGTCAACAATGGTGTTCATACAGTGTCACCAGTGCCACACAGAGCTGGAGTGGAGTGATCTGGAGTCTTTGTGCAAGACACACAGATCTGCTGGGGAAGCTCCAGGCCTCTCGCAGCTGGTTCACCAAAGGTTTTAAATGAGCCAGCGGGGCAAAGGGAAGGAGCAACTGTGCAGAAGACACCTGGCCAGTCGCAGCAATAGGTGTCCTGGTGTGTCCCGGAGTACCTACCGTGTGGTGTGTTTCAGGGGTGCTGGCTCCATAGAGTTGCAGCACCTAGGCTGGAAAGAACAAGAACATGCCCCAAGAGCCACCACCAACCTCCTTATTGTTAGGATCCTCTAAGGGTCTCCTGAGATGCTTATCCTCACCTGTGAAAGGACGGCGTGAATCCTGACTGTGATTATAGGACAGTGGCCCCACGCCCAGCCAGGTGCCTGGCACTAGGAGGTACTTACTGGATAGCCGACTGTGGCCTCCCTTGGGGAAGGAGTATCCATCCAGATGAACCCCCAGTGGTTGATGGTGGACCAGGACTGACAGGACAAAGAATAGCCTTTTCACATCCCCGGGGAAGACCAAGCAGACCCAGAGAAATGACCTGACCTTGCCCTGTTTGTGCAATGAACCAGGAACAGGACCATCTGAGCATCTAAGCACAGGCCTCCTCCAGGCTCCTCCTTGGAGTGGAGCTTAGCATCAGCCAGAGCCCCTGCACTGAGGTGCCAAAGGGTTAACTCTGTCCTCCCCTGTCCTGCGGCTTTCTGGGCATAGCTCAGTCACGTGAGAGCCAGATGTGGGGATTTCCCAAGCAGTGGTGTGTGTGTGTGTGTGTGTGTGTGCACGCGCGCCCGCGCATGCACAGCTCTGTTTACGTGGCATCTGCGAGCTCAGGGGATTGGTCCAGACCCACACAGAGCAGGGGAGGAACGGGGTAAGGAGAAGCCCAGGGCTCCCAGCAAACACTGTGGGGGGTTGCGCTGAGCCCTGCTCCAGGCAGACGTCATAGACAAGGAAGTTGTTCCTGCGCAGACTCCCATTTCCTGCAACATTCATCTTGCTATGAGACCATATTGGTTATGGATAATTTCTTTTTAATCTCTTTGAAAGGCTTTGAAGCAGATGCTGCAAGCCAGCAGCATGTTTAGGATGTTCTGCCAGGCTAGGGGTCTTCCCGTGAGCCTCTGTGCCCAGCATAAGCTAGACACAGAAGGCAAAGGCTGGACAAAGGCGAGGTCAGGGCTGCATGTACCAAGAAGGCCCTGGGCAGTGGGTCAGTCTCATTTTCCCATGATAGCCACAAGACTAAGATCAACAAGTGTCCATCCTCCCATCAGCCACTGAGGATTAATTGTGCAGCTCCTGTGTTCAGGGTGTTATAGAGGAGTGGACAGGGTTAAGACCCTGAAGGAACTTTAGTTCTACCTGGAGAGATTCAACAAATTTTTATTAAGCACCTACTATGTGCCAGATAGTTGCTAGGACTCTAGTCCTAACCAGACATTCTGCAGCCAGCTGAAATAGTCAGCGAATCATACCAGGCAAGATGAGAGAGACGGGCGGACTTTGCAAAGTGGGTGTCCTCAACCTCTGCTCAGGGATGAGTTCTGTCCCCAACCCCCCCCTCCCCACCCTCATCTGCATTCCTGTCCTGGTCTGGTTCATGGCAGCATCCAGCCAGGTGTCTGCTACAGCCTTGTGAGCTTTGCCCCAAAGGCAGCCCAGTTACACAGGGTCAGCCTCCAAGGCTTGGCCTTGGACTACCAAGAGCAACCTGCCTCCCGTTGGGTCTGGGCAGTCTTCAGAAGGAAGGAATCACTTTTGTGGTGGCCCTAACAGTATCAAGCAGGTGGCTGAGGAGCCAGGCTCTCTCCCCAAGCCAACAGGACTCCTGAAATAGACAGGACTGCATAGGAAAGATGTGTGTGCCCCTGTCCCCACTGTCATGCTGTATCTACAGTCAGGTGGTCCAAAGCAAGGCCCCCAGGTATGCGCGGGGCTGGTGCTCATCAAATAGCTGGAATTGATTCATTGATAGGTTGATCACAAGAGCCTCTTCTGCAGACCCTCTGCTTTTCAGCTTGGGTGGGAATGTGTCCCAAGGGTACCACCCTAGCTCCATTGCTCCCTCCCAGCTCCCTCCCATGGAGACTGAGCTGGGAGCAGCAGGCAGGCCTGTGGAGCTGACGCCCAGCGCTTTGGGCTTCTGCCTGCCTCTTTCTCCTGAGCATGTGTGCTGGGCTGGGGCTTGGGCTTTTCAGGGAGCTGGTGGGTGGGGTAATGGGGGGACATCCCACTAAGTGGGGGAGGACCACCAAGGTGGACCACCCCAGGGAGGCGGGTGGCTGGGATCCTGGAACTCTGCACAGCGTTGAGTTTGTCTTTTCCACACACACACATCCTGGTGGAGCGGGGCGAGGTGAGAACCTGAGAACTGAGGGGGAGGCTGCCACCCCAGGGACCGCCATGGGGTCATGCAGCAGCTGCGGGAGTAGAGGTTCAGACCCCCCCCCCCCCCCCCCCCCCGCCGCACAGCATCCCACCACCCACCCATGATGGTGCCTCCAGCTAACCACAGCACCTGTCTTCACTGGGAAGCTTCAGCTCTCCTTGGCACCTTGGCCGACCTGTCTGCTGCCCCCCCAGGGCGGCCCCCTAGGCAGCTGCAGCATTCCCGGGCCGATCAGGCTTTCTGGTCCAGCCCTGGCCTAGGTAGGCACCCTTGAACTTAGTCCTCAGGGGCTGTGGGTGGCTCCAGGCCCAGCCCCTCTCCGCACCCCATTCCCCACCTGAGCAGGGAGACTGACTGTTCCCTGACTGCATAGTTTAGCGGCCAGAGGGTCGGGGGGCGCATTCCTGTCCCGGGTTGGGCTGCCCCACATGTACCCTGGATTCTGGGAGAGGCAGCACTCTAGGGAAGGGGCAGGCCCTCTCTTGCCAAGTGCACAGTGAGTGGGAACACTGCTGCATTGACAAAGAGAGGCACAGCCGAAATGAATGGGCCTTGGCCAGTGACTGCGGAGGATCCAGAAAACAATATCCTCCATGAGGGCCCCTGGGTCCCCGTTCCCAGCCAGCCTGCCTTGGTCCAAGGCTGACACCATCACTTCCTTGCTATGGAGCCTTGAGAAAGAACCTTGATTTCCCCCTGGGCTTCACATCCCTCACCTGCCAAATGCAGATTGTTGTAAGAATTAAAGAAAGTAATGCCCAGAAAATGTTGAACCCCATGCATGGCGTGAACGTTAAGTGAGTGGGGTATAGTCTATCCCCAGCCTTACTACTTACTTGCTGCGTGACTTAGGACAGTGTCTTCCTGTTTCTGGTCCTAAATCCTTACGTGGTCTTCCTAGCCTTAAGGTTCCCCCAGACTGGGTCTGGCCAGCCAGAGATATGGCAGCGAGAGGGGGGGTCTGCATTGAGGATTTGCTTTTTGTCTTGCAGAAGATACTCAGCAGACGGGCTGGGGCTGTAGCTCAGTGGTGGAGCACTTGGCTTCGTGTGCGTGAGGCACTGGGTTCGATTCTCAGCACCCCATTAAAACAAAATAAATAAAACAAAGGTATTGTGTGCATCTACAATTTAAAAAAAATTTTTTTAAAGAAGAAAGAAAAGAAGAAGATAACCTAGCAGAAATCTAGCCTACTAACACTCCGCTTAAGTACTCTATTTATTTAGCTCAAAAGTCTGTGGAACAGGACCCTCAGGCCTTGGGCATAACCAGCTACATAATTGGAGCTCAATGCAAAATGAAAACACAGGGCCTCTTGTTCATAAATTATGAATGATTTCAGCCCCGTGACAGAGCAGCATTAAACAGCCCAAGGCCCTTCAGCATGAGGCCATAGGTGACTGCCCAGAGCACACCTCCATGAAACCAGCCACCTGCAAGGGTTGGAGTAGGAGGCAGGGCCTGGGCAGAGCTGCTGCTCTGGCAGCATGAACCCCTCCCTCTGGTACAAGGGCATTATGTCTTCCTGCTATAAGTACTTATGGCCAGATGGCAGCTGCCACTCATACTGAAATAACCTTCACAGAGATTCCCCTGTGAGAAGCAGCTCACACACATGCCATCTTAGTCCATTTCTGTTGCTATATCAGGATACCCAAGACTGGATAATTTATAAAGAAAAGAGGTTTATTGGGTTCTGGAGGCTGGGAAGTCTCACATCAGGCAGCCACATCTGGGGCTTCAACTTAGGGTGGAAAGCAGAAGGGCAAAAGGGCATGTGCCAGAGAGAAAAAGGACAGAACTCTGACAGTAGCTAACCCATTCCTAGGGGAAAGGCATTGTCTCATCCGGGGACTCCAGCCCCACAACCCAGACCCCTTCCCTAGACCCCACCTCCCAACATCGTTACAATGGCGATGACGTGTAAACGTGTTTCAGACCCCACAAACCATAGCGCACACCAAACAAGTGAACCACTCACTCCAAGCTTACAGTCAGGTGAGTTTGGATGGGAAGACATGTTTGCACGGTGGTTTGTTTTCTGGCTTGGCAACTACTATTGGGTAGTAAGGCCAGCTGCCGCTAGGCCCTCCGTAGTGGATGGCCTGAAAGCAGTGGCCGGATTCCGGGTGGCCTAGTTACAAAGAAAAAGAAGCAGGTGTGGTCTGCAGGAAAGAAGAATTCCAGCCCTGTGCAGGGTCAGGTAGCACAGCGAGGAAAGGACCAGGGTCCAGCAGTTACTGGGAGACCAGTTCAAGGTTGTGGGTAAGAACAACAGAATTCCCAGGAATGGGGCAGTCCTGCAGGACAGGGGAGGTGTCTGCTTCCACTGGGCCCTGCAGGGTCTCTGCTGTCCCTCCCCTCCAGGACCCCAGGGCAGGGGCTGTGGAAGCTGATAAGGGGTGGCCCTGCCTGGTCCCCTGAGCCTTCAGTTGGCTTTCTTTCTCCACAGGGTTTGGGCCTTGGCAGTGCTCGGCCCTGTCTCTCCCACCTGGGCTCTCGGCCCACTCTGGATTTATTAGTTTGGTGGTGGAACTTGCCTTACACCAGGGAAGCATTCCCAGAAACGTGGCTGAGGACTAGATTTGGGTAGATTGAGCGCAGTTCCCAGTGCTCTGGAGTTGCACGAGGTTAAAGGAAGACTTGATAGGCATCTGGAGGGTTCCCCCAGACTGGATCTGGCCAGGCAGGGTCATCCTGGGAGCCCCCATAAAGTCAGGCCTCTGTAGTGCAGTCCTGTGCTTCGGCATCACCTGGACCCGGCAAGAACCGGGGTCAGCATCAAAGCACCCTCAGGTCCCTGAATTTGGCTGTGACCTGCACACACCTGGGCTTCCCTGGGCCTGGAGTATGGCTGGCCTCCCCAGCCAGGAGGAACACTGTGGCCGGAGCCTAATTACCATGGTTAGCTGGGGGGGAGCGGCACATCCACATGCCTCTACTGCCAGGAGCCCACAGCTTTTGCCCCCAGTTTTGTCCCTGTCCCCACTCCCCTTCATGTCCCAGAAAGCTCATTCCTTCCACTCTGCTTCTTACAGGCAGTGGGTCACTTCAGTCTTCTTTTCCCCCAGTACTGGGCACTGAGCCCAGGGATGCTCTACCACTGAGCCACATGCCCGGCCCTTTTTATTTTTTACTTTGAGACAGGGTCTTGCTAAATTGCCCAGGCTGGCCTCTAACTCGGGATCCTCCTGCCTCAGCCTCCTGAGTAACTGGGACTACAGGCATGCACCACCACACCTGGCTTCATTTCAGTCTTAAAGTATCCATGTGAAGGAAGCAGAGTAGGTCATTTCAAGCCCACGTTATGGAAGGAAAAGAAGCTCAGAGACTTGCTAAATGCACCCCAAGTTAGTGAGCAACAGCAGCAGGGTGAGCTGAGCACAAGAACTAGGCTTCTCTGAGTCTTGTTCCCAATTTCTGCTCAGTGCCGGAGAGATCCCTTTCGAACTTGAGTTTCCTTACCCTGAGACCACGTTCGAGCGTTTTTCTCTGGAAAGGTGATCTCTTTCTTTGAAAAGATTATTTTCAGCTATGGTACACTCGTGTTGTGGAAACTACCAGGTTTCTGCCGGAAAGTCTAGAACATCAGACAACTACCTTAGAGATCAGTACGCCCACATGCTTAATTTTACAGTATGAGCATTGAGGCTCAGAGGAGTCAAGCCACTTGCCCAAAGTAACACAGCTGGTTATGGGCAAGACCCCCTCATGCAGATTCCCAGTCCAGTGCCCCTTGCTTCCCAGCAGGCCCGTGACCCTGTTCCGTAGGGCCTTTGGTTCTGTGTCACCAGGAGAGGGAGGTGGAGACAGTGGGGAGGACAGAAAGCAGTTGGTTTGTGTCGGTCACAGCTGCTCCTTCGGCTGCACCCTCTGGCCCCCCTCACCCCACCTCGCTGTCTCTCCATCTCCATTTTCCCAGCCCTGCGCCAGCAGCCTCCTCTGCCTCCTGGCCAGACAGCCAGGGTTCCTGAGCCAGGGGCTGTCCTCTGTTCATTGTAAGGAGCGGAAGGGCTCCTTCCCACTCGGGGAGAGGGCTTGCTCAGGTGGCCTGGGGTGAAGGGACTCTGCTGCAGGGGCGTTGGGTGGGAGCAGTGGCATTGGGACTGGGGAAGAGGTCATCTTTCAGAGAGACTTTTCTTTTAGAAAGACAGGCTCCTTTCTGGTCTGCTTCCCATTTTCTATTGGGGGCAGGGGAAGGAAGGCCAAGGGGACAGGCTTGAGCTCAGGTTGTCTGCCCATCAACCAGGCCCAGCCCCCCGAGTGGTTCCATAAATGACACCTGGGAGCAGCCTGCCCATGGTTTCCCATTCTGTCCACGGCTGCATGTGCACTGCCACAGTAGGGTCTCCACGGAGGCCCTTGTAGACCCCAGTTCTAGCGGAACAGGTCCTCCTGGGTTCTCCAGGCTGGGGAAGATGCCTTGGTCCACTGAAAGAGGTCAGCCTTTCCCTTTCCCAAAGCATTTCCTCATGAGGAACCCCAAAAGGGAGGAATGGAGCACGAACGCCATCAGAGGTGGAGGGAGTTGTGGGTGACCTCTTAGCAGGGACAGATGGGGCTGGGCTGGGCCTGGCACTAGCCTACCAGGGGCGTGGCTTGGCACTGCTGGTTGGGCAGCCCACGTAGCCACACAGCAACCGGAGGTAAGTACGTCACTTCATCCTGAGTTTAACAAGATCAGGAACAGGATCAGAGAGGTTAAATAACTTCCTCAAAGGGACAGAGCCTGGATTTGAGCCCAGGCAGTCAGACTCCAGAGGCCTCCCTGAACCTCTCCACAGAGCCCCCATTGGAAGTCTGTGGGCTTCCAATGCAATCTGGAAGGGCTATCTTCCCCTTTCTCTGTGGAAAGTCAGCCTGTAATTGGAAGGTGGCTTGCTCAGCAAGGGAGAGGGTGAGGTGCTTTAAATGATAAGTGGCATCAAGCTCTGATCACCTGAGGTCTGTGTCCCTAAAGAGACAGACACTACTAGCTTGCAGCTTTGGGCAAGTAACTTAACCTCTCTGGTTTGGTTTCTTCATCTGCAAAAGGGAGGGAATAATGTATCTACCACTGTAAACTGTTGTGAAAAATAAATATGTTACTCTATGGAAAGTATTGGTACAAAGCTTGGCAGACAGTAAGTGCTATATAAATGTATGCTGCTGTTTATTGTTACTATCTGTGAAGGGATCAGGCAGCTTTCCTGGACAGCTTGGTGGACAGTGTAAGGGTTTGCTCTCAGACTTACATCTCCATGTTTTCCTATAATTATCCCCACAGCAGCCAGCTCTCTGCTCCTTGGAGGTGATGAACAGCCCAGCAGAGAAAGTATTCGTCTTGGGGTGCCGCCAGGCCTGGTTCCATTTCTGGCTCCTGGGAACTTGGGCCAGTTACTCCCCCTGTCTGAATGGCTCCTGTCTGCAAGATGGGTCCACAGATGCGTGCCCACCTCATGGGGTTGTGTGGGAAGTAAATGAGTCTGTACTGGCAGCCAGCACCAGTGCTCTGCATGTGGTAGCCTCTGATGTTCTAAAAATGTTCACACCCGTGATTAGGCCAAGAGCTTTCTGCCTCAGGATGTTAGTGGCACCACATCTCATAATCAGATGTTCTTCTATGGTGCTTTGATTTTTTTGCTCCTCCTCCACAGGATAACTTAACCCCATTTTACAGGTGAGAAACTGAGGCCCAGATGGAACACCATTGTCTGAGCATGGAGCACAACGGTCATGTCCTGGTCACTAGAGGTCCCTCTTGCCTAGAGCCAGGAGTGAGGCTCTGTCGGGGAGACTCCCTTCCACTCTCACTGGGTGGGGCTGTGGCAAGAGCTGAGCAAGGGTACTTAGTAGATTGGCACCCCAAAACCTGGAGCCTGGCCTTGAGTGCCCCAGCCCTTACATTTGAGCTTCTGGGTCCAGGCTGCTCAGCCTGTTAGCTCACCAGAATCTCCGGAGCTCTGTGGGGCCAGCCACCCACATGGCCACAGAGAAGAGAGGGCTGCCTGCTGCAGGGCCCTGGAACCAGAGGGTCCCACTGCAGGGAGGCTTTGCGTAGGATTCTCTGCGCTCCAGAGGATTCCTGCGTTTCGACAGACACCTCATTATCCCGGTCCCAGCCTCTGTAATCACACAGGCCCACGCCCAGCAGCCATCCCAGGGCCAGGAAATCACTCCCCTCCCCTCCCCCGCCTTCCGCCCCCGGCTGCTGATCCAGCGGCGCCTGCAGCACTCGGGTGGACCTCCTGCCTGTCTAACGGTTCTCTCTCCTCTGGTTCTCCTCTCCTGCTGCTTGCTCTCTCGGGGGACTCTGAAGTGTGGCTGTCCAGCTGGGCTGAGTCTCCCAAGAAGGACGTGACAGGTACTGCCCGGTGTGCATGTGCCTGCGTGCATGTGAACATGTGGGTCCCAGCGCGCATGCTCCGGAGCCGGTGCCCGCGGGCTCCTTTCGGCTTGTTTCCCTGTGACTTGCGGCAGCCCTTTGTCGGCATGCAGGGCATCTGGCACTCACCGTGCCCTCTGCCTGCCAGGCTACCCCTTTTTCATTCTCAGATCCAGCCTTGAAGCCCTTTGTGGGGTGCTGACCACGCAGCACAGCTATGAGCAGATGTGCTCTGGCCACAGGGTGTGTGGGTTTGAAGCCCGGCTCTGCCACGTCCTGGCTGAGCCGCCTGGAGCGGCTTGCGCAACCCCTCTGGGGGGGTGTAATGCTACCTTGGGGATCCTGACACACAGAAAGCGCTCGGGCGGTGGTGGGCTACCGTTCTCTTTGGCATTATCTCATTGGCTGACCCTGTGAATGTGGGGCAGGCCAGGCAAAGGTGACTGGTCTCACTTCAGGTGGTTAAACCAAGGCAGGGAGCTGAGGTCCTTGTGCCAAGCCGGTTTCCAGAGATCTCAGTGGGGAACTGGTGATTTGGGGTAGGAGGTGGGGCTGTCTTGTGACTGTGACCGAGGGTGGGTCACAGCTCCCAGGACCCAGCAATACAGATATTGAAGCTGCCGCTAGCCTGGGGGTTTTCAAGGCTTTGGCCCGCTGGCCCACATGGCCCTCAGGGACAGGGGCCTTGGCCTGTGTCTGGGTAGAACTGGGCCATGGGTCAGGGACTTGACTTTAGCCTTTGGTCTTGCTAGACAATGTCAAGAAAAAACAAACAAACAAACAAAAAAAAACCCGAACATCAGGATTTTCAGTGCCTGGACAGAGATGATCAAGGGAAGGATGGGATTTCCAGAATGGTCTTCCATGGGGCCCCTTCATTTCTAAGAGCAGAGATGCAGGCTGGGGGCTTGGAGGGAAAGCAGAAGGGTCGAGGGTCAGAGGGGGCGGGGCTGGCTCCAGGGCTTAAAGCCCAGGCCCCAGCCCTCCCTACCACAGCTGTTGGCAGGGAATGGGAGGCCGAAGTCCTGGGAGAGGGGCCAGGAGAAGAGGAGGCAGTGGTGGTGGGGGGGCCTGCTTCCCTTGCAATCATCCTTCTGGTGTTCCCTGTGACGAGGGGCTGGGGCCTGAGCTAATCACTGGGCGCCTGTCCCTTTTTCCCCTCTGCATGAGCCAGTGAGCCACTTGGCCCACAGCGATACATTTTATTCACCAAACGTATAGCTGAGAGACCAGCAGCCCCAATGCAGCCTGGGAGAGGCTTGTGAGGGGCTGGAGGGGCCTTGGTGGCATGCCCAGGATTGGGAGAGTGATAGGGATCCTGGGGCAGAGGCCACCACATGACCTGTCTTCTCAGGAGGAGCCCCGCTGCTTGGAGCCAGAGACCCAGGAGAGGCAGTTTGGCTGAGGGGAGTCCAGTGTTGGGGTCTCAGGCAAGTCACCAGGTTTCTCTGGGCTTTGGTGTCTCAAAAGTCTTGAGAAGTTGTTGGAGAAGTCTTGAGACAGGAAACTCAGAGGTGACTGGTTGGTGCTAAAGATGCTAATAGATAAGGGTCTGGGGGCTGCTTAGTCTGGCATCCACCCCGGAGTGGGCCCAGGGAGCTCTGGTCTGGCTGTTTCCCGCTGGCAAGTGCTGGCTGCCTGCCTGGAGGTGGGTATGGGAGAGGCATGTTGCAGAGACACAGCCCTACAGTTTACATCGGACTTTAACCCCGGTAACTTCACTCCATGCTCAGAGCAGCCACGAGGTTCTGCTTTTTTTCCCTGTGTGCAGATGAGGAAGCTGCATCTCAGAGAGGTTAAGTGTCCTCCCCAGGATAGAGCAAGTAAAGGTAAAGCAGGACTGGACCTGACCCTCAGCTCCTAAGCTTTTGCATGGATGAATCTCATAATGATTTTGTCCCATCCTATGGCACCTGTCCTGGGGTGTCACCACTCATCATGGAGACTGTGGAATGAAGCACACAGTCTGGTTGGGCATCCATGCCCAACACAAAAATCCAGGAGAGAACAGGAGGGGGCACCATGGCTAGGGTGATGGGGGAGCCTTCTGCAGGGGCAGAAATGTTAGGGGAGAATTGGGTTTGGCAAAGAGAAGGGAAGGCATTCCAGGCAAGGGCAGGGGCTGCAGCAAAGGCTAAGAAAGTCAGATCTTGCATAAAACTTTGTCATTGGCACGCAGTAGGTGCTCAATGCATGTGTTTTGAATCATGAATATTTCATGAAAGCATGCAGGGCGTCAAGGAACTTGAGCTTAGATTGCAAGAAAGATCGGGCTTGAATCCAGCCTTTATTCTGTAGGTAACAGGGAGCCACTGAAGATGCCGGAGCACGGGACTGACTTGGCAGAGGCCTAGTTTAGAAGTTTTAAGTTGGCAGTCAGGATTGACCAGGAGCCAGGGTTCCATCCAGGTGGGTGTTGGAGAAACACAGGTGTGAGGCAAGGGAAGGACAGGGATCCAGGGACCCCCGGAGCCCCAGCAGATCCAGCACAAGGTCTGCCTCTGAATGAGGCTCTGCGAAGTCCCCTTCCAACCTGGGGAAGGCTCTGCTCTCTACAAGGGGTCCAGCCCTCCTCCTTGCTTCTGCCAAACCCTTTTCATCTGAACACCAGAGGCTCCCTCCTCTGCCCCTCCCTTCCCTTCTCTTGGGCAGACTCCTCCAGCCCCCAATTTTCCAAGCTTTGGCTGGGAGGGGATCCAGAGCCGCCTCTGGGATGACATCACTGCCCACCAGCTGCCTGGCCCACCGAGCAGCAGTTTCTCATCTGGATACCTGGTCCTGGCACCTCCCAGCACACCCGCCACCCTGGCCCCAGGGCAGTGCTGCATAGTGACGCCCTAAGAGGCAGATGCCAGAGAGGGTGCCTGTGTTGGGGGAGGGGTGGGCAGCAGGAAGGATAAGTTGTCTTTCTGTGTGTCTGTCCCACAACCTAAGGAGTGGCCTCCAGGAAAAGCTACAGCCCGTCTGAGTTCTGTAGCGCTGGCCGGCATTCTCTTCACCTCCCTACCTGTGTCCCAGAGTGTGGGCCTTCAGAAGACTCCAGACCAATTTTCCAGAGGCTGGGGGGAGGGGCCAGGGAGTAGATTTTCCTCCACCTTGGAAATCTTGCCTCAAATTTTTCTTGGCGTGGATCAAAATGAGCTGATGGGATCCACTTGCCAGCACCTCCTCTTTGCTCCAGCATTCTCTGGCCACAAATCGGGAGCTCCTCTTTGCCTCAGTTTCCCCAGCTCCCCCTTCTCTCTTCCAGTTCCATTGTCTAGTTTTCCCCTGTTCAGCATGTAAGGCCGGGATCGGCTCAACAACACCAGATCCCTCTGTCCTGTGTCTTGCCAGATCATTCACTTCACACAGAGTGTCCACCACCTAATGGGTCCTTGGGTCTGCCCAACAGAGGCAGCAAGAATCCCACACTACAGTCTTTCTTAGACACCACCTGTATGCCAGGGTGTCTGGGGATAGAGTGAGACGGGACTCTTCCCTAGAGACCAGGTACCTGGCACCCCATTGGCCATGTAAGGTGCCGAAATGTGAAGGTCAGCTGGACTTGGGTGCAGCTGTGGGACTTTAGGAAAATCACTTCCCTTCCTGAGACTCAGTTTGCCCATATGTAAAATGGGGCTACAGCAATGCCTACTGCATAAGGCTGTCACGGGGATTAAATGAGACAGCACAGGACTGCAGTGGGGCACTTTACGGAGGACTGACCCTGAGGAAGCCTCAACTGAGGTCTGCTGTTACTGGTAGAATTGGGGCGCTCCCAGGACTTGGAAGCTGATGTCCCTTGGGGACACAGTGGGGGACATCTGTTCGCCTAGTGCTGCTGCTGTCCTGCTGGCAGGGCAGGCACAGAAGCTGGCAGCATCTGAGTGCAGGGGCGGAGCCGGCCTGCTGCCCAGCTGTTGGTTGCATTTCTGCCTGAAATACAATCCGCCTGTGGAGGGGCTGCCTGGGGCTGCATGTACACACTCGTGTGGCACACCTCAGCAGGGGCGGGGTCCCTTCTGGGTCTCCAAAGAGTCCTGCTGGGGCCGCAGGGCCCACACTATATGTTAGAAAGCCGCCAGGGCAGTGGGTTTCTATCCCCCACCAGGAGGGCCAGCCTTGGGGTTTCCCAGAGTTCTGTGGCCGGTGCCCCCTGCCTAGGCTGCCCAACAAAAATCTAAGCAGTGCTTCTCATTCCTGGCTGCACCCCAGAACATGGGGCATTATGGGGTGTCTACAAAATACTTGTTCCTGGGTTCTGACCACCTGAACCTGGACCTTTGAAGCTGGTGTTTTTAAACAGCTCCTCAGGTGATTCAGTGCCACCAAGTTGGGGATCACTGTAGTCAAAGAATGACATGTATGGAAACAGACATCAGGTGGTTCTGTAATGGAAAGAGAGATGGACTTGAACCTAAAAACACTGGGGAATTTGGTTCTCTCCATACCAGCGGTGGGAACTGGGGTGAGTCTCTTGCTCTCTCTGAGCCTCTGATTAGTTTGTAAAATGGGAAAAGAGGGCTGTTGTGAGGTGCTGGCACATAAGTCAGGCTCAGGAGTGTAGGGCCTGTGGCCGTGGGTTGAGGCACCAAGGGGCTGAGAGGAGATCCTCAGCTATTTCTGCAGCCAGGCCAGTACTGTGGAACCCCGGCCTCCAGGGAGATTGGCAGGCATGCTGTTTTGTTTTTGAGACAGGGTCTCCCAGGCTGGCCTCAAACCCCTGGGCTCTAGTGATCCCCCTGCCTCAGCCTCCCACGTTCTGGGGTTACAGGGCACTACCCCAACTGACTGGCAGGCGGACAGTTTAAGAAGTGTACTTAGGAATTTTATTTGGCCTGGGAGTGGGCTGGGAAGGTTTTCCCGAAGGAGGGCTCTAGCCAGTCTTTGGCTTGTGGGTTTTTTTCACTCCTATCAGGGCACGTGACATCCTGGATGTTGGAGAGTGTAATAGTTGAAGTGCAAAGAGGTTTGCACAGGATGTCACATCTGCACAGCCAGGGAGCTGAGATGGGTACCCAGGCTGTCCACCTTCCAGTGGGGTGCTTGATGAATGTCCCACTGGTGCAGTGGCCAAGGAGGACAGAGAATTTGCTCTTGGGAGCCTGGGCCCCACCTGCCCTCCCTGTGCTATGTCCCCTCAGGCTCCTGAAACTGCTGGTGAGGGTGGCAGGAGGGTGGTAGAGGATGAGCACCCTCAAGCCCCGCACTTCAGGGCACAGGGAGACTGAGTCCACCCCTGTGTGGGGAGAGGACGGCAGCCAGGTCCACTGAGGTCCTTCTGGACGCGGGCAGGGCAAGCTGCCTGGGGCTGGTCGTCTGTGCCCGTCCCTTGGCGAGCCAGAGGGGCAGGAATGGAGCCGAACTTGAGGAAAAGTTGGCGGGGGGTGGGCTGGGCTCTCCAGCGCTGGCGCTGGGACTTTCTTCTTGGGTTTCAAGTAAACAGTCTGAGCCCTCCTCCTCCCCTGCCTCCACCCCCAGCTCCTCATTCGATGGGTCTCATGTGTTTCTATTTAAGGGTTGCAAGTAAACCCCACTGATTGGCGGCCTCAAACCCTCTGGACTCCTCGCTGGGCCTGGGCTGTGGAGAAGTCTCTCCCGCTCTCTCCCTCTCCCGCCCGAGGGGAGCAGGGCTGCCTTTTCTCTCTGGGTTTACAGGGCTTGGGGCAGAGGCAGGGCCTCCTCCTCCTCCTCCCTCTCCTCTTTCTCCCTCCTGTGCTCTGGCCTCAGCCCTCATGGGCCGCCCACCCGCCCCCTGGGGCCCTCCACACACTCCTGCTGGCCCCAGCGTCTGGACAGACCACTTGGGCCCCAGGCCGCTCCCTCAGCTCCCCAATGCTGGGCTGTGACTTAACTCTTCTCAGCAGAAGCCCTTTTCCTCAATATCCTTGGCCTCCGTCTCTGTCCGCCTCTGTCTCTGTCCTCCCCCTCTTCCTCCCCCTGTCCCCTGGCTCCCCATGTCCCCCGGTCCCCGCAGTGTAGCGGGCCGGTGTGGAGCCTTGCTATATGGCCTGTCCTTGGGGCCCGGAGAGCTGCGAGCCCTGGCTGCAGGCAGCCCCTCGGAGCAGCACTGGCGACCGAGCAGCCTCCCCCGAGGCTGATGGACAGGGGGCGCCCCGGCCGCGGGGCCATGGCCGGCCGCTGGCTCACCGCGTGCTTTCTGCCCTCGCCAGGTGCCGACACCAACGCCGAGCCCATGATCCTGGAACAGTACGTGGTGGTGTCCAACTATAAGAAGCAAGAGAACTCAGAGCTGAGCCTCCAGGCCGGGGAGGTGGTGGATGTCATCGAGAAGAACGAGAGCGGTGAGTGCCCGGCCATCCGGCTGTCCACTCAGGGCCCCGGCCTGGCTCCCGGGCCTGGCTGGGTTTTGTTCCCCTCCTCCTCCCCCACCTCTGCAGCTATACGTTATTTCCATCTGGCAGGGAGAGGCCAAGGAGTCTGAAGTTCCCCCTGTTGGTTTGGGCTGCAGGCCAGCAACTTGCCTGGTGGTGGAAGAATGTCTCCCTGGCTCGGGGGTAATTAACCGGCTTGTGTGAATGCAAGGCCAGGGTGGCAGCCGTGGGCATAACTGTTCAGCCCCTGCCCACGGACCCCATGCCATCTGAGGCCCCTGGGGAAGGTGGCTTCAGGCTCAGCAGTGTCCAGCCGTGGCTTTCCCTGTTGGGGCCATATTCTAAGCCGGGGTCCTGGAAGGATCCGGAGAACTCAGCCAGCTGGTTGGGAAAGCAGGCCGTGACATCACTGTGGGTCCAGAGTCCCTAAGGAAGGACCGGGCCTGTGGGAGTTGGCTGGAGTCTGGTTGGTGAACTGACTGCCCGCTGTCGAGCTAGAGGCTGGGGACCTGGGAAGAGAGCCTTGAGGGAGGCACCCAGGTCCTACAGCACTCTGTCTTTGGAAGCTGACGTAGGGGCCGTATCTGTGGCAGTCTGGGGACTGCTGGTTCCAAGGTTCTTGTAGAGTAGACCAAAGTCCCTTGGTGTCTTTGGTAGCAGGTGGAAAAAGGAGATCCTGAGTGTGTCAGTTTCGAGTTGTGGGCTTGTGGGCCCCTGCAGGGATCGGGATGGGCCTTAGACCCAACGCTTCTACTGGCAGAGCCCCACAGCCTGCTGGGGGGCGTTGGACTGCTTGCTGGGCATCTTGTTTCAGTTTCATTTTGCACCGGGCAGGCCCCTGTGTGCAGGAGCTTCCCTGGACTGTATTTCATGGACACTCCCAGAGGGGAGGGGCCTGTTCTCTCTTCCCTGTCTCTTTCCGGGTCCCAAAAGGAACACAAACCAACTTTTTTTTTTTTCCTTCCTTTTGGTGCTGGGATTGAACCCAGGGCCTCATGCCTGCCAGGCAAGTCATCTATCACTGAGCCACATCCCAACCCAAGGAAGCCAAAGGACTACTAGTCCATTCTGTAGACAGAGTGACTGAGGTACAGAGGTGGGGGGTGGGGAGTCTTCTGAGACCCAAAGTAAAACTAGAATGATCCTGCGCCCCTGATTCTTGTGCCTCTGGGTGGCAGGTAGCTGCAGAGAGGCTGGGGAAATCCAGCAGGCCTCCTGGGGGAGGCAGGCCCAGGCTCCTGTGCAGGAGGCACTTTTAACTCCTGCCTCAGAATGTGCTCCCTGAGAACAGACCTCCAAGGCTTGGGCCCTTCACAGACTGTTCCCCTCTCAGAGAGGTCGGGCTCTGTCCTCATGCCTGGAGCCATGGCCAGGGTGGTTGGCAGTGACACTGCACACCTGGCAGAACCACGTTTCTAATGCAAGGTTTGACCCTTCACTTCCAGGAACCACCACAGTGGTCCCTTCCTCAACAGCTTTGCCCTCAGCCTCTGTCCCATCGCCAGCCCCACCATCCTGCTCCCTAGGGAAGTTGGCATTGCCGTGGGGTCTCTGGAATGGGAGATGCCAGGAGAAGGGGTATTTGCTTGTTTGGGGGTTTACACCTCAAAAAGACGGGCCCATTTCTCTGTACAAGGTCAGTTCTTCCTAGAGGTTCTCTCCTCACCTGCGCATCTCACCCACAGCCATGTAACCCTGCAGCAGCAGGAGTTGAGGAGCTCCTGGGTCTTTGGGGTCAGCCACTGGCCAGGATAGCGGAAGAGGAAGCTCCATATGAAAGGAAGTCTGTTCTACTTTAAGATGCATAGGGGTGTTTGTGTCTTCTCCCTTCCTATCCCACCTCCCGGAGCCTAGGAACACTTGGGAATCCTACCTGGAGGAAAGATGAATGTCTGTGTTAGACTTGGAAATGGTGCAGAGATATCTGTTCCCCATGACTCCCTATCTCCCCCTCACCCTGAGTGGCTGGAAGAGCCTGATCTGGCTCTCTCCCTGGGAGGGAGCCGCTATCCCTAGAAACAGGATTCTACCTATCACCTGCTGTCTGCTTGGCTTCAGGTCCTTCTGATTCTCTGGGCCTCAGTTATCCCTTCTGTAAAATGGAGGTAGCCTTGCAGCTTCTTGAGAACAGGGGCTGGAGTAGATGACTTCCTTGAGCTCTCTCCTGGGGTGAACTGGGGGACTCAGTAGGGCCCCGATGTCAGGTGGAGAAAGCCTTGCTGTGCATAGCTTTCCTGCTTCTCTGGAAGTTTAGTGTCTTTCCCCTGGGTAGAGACAGCTGCTCAGCTGCAGATGTTTGCACAGAGAACTGGAGTGCTGTGGCCACCCATACAAACCCACCCTCTCTGTCACCATCAGAAGCCAGGAGGCCTGGAGTTTACAACCAGAGGAACTAAGTGGGTGGAAGGGAGAAAGGAAGAAGGCCAAACTGCAGATCTTGGGAGGTGGTTCCTCTGGTAGGGAAGCTGGAGGCCTGGGGTGGGGGTGGGGGGAAGCCTGTTGTACGTCCTGGGAGCTGGCTTTGGAAGGAGTGGTGAGTGAGGCTTTTGAACTCTGGAACAAAGACCCAATTGTGATGCCTTTGACCTGGGGACACGGTGGGCGAGTTGAGGCATTTCCACCAGCCATGTTGGGGCAGCAGCCCAGTCAGCACCATCCCTGCCTCCCTAGACCTCCCGCTGGGTGCCAGGTTTCTGCCTGGGTGCCTTCTCACCTAGCTGGCAGTAAAATAGAGGGTCCATAGAGGTAACCTCTGGTCCTCTGGCTGGGACCTTAGCCAGGAAGTGCTGTGCAGGTGTGGGCATGCCAGCGCCCTGTGCTCTCATCTGTCTCAGCCCATGTGCCTGGAAGGTGATTCCAAGTCCACAAACAATGAACAATAGGTGCCAGGCCCTGCCCTTCACGGAATCATTCTACCAGAATCATGGAACAAGTCTATGTGGCCACAGGAGGCACTTTTAACTGTTTGGGGGCTGAAGTAACAGAGAGTCCAAGAGTTGAGATCTCTCCCTCCTACAGATCTCCTGGGAGAGGCTAAGAATGGGCTGAGCCCAGATGGCAAGTGGGCTGTGGGCCGGGGAGAGACATAAGCTAAAAGAGCCAATGCAGAACTCCCAGGACCATCCTTGCCAGAGGATGTCTCTGAGACCCTCTGCCAGCATGGTGCTCATAGACAGTAGAAATTCATATTGCTTATTGCTAGTTGATTCTTTGAACTTGGAGGCAGGTGACAGCTGAGAAGATCTCAGAAGGAGGATGTTTTCCCAGCACTAAAGATAAACCCATTCCTTGGACATAGATAATCAGAAGTTACAGGTTCCCAAGAATGGAACCTGAGTAGCTTATGGAAAGCATTTTTGATCAAACAGAGCCTGGGGGGGTCCCTGCCAAGAAAGGACAATTTTGTCTCCGTCCATCAACAGGGTGACATAGAGCAGAAAGATTCAACAACTTTGGTAGCTTTACCACCCTGCAGGCCAAGCAGGGCATATGGCAGCCGTTGTTGCTTTGTGGAAACCCTTCTACCCTAGACGTGAGCCGCAGTGCCTGAGATGACTCCTTTGTAGAACATTCTTGTGCCCCAAAGACCACATTGGCTTCACCCTCTAGCAGGCAGCAGCCCTAACATCTGGCAGTATGAAGGTGCCAGGGTCCTGATTTCTCTGAGTTCTGTGTTGAGCAAAACTGCTTCCAACTTTCCAGAATTGTTTTTTCCTTCTCGGGAATACAGGCCAGCGCAGGAAGTGGGGAGATGAGTCAACAGAATTTTTCCTGCCTCAGCTTTCTTCCTCTGAGTCTGTTTATTTCCTGGCCACTGGCACCATATTCTGGGGGTTCTTGTACTTCCTTGGAAGCAAGACATTTTGAGCTCCTCTGGTCCCTCCACTTATTTTTACCAGTAAGAAAACAACCTTGAAAATCTTTGGTTCCTCCAAAGTCAGCGCTTTGGTCCCAACTGAGTTGTGAGCAAGGGATAGAAATGGGCTGTCTTGCTCAACAGATTATTGAAAGGTTGCAGGAAAATCTCACTGAACCCAAGGATGAGAAGTAAATCCCAGCCTCAGGAGGCTGAAATTAGGAACCAGAAAGTCTATGCAAGCCAAAAGAAGCTACTCTTGGCTCTGTCTTGGGTTCCAAATGGATTGAAATCATAGCTGTGCTCTTCTAAGTGTAGACCAGCCTTCTTTTCTTCAGATAGCAGCTTGTTTACATGGTGTTAGCTTGTTAGCATCAGAAGCTCTATGATAGCTACCTGACAATAGCTTCTGCTTCTCTGAGCTCAAAATTTTATGCTGGAGCTGGGCAGTGACTACACCCATAGTCTCAGCTACTTGGGAGGCAGAGGCAAGTGGATTGCTGGAGCCCATGAGTTCAACATCAGCTTGGGCAACATGGTTTGACTCCATTTCTTTTCTTTTCTTTTCTTTTTTAACCGGGGATTGAACTCAACCACTGAGCCACATCCCCAGCCCTATTTTGTGTTTTATTTAGAGACAGGGTCTCACTGAGTTGCTTAGCGCCTTGCCTTTGCTGAGGCTAGCTTTGAACACGCAATCCTCCTGCCTCAGCCTCTGGAGCCCCTGGGATTACAGGAGTGCGCCTCCATTCCGGCTTTGAGACTCCATTTCTTAAAAAGGAAAAAAAAAATGAAGTTTGGATCTGATTGGTTCCCAGTCAGCCAATGAATTGGCAGACTATAGATCACATGTCCACTATGGTCCAATCAGCTATGTTCAGGAGAAGCCACCAAGAGCGTAAGCATGGCTACCTCTTCAACAACGGCTCTTGAGGGCAGGTTTTAAAGAAGAGAAATATTGGGGAGGAGGGTAAGGAATAAAAAAATGGTGGTTTCCACCATTTACTTGTTTAGCAGCTGTGTATGGTGGAAAGAGCAAAGAAACCTGAATTCAAATACTGGATTTAAGACCGAAAGCTATGGGGTGTGGATATAGCTTGCCTAGCATGCACAAAACTCTGTGTTGGATCCCTAGCAAAAACAAACAAACAAAAAAACTAAAATATCTAATGCTAACTATGTGATTTAAATAGGAGTTCATTTGTTTTTGCCTAGAAAAAAGGGGCAGTGATATGTACCACCTGAGCTTTTTATAAGAGTGAAATATAATGGATATAGAATTCATTAGTTTGTTCATTTATTTCATAATTTTTGAAAACTTCCTTTGTCCCCAGCCCTGTGCTGATTGGATACATACCCATAAGGTTCCTGCCTTTATGGATATTGAATACTAATTGATTTGAACATTCTGGCACTTACTCACTAAAGAACCATTAATTGCCAATTGAAGCTTCCAGGCTACACTGTTCTTAGAAAATGGGTGTCCCAATAAAGATAAGTATAGGCTGTTTCTAGAAAGGTAGGTTTATTGCAGTCTGCATTGCAGATACATGAACTAGCATTCTTATCTCTGGAAGAGCCTTGAAGTAGTTTGGTTCCCATGACCAGTCTCCATTTGGAGATCCTGTCCAAACCATTAGAACTGTTTTCTGATAGCTCTTCTCTTCCTAAGTGCACCACATGTATCCCTGCTGTATCTACCTAATCAGCAATTCCCAGGTCCATTCTGGTCTGAGACCATCTCTGGTATGCCCCTTATCCACTTCACAAAGCTGGCTGGAGAGGAGACGTTAGCCTAGCAATTAAGAACATGGATTTCAAGTTAGATAAGCCAGTTTTTTGTGTTGTTTTTTTTTGTTGTTGTTGTTGTTTGTTTGTTTGTTTGCTTGTTTGGTACTGGGGTTGAACACAGGGGTGCTTTACCACTGAGTGACATCCATAGCCCTTTCTATTTTTTACATTGAGACAGGGTCTTGGTAAGTTGCTGAGGCAGGCCTCAAACTTGCAATCCTGCTGTACCTCCTGAGTAGCTGGGTTACAGGCATGTGCCCCCCACACCCAGTGATAAGCCTGGTTTTAATCTTGATTTGATGACTCTAGGACAAAGTTTCCTGGGTCTCCTAAGCATCAGTTTCCTTGACTGTAAAAGGGGAATAATTGCTCCCACAACTATAGGGTTGTATATGCTGATTCAAAAGGAATTCAGTGCTTAGGGCCTGGGACACAGTAAGTACTCAATGTATGAGAGCCCTGATAAGGCCACTGGATAGGGACAGCTCTGACACAATTTCCCCAACTGCTTGAGAACTGATTGTACCCAGTGGTTCTGAGGATGCTGTCAGCCCTGAGGGCCAGTCAGGTGTGTATAGCAGCAGAAAGTTTACTCTAAGGTAGTGAGGCCAAGGACAAACCTGCTGGGGTCTGGCCACAGCCACCACCCTGGAGCTCAAGTTTCTTTGAGGACTCAAGAGCAATCTTGGGTATTGGGGGGCTTCATGCAAGGCTGGAAGAGGAGAGTCCCACCAGTGACATCCCCCGCTAGCTGTGGCTTTGTCACATGACATAGAGCTAAATGCCAAGGAAGCAGATTAGCATAGTGGGGAAGGCTTTCAGAGGAGGAGTGGGCCTTGGTAAATGAAAAGGTTCTGGTAGGCTAAGAGGGACATGCAGGACAGTGGAACAGGGACAGCAAAGCAGGCATGTGAGTGCCCAGGGCAGAAGAAAAGTGGCAGCTGGGAAGCTGTGGGTAAATTAGCCACCAAAGCCTGTGAGCAGCAGAGCCACCTGAAGAGCAGTGTTTAGAGCAGGCTATCCTGGCTGTGACTGGAAGGCACAGGGACAGGTTTGGTGGCAACAAGGAGACTCTGGAAATAACTTTTTCCTTGGCCAGATCTGCTGGGGCTATTGTCAGCAGTGAGCACTGCCAGCCACCTGCCCGGAGCCAGCTGCCAGGTGCCCTGGCCAGTCAGCAGGCAGGGGAGGCTCTGGCTGCTGGGCTTCCACCTGCTCAGTTGGGCAAGTGGAGCAGCCGGTCACCCTGTCCTGATGTTGGCTCTGTGGACACTCCCCCTACCCAGATCTACCTTTGCACAAGTATCCAGTACACCGGCAGCACTAGAGACCCTCTGGCCACCCCAACACATGTGCACACACTCCCTTTGTCCCCAGTACAAATGACAGGCCTCATCTGAAGTATAGAGAAAACATCTCCCCTGATTTCCTCTATTCTTACATAAAACACTTCAGCGGAGTGTAGTGCAGACACTTTCTGGGGAGTATAATTTGTCAGGACCTCGGGGAATTTGGGCTCACAAATTGCCCTTTCCTTGTTCTTTCCCCAGTGTATCCTGTGGCCGCTCAATATTACACCCTTCAGCACTGGGGTTTTCAGTAATCATGCTGGTGGTAGTTGGGGGTGACCCAGGGTAACCACCCTCACCCCTATCAGCATCTTTTCAGATTCCATAACCTCATCCTCTGGGTCCCAGTGCTGATCTAGAATCCTGGCCTCATAGCAGGAAACAAGCAGGCGACCCAGTTAGCTCAGGCGCCTGAGGAGTCTGTGGGGAGCCAGCGTTCCTCCGTAGGACACTCAAGCTGAGCTCCTGAGCCCCAGAAAATGGAGGGAAGTTTTTGGCTCGTGTATCCCCACGGCCATTTCTACCTCTGTTTGAAATGTGCTATTTGAAGCTCTTATTTTGGTCTCATTTAATTGTCTCAGTCCAGCTCTATGTTTCCCTGTCAGCTGGGCATGGCTTGGTCTCATGCTAAAGTTCGTTTGCCTCCCCTAAGCTTTTATTGGATGGGACTGTAGGGAAGTGGCCCAGGAGCACCGCGGGAGATGAGGGAAAGCCAGAAACAGAGGAAGTCTGCCAAGGACTGGCGGTAAAGTGGCCCTCTGCATGTGGGGGCCTGAGACCAGCATGTGATAGCAGAGCCCTCTCTCCTCTAAGGATCTGACCCACTGGCATCGCCACAGGTGATGTCCTGGAACCTCAGCACAGTGGCCAGAAGCCTGCATGTCTGTTCTCTTAGAATCCCACTAGGAAGGCCAGCTGGGAGGTCAAGGCCACCTGGGGAAATGCCTGCTCCTGCCAACTAATAGAGGATTTTTGGATTTTTCTCAAGGTGATCTCTTTCTGAATCATAATATTTTATGTTTTATAAGATATAAAGTCATGCAGATTTTAAAACATCTTGGTAAAAAGCAGGGTGGAGATTGGCATTCTGTCTTTCCAAGGAGGATACTGAAGCCCAGAGAGGTGACGTGACTTGCCCCAAGGTTGCACAGCTGGGAAGGGAGGCACGGGCTTCAAACACTGTGCTCTGACTAGTGGTGGGAGGCTGGAGTGCTTACACTATGGATTTTACTTCTTTGTAAAGCCAAACCCCTAAGAGCTTTGCAGTGTGAGTTCCCTAGGCCTCTGAGAGCCAGAAAACAGAGGTCAATCCTGCGAAAGGCCAAGGGGCAGCAGGTCAGAGGGGATCTGAAAGAAAAGCACGTTGACTCAGTGACTAGCAAGAAAGTTTCACAGTTGTCCCACTTTGGGCTCACAGGGTCCTTGGGGAGGGGGCCTAGTCTGCATGGCTGGGTGGGTCTGCTCATCAGGTCCCTGGCGGACAAGGCTGAGGACATGAGGTGGCATTGGGCTGTGTCTCTCTGGTGCTGGTCAGGGCTCCACCCCATGTTGCCTTCCTCTCATCCAACCAAGCACACCCATCCTGGCCCCGTTGCCCACCCCACCCCACCCAGAAGAGACCTGCCGTCCAGCCCCTTTTCCTCCCCTCACCCCAGCATCCAGACCTCAGTGAAATTCTACACCCAGGGACAGCTTCCTCGGGATGCAGCTTGCTCAGTCAGTCAAGAAACAGGGCTCCTACTGTGTGCCCTATGGTACACCCTGCATTGGGGCATAGCGGTGGACAAGATGCAGCTGCCTGTCTTCCCATTGCCGAAGCAGACGGCATTCTAGGGCTCTTTCTCTTCCTGCAGAGGAAAATCCAGATGCAATGAGTCCCCTGTGTCCCCTGCACCCCTACAGTGCACAAGGCAGAAAGCACAGGGTTGCTACCATGGAGGGTGGGACTCCAAAGCAGGTTTCATGACTGCTGTGGGCTGTGCCTGGTCTGCCAAGAGGGGAAGGCTTCTGGAGAAGGCGAGGCCTGAACGGGGTGAGGCCCACGTGACCAGCAGGGCCGAAGAAGGCAGGAGTGACCTGGTTGAGGGATGGTTGCTATCAACAAGAAAATGGTTGGAGGGGCCTCAGATGTCAGGTACAGGGAACACCCCCCCTGTCCATCCATGAAAGAGAAAAAGAGGCCTGGGAATGGGATGTCATGGCCCAAGGCCAGTGTCAAAGCCAGTTTATGCCAGGGTTGGCTCTGGGCCCTTGGTGTCACAGGGGCTACTGAGGGAGAGGTGCAGCATATGCCACGGAGGGCAGGAGGTACTCAGAGCACCTGGGCCACCCTCCCTACTGAGCTGAGCTCCCCACGTTGGGCCCTGCAGCCCTTGGCTGAGGCTGGATCCCTCAGCACCTCCCCGAGCATTCCAAGACTCATTTTTCTATCTTCTTGGTGAGATGAGCTTCGGGTGCCCTGGCTGGAGAACACAAACTCACCCAGTTAGCAACGCCACTTCTCAGGGTTGGGGTCAAGATGAGGGAGAAGTGCCGTCCAGGGAGGGAGCCGTCCTGTGGCTGGCTGGGAGCCCCCCTCAGACACAAGGCTCTGCGGCCTCAGCCTCTTTCGTTCTCTCTCCCCCAGGAAGGGGGTGTGGTTGCTGTTGAGGTTGGCCAGGCGTCCAGTCCTGGTGTTTCTGGACACTCTGTCTTTCTTGTCTGTTTTCTGTACTTCTAATCAGTGCTCACACAAGGCCCCAGACTTCTCTAGGCTCAGCACGTTCACTATCTTTTGATTACGACAGAATTTTAAGCTGCTGTGATAGGGGCTGTGAGGGCAGGTAGCAAGCAGGTGTGACAAGGACACAGGGCCTGGGGTCTCTTTACCATCACCTTCAGTGTTAACTACAGGCTTCTCTTTTGCCTGGCTTGACCAACTGACCTCCCTGTGACTTGGTGGAGCTTTCTGGCAGTTCTGGACACCCACTTCTTGCTGGAGGCCTTGGGTCAAGGGATTGCACTTGGCAAAGTGCTGAGGGTGTCATGTTAGTAGGCGGAGTAGCTGGTGTCCCATCGTGGAAGGAATACCAGGCTTTGCATAAGAGGATCTTGATCAATCTAGGCTCCGATCTCAGCCACCAACCAGTCAGGAGACCTCAGGCAAGCCACTTTGCTCTCTGAGCATCTGCTGTCATCATCTGAGGAACAGAAGTGTGATAAGGAGTGACAGCAGTGACCATGATTGCTTTCTAGTGACCAAGCTTCCCAGTCCCCTGATTGTGTCTTTACCAAGCTGAGCAGGAAGCAGCCCCTTCATCTGCATGGTCTGGAGCTCCTAAGATTCCCTGTTACCCCTGGGTCTCTGGAAACAAGCCAGTCAGCACAGAGGGAGCAGGCGAGGGGAATTTGACCATGTTGGGCAGCCTTCAGCCTGTCTCCCCAGCTGCCAAATGGGTCAGTGGCTGCAAATGTCCCTGGGTTTGTAATGATGATCACAGGATTGTGGATTCCTGGACACCTTTGGTATGGGCTTTGTGAGGCCAAATGCTTTGCAGATTAAATTTCTGGAGAAAGAACAGCTGAGCAGCAATCTTGAGCCACTTCTGTACTATTGCAGCAGAAAGGTGCTGGTGTGTGTGTGTCTCCCCCTAATTAAAAGGCGGGGGCGGGGGCACTTTAGGCAAAGCAGGAAGATGGTCCAGTCTCCTCTTTCCTTCAGTTTGCATCAGCCAGTGTGGTGGCTCAGGCTTCTTATGTTTTCCAGTGCTGGGAACAGAAAGAATATGGTGAGTGTCATGGAATGTCATGCTGGAGCTTTTGGGTGGCTTTCCCTGCACTACCCCCCTTAAAATAATGTTTTGAAGGGTTGCCCTGGAGAACTGCTGAAAGCAGAGGGGCTGATGGCTGTCTTTGGCCATGTTACATGAGGACAAGATTATCTGAGTGAGGGAAAGTATCTCTCCATAGCAGGGCTGCGGGGATCCAGGGCTGCCCAGCCAGAAAGCCAGCGCAGGATCTGATCACAAGCAGGCCCGCCTCAGTTACAACCAGAAGTGTTACTTTAGACTCTTGGCTTTGATGGGGAAGAATGTGGTTTTGCCCAGCCCCTCCCTCAACCACCTCAAGTTCAATAAGATCTGAAAGCCATACTCTGGGGCTTAGAGAGGCCAGTATTCAATCTGGAGAGGGTCGCAAAGACACAGTGATGGAGGGCTCCACTGACCCCCACTGGTATTGGGCTGGAATTTGCCTGACCCACCTGACCGTTCCTACTTGAGTTGAACTGGGGAATCTTTTTTTTTTTTTTTTTTTAAATACTGGAGACTGGTGAGTTTGTGTTCTCCAGCCAGAGCATCTGAAGCTCATCTCATTCAACCACTGAGCCACATCCCCAGGCATTTTTTGTATTATATTTAGAGACAGGTCAGGTCTCACTGAAGTTGCTTAGTGCCTTGCTAAGTTGCTGAGGCTGGCTTTGAACTCTCAATCCTCCTGCCTTAGCCTCCTGAGCCCCTGGGATTATAGGCCTGCGCCACTGCGCCCAGCATTCCCCAGTCTTTTTTGCCTCTCACGGGTCTCTCCTCTCTGGCTTGCCCACCAGCCAAGTGTCCTGGTGTCTTCTGCGTGTGCCATGCACTTTGACTGCATGGGAAAGTGGGTAGGGAAGAGGTCAGGTGAGAATATCAAAGAAAATGGTTCAGCACATTGGAATTTTGGGGCTTCATTCCTTGTGGCTCCAGTCTTCCCCGTTCCTCACCCAGTGCCCCAGGCAAGCCTCTGATCAGCTCTACTGTGTTGGATATCGTTAATGCCGCTCCTCAGAGGCTTGGCCTTGTGTGGGACATGCTTCCCCTGGCATTGAACAGATCCGGGGGTAGCATGGACCTTGTTGCCCCACAGTGGAATTGTAACTGGTTGTTCCTTAGAGGAGAGAAAAGTTTACCTCATCATCCAGCTTTGCATTAGGAGAATGAGCGTCCGAGATGCTGCTCACTGAACCCCTTAGGAGTTTATACCCTCATCCTTCTGCTGCACAACCAGACATAGACTCACCTTGAATCTAAAGGGCCTTGACTTTCAGAGGGCCAGAGCGACTTGTCAATACTATTGTGGCAGCTGGAAGGAGGATTCTTGATCTCAGCCCTAAACTACCCTCCATGCCCCCATCTCTCAGCCCCCATGCGATCATCTTACCCCCCTGGGGCCCTTGGAGAAGAAAAAACTTCATTCTAGAAGTGACTCCCAGGTGGGAGGTTAGAAGGAGTCTGAGGCAGGTTGGGCAGGTACCCTGATCCAGAGGCCTGGATGTGGAGACTGGGGGAAGGAGACAGCCATGCTCCAGTTTAACGGACAGGTCAGAGCTGGGAGCTGTGATTGATGTGCTTTTACCTACTTCCTGGGGAATGAAGTTGCAGTGTGCCCGGCTGAGGGCCTGGGACTCCATGAGGGCATCTCGAGCCTGCCACTGCCAAGACATATTTAAAGGGGAGAGGTGCTCATGGCCCTCCCACTTTCTGTCTTGAGACTCTTCTAGGCCTGACACCCTAGAGCCACTTCTAGAATGTAGTCTGTCTTCCCAGGGCTCAGTGTTGGTAGGATGCGGATGAGAGGCTGTATGAAGCACAGGTGAGGACAGTGACTTCCCCCAGCTGCCTGCCCTGTCTCTGTCCTTGGGTAGGGTGTGATTAATCTGAGACTTATTCAGGATGGAGAAATCCAGAACCAAGCAAGTAAGTGAGCATGTAGTCAGAAGCCAGAGATCAGACCTGCATGCGCTGATTCATTCCCCAACCTTTATGTCCTGCTGTGTTCAGACAGAGTGAACAAGGAAGATTGATCCCCACCTTCATGGAGCAGATGGGCTGAAGGTGAAGCTGACAGTTACCTGCTCTGACTCATCCCAGGGAAATTTTTTTTTTTTTTTTTGGTACTAGGGATTAAACCAAGGGGCACTTATTCATTCATATATATATATAATTGTGTGTGTGTGTGTGGGTGTGTATATATATATATGTACACATTTTTAAAAATTTTGTTCTAATTATACATGACAGTAGAATGCATTTTGACACATTGATCACAAATGGAACACAACTTCTCCTTCCTTTGGTTGTACACGGTGCAGAGTCACACTGCAGACATGCATATAGAGTAATAATGTCCATCTTATGTCACCATCTTTTCCATCTGCACACCCCCCTCCCCGCCTCCCCTCACTCCCCTCTGCACTGAGACAGGTTCTCACTAAGTTGCTTAGAGCCTTGCTAAATTGCTGAGGCTGGCTTTGAACTTGCAACCCTCCCACCTTAGGCCACTTCCTAGGAAAAGCTGCATTGTCATTGATCCTCATGAGTGTTCATCAACACTGCCTGACCAATCACTGTGGCAGGCCTCTAGAATGAACTGGGTGGACTCCAGGGCATGTGAACTAAGGGAGTTTCTGGGTTGAAGTGGCCTTTTCTGCATGGGTTAGAGTAGGATCTATACTAGATCCATTCTTGGGAACCAGGAAACAAGCTAGTGCCTAGAAGTAAGAGAGATGGGGAGGAAAATAGGGCAGAAAGAAGCTCGGAGAACCCATTCCTAGATCACCACAGAGAACCCCACTGAGGCTAGTCACCTGAGGACAAGGGCTGAAGTTAAACTCATTTGCTATTTTCTGAAATCTCTGGGAAAGGCAGATAAGGGATCATGGAGGAAAAGTCCCTCCTCCGTGTCAGGCAGAGAGCCAGACCTCTTTTGTCCTATAATTCTCACCATAGCCCTACACGGTACAGTAACATGACCTCTGTTACACAGATCAGAAACTAAGAGCCAGAGATTTGGGGTCATTTGCCAGGTCTTCCCCATACACCCTGCTGCTCTTGGTAACTCCGGTGGCTCTCCAGGCTCTCCACAGAATAGGGCATCATGGTGAGGAAGCTGGTTTTGGTGTAGCTGTCTCCCCACCACCCTCTGCAGGGATAACAGGACAGGTCCCTGGGGCAGCCCAGAGCATCCAGCAAGAAGGAGGGCCCTGTAGGAGAAACCAAGGCACCCGGCTTCCCTGTGGAGGCCTGTAGCTGCCTCAAATGTTCTTGGGAGAAGCTGCTATTCGTGTCTCTGCATTCTTCCAGGAGCCTCACCCAAAAGTAGGCTTGTCGGTGAGGGGAGAGGCCCAGGAGGAAATGGCCCAGTCGGGTATAGCAGACTGCAGGAGCAGGAGCTCTCATGAGGGCTGGGAGTATCTGCCTCCTGGGTGATCTGGGGCCAGACAGGCAAAAGCAACAACAATCTCCCTGCCTCAGGTCCCTGAGGGGAGATTCCCCTGGATGACCTGGGGCGCTGAGAGTCAGTTAGTTCCCCAAATTGAGGACCCGGAGGAGGGAATACTGCCCAGGGAGTAGCTGCACTGGATTCTAGCAGGGCAGAAGGCCTCCCAGGGCCAAAGGGATGAGAGCTGGAGAGAAGATGCCTAGCACTGGCCCCAGGAGCTGGGCTTGAGAGATTCTAAGGACAAGGAGGCAGGAAGACCTGGAGTGAGGGGAGAGGACAGAGAAGGAGCAAGCCTGGGCCAATCTGTCATTGCATTTCATTCCCAACAACTACCTACTGGGCCCCTTCTTTGTCCAAAACACCTAGCCAGGCAGTGTCATGACTGGCTGCCAAGATGAACAGGACCCGGACTTTGTCCTCAGAGAGCTTTTGGGGACATTACCAACTCAAACCTCAGTCAGGGTGTTGGGGCAGCTCAGGGTAAGAAATCAGAGGCCAGCTGGCAGGGAGTGACTGGAACTTTGCAGAAGTGGTAGCTTGAGGGATGGGCCTGAATATAGTGATGAATCAGAGAGCCCATACATCTGGGGGCTTCTCAAACCTGCTGGGTCAAGAAGAGAAGGATAGAGATCATTTCCCCCAGACCTCATGAAAGGCAAATGTCAGATCCCACTGTCACTGAGTTGCCACCCTGTGGCTAGCATGTGGCCATTCTGCTCCTCAGTTTCCCTGTCTATAAAATGGGAATAATATCTAAAACCACGTAGCCGTCACCATGAAGGAAAATTGTCAAGTGATGTATTCATTTTCCTTTCCTTTTCTCTAAATGGCAGGGATGGGCTACTACCCAGTCCAGGCAGTAAGTTATATCTGGGGGAAAGTTAGAAGTCCATTGGGTTCCTGAAATTGCATGGAGCAATAACGCTTCCACCCCCATCTGCCACCAACCTGGAGATTTTTCAAAGCATTTTTCCATCTGTCTTTGAGTAACTCTGAGGATAAGTAGGACAGGTGGCTTTGTTTTTGTTTTTCAAAAGGAGAAAAGGTAAGCAGTTTGCACAAGAACTCCAAGCTTGCTGCTGGTGGCCAAGCTGGGGTGTCAACTAAGGGCTGCATATCCTTACTCAGTGCTCCTTCCAGAGCAACATCAGTGTTTCCCTGAGAGTGGGTCAGGCAGGTAGATGCACCTGACGTAGGCTTCCATCGCTGTTCCCTTTCACTACACATTGGGTCAAGGGAAAAGTCTCCATTTGGGCTCCTGTGTTGTCAGTGCCTTTGTAACAATGGCCAGTGTCCCGTTTTTGGTTGTTTAAGAGAAAATCTGGTCCAGGCTTAGTATGTTACTAGAACTTGCCTTAATATCTTGCTGAACTTAATGACATCATCATTTCTTTTCATTGTATGCATTTTTCCAGTTATATTCTATTTATGCCAAGGGATCCTGGTTTTCCATTCTGGGTAGCATAGGAGAATGTCTTCCTGAAAAGCATATTTACATTTGTTAAAGTCGGTTTAAATAAACACACCAAGGAAACACCAGTACAGGTGTTACTCAGGCTAATGTGTTAGTTTCCTGGGAGTTTGGGAAATGCAGAGTTAAAGGACCCTAAGTGGGACATTTTCTCCTGGGCACTCTCCATGTCCCACGGTCTCCTAGGGTGACACCAGTGGTTCCCAAGTTCCAAATGGGAAAGGAGCCTGGAAAAGCATTGGCATTCGTGGTGGCTGCTCCCCACACCATGCAGAGGAATCCACGTTGTCAGAGAGCTGTTGACGTCAGGCGGTACAGAGTTTTTGCAAGCCCTCTATTTAAAATTCCCCAGAAATTAAATAAGGAGGGTTTGGAAGGAGGAATGCCCTCAACAAATTGTGGAGCGGGTTTGTTTTGTTTATGGGGATGGTCTTTAAAGTTGCAATTGCCCCCGTTTTATTTTTGCCCAATTGAAGAGGGGCTGAACTCAGCTGGGAGGGTGGGGAGGTTGTCAGCCTCCAGCTTTTAGTTGAAACCAACTCAGTTCTGGGGCCAGGAAGCTTCCATTTTTAGCAAAGAGAGGAAAGAGAAGAAATGGACAAACTTGTCCATGTGTACTTCTTAGGCCCTGGAGAGAGCTCACTCAAAGAATAGGGCTAGCCCTTTAGTTGTCCAATGAGCAGTGACAACCGCAGGGCCTCCCGGTAGCCTCTTCTCCACACCACCTGTCAAACATGACACAGGCGCAGTGCTAGGCAGGCAGTTTCCAGGCTTGCCGTTTTCTCCCGGTACCCCTGGGAGACCGTGGGACTTCAGACTCCTGCTCCCCAGAAAGGCAATGAGCCTCTTCAGCCTCTTCCTCGGGCAGCTTTGAATAAGCAGGCATCATTCTGGTACCATTGTTGTTTCCTGAAATCCCTTCCCCATGGTTTTCCCTGTCATGGCCTCTGGCTGTGTGTTGGGTGGCAGCAGATATGCAATGCTTCTGCCTCACAATGAGGACGGTAGGTAGGTCCGTTTTTGTTCTCTTCCAAGCCTTGGGGTTTATCTCAGCTTGATGCTCCCCAATTGTTAACCCATCAGACAAACCTCCCTGGGCAGCGGGCGGCCTCTGGCTTGTAGCAGCTCCAGTCTCCTCCTGTGCTTTCATGGTTGGGGCCAGTGGTCCTGTGTGTTAATTCATAGCAGAGACCATGACATCTCCTTAACAAATTACTCTCTCTTTTTTTTTTTAATATTTAGTTGTAGATGGACACCACATCTTGATTTTTATGCAATGCTGAGGATCAAACCCAATGCCTCACACTTGCTAGGCAAGCACTCTACCACTGAGCTACAACTTCAGCCCACAAATTACTTTCTTAAAGTTGAAAATAAAAAGATGAATTCCTTTAAATAGGTACATACCTCATAAGCCGGCCATGTGTACCAGAATAGTCCCATAGGATTCTAATGGAGCAGAAACTTCCTATGTCCTAGTGATGTTGGAGCTGTAAAAATGTCATGGTCCAACACATTATGGTGTTTGTGGTGCTGCTGGTATAAACAAACCTGAGCTGTCAGTTGTATAAAAATACATCACATACAATTATGTGTAGTATATAATATTTGATAACAAATGACTGTCTTATTGGTTTATGTATTCCTCTCTACATATATATTATATATATGTACACACACACGTGTGTGTGGGTGTGTGTGTGTGTGTGTATCTCAGAGCCTCTCACATGTTAGACAAGCAGTTTAGCGTTGAGTTACATCCCCAAACCTTCATAAAAAATTTTACAGGTGTGTGCACCATGCCCAATTTATGCAATACTTTTTTATTGTTATTTTAGAGGGTACTCATTCTGCCTACATATTTTTAAAAGTTTTCTGTAAAGCAGCATGTCATGTTATGCTGGGCAGCAGCCTCATACTTCTCATGTCTACTGCATCTTCTGCTTGCATGAGGCAGCCATCTTGATTGACCTGTACCATCTAGGTGTAGGGAAGTGTACCCTAAGATGTTTGCACAGCGGCAAAGTTGTCTCAACACATTTCTTAGAACCCAGCCCCATGATTAAGCAACACATGGCGATCATATATGTATAATATATATCAATCATGTGAGCCATGGAATATGTGGTTCAAAGATGTGGCAAAGGTGGCTTCTGAGGGAGGATATCTGAGGTTTAAGAAATGCTGATCCCAATTTACTCTTGCCTGGTAAAACTCCTGGATGAGATTTTATGTCAAAAAGCTCCTTCAGCCTGGGTGTCCCTGCTTTACCTTACCATATGGGCTCAGAGGAGAGGTGACTTAGAAGTGGGCCTGAAACCCACCTGTCAGCCCCCTCCTCTTAGTGGGAACCAGAGGTAGAAATGCCATGCCTTTGACTTGCCTGAGACGTGGGCTGCTTGGTAGACACTGGTCGAATGAGTGGAGGAGAGCCAGTGAGGGACTGGTTTCCTTGGCTCATCTAGGAAATGGGGATTTGAGGAACTAATGAATAAGCAGGTGATGCTAGTCTCTTTCTGCAGAGGAATGAATGCCTAGAGAGGTTTTTAAGGGTAACCAAATGAATGCTGTGCTGGGTGTCAGACCTGGGTGCTACCTAACCTTGCTCCTAGTCACCGGTTCCTGGTGTCTGCTGAGGGAGCCTAAGGTTTAACAAACTCAGGGGGAGGCAGGCAGACTTTTCCCTCCAGGCATATTGGATTTAAGATCCTCAGAAGTCCTTGCTCATCCTCACTGTCAAGTGGGCGAGCCACACAACTCAACAACTTGGCTTGCCCTAGGTACTCCCCATTTGCACCACCTAAAATTTTGGCATAATTATTAATAGTACTCCTTCATTTGCTCAGAGTTTGGATAGTAAACTGTAACCAGTTTACTAATTAGACTAACCAGGCACAGTGGCACACACCTGTAATCCCAGCTACACAAGAGGATTGCAAATTTAAGGCCAGCCTGGGCATCTTACCTTCTCAAAGAAAGAAATTTAAAAAGGGTTGGGGACCTAGCTCAGGGATAGGGCACTTGCCTAGCATGCATGGGCCCTGGGTTCAGTCCCCAGCACTGCAAACACTAAGTCATGTCCTTTCATATTTCCATTTAATACTTAGCATCTTGTCAGGTTTGACCTGTTATTACCATCTGCTCTTCTCCCTTTGGCTCCTGATCCTGACACAGCTTTTGCTAAATGAGATGACACCACCCACACAGCATCTCAGTCTTCATCCTGGGTTGATTAAAACATCCATCAGGACAGGTTCCCTGGTGATATGCCGTGAATCTGTCCATGCAGCTCTGCGGGCCCCCAGGTGCTGGGGGGTCATATAGACCCACAGGCCTGGAAGCTCTGCTCTGGCAAATCCTGGACCCGTCAGGCCAGCAGTTCACTGGCTGGTAGAACTTAGAGTGATTGAGTGGTTGGCCCCTCACTTCCTTCGACTCCCCCTGGCCTGCACTATCTTTTTTTTGGTGGGGGGATGCTGGGGATTGAACTCAGGGGCACTTGACCACTGAGCTACATCCCCAGCCCTATTTTGCATTTGATTTAGAAACAGGGTCTCACTGAGTTGCTTAGCACCTCACTTTTGATGAGGCTGGCTTTAAAATCGTGATCCTCCTGCCTCAGCCTCCCAAGCTACTGGGATTATAGGCGTGCTCCACCGCCCCCAGCAGCACTATTTTGATTCGTGTGCAGAGACCCTTTCTGGCTTCTCCAAGCATTGCTCAGGGAATCCCTGTTCATTAGGACCACAGCCAGCATTGAGGTTGCTGATCTCTGCTCTGGAGTTGACCTTCACCTTCCTTGAAAGTTGAGGCCTGCCCATTTTGTGTCCTCTGGCCTTGCTCCCATCTCTGTCTTTAAGATCCCCAGTGGTGACTGGTAGGTGTTTGACACGTGCTCTCAGGACCCTTGCCCACGCCAGCTGATGAGATCACATGGAGGACATCTGCCAGCACCGTCCCTGTCTCTGCCTTCCATCCACCTGCCCTCCTTCCCTCAGCAAGCCCCGCCCCCCAGTGTGGGCACCCACTTCTGAGGGTGGACAAGAGTGCCTCACTGTGGGACCTCCCTCCATCTGCCTCTTGGGGCTGTGCCCTTCTCAGAAGAGAAACTTCACTCTCCTTCCCCTCTGGCCTGGAACCCTTTTTGTCATCCTCTGCAGTTTCCAGGCCTCCTCTTTCAGGAACCTAACCTTCCTGCCCTCTTTCTCAGAGGCTCCTACCTCCCTGTTGGCTTTTTGCAATTCCCGCTCTGCCGTTGTCTTTGAAATCTCCCCCTTTGTGGCCACTCCTCTCCCACTGTTCATCTCATTTATGATCACAGAGTTTGCCTCCTGTGTCCTCTACCCTCCGGAGCCACCTTCTGTTCAGGAACCTGGCCACAGGTCATACCCCTGTGCTCTGCTTTCTGATGAGGTGGATGGCAGTGACTTCCAAGTTGCTCCTCTTCCAGTTCTTTCCACCGGGAACAGCCTCTCACACAGCACCCTGAGCATCTAGGCTGGGCCACTCTGCCCTTGCCATGCTTCCCCCTGGATTGCCCTGCCCGCTGCCCTCCAGATTTTATCTTTAGTTACCTTCGTCTCTTCTCTATGATTCTTGCCTGACTCCTTGATCTGGTCTCTGGCTGTCTGCAGTTCCTTCAGCAAGCATTGCATCAGCTACCACCAGGTCCTCTGCATGGGCTGTCTGGTCACCCTCGGCAGTCTCGTGCCGTAACTCACCCTGTGCCCCTGGTCCTTCTGCTGTCCAATAACCCCTGCAGGGTCCTCAAGCCACCTTGCATTCTCTCTGGGACCCCAGCCCCTTCTGCTGCCAGGCCAAGAACCAAGCCCACACGTTTTCAACAGGGACCTTCCCAGGTCAAGGCTAAATGATAACAAAACCGAGTCTTTCTTCCTGAGACCAGACACCTAAGACCCACGTGTCTAGCGGTGGGTAGCATTAGTCGCTGGGGGCCTTCTTGCACTTCCCTGTGCTTTGCATTTAAATTAATGTTAGCATCTTGCAGCTCACCAGGACTCAGGTGCTGTTCTTCACGCTTTTGAAGGACTCCTCTTCTAGTCATAACGACACTGGGTACCACTCTAGGTCCATTGCACAAATGAGGAAACTGAGGCAAACTGAGTTTGGCCTCACTCAGGCCAAACTTATTAGCTAGGAGGTGGCCGACCTGGGATTTAATGCCAAGCAGCCTGATTCTAGAGCTCTGAAGATCATGTCCTTCACCTGTAGTCTGTCATGTGTCCCCATCTGTAAGTGCTCATTACCCGGCCACCTTCTGAGTGCCTTGCCCATGACCTCCGCTTGCCCAGACCCGCCAGAGCCCTGCAGGTTTGTCTGGGTCCCAGCCCAGCCCTGGGCTTCTGGGCTGGTCCAGTGAGGTGGGCAGGCTGGAGCCGAGGTGGGGAGAGGTGGCAGAGGCCCAGCTCTTGCTGTCTTCCTGCCATGGGCTGCATGGAGCCTTCCAAATGGTGACGTAGCAGCTTGGCTAATGGTCTTGGAATCCAGGCACCCAGGGAAGGTTCTGGGGCCCTGGGGGCCTCAGAGCCCCATCTGGGGGGAGGGAAGGCCTGGACAGTAGAGCAGGGCGGGCGCCAGGGTTCAGACCACTTGAGTAGGCCTGGAAGACAGGAGTTGGGAGGTGCACCCAGGAGGGGCTGGGGGAGCCTCTCCCCCGCTCCAAAGCCACTCCTGTTTTCTTTGGACCATGGAGGCCGCATGCTGAGAGCTGGAGTGTGTCTTGGCAAAAGGCTGCAGTGACAGAGTCTTTGGACCAGGGAGGCCTGGCCGGGAAGGGTGGCCTTTCACTGTTCTTAAAGGCACAGCATGCATCCGCGGCCTGCATTTCCAGTTCCCTGGTCTCTCACCAGAAGCCTTAGATCTGGCCCAAGGTTATAGGAAGGGGGCCAGGCTGGGCCCAGGGCAGAAGCAGCCCCCTAGAGTCTAGCCTTTTACCAGGTGTGGCTTGGCCGGTCCACTTTAGAGCTCTTCCTCTTTTCAGTATCTGTCTCCTCACTCTCGATGTTTGGTGCTCACTGACACCTACCCTGCTCCCTTCTGCAAGCCCGCTCCAAGCAAAGAACATGGGAGCACCTATACATGTCCCCCTTCCAAGAGGACAAGGCCCAAGCCAGGACATGCAGGCAGCAGCCCAGGGTGCTAGTTGAGGTTCTGGAAAGAGGGACTTCAGCTCCCCCAGAACCCAAACTAGCAGGACCCTAAGATGCTTGAGGTCTGGGGCTGTGTCCTCTCCATTCCCTGGCTCTGTGGACTGCCCTTCCCACCTGCCTCCTGAAACTTTAGGGAGGCCTGGGTCAGAGTCAGTGCTCCAAGCCTGCTCAACTGTGAATCGATAGGTGGGAAGGACAGGCAGGGCCTGGATAGCAACTCAAGTCTGCTGGGTCTCCCAAACTCCAAAATCAGTCTTGTCCTGCCTCAGAATCCTCTGGTTTGCGCCTAGGAATCTGAAGGCGGGCTGCAGCGGGGAAGCCAGAGCTCACCTGCTGGCCTCAGCTGCCAGTACACGATTGAGTCCCCACTGTGTGCTGTGCCCGGGGTGATGGGGCAGCAGAGTCTGAGCCCCGAATGCGTGCCATTCACAGTGCTGGTGTTGCTATGTGTGGAGCTGCGCCTGGCACATGCCAGGTGCTCAGGAAATACTCACTTGTGCAAAGTTCCTGGATGTTAACTACGTCACATGTCCCTGATACAGGACAACCCTGGGAGTAGTTTTTATTGTTCAGGTATGCCAGCGAAGCTCAGAGAGGACTAGTGGTTTGCCCCATGTCACCTAGGTCATCTAGGAAGTGGTGAAGTGAGGCTCCAAACTGAAGCCTGTCCTGGGAAGGAGGCTAAGTTGCATCCCACAGACCCCTGGGTGAGCAGGGACAGTAAGGAGCACTGGGGCTTTATGGAGGACGCATCCTGACATCTGGAAGGATTGGGAGGATTTCAGAGGGAGAGGAAGGCGCAGGGGTCTCCCCTCCCCCACCATCTGCTTTGTCCTAGGCTGAGCTGTGACCTCGGAGGACTTTATTAACATCCTAATTGTGTGCAGCTGGCCTCACTCTGGCCCTAATGAGCTCATTATCCTGCCTCCTTAAGGAGGCCATTGTGGCCTGGTCACCCTGGGGACAGCAATGGCCTGAGAGTGGCCATCACTTCCTGCCACCCCCAACCAGGCTCAGCCCCTCCTGCAGAGGCTGAGGCCCCCAGCCCGCCCCCTGTCTCTCAGTCCCCCTTGCCTCACTGTCCACCTCAGTCTGTGTCACTCTTAAAGTCTCTGTTCTTTCTCTCTTCCCCGACCCCTGCCAGCACTGGGAGTCCCCAGTTAGAGTCCATTTGTGAGGGCTTTGAAATTGGCCAAACAGATGAGCCCAGACCAAATGGCTGGGCCATCGCCCTGAAGATTATGGCAGCTGGGAAAGCTGGGCTCTGGCCTGGGATTGAGTGTCCCCCTTCCTGCCGCAGCCCTGAGCTGGAGATGCTGCTCAGACCTCCTGATGTGTCTTCCCCCTCCTTGGCCCCTGGACCCACCACTGAGAAGAGGGTTGTTCCTGGGGCCTACTGGCAGAACTGGCTCTGGATGACAGGAACGTTGCTGTTCTGGGTCTTTGTCTGCTGTAAAGGGCTGGGTCCTGGCCCCTGGCACCACAGAAACACAGTCCTGACTGAAAGAAAGGCCAGAGGGAGGGAGCTCTCAAGGAATTGGCCAGGTCATTGTTCTCCGTGGTGACTAGCCCAGGGTGGGGCCTAGCCCTGGAGACCGGGTTTCTCCTGCATGTCAGGTGTCTATAGTGTCCACTTAAAGGGCTCCTCTGGATCAGTCTGCAGTTTCCCGTTAGAGGAACTGGGTGTGGGATTCCCGCTGCCTGCCCCCATCTGGAAGGGATCACCTCAGCATAAAGCTACTCCAGGTGGGAAAACCTTCCTAAGTAAGGCCCTGGCAGGTGTCACAGGGCAGGGCTGCCAGGCTGGGCCTGGAGGCACATGCCAAAGGGTCTCTCAGCCAGCCAGAGCCATAATGGGTCCCTACCATCTCCTGCTTCCACCACACTCACTGCCTCACTCCCTGAAAGAGCCTGCTGCCCTTTCACCAGGTGACTGCTAAGAAGAGGCCAGGTGTGGCTGCCAGCCCAAAAACAGCGGCCCCACGTGGGCACAGGTGCAGCCACTTCCTTAGTTCAAGGCCAGGTAACTTAGTGAAACTTACTGAGTCTTTCTCCAAAGAGAGGCCAGGAGGATGGAAGAACAAGGCTAGCAGAGGTCAGCTTGGGAGTCTAGAATCATCTTCCTGGAGGCTGGAAGAAGAGGTGGCTGCTCTGGTCCAGGTGGCTGTAGTCATTAATGAAGAGCTTAATAACGCCCATAGCTGCCATTTGTATTCTTAGTTTCACAGATGAGGAAACTGAGGCTCAGAAAGGTTAAGGCAGTTTCCTGAGTCCCCAGAGCAGAGAAGTGGCAGTAGTAGAATTCAGACTCAGCTCTTTGGCTCCTGTACATCGCTCTGTGCCAGTTTCCTCATCGGCCAGGCTGCTTGCTGCAAGCTCAGTTCTGCCCTGGATACAAACTGAACCTGGTGCCTATAGTGCTGACAAGATAATTCTCAGAGAGCAAAGCAGCTGTAGTGATGCCCTGGACATGTTGGCACATGGACACCTGTCAAGGAAGGCTTCCTGGAGGAGGTGGGCTGCAGCCAGGACTTCATAGGATGAGCTGGATACGGAGAGGAGAGAGGAGACGGCAGGAGTTTTGTGCTGGGGAACCAAGTGAGCCAGAGGACAGAAGCCAGGCTGAGAGTGGTCCCAGGGCCTCAAGGGAATCCCCCCAGGATGTATACCCCCAACCCCATTGCCCTCCATGATTTGCAGACATGAAGTACAACTGCTGGAAACAGCAAGCGGTGCTGGGGGATAGACCCCCATTCTTCCGAAACCCCAAGAGAAGCCTGGAAGCTCTGCAGAGCAAGGTACCTGCAGATGGGACAAGTCAGGGCACCCTAATTATTCCCCTTTACTGCTAGAAGACCCTCACTGCCTCTGTGGGGCTGGGAATCCAGATCTCCATCTGACCCCTGGATTTTACAACACAAGCTTCCTCATGTAAGGCGGAGGGCTGATCACAGTAACATTATTCCATGAGAACCTTGAAGAGTAAAGGGATGTATGTCAAGTTTAGCACCTGACACAGAGTGCCCTCCCCTGTGTTTGGTTGTAATACACAGACACAGACCTGGCTTTGTTCCCATGTTCCTATGCGCCCCCCAACAGGTGTGCACATGTACATCACTCACCTCCATAGACTCAAATACGAGCCCTGGTCCACACCCACACCCAGCACATAGAGATTAGAAAAGACAGCTAGGCCCCTACACATATTGGGGTGATCCTGGGAACCCCACAGGCCTGTAGCTAGTACTTGGATAGTTGAGCCACACCCAGGAGTTCAGGTTGTCGTGGTTCCTCACTGGAGCAGCAGTGACTTTGGTGCAGTGATGTACGTCTGAGCTGCTGGCATGTGGGAGAGGCTTGTCAGCAGCCGTGGGTGGGAGCGGGCCCAGGGAGTCTTTCCAGGAAGCCCAGCCATGTGACTCATGCCCAGAATCCCAGAAGGTCTTTGTGGAACCAGGGTGGGCACCATGTTCACCCACCTAGGCCATGTTTAAGCCTGTCCGTCTTGGCTCAGCAGAGATGCCCACGGCCAAGCCCACGGCAGTCTCTTCTCTATAGCCATTGTCTCCTCCTCAGAGCCTGATTCAGGAGGAGCCTGAGTCAGAAGCCTGGACCCAGCACATTCTGCAAGTGTTGGGCTGGAGTGGAACCTAGGCCAGTGTTCTCAGGCAAGATTGTCTGGGGCGTCAGGCTGGGGGGATGACAGTGTTAGCCCCAGGTCCTAGGGCCACAGCAGAATAGGATCCTAAGTTACTGTCCTGGGGAGAGATGTTCATAGTCAACAGAAAATGTGCCTAGTTGTCCCAGAAGCTTCTAGAACAACAGAGATGTTAGAAAGGCTAGGATTCAGACAGCAGAGCACATCCATGGGACATCCAGAGACAGTGTCAAGTACCAAGTGTGGTGATGCTTTGCCCACTGGGCACCTCTGTCATCCATTCAGCCCCTCATAAGTCCTTATCCAGTCCTCCCATGTGCTGAGGCCTATGCAGCAGAGGTAGAAGGAGGGACTGGGCTGCCCTGCCCTGCCCTGCCCTGGGAGTGCCCCTGGTGCTCATAGGTGAAGATCAACCTTCCACCCGCGTCCTTGGCTCCTGGGAAGGGAAAGAGCAGCATATATATGGAAGGGCTCCCAGGAATGGAATAAGGGGGAGAAGACATGATGCTTCCAACAGAGAAGAGACCTGAGTCCTAGGATCATAGGGCACTTGAAACAAAGAGAAAGGCCCCTGCAAGAGGGCAGCAGCTCTGGGACTTGCTTCCCAACTTTTCAGGATACAGACCAGTTGGATGAGACTGATGAAGAAAATTCCCCCAGGAAAGCAGAGGGTCCAGGGCTCACAGTCACAGGCAGAGGGAATGTTGTCTCCCTTCTGCATCCATGGAAGGGGGTTTGCCTCCTTCTGCTGAGGATTACTTTGGGTCCCAAGTTCTAGAAGCAGAGAGAAGGTTTAGAAAACAGCCAGCCACGAGATCACCAAGACACCTGCTTATCTGGGACCTTGGATTCACACAAGAAAAGGGAAGAAATAATCTCCCAGTGTGGACGAACAGGGAGAAGGGGGGTTGTTTGAGAGCATGGTATTGGCAGGGACACCTTGGTGTATAAAAAGAGGCTGGTCATGAAGTGATCTTGGCAAGTCCTTAACCAGAGGCGTGCTCCTGAGCTATGCTGTTCCTCAGAGCACATCTCATTTCATCCAATGACAATAAAATCCCTGGCCCCTGCCCAAGTCTGTTCTGGGGAAACCCTCTCTCTGGAAGAAGGGCTCCCATCTGAAGCCAGGCCTTCCAGGCACTTCCTTGGCTACTGGACGTGGCTTGGCTTAGAGGGTAGGCCTTTGGAGGTCTGCTTGGAAGGATCTGGACGAGATGGGAGAGCCACAACTGTGCTCTTGGAATTAGACCCTGGACCTGGGAAGTCATGTGTAAGCCTTGGCTTTCAAGAGCCTCTGAAAGTGACCAAAGTTGGTGACTGCTCTTTGGGGGTCTTGGGGATCATCCTGGTGAGCAGGATTTGGGGCAGTGGCACCTTGCCTGGAGTGGCTTAGAGGATTCAGTGCCCACCTGCTGAGGTCTGTGGTGACAGGTGACTTTTGTTCTTCAGACTGGGCTCAGGTGATGCTTAGAGATTGTGATGGGTGATTAGTGAGGGCTTTCTCTATTCAAATGACTGAGACCCAGCTCCAGGTCAACTCATCAATTGCCCTCTTCCGTGGACCTCCAGGTCAGTGAACAGTTCCTTGGCTTATTGTAATGAGGAAGTCCAGCAGGCTGGTCTAGTTTTGGTACACCAGACTCCCAGGTAGAAGATGTCCTCAGGATAGCCTGTCCTCCTTCTCATGACAAACCTGCTGCTTTATTGACTTGGCTCTCAGGCCTTCTCTTCCTACGTGCCCCTGTGATTCCTGCTTGTGTGGGACTCAGGATTCAGATCATCAAAGCGCCATTGTCAGCTCTTAGAACAGCCGCTGAATAGCCGTGCTTGGGTCACAGATCTACCCCTGAACTATCACATGTTTGGAGAGACGACAAACCAATCAAGAGATGGCTGGCCAGCTGGGTGGGATGGCACATGCCTGTAATTCCAGCAGTTCAGGAGGCTGAGGCAGGAGGATCATTTGTTCAAAGCCAGCCTCAGTAAAAGTGAAGGACCCTTTCTCTAAATAAAATATAAAAAAGAGCTGGGGATGTGGCTCAGTGGTTGAGCGCCCCTTGGTTCAAGCTATGGGAAAAAGAGAGAGACACGGTTGGCCAGCTGCACCCACTTCAGTGGTTAAGGAGGCAAGGTCAAGTGATGCCAACCCAGTGAGATGGAGGAACCTTGCTCCATGACCTTCAGCCAGGGTCGTAGAGGAACTGCTGGGACTGGGGCTTCCTGGCAGAGACTGATGGGACTCCTGAGAGTGCTACCCTAGAGACTGAGGGGCAGATATCCCACCCAGGGTCCCCTGAAAAGGCAACACCCTCTGGCTGCTTTGGGGCCCAATCAGCCACAGCTTCTGAGCATCCAAGCCATTGTGGCCTGGGCTTCCAGAGGATGGGTGGTGCTGCTCCAAGCAGCCCTCCCTCGCCTAATAGGGTCAAAGTGTGCAGATGGCTGTGGGTAAGACAAAGGTGGCCACTCCCATCCCATTCAAGCAAGACACAGCTCTTTACCAACCTGAATTGTGCCAAGAGGGAAGTTCCATGTCCACCCAAAGCCTTGGGTCAGAGTGCCTAAAGTGCCCCCCACACACTGGCTGCTCCTGCTTTCCTCTGCCTCCTGCTGCCCAACACTGCAAAGAGTGGACAAAAACCTCCTTGGACATCATTCTGGAGACAGATCCTCTAGCACTTCTTGACCAGCTTGTGGGACTCAAGGTCTTCCTGGTTCAAAAGAAGTGGACAATAAAACCTTTCCCACCATGTCAATGAGTGGTGGTCCTGTCAGCCTTCCTCCCTCAGAGTGTCAGATTGGCCTCTTTTGTTAACCTATATGTTAGGCAGGGGCTCCCCACGTCAAAGGACCCCTCTTCTAGCGTGGCCTGGACTCCAAAGTGAGCATCCATCTCCCTTTAGCAGGTTCTGAGGGTGCTTAACACACAATCTGAGCTATCAGCTCCCAGGAGTATCAGCTTCCTGGAACCAGTCACTTCACCAGAAGTTGAGTGAGTGCAAGTGTCTGGTACCCTTATAACCATCTTCAGACCCAAAAGTTGGGAAATGCCAGTGGATGTCAGTGGAGTGTCCACTAGACTCTGAACTGTCTTTTGGCTGCTGCCCTGGCCCCAAAAGTGGATGCCAGTACCTGCCTGTCATCCCACAAGTTGCTCAATGACTTCAGCTGTTCCCTCTTAAGAAGTTAAGCCTCACCAGGCACAATAGCACACATCTGTAATCCCAGTGACTGGAGGCTGGGGCAGGAGGATTGCAGGTTTAAGGCCAGCCTGAACAACTTACAAAGACCCTGTTTCAGAATAAAAAATGAGGGCTGGGAATATAGCTCAGTGGTAAAGCATCTCAGTGGTAAATCTCCAATACAGTTAAAAAAAAAAAAAAAAATCAAGCCTCCTTTTTTCCTTGAACCAGAAAACCATCAGCCTGCAGATCACATCCTCTTCTGGATCCTGTTGATAGGCCTGGTGCAGGAAGTCTCAGGGCCTGTGGGGCAGTGTTTAAATGAAATGCCCCCCTGGTCCTGCAGCAGTGGCATAGAATAGGGTTTAGGGCCCACATGCTCAGGGTCCAGTCGAGGCTCGCAGTCTCTCTGCCACAGTTCCTCATCACCTATGTACCTGTTTGCAAAGTGAACATAGCAAGAGGTGGCTTGGGCATGGGCAGTCCAAGTGAACCATCTTGGGAGATGGGAGTTTGGAGCCAGAGCAGGATGGAAAGGAAGTTAGACCTATGGTTTCAGTTCTTCCAGCAGCAGGAGTGTGTCCCCAGTTCTTCCTGACTGAAGGTTTGTGACTTGGTGGGCCAGGCTGCTTTTCTCAGGCTTATATGGATTGTGTCAAGGGAAGGCCTTGGTCACTGGGGTTGGCCAGGCCTGAGGTGGGAGATGGGCCCAGGGAGCAGAGGGCAGGACCTGGGTTTTTTAGGTAGGTACTCTACTGCTCCCTGTCTTTCACCCCAGGCAGAGATAGACTCTGTGGCTCATGCTAGGTGGCCAGCAGGGGCCCTGGGTCATAGTATTTGACCCAGCTGAGGCCTCTGAACCAAATAGGCCTAGGCTCAAATGCCCTCTGCTGCCCGCCCTTTCTGGAGAGTTCTGTACTCTGCTTGCAGCTCTGCAAAGCCCATCGAGGCCCAGGTCTATTTGGCTCAGAGGCCCTTCTGGGGTCTCAGTTTCATCCTCTGTAGAGAGGGCTGGTTTAGTTCTCTGAGCTGTTGGCTCCTTAGGACCAGGATGCAGAAATAACCTGCTGAGCCTTCATGTGTGGCTGCAGTTGTCAGGGGTCACCTGAGGCTATAACACTCATTTACTGTGATTGAAATGGCCACACCATCCAAGAGCAGCTGGGAGTGGCACTGAGGTGACAGTACTGCTGACCTGTGCTAGGAAGGTGTGAGGCGGTCTGCCTCGCTGCCTCTGAAAGCAGAGGAGGCACCAGCCTCCACCCTTCTCGTGGTCATAGTGGGTTGAAAGACCCTGAGTCTTCTGTGCAGGGACAGAGTTCACTTGGCCTTTCCTGCAAGGTGCATTTCTCATGTGGGACATCATTATTTCTAATTGGTCTCTGGATTTTTTTTTTTTTTTTCTTCATCAAACGTGTAGGAATGGATGGCAGTTTGTTTGGTCATCTCAGGGAGTGTGTAGGTCTTTTCTGCCTTAGATGAAACCGAGGCCCCTCAAGGCTGGCCAAAGGAAAGGCCTTTGCCTGGTGCCCAGGCCATCTGGCCCTGTGCCCTGCCCTCTGGCCACTCCTTCCCTCTGCATCTCTGCCCCCAACCCACCTCTGCCACCCTGCGAAGGTTCTCATGGCCTGTTCTTTCTTGTCCCTTCTACAGGATGGTGGTTTGTTAGCACCTCCGAGGAGCAGGGCTGGGTCCCTGCCACCTACCTAGAGGCCCAGAATGGGACCCGGGATGACTCAGACATCAACACCTCCAAGACCGGGGAAGGTAAGGGCTTGCAGGTTCTTGGGAGGGAGCATAGAGGTTGACATGCATGGCCAGCTGCCTCTGGGGTCAGCCCCTACCGGAGACGGGAGGCTCTTTTCCCTAAAACCACCTGAACCATTGAAGTAAGTGGGGCCACACCCAAGCCCCTTCCACTGTATAGAAACCAGCCCACAAGTGCACCTCCCCAGGCCTGTTCTGGCTGGCCCCACATGGGGCAGAGAACACAGGGGAAATTCCCTTGGTGTGTGGACCCCAGGCTTTGGCAACTTTGGGACAGAGACTGGGAAGAATAGTCTTAGAGCTAGAAACCCCCAGAAAACTCCCTGTCTATATAAGCCCTGGACACCTTTCAAGGACCCCACAAAGACTTGGCCTATGGTCCCAGCCCCACGCTGGGCTTCCTGCAACAAGAATGACCACAAGAGACTGGGTGTGTATGTGTGTGTCCTGCCTGGGTGGCCACCAGCCTGGCCCATGGCACAGGGTCAGGCAGGTCCATGAACCATTTCCCAGATCCCAGAGGAGGCTCAGGCCTCTCACTCGGTCTCTTTGATTAGCACTGGCTCCTTGAGGTTTTTCTGGGTCTTTCTCCTTGCATTTCAAGGAGCCTGCCTCTGTCCCCAGGCCATTGCTGGCCTTGGCAGCCTGACTGTGGACTCGGTATTCCCCAGAGCGGGCTGCCTGCCGAAGCCCAGGACTTTTGGGCCACCCCCAGTTCCCTGCTGCCTGCTCCTAGAGCCTTCCAAACCTCCCGTGGCCTGGAAACGGCCAATCTTTCCTTAACCAACTGTGGGAATGATCCAGAGGATGTGTCTGAGAGCCAGAGGAATTAGGCCTGCCACCCATGGCTCAGCCACTTCTAGGCCTGCTCCTCCCGCGCCCACCTCCCTGCTGCCCAGGCCAAAATAAGCAGTTCCCCCAGCACCAGCCCCTTGTTCCTCCCATCCCTAAATGTCAGTTAGTCGGTTGGCGGTTGGGCCCCACCCTTCTTCCTGTGTCACACTGATCAGAGCTTGGCCTTTTCAATGCACAGCCACCTTGGACAGGTCTCAGGGAATAGGCCCCATCAGGGAGGGTGCGAGTTTCAGGCCGAGCTACTCCCTGAGCCGAGGGACTGAGCCTGCATCCTCCCCCACTGGTCCTCTGGGGCAGTGGAAGACCTTGGCCTTGAGGTGGTCTGTCTAGTTTGTGCTCCGCAGTCCCCACTTCCTACCTAGTTCTGCTTCCTGGGAGGCATGCCACCGCCTCTCGATAACAATGGCTCACAGAGGCCCAGGTGGTAGATCAGAGGCTTTCATTGCCCTTGCCACCACCCTGGGAGGACACTGTTGCTGTTCTGCATCTCTTCAGGTTTGGGCCCTCTTGGGCCTCACCGTTGTGCCACATGCCTCTCAGTGAACCATCTGCTCCTTGGCAGGGAGGCTACTCTAGGCCCAACTCCAGGAGAGTGTGTGGTTAAGAAGGCTGCACCAGCAAGGGCAGAGTCGGGGTGTACATGGTGGAGTGAGCAAAAGCCCAGGTGGGAAAGAGCCTGGCAGGCCTGGGAGCATGACACCAGCCTGGCCGGAACAAGACACAGGGGCTTCACATAGAATAGGTGGTGGCAATTTGTTGAGGATTTTGATCTTGATAGAGTAAGAATCAGACAGCAATCAGTGCAAGTTCTGCATTCAGGGGTGTGTGTGTGTACATGTGCACCCAGAGTGCCCCTTTTCTGCTTGCTTCTAGTAGGACCTGTGTGCCAACACCTGGCCACACATAGACAGCTGTGGATTCCACCATCACATCTCGGGCATACCTTGCCGGAACCACAGAAGGGCTCAGGGCTGGGTATTCCAAGCCCCAGGCCCAGCCACTGTGGTGTGTCCACAGCTCTGCAGCTGGGTGGTAGATGTGTAACTTAGCACCCCTGGACCTTTGCTTCCCCACTTGTGTGATGGGGCTTGTGCTGACCACACAAGGCTTCTGTGAGGCTTGAGTGAGATGGTCTGTGAGTGGTTTAGACTGGGCCTGGCTTGCCAGGAATAAATGTCAGCTACCATAAAAGTGGCCCCAGGTCCAGACATCAGCTAAGCCCCTCTGCCACCCAGAGAGGCCCCACTCCCTCACGCCACCCCATCTGAAAAACCTGACACAGGACCTGATTAATGTCCCCAGAGCTCCTTAAGACCTTGCTTGGCCCCTGCCAGACCAGGAGGTGTCACCCTATGACAGGTGAGGAAACAGAGGCTTAGAGAGGGATGGAAGGCCTCACAGAGTGTCACAGGTGGTGGAGTCTGAATTGGAATCCACACCTCCTCGCCTTTTCCCCAGACCTCTACTTATACAAGGCAGGTCAGATTCCTCCCAGGGAGAGCAAATGCATCCCAGAAGGCCTTGCAGGGGTTTGGGCAGTTTTTCTTTCATTCTAACCACTGGCCTCCCTTCCTCCCCTGGCCCCAGGCAACCTGACAGCCTCCTTCTGCAGTGCAGGAGGTAGGGCCAGCTAGCACCCAGGAGTCCTGGTTCAGTGTCCATTCCCCTTGGGAGTACCATAGGAAGGTAGGGGCATCTAGAACTTGGACCTGAGCACAGGGGTGCATGGGGGCTCAAAACCCAGCCATAATAACTAGAGGACCGGTGCACAGTCTGCGCAGAGAGCAGCCCTGGCAGAGGGATCTCAAGCAGTGAGAAACTGGGGAAACTCAGTCTGTGTTGTCAAAGATCCAAATGGATGACATGAAGGAGCAGAGCCAGGGCTGCGGCATTTGTCCCTGCGCATTTCATTCAGCAAACTTTTCCTAGGCCAGAGGTGCTGTGCTAGGCTCTGGGAATGCAGAGACAATAGGCAAAGTCCTGTCTGGCGCTCTAGCACACTCCTGTAATCCCAGCAGCTCTGAAGGCTGAGGCAGGAGGATACGAGTTCAAACCAGCTTCAGCAGCTTGGCAAGGCCCTAAGCAACTTGGAGGGACCCTGTCTCAAAGTAAAAAAAATAAAAAGAGCTGGGGCTGTAACTCAGTGGTTGAATGCCCCTGGGTTCAATCCCTAGTACCAAAAAAAAAAAAAAAAAAGAAAGGCAAAGTTGTCATCCTCAATAGACACCATCTAATGGGACAAGTGCGAAAGCAACAACATAAGCCGGAAAGTGCGAAGCCTGCCAGGAAGGGACCCCACGTCTCTCCTAGGCACACTCATCCCTCTCAACATGCTGCGTGGCCCATGATGGCAAGCTCACAATCATACTTGTTGATGTCAGCCCAGGTGCTTTTGGACACAAGCCCTCTGAATCAGCCTTCCCAGGAAACAGCGATCCATCGCTGCAGCTGAGGGGCTGCCTCTCAAGGACTGCTGTAAGGGACTCTTTTTGGTACTGAGTTTGGACCCAGGGGCACTTTACCACTGAGTTACATCCCAGCTCTTCTGCTTTTTAAATTTTTTTTTTTTTTTTTTTTAAGACATGGTTTGCTAAAGTTGCTGAGGTCCTCCTGTCTCAGCCTTCCCAGTCACTGGGATTCCAGACATGCACCACCATGCCTGGCCAGGATCTTAAAATCTGTAGTTCTCTCCATGGCTCTGGGGCATAAGCTGAGAGGTTTGGGTTTGGTTGCATTTTTCCCCCACATGCCAACAATATCATCTGTCAGATCTACCCTCATCCAGCTAGGTTTGACCCTGGGCTCAGACTAGGTAATGATGACCTGGAAGCGTGCTTGGACCTCCCTCCCTCTGTCCCCTCCTCCTCCCCTCCCCCATCCCATCTCATCCTCATCTCCATTCTCTCCATTGGTTCGTGTTGGCCGCATGCTCCATCACCATCTCCCACACCAGTGTCCAAGAGACGCAAGGCCCATCTGCGGCGCCTGGATCGCCGGTGGACCCTGGGCGGGATGGTCAACAGGCAGCACAGCCGAGGTGACTGCGGGCACACGCCTCTCTTCCCCCCACTGCTGCTGTCTCTCACTAACGCCTGCTCCTTCCCACCCTCTGCCCTCTGACCTCTGCCTGTGGCCTCCTGACTTACCATATTTACAGGACAGACTTTCCTCTCACTTGCTGCAACTGGGAGTGGGGAAGGGGCCATGCTTGGGAATTGGGGCGGCACTAAGGGTGGTGCTGGTTTGCTGGTGTCCTGGGAATGGGGGTCGTGGGACTTCAGACACGGTTATAGGTCCCCCAGAAAGGAACAAGTCTTGAGGGACCAGGGGGATCTCAATCCCTATAAGGGCACCCCACCTCTCCATCCTTCATTGTCTCCTGCTGAGAAAGGCTCCATTGGCTAAGCCATCCTTGTGGCTGCTTGGGAACTGAGTGCAAAGAAGGACCAGCCAACAAGCTTCCCCCTTCATCCAGCTCCACTTAAACTAGAAAGGTGCGGAAGTCAGGCACAGCCTGGAACCAGGGCACAGCCCCGACCAGTGGGGTATGGGGTTAGACCCCACCAATAGCAGCAGACTGGGGTTTTAGGAGGGGCTAAAGAAGAGGATTCCAGGGAGGCTCCTCACCTGGCCATGGGCTGATGAGGAGGGGAGACATTTGCTCTGTCAGAGTTTTCCCAACACCCAGGAGCTGGGGAGGTGAGGGAAGAAGGTACACGCCTTTGGACGTCCCCTAACCATCTGCAGAGCCCCCGACTGGTGGAGGACCAGTTTCTCCTGCCCCACAGAGAGCAGAGTATGCTCCTCAGGGTGAGGACACAGCTGAGAGCAGCTTGTCACCCCTGAGAGGGGCATGTAATGAGCACTGGCCTTTTGGGAACACAGGGATGCCCCAGCTCATACTCCCACCCTCAAAGCTTGTTTCCAGAAGACAGTGGGAGCATGTTTTGGTGTCTGCCCCAAGCCTGAGGCAGCAGGAAGTCTGGACTCTTGGGTGGCCAAGCCTGTGGTTGGCTCAGCATCAGGCTCAGAACACTGGTCATGAGGAACCCAGCTTGTCCCCAGGGAGGAACATGGGCTGGAGCCTGGGGGCTGATGTAGGACAGAGGGATGAGTTGTAAAAACAGCACCAGGCCGAATGTAAAGCAAAGGCCACCTTCAACCTGGAGGGAGGAACAGCAGTGCAGGGAAGCAGCCCCAGCCATGGTGGCAAAAGAGAGTGGAATGGGGACCTGGAATCATAGGGACGAAGGTTGGCCTGCTCCACACTCCACACACTAAGCCCCAAACATGACTGACTCCACGGACACGCAGCTGGTGCAGTACACACCCTGCACGGCTCCCATGGCCTCAGTATGGCTGCGGTACCTTGTCACATCTAACCCTTCCTTCCCGTCACAGCTCCCCATCGACAGTCCTGTGCACACACACAACCACTCACAGGGCACAAATATAATTCCAATTATGCAGCCACACATAGACCATGCCACAAGTACATTATTTAGTCATCAAGGCTTTGTACACACAACTAACAGTCAATCACATCATCACATTCGGCAACACCCACAAGTCCACATACACATAACCCCCATACCAAGGGTTCACAGGCAGTGTAGTCACAGCTATTCACAGGATGATGCACGTGGACACAATTACACAACCAAATGAATACTTCCGCATCACCCATACATAGCAAATACCCAACCCCCCATAAGAGACCAAGAGACCTAGCCAGCATAATTTCCAGCCTTGCTCTGTTAAAGCAGGCAGCCAAGAGAGGCCTGCAGAGAGCTGGCTGGGGACAGCACTGCAAACAGCAGAGTGGGTGGGAGCAGGGTGGAGAGGGGGACATCGAAGAACTAGACAAGAGAAAGCAGTGCTTCCCTGGGCCCCGCTCCACTCCCCGTCCCCAGCCAGCCAGGCCGTTGGAATCAAAGGCCTCTCTTTCACAGAGGGGTGAGGGAGTTGTAGGGGCCGGGAGGGGAGCTGGAGAGACTGCTGACAGAGGGGAAAGTGTTTGGAAAGAGGAGGCCTCTGTGGTTTGGAAACTGCAGGACTTCCAGCCCCTGCCTCCCAAACCAGAACAGTCTGTCCACCTCCCCCTGCCCATTCACCCTGCCAGCCGCCTGGCCAGCCCTTACCAGGACAGGAGTGCCCCCGTCCCTACATGGCACAATCCCAGTCCCCAGGCTCCGGCACTTCCCAGAGCCCTGAGAAGTCCCTGAGCTCACAGTCTCCCACCCCCCAGCTGCTTCCTAGGGACCAGCTCTTCCTGGCCTGCCGAACCACTCAGGACCCACTGGGGCCGATTCTATCCATCTGTGTATTCTGTTGTCTGGACATCCCCAAGGTGGGGTTTGTGGCCAGGTCCATAAGAGTATCTGTCTCCACTTGTCCTTCAAGTCACCTGTGAGTTGGGAGGACCGTGTGACACATGTCCACATGGAGGCAGTCCATGCCTCTTCCATCTGAGCCAACCAGGACAGAAAGCCGTTCCCCATGGAGACAAGTGGGAAGAGTTGGTCTGACTGCCTGGCCCCTCCAGGGACAAGGAACCTGAATTCTCCCTCACTGTCCTGCCCAGCGACCAGGGCAGGGTGAGCCTCACTGGTAGCCAGTGGTCTTACAAGGAGCACATAAACTCCAGGGGGACATGTCACAGCCCAGAACTCTTAAGAACAGGGCCTTTTGCAGGACCCACTCAGTTTTGCTGGCAGAACTGATATCTGGTTCTGTCCCCCTTCCTATCCCAGGAGGTCAGAGAAGACAGGAGCTTCCATGGCCTGCGGACGCTTGTCTGCCACAGGCACCCTAAGAGGTTGCAGCAGCGGGGCCTGGATCTCCGGAAGGCGAGCCCACACTACATGGTCAAGGCCCTGTACTTGGTGGTGGGGCAGGGCAAGGCTTCTCTGATCTTCCCCGCAAGAACTGTCATTTTTCTCTGCAAAAAGTAACCTTGCCTAGGAAAACTTTAATGATGGCTTCCTGCTCAAACCACAGGCTTTTAAAAATAGCCCTGCCGAACAAACACAAAATGTGAAGCGCAGGCCTCACCTCCCCCAGACCTCAGACCCTGGATTCCCCGGCCTGGTGCTGCCCCTCAGGCCGCTGCCTGGGCCAGGGTTTACCATGCCCCACTGGAAAATGGAGCAGGACCAGAAGCAGGCAGGAGAGCAAAGGTTGGCCCAGAGAGTGGGGAGCTGCTCCAAGGCCCGAGTCAGAGTCTGTCTGGGCAGGTTCTCAGGCGGGCTTGGCAGCAGTTCATGGGGGGGAGGGTCTGGGGTGGAATCTGAAGCCCCCTGGAGCAGGGCCCTCCCTGAGTCGGACTGAAGAAGGCCTACAGTTGTGGAGAGCATGCTGAGGAGTGGCACAGCCTCCCATGGGTTGTCACCCACCCTTTGGTTTTTGGCAGCCTTTCAGATTAGGCCAGTGGCCCATCGGTTCCATCCTTCAGCCTGGCAGGACAGCCGCCTCCACCCCAAAGGGAGTCACTATCTTGGCCCAGCACAGGGCTGCAGACAGGACCCTGATAATCCAGGAGAGAATGAACAGATGGCCCTCCCGCAGCAGGGAGCTGAGGTGGCAGCTGTCCCCCTCCCCCACAGCCGCTAGAGGCCCAGGCAGGCTGCCTGAGGGTCCAGCCAAGGAGTCCAGGGGGTGGTTGTCACAGCTGGGAGCCAGGAGGGACAGGCTCTTAGAGGCCAGCTCCTGCTATTTCGAGCTCTCTGCAGGCTTCCCACTCAAGACACTGCCCCGCCCAGCCCGGCCTTCCTCCTCACGGAGCGGCCCACAGCCCCCTGCTCCTGCTGCACCAGCACACTTCCACCTCTGGAGCACCCAGGCCCCCGAGGACTTTCCAAGGGCGTTGCCAGATCGTCAGTTTTTTCACCTCTGCTGTCCCTTGTTCTCCCAGTGAGGCTGGGTGGGAAGTGTGAGCCTTGAGCTGTCTGTCCCCTAGGCAGAATCTCACCTAGGAGGCAGGTGTCCTCCCTAGCCAACTATGAGTCTACCTGGTCTTGCCAGGGACAGGAGGAGTGGACCCAGCAGACCTGAAGCAAACACCTCCCTGGAAACCTGAACAAAGGCTGTAGAGGGAGCATGGGGCTTCCGCAGGAGGGAGACTGAAGGGGGCCAAGGGGATGCCTGGCACCCCAGCCTCCCCACACCTGTCCCCTCAAGCTCTTCCTGAGGTTCCCCAAGGTGCCTTTCTGTTGCCTTGGGAAAACCTTGAGCAAGACCCTGAAGTCACACCCATGAGAGTAGCGTAGACGTGAATGAGCAGTGATCTTGTGGACGGCCGGGGCCACACAAACCCAGGAACTGTGGAGAATGTGGGGCACCTGGCAGCTCCGCCCCTGCCACAGGACCTTTATCTTAACAAAACACAGCCACTCCCATAGGACTTGCGTTCCATGGAACTCTCCTGGGGACATTACATGACCTGCTGTCAATCGGGGGCCAGGTGCTTAGTGAAGGCTTCACCAAGGAGGTGCCCCTGGAGCTGTCTGAGGCTTAGAATGAGGAAGGATTTAAGGGACTGAGGCGGAAGCAGGGCCAGGAGAGGGCATTTGGGACACAGATGGAAACGCGGCACATTTGTGGAAGGGGTATCCTGAGGGTCCTGAAGGTATCAGGGGACATCCAGCATTGGTCTCAAGACTTTCTGACAAGCAGTTTCCTTCTAACTCTGCCTTTAGCCCAGGGAGCTTCTGGGGCCCTCTAAACTCCAGGCTCAGCATCCTGCTTGCCATTATTAGGCTGGGAGAGCTGGCTTTGCTGAACAACCTGGGACGTGGCTGGCTTTGACACACACTGGGCACGGCAGTAACCCCCGCCCCCGTGACCTTTCACTGCTACTCCTGAGGCCTGGTCCTTCCCTTCCCTGGAGAAGCCAGAGCTGACCCAGAGCACCTTGGCAAGCAGCTGAGCAAGGCCAGGCCTGGGCAGGAGGGGACAAGAAGCAGGGCCTGCACCTCAACTTCAAATAATCTTGCTCTCTTACTCCCACTGCCCACTCACAGAAGAGAAGTATGTCACCGTTCAACCTTATGTCAGCCAAAGCAAGGACGAGATTGGCTTTGAGAAGGGTGTCACCGTGGAGGTGATCCGGAAGAATTTGGAGGGCTGGTGGTATATCAGGTAGGACCCTTGACAGAGCCACAAGATGCCTCTGGCCCATCTGGCCCCTCCCAGATGCCTCTGGCCCATCTGTCCTGGGCCCACAGAACTGGGTGCAAAGTAGCTATGGCCATCCACTGGTGGGTACATACTGACAGCAGCCCTGTACCAATTGTGCACATCTGGAAAGCTCAACCAGGGAGCGCTGGTCTTGCAGAGTGTCTCCAGGGGCAGGAAAGCAAGGCTGAGCACAGCCAGCACAGTGCAGGGCCCACAGGCCATGGTGCAGTTCCTTCCCGCTCATCTGCCAAGCGTTCAGCACATCTGAATTTGGTTTTCTGCGTCCGGCCTTGGCTGCCTGGTCTGATCCACAGTTAGAGCAGTTTGGAGCACTGGTGTCCCCAGGCCCTACTGAAGTCCCATCAGACAGCCTCTGCTGTCATGGCTCACCACCCAGGGCTCCTGATGTGAGCTTGTGGCATCCATGTCCCTGGCCTGTGAGGGCTGTTCCACTTTGCAGGACTGTAGTGAGACTAGAGTGGAAGAAAGGTCTGAGCCCAAGCCCAGTTTGGGCTATCAGAGGTTCCTCCTTCCCCTGCCCCATCCCTCTCCCAGAACCTAATCCCACTTCTCAGTTGAGAAATCCATTTGGGGTATGGGTCAGGGAGTGGGGGGGGAGGGAGGCAGTCTCCTGACCCACTGGAAGTAAACAGAACCCTGTGACTCCACTCACCATTACCAGACCAAGACCTGCCCTTTAGCCTCCTCTGCCCTCCAAGGCAGTTGCTCTCAGGAAAGCTCAGCCATGGGGACTTGACCCAGCTTTTCCTCTGCTGCCACCTAGCTGGGGGAGACTGCCCCCTCTCTGTGGGCTCTGGGAATTGCCGTTTCAACCCAGCACACCCAGCAACCCCAGACCCTGCACCCAAAGGATGTGTACTGAATGGTCTCTCCCAGAGAGGCTTGGGTTGTGCTATGGCACCCCTATGACCAAGGCAATGTGAGCACTCACAGGACAGTTGCTCAGAATATGGCAGGACATGGTGGTGTTAAAAGTTAGTCTATGCTGAGCTGATGATGGATGAAGGCCACTGGCTACACAGAATCCAAACCTTAGTGTGACTTGGTAGGAGGTTCTCTCCCTCATGGTCCTTGCCCTGTTGTATATCAGTCAGGAGTAACGAAATGTCCCTTTTTGTCCTGCTAGGTGGGATGAACAGTACCTGGGTGTGTGTTGCCCATGGTCATTGCCCCTGCCTTTTATGTTTAGGAACAGAAACTAAAGCCAAGCCAAAGACTTAGCAGCCAGGAGCCTGAAGTGGAAAGGCCAGCAAATGTCTTGGCAGGCTGGTGGCCTCATTCACTTGCCTGGAAGTGACCTACAAGGCTGCTTTCTATTTTGCTTCAATTTTTGGTTTTCTAAAATGACCAGCAAAGTTACTCTGAGCTACTTCTAATCAACTCTTGTTCCCATGGCCTAGTCCTTGTCCCCATTAGCCAGTGGGAGTCCAGCTGAGAATACTGTGCCATAACAGTTCCACCTTAAGAAAGCTGCCAGACACCCCCTTAAGTATGCCATTTCCCAACATTCCAGGCTCTGTGTTGATCCTCATTTCCTGTCTTTTTTCTCCTCCCCCACCTACACACACACACACACACACACACACACACACACACCCCTCTGCTGCCTGCCCTGCTCAGAGCTGGGAAATGGCTGTGAGAGAAAGGGGCTCAGACACAGCCACTCCTGGTGCCCTTGCATTTCCCTGCCTGGGAACCTGGATTTATCTAAATAACATACAAACTCTGAAATGGGGGCACTTGGGGCTGTAAGCAGGCCTTGCTTTGCTTTTCTTTGCCTTGGCCTTTGGCTAATAAGAAGCTTAGGCACTTTCACTAGTTGCTTCTATCCGCCTTTGAAAGTCACCGTTACATCTGAGAGCCATCACAGCCCCAACTTCCATCCTTCATTCACTGATGTCCGCTTTCCAAGCCCAGACAGATGAGCTTGGGACAACCTGTGCACATTACTGTTATGGACGGAAGGAGCCTCTTCCTTCCTGTGTTCTCCAGCAAATCTCCATGTTCCTTCTCCCACCTAATGAGTTCCTAAGAAAAGAGGGTGAAAGGAGGGCTGTTAGACATCTGGCCTGGAAAAACTATTCCAAAGAGCCAGATGTGTCCCAGGGAGCAGACAGGGACATTGCAACTCAGGCTTGGGGGCACTGGCCAGCAATTGCCAGTCCAGGAAGTGAGTCCCCAGTGGATTTGGGTGAAGACTCAACACCACGGGGAAAAGGGAAAAAGCTTGTTTTTAAGAAGTCATCAGATCACCAGAATGAAGTCAGCCCTGTCATTTGTCTTTTGCTTTTGTTTATGAGCTTTTGGGTTTGTTTGGCTTTGTTTTTGTTTTGCCATACCAATGGTTTCAATTTTACCAGTCATGTGCTTTATTCTTGTCATTTATGGTTTCTACTTTTGGAGCCCCATTTAGAAAGTCTTTCTCAAACCTCCAAATTATGTAAATATTTTTTATTTTTGCCCCCTGTATGGCCAGATGCTTTCTTACTTATTTTTCCTAATTGGATAATGCATTGTCCTCAAATCACTTATTGAATAATCCATCCTACCCCACTGATTTGAAATGTTGCCGTTAGCCTGTTCACAAACTTACTCTGTGAACTTCACCCATGTGCTGTCCCTGCGTAGTACCCACACCCTCCCCAGTCAGTCAGTCTTCTTTACACACCTCTTCAGTGTGTCTATCCTTATGGATACACTTTAACAGCTACTCTGTTCCTACATCTTGCAGAAAAGTAAAATTGAGCTCCAGAAAACAGACTTTTCCAAGGTCCCATAGACCAAAACTCTCACCCTGTGATACCTCTTTCCTCTTTAATAATCCTTTTCTTTCCTGTGGGGCATTTAACTCCATACACCACTTTCTCATCCCTTATCTTCCATTTCTTATCTCTAGGGTTACCCTCAAATGATTGTGGAATAGCATTCTCAATTGTGAATAGCTATTGAGAAGTCCACCTTTGGGCACCCACCACTGGAGAACTCTAATCTCAAGGTCCCATGTTTAGTTTACCTGATACTTTGCAGAGAATGAGAGCCCATGCCAAGAGGGACCAGGCAAAGCAAAGGGAGTTAGAGGAAAGAAGCTGTTCTCTGAGCATCTTTCCCAGCAAGTCTCAGCTCTGGTTCTCTTGGAGCAGTGGGATTACCAAGTCTCTAGCAACGCATGGTAGAAAAGTCTCAGCTGGGCAAGGCCAGGTGGATACTAGGGCCTGAGCCTGAAAGAGATGTAATGATGGTGTGGCCCACTCCTCTCCACAGATACCTGGGCAAAGAGGGCTGGGCACCAGCATCCTACCTAAAGAAAGCCAAGGATGACCTGCCAACCCGGAAAAAGAATCTGGCGGGCCCCGTGGAGATCATTGGGAACATCATGGAGATCAGCAACCTGTTAAACAAGAAGACGTCTGGGGACAAGGAGACTCCACCAACTGAAGGCGAAGGCTCTGAGGCCCCCATTGCCAAAAAGGAGATAAGCTTGCCCATCCTGTGCAATGCTTCCAATGGTAGTGCCCTCGGTGTCCCTGAGAGGACCGTCTCCAAACTGGCCCAGGGCTCTCCAGCTGTGGCCAGGATTGCCCCTCAGAGGGCCCAGATCAGTAAGCACATCACTGACCTTAGGTCCTTGCCACAGAGCTCTTTATAGTGGGGGCAGAGAGTGCAAGGAAGGCCAGAAGAGAGAGTGGGACCTAAGCTACAGACTGAGGGATCCTGAGCCCTTATGCTGTCAGCTCAGGTCATTCTCATCACCAGTGGAGAAGGCAGGGGAGTGTGTGGCTGTGCCTCTCCCAGCCATCTCTCTGAAAGTAAGTCACATGAGTGCAGGCTATTAGCATTGCCCCTTCCCTAGAGACCAGGAACGGCCATTCTTCAGAGGAATGTAGTCCAAGAGAAAGAAGTGGTTTCTTCACACTATAATAAAGATTTTAAGAACCTAGTGGTTGACGTGTAGATGATTTAAAAATAAAGCCCTCAGTTCCCTGCTTTGTCAAGTACCTGCAGGGCTTCTGTTTGGAGTGAGAGATGTGAAAGATGGTAGGACATCTTCCTGGGACTTAAACCAGTATATTTTCTTTCTTTCTTTTCTTTTTTTTTTTTTTTTTTTTTTTTTTGCAGTACTGGGTTGGAACCAGGGGTGTGCAACCACTGAGCTACATCCCTAGCCCTTTTTATTATTTATTTTGAGACAGGACCTTGCTGGATTGCTCAGGCTGGCCTGCAACTTGCAATCCTCCTGCCCCAGCCTCCCAAGTCTCCAGGATTACAGGTGTGCACTAGCACACCCAGCTCTTCCACCAGTTTCTAGAAACCTGAAAGAATGAGCTGAGACTTTAGCACTCTCCACAAAGTGGTTTCAACAGAGTTTATGCCAAGGATCTCCTTTAGCTGGGCATGGTGGTGCACACCTATAATCCCAGCTGCTGGAGGAAAGCTGTTTTTTCAGTTGAGCTCTGACTTAGGTTCTTTTGGCCCTTGTGCATGAAACCTTTTAGGCATCAGCTGGGAAGTTGTCATTAGGTGTCCCCTCTTGCCTAGCTCTGTGCTAGCCTCTAAGGATTTAGAGTGAGCAAAAAATAGACATGCTGTTGTGCATTGCCTGAATGGAATTACTAAAGCCACGTCTCTTCTTCTAGGCTCCCCAAATCTAAGGACAAGACCTCCACCACGCCGAGAATCCAGCTTGGTATGTGTGCTGAATTTCTACTCCCTTTTTGTTCCTTTTCTGGGGCTGTTCTCTACCAGCTCTGATTAAGAGGCTGTCTTGCTGCAGAGCCTACTGCCTAAAGGTTTTCCAGGGCTCTGTTGGGGCTTCCAGTTTTGGGGGGCTGGAGGCATGGAGGGAAGCCTGTAGATCCCGGCCTTTCTGGGGGCCTGGCTGGACAGTTTATAATCGGAAATGCACTGCGCTCCACAGCTAAATAAATCCATCCCAGCCACTGCACTGGCAGACATAAACATTTAGACTGGCCGACAGCAATGTCCAACCAGGGCATTGCCAGGAGCTGGAAATGGGGCTGCTGTCCATGTTGCCTGGAAGACTTTCAGCTTTGCCTTGCTCAGGAATGCCTGGTGGATGTGGTGGATGTCAGAGCCTGGGAGGGCAGAGGGCAGATCCGTGAGTGGGGAGTTGCAAGGACAGGCTCACACCAAAGTTTATAGAGTGTCCCCACTGCTGGGTTCCGGGCTCTTATGGGTAGGGTTTCCTGGTGACCAGCATCTCAAGCAGGTAGATGTGCAGTCGGTCTAGGTCTTGGGGGGCCCAAATGGTGGTGGCAAGCTGAGAGTCCTGGAACAAAGAACTGTCATCAGAGCTGTGGACAGATTGGAGCTTCAGCCTGCCAGGCATGGCTGTGTGTTCTACTTTCAACATGTTGATGCAGAGACCCTAGGCAAGTCACTTACCCTCCTCAGGCTTCAATTTCCTTACAAGATAGGGACAGCCCTAGCTATCTCTTAGGGCTATCCTAAGGATAAGAAGCGATGCATAGGGCTGGCAGGCAATTTCCATTTCCCATATCAACTTGGCTATGGGATAGAATCTTCTGGTGTACAGGGAAAGATGCTAAGGTCATACCTGGGCTTAGCAACAAATCACTGTAATCAGTGACATCTGCCCTTAGAGAGGGGATAGCATCAGTCCATGGAAGAGGAGACCTCTGTACATATAGGGCTTGGAAGATTTTGTTCCTTCCTTGCCCTAGCTATTGGCTTTCTTTTCCCCATGGGCTTACAACTGAACAATGGATTCTGCTTCCCTCCCATCTCTTTTAACACAAGCTAATTATTTTCAGGCAGACTTAATTTGTGTGAGAATGGGCTAATTCCTTCCACACACCAAATTCAGGGTTGCTGAAACAGGGCCACCATCCAGGTAGGTTCTGAATCTCACCTGGCCAGGAAGCACAGGATCACAGAGCCAGGCATTGGGCAAGGAGGGTTGACTGATTCACACCCAGTCCCTGAAAACCAGCTCCCTCCCACCCTCATTCACTGTGCTCCAAGACAGCTCTGTTTTGTTTGTTTTGTTTTGTTTTGATTTTTGGTTTGGTTTTGGTTTTGATTTGGTACTGAATTCAGGAGCACTTAGCCACTGAGCCACATCCCCAGCCCTATGTTGTATTTTATTTAGAGACAGGGTCTCAAGGAGTTGCTTAACGCCTCACTTTTGCTGAGCCTGGCTTTGAACTCACAGTCCTCCTGCTTTAGCCTCCCGAGCTGCTGGGATTACAGGCTTGCTCCACCGCACTCGGCTAACAGATCTGTTTGGATTGACAGGATTGGGATTAGGACATGAGGGTTTCAGGGGTGTTGACCTTTGGTCTTTGAGCTCTTCCTATGTCCCTTGCTGGACTAGAAGTTATCTACATATCTCAGTAAGTCTCTTAATGACCCTGTTATTAGTTCCATTTTGTAGATGAGGAAACTGAAGCTCAGAGAGTTGACATCAAGGGCCTCACACACAGCTGGTAAAATACTGGGACTGGAGCCCAGCAGTCTTCTAGGTCTTCCAATCACAGAAAAAGCGGGAGGGAGTGAGGGAGGCGGTGGTGGGGATCTACCCTAGGACTGAAAACAGTTGCCTCCTGCTACAGCACAGCTGCTTCCCCTCCTCATCTCTTCCCTCCTCCCCGCTCCCAGTTGGTTTGCTTTAACCCCTTCTGTATGAAGTAGGTCACACACACCCAAAGCCCATTCTAATCAGTGGAGGCTAACTGAAGCTAGAATCCACAAGGGCATGTTGTCCATTGGGGCTACTGTTGGATGCCCGGCATCTCAGATCAGCTTCTGGCACCTGGGAGCCACTAGCAAATGGTAGTAGAATGAACAAATGAGGCCCACGTTAGCCCGGAACCATGAGCTGGGGCAAAAAAAAAAAACAAAAAGTATCTTTGACTGTGGAGTTTAGATGTTGCTGTACAGGGGTCTAAAAGGCACTTGGGACCTCAGTGTGTTCTATCTGCCTTGGAGACAGTGTCCTGAGTTCTAATCGGGGCTTCCCTAAACTTTTGGCACTGTCAGGATGAGCAGCTGAAGACTTCTCCCCAACTCCACTGCCCCTTGCACTCCCACCTCAGCCTCCTAGAGATGGTGAGCTCCCAGGCCCCGCCTGGCTGCCAGGCACCCCACCTGCAGCCCCTCACCTTTCAACTCAGGAGGGAGGCGCTCCTCTCCGGGAGCCAGTGCATGCATTTTGTCATAAGAATTTCTCTGCTTTATCGTTTTCATTTTGGGATCCAACTGTTGAGGCATCAGAAAACTGGCCCTCCAGAGATGGAAGCATAGAAACTCTAATATTAAGAGTAAGCATCTGCCAGCTCAGACCAGTCTCAAGTGAACCCTAAGTACCGCTGGAATCTCCTCAGGAGCGCAGCCTCTTGGGGATCTGCCCTGCAAGCGAGGACAGATGCCTGCGGGGCCAGCTGCTGTCCAGCTGGTCCAAACAGCCACACGCACATCCCCCAGGTGGAACGGGCACCGGTCCTTGGCCTTGTCGCCTCCCTAGTTAGCTGGATTTTGCTCAGTGTTCTCTTTCCACTTTAGGGGTTCCAGCTGCCGAAGCCACCAGAGCCCCCTTCTGTCGAGGTGGAGTACTACACCATTGCCGAGTTCCAATCGTGCATCTCTGACGGGATCAGCTTCCGTGGTGGACAGAAGGCAGAGGTGAGCCTTGGCCCCGACGCCGAGGGTTTCACTCATTGTGGTCAAGGCCTGCATTTCCCATTTTACGTCTTGCTAGCAAGGTTCCTGGGACAAGAAGGGATGGTACAGAAACATGCCCCACAGTGAAGAGCACTTGCCTAAAGCTGGTCAGGGCCACAGTAGGGACTAGAAACCCGGATGTGTGCCTCCACCTGTGTGCACTCACGGTGCCAGAGCGTGGGTGGGAGCTGAGAATGGGTGCCTCAAAACAAAGGGCTGCTATAAGCACACAAACTCCGAGGAGAGGGGTTAAATAAGACCCAACTCATTTTGTTTTTATGGTGGCAAGGCTTCTCAGAACCTAGGATAGGGTGACACCCAGTCTATCATAGTGGTATTGCTGGGCCTGCTGTTTGTCCCCACAGCCTTTCTCTCCCAGGAGCACTGCAGGGGCCTGCACCCCACAGAACCCACATCGTGAAGTGCTGTTATTGGGAGCCTGTGGTCCAGGCCGGTGCAGTAACAACATACTTAAGCCCCAGTGTGGCCACATCTGCACCACAGGACCTCTGGCCTTTGATACAGTTACTTCTTTCCCCCCAGGTTTTTAAGTAATTGTCTCTAAAAGGGGTACGAGACCCTGATGTGTGCCCCCCCACCACAACTGCCCTCCTAGCATTAAACAATTCTACACACACACACACACACACTCACACGGGAAACCTTACAAGACTCCAGTGGATGGCTGCAACCATGGACAGTATCAAACCCAACATATACCGTTTTTTCCTGTACAGTCACAGTCGTGATAAAGTTGAACATATAAATTAGGCAGAGTAAGAGATCAACAATACCAACTAATAAAACACAACAATTACAACAATATACCATAATAAAAGTTACTTAAAACTTATGGATTGTATATTTCTGGAATTTTCCAGTTAATGGACCACAGATAATGGCAACCTTGGAACACAAAACCTTGGCTAAGGGAAAACGACTGTACTTCATGTTTTATTGGTGCTGAGCATGGTGTTCCAGGGGACAGAGAAGATTGTGACTGGTTCGTTTCTCTGGAGTAGCTTTGTATGGCCATGCAGTTAAATCCCAGAGACACGTGTGAAGCTGTCCGATTCACTGGGCTTCCTCTGCCGGCTGCAGAGCCGACACCCCAGCATGAATGTTTTCAACCACGTGTCTGGAACTTGGAACTATTTTCAAGAGAAATCATTCTCTCTAGTTCTAGGGTTTCCAGAAAAGCCTACAAACTTAGAATGAAGGTTTGGTGGGGCTGCAGAGGCATGGTCTCCAAAGAGCTCAATTGTCGTTCTCCACTCTCCCTCTCTTCTTTCCTTCCCCCCACTCCATGGTGCCAGTGTTTTCATGCTCCCCAGCCCCAGAAGTCTTCCTTGGGACCTTTTCCTCCACAAGTGTCCCACAATCCCAACTTATCTTCCCTTTACATTCCCCAGTTCAAATGAACCCCAGCACAACGAGCAGCTCATTCCTGGTCATTAGCCCATCTTAGAAGTCAAGGAGGAAGCTCCTTGAACTAGTTTATAATAACATGGAAACGATTGAATAAAAGCCCCTCACCCTTTCTACAGGAAGGCATTCAACCCAAAGAAATCTCAGGTCATGGAATTTCAGTAGGATTCCACAGTGAAATGACAGTAGTCAGGGGACACTGAGGAGATGTTTTGCCAAGAGGCTCTGGCTTAGGCCTATATGTCCCATTTCAATCCATCTATGACTTCCCCGAGACACCTTTTCAAGGGCCTCCCAGGGAGGATCTAGGAATATTGGGGGTGGGAGGAGGACTGGGTAGTGGAATGGTGGTGATTCTTTGTACATCTGGTTCCTTGGCAAGTTGGGCTTTGTAGGGACTGGGAACAGTGTGATAGTTTAGGGGAAGTGGAGGAGGTTTCTGTAGAGGAGGCCAGCTCAGTACAGACTTGGAAGGTTAGGGGACAGTAGAAACCCCTCAACCAGGAGATGTTAGAGGCATGGTTTAAATTCTGATCTGTCATTTACTGCAGTGGGTCTTGGGCCACTTTCTCAAGGGCTCAGTTTCCCATCTGCAAAGCGGAGGTGATAGAGCCCAGTGTGAGGCCCCTCATCTGGGACACCACAAGGTTCCAGAGACCCTCTCAGCTCACTGGCCTGACACCTCTTCCTCCCAGGTCATCGACAAGAACTCGGGCGGCTGGTGGTACGTGCAGATCGGTGAGAAGGAGGGCTGGGCCCCTGCGTCCTACATCGATAAGCGCAAGAAGCCCAACCTGAGCCGCCGCACGAGCACATTGACACGGCCCAAGGTCCCGCCGCCAGCACCCCCCAGCAAGCCCAAGGAGACCGAGGAGGGTCCTGTGGGTGCCAACGAGAGCCAGGATTCCCCACTGAAGCTCAAGTACGAGGAGCCCGAGTATGACATCCCCGCCTTTGGCTTTGACTCCGAGCCGGAGCTGAATGAGGAGCCCACAGAGGACAGAGGCTCAGGAGACCGGAAGCCTGCCCAGCCCCGTAGACCCTCACCTGCCTCCTCCCTGCAGCGGGCCCGCTTCAAGGTGGGCGAGTCTTCAGAAGACGTGGCCCTGGAAGAGGAGACCATCTATGAGAATGAGGGCTTCCGGCCATATGCAGAGGACGCTCTATCGACCAGAGGCTCCTCTGGGGACAGTGACTCCCCAGGTGGCTCCTCACTGTCCCTTGCCAGGAAAAACTCGCCCAAGTCGGGCTCCCCAAAGTCATCATCGCTCCTAAAGCTCAAGGCAGAGAAGAACGCCCAGGCTGAACTGGGGAAAAACCACTCCTCGGCCTCCTTTTCCTCGTCCATCACCATCAACACCACCTGCTCCTCCTCTTCCTCCTCTTCCTCCTCCCTGTCAAAGAACAGCGGTGACCTGAAGCCCCGCTCTGCCTCGGACGCAGGCATCCGTGGTACTCCCAAGGTCGGGGCCAAGAAGGACACTGATATGAGGGCTGGGCTGACCTCCTGTGCCCGGGCCAAGCCATCTGTCCGGCCTAAGCCCTTCCTGAACCGGGCAGAGTCACAGAGTCAAGAGAAGATGGACATCAGCACTTTACGACGCCAACTGAGACCCACAGGCCAGCTCCGGGGGGGCCTCAAGGGCTCAAGGAGTGAGGATTCAGAGCTGCCCCCACATACAGCCTCCGAGGGGCCCAGTGAGGGGGCCAGGAGAGGCTCAGCCGACATCATCACCCTCCCGGCCACTGCTCTCCCGTGTACCCCCAAGAAGGAGTGGGAAGGGCCAGCCACCTCCTACGTGACATGTAGCGCCTACCAGAAGGTCCAGGACTCGGAGATCAGTTTCCCTGCCGGCGTGGAGGTGCAGGTGCTGGAGAAGCAGGAGAGTGGCTGGTGGTATGTGAAGTTTGGGGAGCTGGAGGGCTGGGCCCCTTCCCACTACTTGGTGCCCGATGAGAACGAGCAGACTAACACCCCTGGCAAAGAGCAGGATGTGCTAAAGAGCAGGCAGAATGAGGGCAAGTCAGACAGCCTGGAGAAGATCGAGAAGCGGGTGCAGGCGCTCAACACCGTCAACCAGAGCAAGAGGGCCACACCGCCTATCCCCTCCAAGCCCCCGGGAGGCTTTGGCAAGACATCAGGTGCTGTGGCGGTGAAGATGAGAAACGGTGTGCGACAGGTAGCAGTCAGGCCCCAGTCGGTGTTTGTGTCCCCACCACCCAAAGACAACAACCTGTCCTGTGCCCTGCGAAGGAATGAGTCACTCACAGCCACCGACAGCCTGCGAGGCGTCCGCAGGAACTCCTCCTTCAGCACAGCACGCCCAGCGGCTGCGGAGGCCAAGGGTCGCCTGGCGGAGCGGGCTGCCAGCCAGGGCTCCGACTCACCCCTGCTGCCCACACAGCGCAATGGCATCCCTGTGTCCCCTGTGCGCCCCAAGCCCATCGAGAGGTCCCAGTTCATCCACAATAACCTCAAAGATGTGTACGTCTCTATTGCAGACTATGAGGGGGATGAGGAGACCGCGGGCTTCCAGGAGGGGGTGTCCATGGAGGTACTGGAGAGGAACCCCAATGGCTGGTGGTACTGCCAGATCCTGGATGATGTGAAGCCCTTCAAAGGCTGGGTGCCCTCCAACTACCTGGAGAAAAAGAACTAACCGAGGTTGTGCAGTCACTCCAGCCTCTGTGCCACTGTACCCGCCACTGGATGAGCAGTGACATGCAGACCAAAGGGGAAGGACAAAATGGGAGGGGGTGGGGGAAGAGCAACATTAAACCCTGCAGATGTGGGACCTTAAAGATGGCCCGCCTCCCAGCTGTTGCCTGGAAGGGAGGATACATTGAATAGGGGAGGGAATGACCTAGAACCCAGAGATGAGAAAGTTGGGACCTACGTGTGCACCTTGGTGACTTCATTGACGGACTACATGTCATTTGGGACAGGCCATGTGGGAAACCCCAATTGTGCCTTTGCTGCAGATCTGGAAAAGATGTGGTCATAGGGGGGCCTCCAGCATTCTGCCCATTGGGCTGTTTTGGTGGCTACCATGTTGCCACCAGAGGTAGCCCTTGTATTGTCCTTATCCATGTTTGTGGATTGTGCTGTTTCCCAGGGATTGCCACCACCCACCATGGCTGGATGCATGTGAAGACCCCACAGGCCCTGGGACTTGGAGTTGTCTCATGAGCTCACGTCTCTCCCGGGGCCAGGCCACTATCGGTGTCTGGGAGTTAAAGAAAACACAGTTCCCAGGTGCCAGCAAGAACTACCTTCTTAGCTGTCATTGCCCTGGCCTTGAGAAGAGAGTCCGCCCTCCTTGGGGTACCCCATGGAGGACACAGTGCTGGAGTTTAGAGAGGGTAGGGGAAGCCGTCAGGCTCTCCGTCATCAGCACAGACTACTTGGGGTATTTTTGGGCGAGCAGTTCCTTTGCATGTTTCGGGAGAGGTTTGTTGACTTGGGGTTTATATGTCAGGCCTTTGGTTGGGTCTTATTTTAGGAGTTGTTTGGGCACCCTGGGGGGTCAGCCTCACATGGGAACAGAAGGGGTGGAGGGTGGGCTTTTCTGTTGTACTCTGTGGAGGGGTGTTTTGTTTTGTATTTGGCTTCCCATCCTCCCCTCCATAAGCCACGTTGTTTCGTTTGGTTTCCACTGTGTGGACTTTGCCTGCGCGGCACTTGCCAGAGGGATTTGGGGCTGGGTAAGCCCAGGTCTCAGTCTTGGCAAAATAGAGAAACTGTCCTTCTGGTTCCTGCCCAACCTTGGTGGGGCAAAAACCCTCCCCAGGAGGGAGGAAGGTGTTGTTAGGAGCCAGACCTTTGGAGAGAAGGCAGCGCCCAGGCTGCTGGGTGGCTGCCATTCTGTGTATGTTCTCCCACCGGGGCAGGGCCGAAAGCCTTACAGAGACTGTGGAGAAGCAGCCGTGGCCCCCACCCTGGGTGGAGGGGACCCCAGCTGGGCCTCCTGGATCAGACTGGAGCAGACACCACCAGCCACTCCTCTGGCCTACTGGCAATGCCACAGTTGCTCGCGAAGAAGGAGGACCCTGTGCCTGGAGCCAGTCTGGTCTTCCCGGGGGCAGTGCCCCAGTGAAGAAAGAAGCAAGAGAGTGACATTTCCTGCAGGTCTTCTGTCAACTTTGGGTTGTTTTTCCGTTGTTGATATCTCAGAGGGACTCTCCAGAAAGAAGCCCAGCCAGCTTCTCCAAGGACTCACCCTATGTTGGGAGTGGATTTCCGCACGTGCCTTTGATTTCAGACAGACCAGGCTTCACAGCCACCGAATGAGCTGCCAGAATCACCAGACTAAGGGCTGTTGTTTCCTACAGAGGAGGGAAGCCCTGCCCTCACCTGCTCCCCCGAGCAGGCCTTCACCCTCTCCCCCACCCTCCAGGATCCCAGAGGCCTTGCCTGGGATCCCCGAGCCCTCACCACACACTGATCCTGGCAGCTGTAGCCAACTGCTCGCGTTTTTTGTCAGAGGGCCGTGGTGAGATTGTTTTGTTTCCTTTTGTTTTGTTCGCGAGTTTGTTTAAAATCAAAATTAGATATTTTCTTCTGCTGGACAGTATTAAATAGAGCAGGATGTTGAGTTAATCTGCTAGATTGCAGTACTAATGGTAGTGGATTAGTGTCTTCATATTAATATTATTTTTACTTATTTGAACAATAATGATAAAGAAGTGGTTCATTATTTTTTAATTAATGCACTTTAAGGTGGAATGGAAAGAAACCCAGAGAGCAAAGTGCATTACTTAAAGATGCAGTATATACTTTTCTCATTTTTAAACAGCACATATTTATTAAAAGAAAAAAAAGTAATTTATGATTATTTAAAATAAAATTTAAAAGTAGAGTGTCTGTCGGGTTAAAGGACCTTCCACATAGCTGCCTTCCTGGGGAGGGCCCGTGGCCTCGCTCCACAGATGTCCGCTCTGAGCCAGTTGAATCACTAGCACACCGCCGGCCAGGGCCGGAGGGAGCACAGCACATGGTGGCTGCCAAGTACAGAGCATCTCAGTTGGACTGGACCAACCACAGTGCTCCCCAGAGCCTGCCTCCCCTGCCCCACGTGTGCATCTGCCCCGTCAGGCTCTCTACCACCCACCAGTCCCCCAGCCCCTCAAGGACCCCCTCTCCTTGATTCCCAGTGCCCTGAAGCCAGAGAGTCATTAAAAAGCAGGGCTGGAAGGGACCCTGGAGGTCGCTCCATCCCATCCCTTCCTGTTACTGCAGCCCAAGGACAGGAAGAGACTTTCTCAAAATCACACAGCTAGTTAATGGCAGACTCCCCACTGCATTAATCCTGTGTCTTTCCCGCCCCCATTATAGCTTATTCTGTGGTCGTCATGTTTACATTGTGACATCCAGCCCCAAGGATGGCTGGGAGTTGCTCAGGCATCCAGGAAAAGTGGGAAATGCTGCCACCTGGTGACATCACGTAGATTTGGGCAGTGAACAGGGATCGCCACGCCCTCGTCTAGACCCCACTCCTGACCCCTCCCCTTCAGCCCCTGCCTCCCAGCACAGCAGAAGCCCTGCAACCCAAAGGATATTAATACTTGAAGTAAGAAGGGTGCATGCCAGTCCTTCTCAGATATGGCCAAGGGGTGCCAAGCCTTGTGCCCCTGGACTCCTAGCCCTACCCTGGGCAAGAGGGCCTTTCCCTAGAGCTACTGAGCTGCTTTGTGACATTGGAGGAAACTGCCAGCAGCAGCGGAGGAGGGAGGGGGCCTGGGGTTCTGACCCACCAGGAGGAAAACCAGATCGGACTAAAAGGAAAGAAAAATGAAATCTCAGCAATGTCCAAACCTAGTTTTCCATTAGTTGCAATTGAAAATGTGAAATGACATTGTATTGCTGTATACTGCAACTTTAACCATAATGAGCCCTTCTGCGGTCATTATTGAGGTTTATATAATGCCCGAAGTTGCATCCTTTGGTGCTTTGTTTTTCTATTCAGTTTAAAGACCTTTTTCTTTTATTACAAGGGAAAAAAAAATACGTCTTCATCTCTCTCCCACCTTGTCCTTCTTTGTCTCGGCAGGCCTGGCGTGTTGCCTGGCTCCTCTGTGCTCAAGAGGAAGCTGGAAAGGGGCACCCCTGAGCAGCAGGTGTGCGGTCTGCCTTGGGGTTCCCCTCCACCCAGCGGGCTTTGTCTGCCAGGCTTCAGTCTGTCCAACCCCCGCCTGGCTCCAAAGATTTCTCTCTTCCTCTCTTCTCCATCTTGACGAAGGCATTATATAGAATCGTTGTAATCACTTTCAGATGTTAGAGCAGCATATTTTACTGGCATTTGTATCCATCACTTTCCTCAGTAAGGCATGTTACTACTTTCATCATCTTAAGGAAAAAAGACAAGGGAATTTCGATCAAACGTTATTTTCATATTACTAGTACTTGCAGAGTAGGCGTAGAACTATTTAAGTTTAGATTTTGGTTTGGTAGTTTGTTTTTAAGGGGGAAAAATGAAATAGCCCCTACTTTTCCTGTTTTTGTATTTAACTAATATATTATTTCTTTAAGGTTACTCACTTCCCCTACCCCTTTCAAATACTTTGCATTCTCAATTGAAATGAAAACAATCTGAGAGACAGGAAAAGTGCAATATTACCAAGAGGGATGCCAGGGCTTATTGGCATGGTGGAGAAAGACCCTATGGTCTAGTCTGCAGAAAGTTGGAGGGGGACTGCTGGGAGGAATCGGAACTGTGGAACTGACAGGTGGGCTTTGGGGTTTGATGTTTTAGCCCTCTCCCTCTCCTGCTTCCCTGGCAAGTTGGTAGGGTTCCCCACCAGAGGGCAACCCCTGTTACTATTGGGTATCATCCACCCAGAAGAAAGGGATTCAGGGAAGAGGCGTGGGGGCTCTTGACCTCCTGGGCCCAGTCTCCAGAGCAGAGTGAGGACATCCAGGAACTGTTCCTTGTTTTCATTTCCATTGTTTCCAGCCAGCTGCTCAGAGAGACCTGTCCTAAAATTGCCTCCCAGCAGCCCTCTACCCCATTCCCCCTGCCCCCAGTCTCCTGATGTTTGGGCTGTGATCCTTTTGATGTATGTCTGAATCTTTCTAAAACTATGAAACCTCAGTTCAGTTTATGGGCAGGAAACCTAGATGTAACCAAACCCATCTGGAGGGTGTGGGCACCGAGGCCTACCCCAGGGAGATGGAATTCCCGCAGACCTGCAGCAGGGCCCGGCACTGAGCCCAGCTGCCCATTCATCTCAGCGACTTCAGCCTGAGCAGCAAGCCCTGCCTGTGCTCCACACCCAGACAGTCTGCAGGAGTTCTCGGAGAAGACTCAGAGGGGTCTACTTAGGTCTCTGCAGACAGATGCCCCCACAACAGGCACCAAGCCAGATGCCTCCTTTCTTGGTGCTGATAGAGAAAGTGGCAGGCTGGGAAGTCTCCTGGGGTCCAGACCAGGAGCTCTGCCCCTCAGGGCAGCAGGCATGCCCTTGCTGGTTTGTCCCCTCCACCTCCAGTACTGTACGTTTGCTGCTCCAACCCCATATTTGGTGAATTTCTGTACAGACATGGATCTCTGTGCCCAGAGTAGGACTCAAGCCCCTGTGTGAGTCTCCCTTGGAATGACACATCCACATAGCCAATCATCTTTGAGAATCTTGATGCAGAGCTCTCTAGAAAGAGAACTGTCCACATCACTAAAAAATTACTGTTCCCTCACTTTTTTGAGGGTTGTGAGTTGAGTGTGTGTGCACACGTGTGTGCATGCATGTGTGCATGTGAGTGTTGGTAATTTCCCGCTTGAACTAATAACATGGGGTTAGAGAAAAAAAAAAAAAAAAAAAAAAAACACCGGGCAAGCTGTCTCCACTGAAAAAGTCCTTGGCATTGGGCAGGTCCCAAGGGACTCGCAGCTTCTGGCATCAAGTCTGTGTGTCATTCATACAATTTTTGGCTGGAGAGTGCAATGTGTCTTTTTTTTTTTTTTTGTAATAATATTATTATTTAGTTGGAAACTTCACACTGGCATTATCAGGTCTAGCAGAAGCAGCCTAGGCCATCTTCCCAGGCTCCAAATGAAGATGTGGAAAAGAGATACCACTGGGTGTGGAAGTGTTGAGGTGGTTCCATTAGGTCACCGACCTGCAGATGAGAGTCACCTTACAGGCTCCCACCTCTCACCCTATGAGTCATCAGTCTGAGATTCCCTGATACAAGCACTGCTGACCCTTTGGTTCTCATTTCTGAGGGCAGGCAGAGTGGGTGGGGTGAGAACTGATTCTCTGTGCACAGTAAGACCTGCGCATGCGGACACCGGCTGAATATTTCAGGAAAGTAGCATGGAGGGCTCCCCTGGATCTGACCAAGCTTTTTGTCTGAATCTCCTCACTGAGGCAGTGTCATATTTCTCTGTGCTTCTCAAGCTCCATGATCAGAGCCAGTAAGAGGACAGGGTCAGTAACTTACAGCCTTAGGGGAAATAGCCCCAAGTTTTAACTTCTCTCCAGCTTTGTCCTACATGCCTGGAATCCCCAGGCCACAAGGCACAGGATGGTGCTTATAGACTGGGTCAAGAGTTTTACCTTCCAAGGCCTTGATCCCAACCTACCCGTAAGGCTAGGATTAGCATGCAGTCCTCCTTCCCCTGTTCCATCTAAATCTCATGTTTGCACTTGACAATCAGCACCCTTCTCCCTTCCCAGTCCTAAAACTGAGTGGCCTTTGAGAGTGGGGTCCCCTGTGCTGGAGGCCCCTGCCTTGCTCCCAGGTCCACCCTGGCCAATGGGCTGGGCCTCAAGAGGTGTGTGTGAGAGAAAAGTGATTCAGAGCAAAAGGGTTGATTGAGCACGTTGAAGCCAGTGAGAGGCACGTTGGCAAGAGTGTGTGCACGTTTGGGGTGGCTGGGGCTTCCCATCCCTTCACTGGGAAGGAAGCTTCCAAAAGAGGATATCTTCCAGACAGAAGAAGGTGTAGGAGGGCTGAAAAAGGGCTCGGAGGTTTGTTTTTGTCTTTATTTATTAGAAATGAGGAAGAGGTTGATGGTGAGTGTTTCAGGAAGAAGAGAGAAAGCAGGTAGACAGGAAGCTTCATGATTCAACACGCAAGGGTCCAGTCAGAGCTGGAGGTGGGACAGTCTTCGAACCTAGCCATAGAAGAAGCTGGCCAAAGGAAACTACTATTCACTGGGTCACAAGCTGGGTCTCAGGGAATGGTTACTGATCTACTTCGTGGGGAAGGGGTGCTACAAGCTGTTTCCAGGAGAGTTACGTTCATTTCCCAGGTTCCCATCTGTCTGTCCACTACCCTTTGCCTATTCCAGAGCCAGTCTCAAACTTTACAAATCAGAACAGTGACCATGACAGGCCATGCAATAGGGATCTGCCATCCCCAAACTGGACTCCACCTGGGAGGAAGGTGGCCTCACTCATCTTTCTGTTGATACCAGTTATCCCAAAGGCACTCTGTTGATCACTGGGGGTGGTTCCATTTGCAGAGTTTGCCTCCCTGGTATGAAGTAGACCAGGTGAGATACACACCCACCCATGGATATGTGCTCTTCCATTTTTTAGTGGCTTCTAACTAGGGTACACTGTTCTTAGAGTTTATTTCAAAGAAGGGTAAACATCCACCATTCTTGCATTTACAGCTGTTCTCTGCAGTAGGTTTTCTTTAAATCCAGGATGCCAGATGGGGAATGGGTATCCCTGCCAGGTACTGACAGGTCTACAGGAAGGTGACTTCTCAGCACGACAGAGTGGCCATCCCTGAGCCATGGTCTGAAGTGAAATGGTGGGTGTCACTGGGCTCCAGAATTGCAAGGAACTCCTAGTGGTGTCTACTCACCCCACCCAGCCCTTAGTGGGCTCTTAGTGGGAGAAGCCCTTCCTCTGGGTTTTTCCCTCTTCCGCCTCAGCAGAGAAGCTGGAGAGAAGGGCAGTAAGTGCAGTGCCATCAGGGTGAGTGCAGATCATCCCAGGATCAATGGTGGTGCTAAACTATCTCCATGTTTCTGATCTTTTTAATAGTGAAGTTTTTTTTTTAATCTCATCACAAAAATGCAGTGTCCTTGGGGAAGGGACTCAGCCCCTTGGCCTGCCACTTTCCAGGTGTCCTTTATCACTTTGACGGGACTCTTCGGTCTGCAGAAATGCTGTCTTGGCATGCTTCTAGACTGTAAGATTTGGGTTGTTTTGTTTTGTATTTTGTTTACGTTTACATGCATCTTGTATTTCCCTAAAAACTAAATAAAGTTTTTTGACCTTTTTAACTGTACACAATCACCTAATTCTCCCTCACTCAGCTGGATAGCAGAGGTCCCTCTATCCCAGACTCAGCACAGACTCCAGAATCCCAGGCCTCTGAGAGGACTCAGGAGGGGGATGTATGTCCCTACTGTGAGAATCAGACAAACTTCCCCAGCCCCATCCATGCCTCGGGGGTGGCCAAGCTTGGGTCCTCAGCTTGAACCCCTGAACCCACCTATTTGTACTGAACTGCAGTAAGCAGAGCAGCATGGTCCTGGGTTCAAGACCAGGATGAGCCTGGGAGGCCAGGATACAGGGTGGGTAGGCAGATATCCCATGTGCCTCTGAGGCCTGGCCCTGCCAAATAAGCGCAATTCCAAGGTGGTGTGCCCACATCTTGGGGTCAGTTTGGCTGTCTTCCTACCGCCCCTAGCTCTTCCAGCTACTCAGATGTGCTTAGCATATCTAGAAAGTTCCTCCAGGGGTCCCTGTCCAGTGACTTTCCTTTTCTCCCCAGCTGTACCATCAATGTGGTATAGGCCTCTGAACCCACCAATAAGAAAATAGTTGAGCTTCAGCCACTGGAGGGGTCTGAGCTTAGGGAGGACACAGCCAGCCCTGCTCACCTGGATGGAGCACCTGTCATTCCCTCACTTTCCCCTAGGTGGTGCCACCACCCCACAGGCTCCTATCCAGGTTGGGCCTGCTCAGCCTTGAGAAGCCCAGCATCCTCCTGGGCTCCCAGGAGGACCACACCCTGCTCCCCACAGACCCAGGCTTCTGAGGCCACCAGGAGAACCAGGGCTTCTCCCTTCCAACTTACAGGGCTCACCAGGTACCATGGCCCCTGCTGAACAAGCCACAGGTACTGTTCTGGCCCACAGCTCCTGGGAGCCTTGCCTGATTGTCTCAGCTACCTTGGGGCCTCAGAGGCCCACTGTTTTCTCCCAGGCCTTTGGGTAACAGACTTTGGGGGGGCAGACCCACCCACACATGTGTATGCCCACATACACACAGGCCCTCCCTCTCAGCCTCCACAGCACAGCAGAGCCCTCGGGCTGGTAGAAATCACCTTTATTCACAATCACAGCGACCCCATGGGGGAGTTCACAAAGGTGTGAGGCAGCGGCTACCCCTGCACTAACAGTGGATGATGGCGTCTCCCCAGCCCCCAGCGGGGCAGCCCCTGCATGCACTTGGACCTTTCGCCTCTGGGACCTGTGCCTGTCTGACTGATGGGGCCACCTGCTGGCCCCAGCCCACTCCTGCCGCAGGTCTGAGAGGCAGGGGCTGGGAAGGCAAGACCCAGAGTGGTCCAGGGACTTCCCCAAGGTGCCTGTAAGTCCAGCGCAGGTGCCTGTCTGGCCAAGAGTCCTGTCCCATGCTTTCATCACACCACCTCTTGGCAATACCCCACAGAGAACTCCCAAGAGCCATACAGAAAGTCTGCCCCCCCAAACAGCCACCTCACACAGGAAGCTGAGGCTCAGGGCAGCCGCCTGGCCAGGGCTAGAACCCCAGGCTCTGCCGGTCAAGGGACAGGCTGTCTCTGAGGGTACACTAGAGTCACCTGATGACAGGAGGCTGGGAAGCAGGGGGCTAGGCCAAGACGGCACTGGCCCAGCCCAGAACAGGTGGGCAGGGCTGAGGTGACCACAACCTCAGAACAGGTAGGGCGGGAGCCAGGACCTTGCTCCAGGGTGGAGAGCCTTTCCCAGAGCAGGTTCCCTGCCCTCCTACGACAAGGGTCCCCGGGTCCTTCGCTGGCCCGTGCTGGGCTCCCTGCCTGCGCCCTCTTGGAGCATTTGATGTCCTTATGGAAAGGAGACTCCTGGGCCATTTGCAATTCCAGAGCCCACCAAGATAACCCAGCTTCTGCTCGGGAAGGAAGGGCACTTCATGGTGCTGGGTGACCTACCAGCCCCAGGGCACTGTGGACGTTCCGTGTACCTCTCTACAAAATGGACACCATTTGCCAGGAAGTGGCCCAAGTTGGCCCTTTCAGATGGAGTTCCAACTTAGACTGGCCGTGAGCTTCCCAGATGGGGCCTGGGGAAGATCTGAGTGATGATAACCACTACTGTCCCCTCGCCAGCACCCATATACAGGACGGCATTTCTAGGGGCCCAGGAGATGGGAACTCACCCACAAACCAATAAAACCCACCAACCAAATAAATAAATAAATTAAAATAAGGGAAAAGGCTGGTCATAGTTAGGGATCCCCCCCTTCACCAGGAGCCACGGCCCTTCCTTGGCACAGTACAGCCTCTGAGGTCGTCCTGGGCCCAGGCCAGCACTGAGATGCGGGGGGACAGGTGGGGGTGGGGGTAGCTGAAGACCTGTGCTTAGAGACCTTCACCAAAGACATACCTGTCCCCACCCCATACCAAAGGACACTCCTGCACAAGGGCAAGGGCGAGATGATTGGGACAGAACCATGGCTAGGAAGGAGTCCTTTCAGCCCAGCAGGGCCAGGGATCCAGAACCTAGAGCCCTCCACAGCCTGGGGTAAGAAGAGTTAACTGGCCTTCTTGTCCCCTGCTGCCAGTCCCAATAGGCAGGGAAGAGGGGAAAGAGAAGGTGGGTCCAGATCAGAGTGAGCAACTCAGGAGCCGCCCATTGTGGGCTGCTGTTGAGCAGGTTGTGCACTGCTCAAGAGTCACTGGCTAAAGGAGAAAATGGAGGCTAAAATCCAGTCCCTACTCCACTGACCAAGCCACATGCCCTGGCTTAGGGCAGCATCTGTCCATTAGAAGATCCACACTTTTTAATTCTCACCAAGGTGCCACATGGGCTACAGGGACCTCCTAGAATCTGCCCCAGATTGGGAAGGTATAGGACAGGCTGACCTCAGTTTAGCCCCTTGTCATGCAGGGAAGAACTGATGCAAAGAAGGGAAAGACTGGGGAGTGTGGCCTTCTCCCCTCTCTGCCCAGTGATGTGCTTCTGCCCCTGCCTTCCTGCCTCGGACCTGCTCTGTGCCCAAGCCTTCAGGAGCCTCGGGTTCCTGTGTCTAATGGAGGAGGATGAGGAAGAGAAGCGGCCCTGGGCTTGGCCCTCAGCAGCAGCCGGCTGATGTCTACAGAGGGGCCCTCGGGGCTAGGCGCTGCGGTAGGTCTTGATGATGTCCTTGATGGGGCGGCGGCAGATGGGGCAGCAGGCGTGCAGGGCCTTCTTGAGGCGCAGGCCGCAGGCGTAGCAGAGGCACATGTGACCGCACGTGTAGATGACCGTGTCCACCGCGTGCTCATAGCAAATCGTGCACTCATCACTCCACTGGCCCACGCCCGGGGTCACTGGAGACTCAGGCAGGCTCACCGGTGAGTTGGGGGCTGTCCCTGGACACAAAGGGCACCGGTCAGGAGCAGATGTGGCTGGGTCCCCTGATTTCACGGGCTCTCCACTCTTGAAGTCCCCAACAGCAGCACACACACAACCATGCATGCATTCAGTTACTCACACGGCCTCTACCCAGTATGCCTGGCACAGGGTTCACAGGAAGGGGGCCCCTGGCCTCTTGCACCCCAATCCATTTAAGGAGACCTGCCTGTTCACCCCAACAACACAACTTCCTGCACAAGGGATGACACTGAACGCAGGCAGCCCCACTTCTGAACCACTCAGCCCCCAGATCAGGGGCCAGGGAAGCCATGAGAGCAGGGAGGGAAAGAAGGAGGCATGGTGAAGGGAAGGGGCCCCAAGTCTAAGGCAGATCCCTCCTGAGCTACCCTTTGGCATTCCCTGTGTGCTTTAAAAAAAAAAATTTTTGGAAAAAACTGCCCACTGGGGACAGGAAAGAGACACCCCAGAAGTCACCACCCAACAAGTCCAGCTGCTCTTCACTCCCAGCCTGACAGCAGCTGCACCCCTGCCTCAGCAGAAGCCGTCAGGGGTGACAGTCTGACACAGCACACGGGACTCTACTTACCACCCGCAGAGCTGCCCTGAGGGCCAGAGCTGCACGCGCTGAGCAGGGGATCAGACAGGCGGCTGCCCAGGGCACTGGGTGAGGTTGGTGTGGAGGCCGGGGAGCAGGGGAGCGATGGGATGCCTCTGTCGGCCAGGATGGTGGAGCCTGCAGTGAGGGTGGCAGGGAGAGGGGGGCTGCACTCACCACCTGACCTGAAGCAAGAAGGCTGGGGCCTGCCCCAGCGTGGGCTCCCAGGTCTCCGTGGAGTCCCACCTCAGCCCAAGGTCTCCAGTCCAGACAATGAAGTCCCACTTTCCCTGCCCCTTGCCGCACCTCCTGTTTAGAGCCCTGTCCTCTTCCCACCATCCCCAGATGTCACCTCTTGGGCACTGATGCACCCAACACCTCACCTCCTCCCATGTGTCCTAGTCTTGCATTCTCCCCCCTTATCTCCCCTTGTCCTCTCTCCTATCCCCTTCTTCCCCTCCTTCCCTCCCTCCTTCCTTCAACTAATCCTTTCCAAGGGCCTACAGGGACCAGGCATTGTCCACACAAGCTGCAGACAGAGCCCTTGTCCTTAAAGAGCTAACTGCCCAAGCAGCCTAGTGGAGCTGCCCTCAATCCCCTTTTCTCTGGACAGCCTCAACTCCCCCAAACCACACTGGTCCATCCAGCCATGACCAACCCCACACCCACTACAGATACAGACCAAACCACCACAGGCCAGGCATATTATCAATTTTTTGCCAGGAATCCAGCTCTATTTCTCCAGTTGAACCACAAGCTTTCTTAGAACAAGAACCATCATCCACCTGTGGCTCTCCCAAGACCCTAACAGAATCCCTGCACACAGTCAGGTGCTCAAGGGGGCTTTTTATTATTAGCTCTAACTCAATAGTGTTATTATTCCTAAGCAAATTCAATAAATGTCCAGAGCGCTTCTCTTACTGTGTTGATATCTTTTTAAGTTCATTGTCATGTCCCATCAGAAACGCACACCTATTTACTTTCCTTGTCTTATCACATTGGCTAGCATTTCTGGAACAATGTTTCTAAGGCATCTCTACTTATATTCCTATTATTATTTTTTATACCAGGGATTGAACACAGGGGGTGCTTAACCACAGGTTCTGGGTTGCTTAGGGCTTTGCTAACTTGCTGAGGCTGGCTTTGAACTTATGATCCTCTTCCCTCAGCCTCCCAAGCCACTGGGATTACAGACGGGCACCACCACGCCTGGCTATATTCCTATGTTTAATGAGAATATTTCTAATGTTCTAACGATAAGTATGAAATTGGCTGCAGGTCTGGCGGTGCTCATGAGTGAAGGAAAAAGCCTTCCATTCTTAAGTTTACGGAGGCCTTCCACAAAGCCAAACTTTCCTCTGTAAGATCAACAGTGACCCTTCCTACATGGCCATGGATTTGGTTTTCCTTTGGAGTCAAGTGAGTGTCTCACACCACCAATTTGCTGGATGAGATGCCCAATTCTCCAAACAGCTTGGAGCACTCTGTTTAACAGAAGGTGAATTCTGGATGGTTACTCTTCTACATCCACCTCGGCTCGCTTATCATTGGCACAGGAAAGTCCTCATTTTATTTTTTTGTTTTTAATTCCCCTTTGCTCCAGTCTCGTAAGCCTCTTTGGGCAGCACAGCCTTACTGGAAAGCTACTTATCTATTATTAGATGGTGCTGATGCAAGAGAGTACCTTGCCCTTATGTAATTTTATTTCTCTGAGAAGCAGTGTCTCCTGGTGAGTGCAGCTCAGCATCTCTTCACCTCAGCTTGAAGGTTTTTTCTCCCCTATCCATTTCTTTTTATTCCATCCTGAATTCCCACCCAAGCCTGATTCATCTTCCTTCTGTTTGGTTTCTTTTCATCTAATCCTTCATTCCTTCCTGATTTATCTTCCCTCAGCTCTAACTTCTTAGCACCCTAGCCTCGTTTCTTTTCATTCATTATTTATTTATTTTTCATTTCATCTTTATTTGCTCTTTCCAGAGCTGGGAGGCCCACTGACTTTATCTGATTTCACAGGCTCTCCACTCTTGCAATCACCAACAGCAGCACACACACAACCATGCACGCATTTAGTTACTCACACGGCCTCGACCCTGTATGCCAAGCTCAGAGCAGCTCGGACTCACACATTTACACACACAATTCAAACTATCAAGCCTGCTGGGGCTGTGAGGCCCAGAGGGCTCCAAACTTGGCAAAGCCTACTTGCTTTGTGGAGGGGAGGCAGGGTTGGAGATCAGGGCTGGGGATGTAGCTCAGTGGTAAAGTGCTTGCCTAGCATGTGCCAGGCTGGAGTTCCATCCCCAGCACGGAACAAAAAAAAAAAAAAAGAAGAAAGAAAGAAAGCAGATGCCAGGAACCATCCAAGATCTACAGAATAGCAATCTCTGGAGGAGGGATCCAAGAACCAGCTTCCCTTTATTAGGCTCTCCAGGTGAGGCTAATGAAACCAGTGCAGTGTAATGGAAAGCTGGTTAGCAGACCACAACTGCTCCCTCTGGGGTAACAGAGGTCCCAGGAGATGCTTTGTGGAGAAAAAGGAAAAATATTCTGATCGAATTAGTTTGGAAAAACTGTACACTATAACCATCATCAACTTAAGATTCTCACCATGTATTAAAGGCTCTGAGAAGTCCTGCAAGAAACACTCATCCCACTCCCCTTTTTAACTCCATGTTTCCCAAACCTTTTAACCACAAGGACCCCTTTTCAAAGAGTACCTATTAACACCTTATAGAACTATCTAGGAAACATGGCTTACACAAGTTCACATTCTGCAGTCCATTCAAACTATGTCCCTCCCCCCAGAAAAGGCAAACCTAAAACTCTGCAACCTCATTTTCCCCAAGGCCACCTGCTCAGGTGTTCCTCTAACCCCTCAACCCAGGCACCACCCTGCTGAGACACCTGGCTACTGACATACCAAACTTTCATTTAGACCCATGACCATCCTTAAAGGCAGGGATCTTTATTCCTAGTGTGGGGGGAAAGGAGCTTCAAAAAGGTATTTGACGGTGAGAACCATTTTTCCCCATTTTTAAGCAGCCCCTGGGTCCTGCACGTCTGGGCTGTTTATGTGTCTGAAGGAATGCGGGTTGATCTGACGAACTCAGAGGAACCTTGGGTATCTGGGATTCCCTAGTAGGACCACAGTGAACCAGGGACACTCCTACCCCGGGCCATATCGCCCCCACACCAAGGAGGACCCGCGCCCCAGCACTCACCGAGGATGCGGACCTGCGTGATGGCCCCATGCAGGCCAAAGAGCATCCAGAGAGGCTGCGAGGCGTCCACGCACAGCTGCATGCCAGCGGCCACACCATTGTGGCTGAGGTGCAGCTCTCCGTCGGTATTCACCACCAGCCCCAGGATGTCGCCGCTGTGCAGTGGCCCTGGCACGCGGCATACGGCCCAGAACTCCTTGCGGTCCACCAGGGCCTCGGGGCTGAAGGGCAAGTCGGCTGGCCGCAGTGTGTTAGGGTCGCACGTGGTGACACCAACGGAGAGCGCGCCGGGCCGCGCGCCGCCCGAGCGCGTGACCTTGATGAAGATGGTCTCGGCCACGCGCACCGGCCGGCTGGTGAAGACAAGCGCGCGCTCGTCGCGCCCGTGCTCCAGGCGCGCCACCGTCTGCTCGTCCAGAATGCGGACGTGAGCGCCGGCGCGCAGCGGGTGGAAGCGCAGGTCGCCGTCGAGCTGCGCGGGGAGCGCGCGGCTGTGCTGCGAGTTGAGCGAGTTCTGCGGGATCGGGCAACCAGCGGCCGGCGTGCCGTCGTCGCCGTCGCCGCCCGGCACGTTGAGGTCACACAGGCTCACCGAGAGGCGCGCCTCGTCGGTCTCGCGCCGCAGTGACGGCCGCCGCAGGGCGGTGAAGGAGCGCGGCCGCAGGCAATCAGGCAGCACCAGCTCGCTGTCTGCAGCGGAGAGAGCGGGAGACCGGGCGACCGTCACCCCAGACCCGGGCGGCCCGCGGGGGGAGACCCCCCGCGGCCTGATTCTTGCTGTGTTTCAAGTCTGCACCACTGAAACACTTACTGAATGCTTAATGGGATGGAAAATGCTTATGACATAAATTAGTGAGCAAAATCAGGGAGCAAGGTTGCACAGGAATCTGTCTAGCCAAAGAAGGAGGCTGGAAGGGAAGACACCAACGTCAGGACCGTGTGGTTGCTTCTAAATGCTTAAAATTGCCGGTTGCGCTCTTGGCAATGTATGTATTTTCCTTATTGCCTACAGTCAGCGGGTAGGACCCTTTTCGTAAATGTATCCCTTCTGTATCCCAGCATCTAGAGCTGAGCGCAGCCCTTAGTAGGCAAACATAAATATTTGTCTTACTGAATGCACTGATAACATTCTAACCCACTGGGGGGCCAGAGGGACCCCCTCCCCCGACTCCTTTGCGGAAATTGTCTCATCTGGTCATAACACTTGTCTTTTGAGATTACCATTGCCACATAAGGACACCAAGGCCGAAGAAAAAGTTAAGTCCATTCATCCAAGAAAGCCTTTTGAGAATGATTTAACTGAGAGTCAAACCCTTTCTCTTTAATCAGACAAGTCATACACATTATTTTACAGAAATACAGGTCAGCAGAAAGAAAAATAACCATCTGCTGGCCCTCCACCCAGAGAAGAGCACTTTAAACATCTGGATCATGATCTCCCAGCCTTTTAAAAAATATATTGGGGAGCGGGGCACAGTCATGCCTGTAATTCCTTCAGCTTGGGAGGGTGAGGCAGGTGGATCGAGAGTTCAAATCCAACCTCAGTAAAAGCCAGGCAGTAAACAATTCAGTGAGATCCTGTCTCTAAATAAAATACAAAATAGGGCTGGGGATATGGCTCAGAGGTTGAGTGCCCCTGAGTTCAATCCCTAGTATAAACATTTTTTTTAAATTTTTTTTGGTTACTGTCCTAATGCAAAAATTGAGTTATGCTACATAAACACTAGCAGTTTTCAATCTTTTCTGGTTAGCAAATCACTTTGAAAATATGACCATAACTTTGACCTATGTCCCCAGAAAAATACACACATTTTCACTAAATTCTATGGATAACTTCAGGACACCTGTGAATATCCGAAGGCTAAGAACCCTGCACTATGGATTTTCTTTTTCACAACTGTAACTGTTTCCAACACTATAGTCTTTTCTTTTTCTTTTCCCCCCAATCCTGGGGACTAAGCCCAGGGGTATTTTACCACTGGGCTACATGCTCATCCCTTTTTATTTTGAGACAGAATCTTGCTCAATTGCCCAGGCTTAACTCAAACCCATGATCCTCCTGCCTCAGCCTCACAAGTTGCTGGGATCACAGGCATGCACCACCAGTGCCCAGATCCAATGCCATATTCTTTTAATGGCTTTTAATAGCCTGCTTTATGGAGTCATAAACTTATAAGGAAAGTAATCGCCATGTGCCATGAATCCATTTCACTTTAAAGCAGCCCATGGAGGGGGTCCCACTTTACAGATAAAGCTCAGGGATGTTGTATGACAGCCACCAAGCGGTTGATCCAAGATTAAAGCCAGCTCTGCCCAACTCCCACCCCACACCATACTCGTCACTTCCTAGGCCTCCTGACTGAACTCTTTCAATGGAGTTGATGTCCCTAAATTTGGTTGGTGCCACTGGAAGCCACACCATGGATCAATGCCTCTCTGTGCTTTCTCTTCAAGAACTGGACGAGGGCAGCTGTGTGCTCTGCCATGACAGGGAAGCTTGGGGGACTGATGTGGTAGGGACAGCAGAGACCAGAGTTCAGCTCCAGCTGAGCACAGAGCCAGTCTCCAAAGCCTCCGTGGTTTTGTTCTCTTGCCTCCGCGGCCCTTCCAGGAACCATGTTATCTGGGGCCTGTGAGGTTGGGGTGCTGCTCCCACCCCCAGGTCTCCTGCCACTCTGCAGAGGCCTCCTGGGGCCTGGCTGGTTAGGGTTTCCCAGCATCGTGTTGGCGAGAAGGAGGGAGCCAACTGGAAAACGCGATTATTCCGGGGAATTGACTCTGTGACAGCAATGGCACAGAGGCTGGGGGCTGCGTGGAGAGTGGAGGGCCTGCACAGGAGGGGAGGCCTGGGGGACAGAGGCAGGAAGCAGGGAAGGCTTGTGGCTGACCTGTTCCTGGGAACTGTCCCTGCTCCCTGGCCTCCCAGGGGTTCCAGGAACTGGCCCTGGGGGACTCCAGAGAAATGGAGAAGGGGAAGGGAGGGAGCAGTAGGGAGAAGGGGAATCTAGTCTTTCGAGATGCCCAGCCAGAGCCTTCAGGAACTAAGCTGCCCCCTGGGCCCAAATGCATGTGGACCCCTGCACTACCCAGCCTATCCCCCAAGAGCAAGCTGGGAAGACCCTAGTGTGGCTTCTTGTGACACCAGCCAAATTTGGGGACATTGCCTCTGCAGAAGGGGTTAAATAAACAAGACAGGCCTTGTATTCTGACAGGGCTGGGCGTGAGCTATCCTGGTCTCTCTGTCCCCTCAGGAGTCCTCTACTTGAAATCACCTACCACCAGATTTCCTCACCCACACAGGCAACCTGTTCCCACCTGAGCTAATCTGCCTTTAAGAACGGGTTTCCTTCTCTTAAACAAAATCTACCTCTTGGTATCTAATCCAGTACCTCCAGGCCTGTCAGACACCTCTCCTCAGGGAATACACAGACTGCCCACACACCTTCCACCTCTGTTCATTAGACAATGAACAGACTCAGTATTCCATATGCACATGGACCATTTCGAAGGACAGTCTGGCCATCACCTCCGATGATACATCTAATAATGCAACCTTAGAGTACTTTGGGCTTTCTCAGTAACCAAAATCCATATGCTGGTAGGCGGAATAGGGACACAGTAAAGTGCAGTGAGTTTGAAATCATCACCCTGGGTTCAAATCCTGACTGCCACTGCCTTATGACATTGCCACATGACCTTGGAAAAGCAGCTTAACTTCATGGGGCCCCTTTTCTTGAGCAGTCATATCTGAGTCTACTGATTCACACAAAGTCTGTTACTCTCATCCCGCCCTTAGAAAGGACGATGTGAAGATGAAATGGAATAAGGTCCTTGGGCACCTAGTAGAAAACCTGGCACGTAAGAGTCATTAGGTCAATACGAGCCATTGTTACTCTTGTTTACGTGCCAAGTGGTTCAGAAGCCAGTGCACGGGGGGTGTTCCAGGCCTGGGTTTAAATGCCCCATCTAGCACTTGGCTGGTAGCTTGGAGTGAGCAACTTCCCCGCAGCCCCCAGGGCTCACTGGAGAGCAGGAGTGCAGCTGCCTCCCTTGTGACATTTGCAGGATCAGGATCCAGTGGAGCCCCTGACACCCACGAGGTCCCTGACAACTTCAGATATTCGGGTGGGTTTGTTAGCCAAGGTCACAACCACCTGCACTCAGACCATCAACTTTTTGAAACCTAATGTAGGATTTTACATCCATCCTGATGGGCACTGGGAAAATATTCATTTGAATGAAATCACTGACTAAAGGCCCAGAGGAAGCGCACATGTGGAGACCAGAGGGCAAAGAAGAGAAGGAAGGAAGGAAGGAGAAGCATCAGGGGATAGAGGAGATAGGAAAGTGACCCATCTGGCCTTGCTTGAAATACTGCTGAAGCTGGAAGCCAAGTCCTGGGAGCTGTTGGGAAACTGCTAAACACGACACCAGTCCCCAGGGTCAGTGCCCAGCCAAATATGTCTTCTCCCCTTCCCCTCCACCCCGTGGGCCAGGAGCAGCTGCAGGCAGCCAGCAAACTCCAAAATAACCATCCCACCAGCAGGCCCAGCTGTGTGAGTCCCTGAAATAGATGAAACTTGAGCTGGAAGAGTGCCCTCCTGAAGAGGGACAGCAAAGGTCCAGCTGAATGAGATGACATCGAGATGAGCATCAAGGCCGGGTCTGGCCCCAAGCCCCTAGAAGACCCCCCTGGGCCCGGCCTGACCTCTGGACTGCCCGCTGGGATACAGCTGAGATAAACCAGGGGCAACCTGGAACCGGAAGCAATAGGGTGGCCCTACGTTTACCTTGGCTGTTTGTGATGGAGTCAGGAACAGACAAGGCTATGAGAGAGCTGCTCAGCTGCCCAGCAGCATGTCCCCTCTTCCAGGAAGAAACTCGTCAGCCAGCCACCTGCTCCTGCCTACCTGGTGCCTCGTGAAGCCAGAGCAGAACTAACCAGGCCTGGCCAGGCTGGGGAGGCCAGGGCCAGGCGCCCCACTTGCTGACTTCCTGGATGCCCAGCCCTGCACAGGGGGCACAGGAGAGGAATAAGCCAGGACCTGGATCCTAGGGGACTATCAACCAGTGGAGGGTCAAGGCTTCGAGGCATGAAGTTATTTTTAATACAATTCAGTTACTTAGCATCTCCCATTAGAAGGACCTTAGAGGAACTGAGGAGCTAAGGCATTAAGAAATCTGTTTATCCCTGTCAAGTTCTAACTTGACCTTTGCTATGATGCCCCTGGGAACAGGAAGCTCATCACCTCTCAAGGCTCCCTATGCCCTATCTCTGCATGACTGTTAGAAAATCTCTCCTTGTATGGATCCAGGGGTCCTAGTCCACCCATGGGGCTCCCTCTGATCTTCCCCTTCTTGGAATAAATACCCCCTTTGGAATAAAGATCTCCAACTGAGGCCTAAGTCCTTGTCCCCTGTTTCAGAGGAAGTCAGGGAAAGAGTTTAGAAGAAGCAGGATTCGACCTGGGCTGGAGGACAGGGTTTGGATTCATCTAGAATGAGAGACTTGCAGGACGGAAGACTGTTGGCAAATGGAGAACAATCAGAGAGGCCAGGTGAGGAGGGCCTTGGGACCAGCTCTGGCCCAGAGAATCGCCCAGCTCTGTCGCACTGGGCCAGCAGTGCAGGGTAACCAGGGCAGGGCCTTGGCACTGGCACAGGGGCCTCCTTTGAAGCAGGGCCCACCATCAGGCCTGAGTCTTGTTTGTTTGGATTCTCACATCCGGAGCGCTGGATAATCTTTAACCACGGGTCAGCCTACAGCCGCTTGGCCGCCTGGCCAATATCTGCCAGCCCCTGTTTGGAAGGCGCTGCCAGGCCATTTACTGTCTTCATAAACATCCTCCTGCCAGTCTGCTTCTGGCCCGGGTAGGGGAAGGAGCCCAGGAGGGCGGGTGTGTGGCTTGGACGGACGAGGGGTTTCTCCACTCCTCCGGGCAGTACCCTGAGACCCACACCCGCCTCCACCCTCTCCCTTTAAACTCAACCACGGGAAAGCAAGGAGAAACAAACAAGCTTCCCGAGGTTCATCGAGGGAAGGGTGGAATGTTCCAGAACCGCTCATAGTCACAGACACTTAGATTCATAGAATCTTCATGCCAGAGCATCTTATAGATTCTCAGAATCATTCGGTCTAGTGGTTCTCAAATTTTCTTCTTTCTTTTTTTTTCAAGAAGGGAATCTTTTTGTCCAAAGGAACCAAAGGCTCCAATTGAAGTCTAGGAGGTGGGTGCAGAGCCCTGCCTCACCCTCCCTCTGCACTTCTCAGGTGCCCCAGAGACGCCTCTGTGCAACCCAGTGTTCCAAGGAACCCAGCTGGAGAACCAGAGATCATATTCCAAGAGACAATTTAGACCACACAGTTTTCCTCCTGGCTGGAGGACTGGCTCAGGAGTCTGTCTCTCTTTGGTGGAGGGGGGGTGAGGAGGTTAGATTAGATATTCCTTTTTAAACCAAAGACAAGAATGCTTCCCACTTTGTAAATACTTCTGAATCTATGACATCTGTGAGTTAAGTGGGGCGTGTATAATTATGCCCAAATACTCCACAGAAGGCTGAGGCACAGGGAAGCAGAGAACTGCCCGCAGCCAGTGAGCGGCCACGTCAAATCTTGATTCTGTCTCTCTCCTGCTTCTGAAACGAGGGCTTTGTCCCCAATACTGCAAGGCCCGGCTCCTCCCTATGAGCACGTCCTACAGCCCCCCAGATCTCTCCAAGGTCATCAGAACTACATCTTGGGCCAGAGATACTAGGTAGAAATATGAAATTGCCATTTCAGTAGGTGAGAAGCAGGCTGAGATAGTCACAAATGGCTCCATTGTGCCTGTGCATCTGGACAAGGGCCACACTGCACCCACACCAGGGGCCAGATAAAGCCCTCAGGAACCTTCAGGGAATACAAGGCAGGCAGATGCACCCTTTTTACCAAATAAGGCATTCTGGGACCCCACCTCCTTGTGCCAGCACTGCTGGGCCCTGATTGCCTCTCTGTCTCCAACATGTGCAGCTGATCCTTCCTGCCTTGAGTTCTCACCTTGTTCTGGAAGACACAGGAGGACCACGGACTTAATAAGGAGCTCAGATGGACTCACATCTGGAGGTGTTAGGAGGGAAAGCAGGCAATTGGATTCAAATTCATCTCCACCAACTATTGGTTGCGTGATCTCAGGCAAGTTATCAGGTCTCTCTGTTTCCTTGTCTACAAAATGGGTCCAATAATAACTTTTTTTTTTTTTGCAGGGGTGGGGGTCGTGTACCAGGGATTGAACTCAGGGTCACTCAACCACTGAGCCACATCCCCAGCCTTATTTTGTATTTTATTTAGAGACAGGGTCTCATTGAATTGCTTAGTGCCTGGCTTTTGCTGAGGTTTGCTTTGAATTCACAGTCCTCCTGCCTCAGCCTCTCAAGCCGTTGGGATTACAGGTATGCACCACCATGCCTGGCAATAATAACTTTCTTTATAAAGAGAGGGAAGGAGAATACATAGTGCAAAACTGCTTAGGTCACTTAGACCTCCACATGCTCTGGATGGTCAAGAAGAGGAAGGATCATCTTGAACACGGGAGGTCAGAGAAGGCTTCATGAAGGAGGGGAAGATTTGGTATGGGGCCTTGATACAATTAGCAGAATTTGGGATGAGCAGGAGAGATGGGTCTGGAAGAGTCTCTGAAACACAAGAAACAGCAGTATTTTTTTTTCCAGTGCTGGGATAGAACCCAGGGCTTCGGACATACTAGGCAAGCCCTCTACCACACTACCACTCTGCTATGTCCCCAGCCCTTTTTGTCCCCAGCCCTTTTAATTTTATTTTGAGACAAGGTCTCACTGAGTTGCTGAGGCTAGCTTTGAACTTACAATCCTCCTGCCTCAGCCTCCCAAATTGCTGGAATTACAGGCATGTACCACCATGCCTAGTTGAGATTATTATTATTATTAATAGGAAAAAAAAAGGAAAATTGTCAAAGGAGAAGAAACAGTGATGGACATATCAGCATCCTAGCTGTCCACCATTATAGTACAGGCACCTTAAACTAATATTTGTCTAGTGGCCCCTGGCAGCCAAGGCTGAGGGTAAATATTGGTTTAGCCTAAGAAGCAGAAGTCCCAGATGGCAGAGGGCATTGCTCACACTCTCAGTGCCACCAAGCTGAGACACACTCTGGGTGGAGCCTGACCTTGTTTTATCTCCAGGGTTGGGGCAGGGGGGTCTGTTGCAGGACAAGCAGCCCCGTAGCAGTCTCCATACATCAAGAGTCTCCCTACATCGCCCTCCTCAGTGGCAGGTGGGGGTCCCTCACCAAGACCTGGGAATGAAGCAGAATGCCACAAGCCCTGGCAGCCCCCACCTAACACCCTCCTGGGCTCCACCATTTGGATGTGCCAACAGCTCCCCTCACGTGACCTTATGTCCAGATCATCCTGGGAGATCTGAATTCCAGGCCTGTCCTGGCGTCTGTCCAGCGGGGAGAATTTCCCCACATCTGGGCCCGTCCTCCTCTACTGTCAACCGCAGTTCCTCCTATGGAATAACTTGACAGCGCAGAAGCTGTGGGAACATTCCAATCTCCCCGTGCACACCCTCACCCACGAGTTGCCCCTACCTTTCCACTTCAGCCTCCCCGCAAGCATCCGCTCCCCTCCTGCGGCTCCTTCCCACCTCTGTGCCTGCGCACACCCTCCGGAATCACCTTAGCTGTTCCTCCCCAGCCAACCCATTCTTTTCCGCTCCTTGGGATCCTGACTTGAAGCTCATCGCCTACGGGAAGTCCTTCTGGGTCGCTCCCCAGCTGCACCCCTACAGTTTTGCTCTTCAGGTCACACTGAATTGAAAAACTGGATTTAGGCCACCTCACTGCAATTACACCGTATGTCCCCCAGTGTAAGAACTCTTCAAGGAGGGTCCAGGTTTTCAGTTCTTGTCTCCCCCGACCACTGCATAGTGCTCAAGCTGTAGTGGGCATGGGGGATGCTCAGAGCACCCATGGGTGGATCCGAGCTCACCAGCCCTTTGCCAGGACCACAGCTGCTCTTCCACAGTTAACATTTTGGAGAGGAGCAAGGAGCCCTCGGGAAGCTGGGATAGGAGTTTATCTGCCCTAGTATTAATCACCCCATAAAACTTGTGTTTGTTTAGTTGCTGGCAGGTCCCTCTTCCTGGAGGTAGGAAGCTGTTATTCTTGGAGATACCAGCCTGGACCAGGGAGCCTGGAGAAAAGAGGACCATCTGCTGAGCCCAGCATGATGGCTGTCGGCCTGGGACACCTGAAGCTGGCCTGCTGGGCCATGGCATGGGCACCAGCGGGGGCCTGGGCACCATCAAGGCAGGGAAGGGTGTGACACCAGCCTCTGCCTCCACTCTGCTCCTGGACATCCCACCCATCCACAACCCAGCTTGCAAACCTACTGTGTGCAAACCTACCCATGTGGAGTATGTGCCAGGCACCCAGGACACCTCCGAACCGAGGATAAGACACAGGCCAGGTGAGGTGTAAAGTGCAGGAGGGGACAGGTGCAGGGGCAGGACATCCCTAAAGATCAGACACTGGTTGGGGGGATCATCACCCCAGGAAAGGCTGGCCTGACCTCAAAGCCACCGAGAGAGGGCACAACTTTCTTCAAAAGAGAGACAGCTGCTAAGAAGGGAGCCCAGGAAAAGCAAGAAGAGCTCATGGAATCAGAGTTGAAGGAGAGAGAGAGGGACCCTGAAAGACACAGATGTAGTGACAGGGTCGGCAATAGGGAGGGGACAAGAGAGGGAAGAAAATTGACTCTGAGTCTCCACAGGGCCACTGGCATGTCTGAGTGGGGACACGGAGGGAAGGAAGAGAGCCTGCTGCGGCCACCTCAGCTCTCCTGGACGGCTCGCTGCCCCTCCGCCCCGTCCGCTTCCTTTTATTTCCCCCCATCTTTTTTAGCTGCAGATGGACACAATATCTTTATTTACTTATTTGTATGTGGCGCTGAGGATGGAGCCCAGGGCCTCACACGTGCCAGGCGAGTGCTCTGCCCCTGCGTTCCAGCTCCAGCCCCGGCTCTCTGCCTTTTTTACATACACACAAAAAATCAATTTAGGAGGAACAAATGAAGAGATATTTTAATCTGCTAATTGAATTTAGGGGCCATAATCAGAGTTTGAAAATGCCCAGGGATTATGGTGATTTATGGCCAGGATGGGAATCAGCTGGGGTTGTCTGGGTGCAGAGCAGCCTGCCTGCCAGGAGACGCACAGGCAACCGCGATACCCCCACCCACCACTGATAGTCAAAGAAGGGGAGTGGGGCCAGGCCAGGTTCCTCTGCCTGGGCTGTGTCCCCAAGGCAGGGCCCTGCGGATTATTCCCCAGGCCCCCCTCAGCCCTTGGAGGTCGGAACATGTCACCTGGGATGTTCCCCTTCATTCCCACCTGTCCAGAGCCTCCTGGAACAGGCAGGCCCAGTCCAAATCTTCTCTCCTGGGAAGCCTCCTGGACTACACCATCCCTCACAGACCTCAGCCTCCTCTGGCCTCAGCCTCCTCTGGCCTCAGCCTCCTCTGACTTCCTGCCTCCTTTTATGTTAAAACCTCCTAGAGGACCGGCCCTTCCACATCCCTACATGGGCAAGCCAGGTCCTCATGGGCCTCAGTTTTCTGCCTACCAAATGGGGAGAAAAAAGACTCCCTCCTGGGTCTGCTGCTGAGAGGTTAAAGGAGCTGCCCGGATGGAAAGCATTACTGTAAATGGAAGGGATCTAGGTCCATAGCGCTTAACGATTTACTACCCCCTTGGTCATGCCTTGGTTGTGTCTGCAGTGTCTGTCTCCCAAACTGACAAGCAAGCCCAGGGCTGTCTGAGGGCCAGGCTGCTCTGTCTCTGCCCCCATCCACCCACTCTGTTCCTTAGCTAGCCAGTCCCTCATCCTCCCATCCATCCATCTCCCCACTCTCCCCTTCCTGCAAACATTACTCAGCATCCTTTCAGGCCCAGCTGAGGGTCCACTCTGGAGGGAAGCCTGGCTGGGTAAGACATGGGTGCCTCCCTCAGTGCCCTCTCTATTGTGGGGGAAGAGACACGTAGTTGGACCTTGGTTCAGCAGAGGCCTCAGTACTGCAAAAAGCGCAGCCCCCATGTGGTAGGACGCAGGATGGAGAAGAGCATTCCTGGGGAAGGCTTCAGAGAGGAGCAGCTCTTGGGCTGGGCCTTCAAGCCAGAGTGGGGACTGTGAGGAAGAGCATTCTTTGCTCAGGGAAAAGCAAGAACATTGCCACTACATCCTACACCTTCCCCACCAACAAGACTGTGACTCTCAAGAGCAGAAACATTCTCCATCTTCCACAATGTGGCAGAACTCAGGGCTGAGTCACAGAATTCACAACCGCTTTACAGAGGAGCCCGAGCCTCAGACAGGAGTGGCCAGGCCGGAGCTTAAGAATCAAGCTTTGGGACCCCACGGTCTTGATGTGTGCTGTCTTGAGGACACCAGAACACAAAGAAGATGCTCAATTAACCCTGGGTTAAGCACTGCCTTCCCCAGGGTGGGTGAGAATATCTGACACCTACTGTGTGTCAGCTGTTCCTCATCAGTCCACTCTTCAAAAGAACCCCAGGGTCAGTTGCTATTACCCCATTGTACAGTTGAGGAAACTGAGTCCCACCCCTGGCACAAAGTGAGACCAGGACCCAACCTGGTCTATCTCTAGCTCAGGCATATCTCTCAGCCCTCCTGCCAGAGGAGGTCTCGTAGGTGCACCCAGGTCACATCAGAAGTGGGGAGCAGACTGCCGTCGGTCAGTCAGGACATCCGCCTTCAGTTGACACCTGGAACAGCCCGTTTCAGGCTTTCAGTGTGTCAGCGTGAATGCAGAAACACTTTTATTGACTTGAGAAACAGAAAGTTCCCAAACTGTGAGTTAATAAAAACAACCTTCTGATGTTCAGGACTCCACAAACAGGCTTCTGGCCATTACTCATGTCTTTGTTGTTGTTTTAATTTTGGCTGTTTGAACCCAGGGACACACTACTCACTGAGTTATATCCCCAGCCCTTTTTATTTATTTGTTACTTACTTTGTTTTTACTTTCACTCTCCTTACTCAAGTAAAAGTGTTTTTGAAAAGTTTCACTGTTTCTATGCTTTGAATTCAGAAAGGGGGCGGGGGTCCTGAACCACCGTCACTGCATTTCTCCCTGCGAGGAGAAGGGGTGTTGATGGGAGATGGAAGCAGGAGCAAACGCTGGCTGGGCAAACACTTGGTACCCAGGACTGCTGGACACTCGCTCACAGGGACTCTTCCCACCAACCCATTTCACAATGAGGAAGCTGTGTCGGGCTCCGGCAGGCTCTGCCCAGTGACAAAGACAGTTCGCCCACGAGCTGATCTGTACCCAAAGTCTACCACATACAGGAGTGCTGTGGCAGGAAGTCTGTACCTTAGTGCTCCAGGCCACCTCTGATGATCCTTCTCCTAGCCACCCGCTACCCCCACAGTATGTCAGTCCTCCCTCTGCAAAAGGATAACTTGGAGCCTGGAGGTACCTGGAAGTCTTGGCTATTCCTGGCCCCCCAGTGCCTTCTGCTTCCTGCTCCATCTCTGACCCAACCTCCCTGTGAAAAGCACTTAGGATGGTGTGGAGCCCAGGCTCTGGGGAGGCTGCAGACCCAGGACTAAGAGCTCACTTTGGAGCTGGACAAACTCAGGGCAGAGCATTGATTCCACACTCACAGGCCTCATGACTCAACCTCCCTGAACTTGAGTCTCTGCCTCTATAGGCCCAATATTTCCCAGGTTGTGATGAGAACAGGCAATCATGAAGTGTCTGGCATCCAGTAAGACCTCTATAAACTAGGGCTACTACGATGAACACCGATGACTTCTGCAGGTGGGATCTCAAGGCTATTGCTGATGGCAAAGCTTGTACACTGCTCAGAGGTACCACCTGAGGGGCTGCAGAGGGGAAGGGTCTCACCTGGGTTCCACCTGCCGAAGCTGTGGCTGAGAGGAAGCGAGCTCTCTGCAGTCACACAACAGCCCCCAGAGCTGCCCTGGAGCCCCTCAGCCCTGGGGCTGCTGTCAAGTTGGGGAGGAGAAGTCCCCTGCCTGATGGCATTGAGCAGTGTCAAGGCGCAGCACCTGAAGACTGAGGGATGTGCCGTGCCCCTCAGGGACCAGAGGGAGTGGTCACTCACCTAGCAGCTGGACGCCCCGCGTCAGGCCGTAGACATCCACCAGGGCCCAGAGTGGGTCAGCCGTGCGGACCCCATTGAAGAAGAGCATGGCGGCCGAGTCGTTGATGCGGTAGAAGACACGGCCCTTCTTGTCCACCCAGAAGGCAATGATGTTGCCCTCGTTGGCAAACTCCTCAGGCAGCGCCTTGGCCCAGAAGCCACTCTGGGACACCAGGTCGGGGCAGGCGTACTTGGGAAGCGAGTCCGGGTGGATGCGCGATGGGTCCTTGCTCGTGAAGCCCAGTCGCAGGGCCCCGCTCCAGCAGCACTGCTTCTTGGTGATCTGGTGGCAGGGGGTGGCCTCAGCCCAGCCACTCCCCCTTCAGACAGACCAGGGGAAGGGAGGGCACCCTTCTCTGCAGACCACCCTCAGCAGACCTCCAGGGATGTCCTGCAGCCTGTCCTTTCCCCCCCCAGGGAGCCTTCTCATGGACTGGGGAGAGCCAGCGAGCGGTTCCCATGGCCACTCCCAGCCCCCTTCCTCTTTGTCACCAAGGAAGGCTGGGGAAAGTAAGGAAGAGAGGGAAGGGTGGCAATGGAAAGGAAAGAGATGGGACAGGGGGCTAATGGCATTAACAGCAGACCCTGGCTGTGGGGAGAGGGTCAGAGGCACAAGGGGACATAGGGGCGGCCCACCTTTAGCCTGACTTGCTCATAGATGAGCACCGGGCGGTTACTGAAGGTGATGGCGTTGCAGAAGCTGGCCTGCCTCTTGACGGCCTTGTGGCTGAGGTCCATGAGGATCTGGGAGCCCTTGGTGTGTGGGTGGAAGAGCAGCGGCGTGGCCGGGAGCCCCCCGCTGGGTAGCACTGGTGGGCAGTGCTTCTGCTTGTGGTGGCATCTGTGAGAATTGACGGGGAAGGGGCCCCCGATGGAGTCTGCAAAGGAACAGGCCACAGTGTCAGAGAACTTAGCGGGTCTGAGAACCAGACTAGGTCCCCCTGGGAAGAGCCCAAGGCTAGGGCATAAGCAGACAGCACCTGTCTGTCACCCAGTATTTCCACCATCACTGCCACCCAGCACCATGGCCACTTTACCACTGTCTTCTCTTGCTGCCATGTGCCACAGTCTCCCAGGTCACCTTCTCCCATCATCCTTTATTGGTTTGTTATCCACTTCCATCCACCCTCTCATCCTCCTCATTTGTCTCAATGCCACCCACCAGCTACCCACCCACCCAGCCATGAGCACCGCCATTCACTATCACCACCGCCACCACTGAATTATAGCCTTCGCATCTACTGAATACCAGGCTCTGTCCTAGGCACTGCAGCTACAGACACGAAACACGGATGGATCCTGTCTTCCTGAAGCCACAAGTCCAGAAAGTGAGACAGACATGGACATTCTGTTATCACAGCACACAGTGACAAACACCAAAAGGACCAACAGGCAGGTCACTTCTCAGGAAGGCCTCCTGGGGGAGAGTTGAATCGAGGTGACACTGGAGCTGGGCAGGCTTGAGATCCATGAGGGACCACTGCAGGGAGGAAGAGTGAGTCTCTACAGCATCAGCCCCAGAACTGTGTCCACCATCACGTCCCTCCCTCAGGTCACCTCTGTCCCACGCCAGGTTTAGACAGTTCTAGAAAATGGGGTAGAGAATGGGGCAGGGCTTGGCTGAGGAGCAGACACTTTACAAACCATTGTGTTTGGCATGAGTTGGGGCAGGGAGAGGAAGGAGCACAGAGCTAGGTGTTAGGTGTCTGTGTCTGTCACTCGCTGGCTGTGTGACTCTGGAGAAGATACTTCCCTCTCTGGCACAGGGGGTGGCCTCTGCCTCTTACTCTAAGACACAAATCAGGAGCTGGGCAGCATGACTACATGGGCTGGGGGCTGGGGGCTGGGGGCCCTCAGTTCCTCCCCAGGAGCTGTCCCCACCAGTCCTTCAGGAATTGGAGTACCTGTCCATTCTGTCATCTTAAGGAAAGAGAGCCACTGAGGACAGGGAAGAAGGAGGTGGAGGGGTTCCAAGCCTCAAAAGGTGACTGGGGTTTTCTGGGATGTTGCAAATTTTTAGTTCCTCCAAGACAGGAATTTAGTAATGCGGAGAAGAGCCGCCTCAGGTCTGCCCAGACCCTGCCACTGCAGAGGAGGGGGAGGAAAAGAGGAAGCTGGGAGGCGGCGGGCAGAGACCTCGGTCCAGGCTGCCGGCTTTGGTTTCATCTCTTGGCATCTCTGCTCCCTCCTTCTCGCAGGGCCCCAAGCACCAGCTCCCGCAGCCCAGGACCAGCCATGCCCCGGGGAACAGTCCTTGAGGCCTGTCTGGAGCAGCTTCCTGCATGCCAGGCCTGAGAGGTGGGGGTGCATGAGGAAGGCTGGCCTTGCTCTCACCGAGGAGACAAGACGTTCTGGAACTGCCAAACCGCGCAAGGCTTTGAGAGCCGTCAGGCTGCCAGGGCTGGAGTTGCTCAGAGAGCCCCAGACAGCCCGGGAAGCTTCCTGGGAGAAGTCAAATGAACTCTGGAGAGGGCAGGGGAAGGGGGGTCACTCCAGGAAGGAGACGACGGTTGGGGTGAAGGGCAGAGGGTGAGCTGCCTGGAAAAGGTGCCCACTGGGCTCCGGCCGCCTCAGACACAGCTTGACTCTCAGTTTCAAATGAGACCTGCTGGTGAAAGGAAGCACTTCACGCTGTTTAGGGACTATCCACACTAGAAAGAAACTATAAAGGGGAGAAAACCCCTGCTGCGTGAATGGAAACAGAGCTCGGAGCATCTGCGCAGGGACTAGTACTCAGTGGGCAAAAGCAACGAACTACTGACACAGGTGACGACACAGGTGACTGCAAAATAATCAGGCTGGGTGACAGAGCCAGCCTAAATACCCAGCACCGTCCACGGAGCCCCGCAGAACCCCTGTTCCTCTCTCAAGCCTTCCTCTCCTTTCACCCTGCCCCATTTTTACCAAATTCCAGGAAGGACAAACCAAGCTGCAGCAATCAAAAGCAGGAAAGTGGGTGCCCAGGGCAGCAGGGGGAGGGGGAGGGATCACCAAGGAGCAGGAGGCAGCATTTGGAGGTACATGCTCGTCATCCTGATGGTGGTGGTGATTTTATAGGTGTAAACATGTTAAAACACCTCTCGTCATACACTTCAAGGGTGCATGGTTTATTAAATGGCAAACATACCTCAATGAGGCAAGTTGAGGGTTTTTTGTGGTGGAGGGGTTCTAGGGACTAAACCCAGGGGCACTTTGCCACTGAGATACATCCCCAGCCTTCTTATTTTTTTAATATTTATTTTTTTTAGTTGTAGTTGGACACAATACCTTTATTCCATTCATTTATTTTTATGTGGTATTGGGGATTGAACCCAGGGCCCCGCTCATGCTAGGTGAGTGTTCTATCGCTGAGCCACAATCCCACAATCCCAGCCCCAGCCTTCTTATTTTTCATTTTGAGACTAGGTCTTGCTAAGTTGCGTAGGGCCTTGTTAAGTTGCTGAGGCTAGCCTTGAACTTGAGATTCTCCTGCTTCAGCCACCCAAGTCCCAGGGGCTGCAGGCCTGCGCCACCTTACCCAGCCAATGAGTTAGTTTTCAAAGCCCACTGAGCCCAGCTACCTACTGGAGCTTCTCCTTTAGGGTCCTCACTCCCCATTCCTCCAACCAGAGCCCATAGACTCAGCTGAAGCAGGGCCTCAGCTTCTTTCAAGATGTCTCCTCTCCTTCCCATCCATCCCTGTTAGGGTTCTGGGGCTCTAGGTAAAAGTCCAGAAAACAGGGCTGGGGATGTGGCTCAAGCAGTAGCGCGCTCGCCTGGCATGCGTGCGGCCTGGGTTTGATCCTCAGCACCACATACAAACAAAGATGTTGTGTCCGCCGAAAACTAAAAAATAAATATTAAAATTCTCTCTCTCTCTCCCTCTCTCTCACTCTCTCTTTAAAAAAAAAAAAAGTCCAGAAAACAGGGATTGGGGTTCTGGCTTAGCAGTAGAGCACTCACCTAGCGCATGTGAGGCCCTGGGTTTGATCCTCAGCACCACATAAAAACAAATAAATAAAGGTATTGTGTCCAACTACAGCTAAAAAATAAATACCTAAAAAAAGTCCAGAAAACACTGTCTCTAGGCAAATATGGTGGAGATGCCCAGGACCCAGAGATCCAGGACCTGGAAGAACATTTCTCAGGGCTTCCCTTCCACAGGGAGGACCCAAGGGTACAGATCCCTGGCCAATTCCAGGGTTGGGTGTGGCTGGAGAGTGGGGAAGGGACAGCACAGGGTTCATGGGCTGAGTGACAGTAGAACAATTGGAGAAGGTGTACGTACATAGGATACCCTTGTCATGGGGGCCCAACATGCACTCAGACATGTGGCCTCCAAAAGCCCTACTCGTGCACACACACACCTGTGAGAACTCAAAGGCCATCCCAACTCTAAACCACACCAGAGGGAGAAGGGCTCATCCCTCTTCCTTATCCTGAGACCAGGAATCCCACATTGACATATGCATGTCTTCGTGTACATGTGGTTGTACAAAACAACACACAGAAAACATGTGCCCGTCACACAGAGGCCATACATATTTAATAATCATGGCAGTCATGTGCCAAGCTCTGGGAGGGTTTTTTCTTTGGTGGGGGGGTAACCAGGCATTGAACTAAGGGGCACTCAACCACTGTGCCACATCCCCAGCCTATTTTGAATTTTATTTAGAGACAGGGTCTCACTGAGTTGCTTAGCACCTCACTATTACTGAGGCTGGCTTTGAACTTATGGTCCTTCTGCCTCGGCCCCCCGAACTGCTGGGATTACAGGTATGTGCCACCGCGCCCAGCTTGAACTGGAAGTTTTACATATCCTCACGCCAAATTTATGAAGTAGGAAGGGTCATTAACAACCCATTTTATCAATGACACAGGAGGTAAAAAATGGAAGTCAAACCCACAATCTAACTCCAGGACTGTCATTTAGCTATTAAGCTTTGAATAGCCGGGAAATCATGGTTTTAGCATTCTGGGTACATTTTTTAAATGCACTTTAAAATACAATTATAACTTACAAATGTGGAAAAAAAAAAAAAAAGCTCATCCAGGTACCACCTAAAATCATGCCATGGAACGCTTTTACACACTGCCTTCACAAGACACATAGAGCCACCAAAACACAGAAATACAAACCACTGGCTGGGGATATAGCTCAGCTGATAGAGTGCTTGCCTCGCATGCACCATGCCCTGAGTTCAATCCCCAGCACCAGGAAAAAAAAAAAGAAAAAAAAAATCCAAACCATGTTCTCAGCCCTTGTCCACGCACGGCCTGCAGGATGCAGCCGGAGACAGCCAGTGTGGCAAACAGGTTGGCAGTTTCTAATAAAGCCACACACCTCCCACACAACAAAGCACTCGCACTTCTGGGCATTTTCCCAAGAGAAATGAAAACACATCCAGACAATGACCTGTGCATAATGTATAGCTGCTTTATTCATAATGATCCCCAACTGGAAACAATTCAAAAAAACCTTTCACTGTGAACAGATAAAGAAAATGTGGTACGTGCATAGGATTACCGTTCTGCAAGAAAAACAGCAATGACAACAGAGACGCACACAACAAGGACAAACTCAAAAGCATGCCAAGGAGAGAAGCCAGATACACAAGGCTACCTACTGTGGGACACCATCCGTGTGACATTCAGGAAAAGGCAGAAGCAGGGAGGTAGAGATCCGTGGGTATCAGCGTTTGGGGGAAGATATGACCACCACAGGGCATGAAGGAAGTTTTCTCAATGACAGAATTGCTCTCTATCTTGTTGGTGTAGTGGTTACACAACTCACACATTTGTCAAAAAAAAAAAAAAAAGAATGAACATTATGCCTCAATTAAAAAGCAACAACTAATAAGCCAGGTCTTCATGAAGAAGGAGGGAAGAGAGGCTGGTGCTCCCGACCCCCAAGGCACCCCCATCGCTCTGCCCCAGGCCGTGCTAGGATTTGGATCATCTCACAGGAGACCTCCCAAAGCTGAGTTGAGCCTGCCACTCTAACTCTTAATTTTAAGTCCCTTCCACATCTCTGAAATGAAGTGGGTGCTGTTCCCTGTCCCTCATGGGTGTGGAGAGAGAGCACTCTAACAGTTGCAAAGCACCATGTCCTGATTCCTGGGGTCTGAGAAATTCTGAGCACCTTCTTCCTACAGGGAGATCTCCAAGGCCATCAAGATAGCCAGAGGTCAGGCCTGCCAGGAGGAGTTGGTCCCAACCCCTTCTCTCAGAGCTCAAGCTGTCTGAGTGATGTCTACTGGGCACCCCTTGCCCTGGACCATGGGCTCCTGCAATTGGCCGACCCTCCCATACCTCTGGACACCTGAAATCCAGAACACTCCAAATCTCAAGTCCTACCTCAGAAATCAACATCCCTGCATCAGCTCTTTCCTGTCCACTCTGTTGTTACAACCATAGTTCAGGCCATGTCACTTCTCTTTTGAATCAGGACCAGGCCCACTGTGTCCAGCCACATAGGCTGTGTCCCGAACACTCCCAGGATGTGCTATTTTCATGGAGGACCATGTGAATTGGGGGCCAAAAGCGGAGGTCCTGGCCAGGGTGGCCACCATTTTGAGTCTCTGCTTCTGCTATCCCCCTCTCCCATCTCAGCTGGCCTGAAATCCCTGGGGGCAGGAGACAGAAAGCAAAGTGGGAATTAACCCGAGCACAGCTCTGGTATCAAGGGTCCAGAGAGGGCCGCTGGAGACAGGGCTCCTTCCCTACACCATCCAACTTCCTCCCCGCACTTTGACATGCACCACGACCCCGTTAGGTCTCCATTCTAAGATGAGTAAATTGCAATTTAGACTAGTGAAGCAACTTGTTTGAGGCCACACAGCAATTCTGTGGCAAAACTAGGACCTCAGCACTGGTCTTCCAATGCCATGTCCACAGTCCTTTACCCTCTGCAGTGCCTAAAACTAGAATTCATTTCCCTAGGAGTCCAAGATGGTAGGCTGTGGGGGTTCAAGGTGGTGGGCATGTGGGGGGCACAACTAGCCTACCAGGGGCCCGGGACCCTGAGTGGACCCCCAATCATGACACCTGACTCCCACAGAGCCCCCAGAGAGGGCCCCCTTAGCGGCAGCTTTACAAGCTTCTTGGGAGCCCCGGGGGCCCTGCTCTAGCAAAGCTGCAGCTGACACGTGGAAACTCACCCCCATGGCCCCAGTCCTCCAGGGCATTCATGAGCTGCCAGACACAAGCCTGGCCAGCCCTCGGGCTGACCCTCGCCAGCTCTGGATCACATTCTTGCCCCTGGCAGGGTCCCAGGGGAGAAGCCTGAACACATAGCCTCCAGAATGAGCTGCCCATGGCCCACACCAAGCTCTGCCCCAGAACCACTGTGGAGCCCCCATGTCCAGCCTAGCCACCAAGGAGAGACAGGGAGCAGGAGGTCACCACTCAACCAGAGCAGTGGCACTAACCCTGATGGTGGTGCCCAACCCCCACATGGCTCAACAGGCAGTGTCTTGACTTTTTCCCATTGTCACTCTGACACAGCCCCAGAGCTAAGTTTCATGTCAAGGTCACCCGGTCAGAGTGAAGAGCCCAAGGCCTGGACCCAGGCCTGACTGCCTCCCAGCCCAGCAGCTCCATCTCCAACTGGGAGGCCTCTGGAGCTTTGCTTTTCTCATCAATAAAATGGAATCACAGCAGACCTTCTTCGTGGGATTCTTGTGAGGATTAAATGAGATGCTGTATGTAAAACTCAGGAAGTGGCTGCTGTTATTATGATTATTACCATAAATTACATTGTTCCATCCCTTCCTACCTCCGCATGCTGACTCAGACCATTCTCCCTGCCCCAACTCAGCCTCTGCAAATCCTGCCTATCTTAAGGCCCAGCTGAGTTCCACTGCTTTTGAGATCACCTTGCCCTTAATCCATGGCTCTGAATCCCAATGCAAGCCTGGTCATTTCCATCTCCTATGAAGGAGGCTTGTCTCCCTTTCTGGATAATGGGGCAGGGCCACAATCCCAAGCATTGGAGGCAGGAGGCCCTGGTTCAAACCCTCACCGGCCACAGATTTGCTACCTGACTTTGGGCAAGTTGCTTCACCTTTCTGGACCTTGAGTTCTTTTTCTGGCTCATCATAACTGCTCTGCCCTCTCTCCAGGTGGTTGTGCAGGTTCAGCGAGTTCATGGGTGCGAAAGAATTTTGCAAATTTTAATACCTGACCTCAACATGTCTTATATTTTTTTAATAAATGCAACAACTACCACCATAGGAAAAGATCAGCTTGTTTCAGCCCAGTGGGAGGCCAGACAACTGTAGTCTTATTTTATTCCAAACGCTCTAATCTCAGATTGCCAGGACAGTCCCCATGTGGACTAGCTTGCACGCACTAACTGAACAGGGCTCCCTCTGGGGTAAAGAATTTGAGAGAAAGGGTGGAGACCCCTGACTGAAGGCAGGAGGGCCATTGGGAGGGGACTTGGGTGACAGGGGTGATTGCAAACCTGGGCAGAAGTGAGCCTCCTGGTCTCCTTGGAGGGGCCCTTTGACTGCTCTTCCCTCCAGGTGTGGCCAAAGCCCATTTCTCAGCTGCAAACCTTTCCATCCCCTTCCCACCACGTACCTGCCTTTCTCTCAGTTATCAAGCCGACCTCAATTCCTTTCCAACCCCCAAACTTGGTTAGGGGCACTGCTCTGGACCTGTGGGGACTTCCATGCCCCCAAGCTGAGCATCCATCACCAAGCAGACTTTCCCAATCCTGGTTCCTTACAATCCCCCAAGGGATTGTGTGCACACTGCATTGACTTGGCTCTTCTGTATCCAGAACACCATCCTTGTGAGACTGAGAAAGACAACTCAGACCAGTTTCCATATTCTGCAAAGCAGTTTCCTGGCTGGGAAAGGCTGCAGGATTCTTTGTGCCTGTCTGTCCCCCTGATGGACTGTGAGCCTCCTGGAGGCAGAGAACATCATCTTTTTTTTTCTTTCTTTCTTTTTTTTTAACTGCTATCTCCCTAGTGCCTAGCTCTGAGCACATAGCAGGTATTCAACAAAAGCTATTGAAGGAATTGCCAGTTTGATTCTTCCATCTATTGTGCAACTAGCAGGTGTTCAGGTAGGACTCACTTTGTGCCTTGCCCTTTCTAGTGGCCAGTGGACACACTGCAAAACAGAGGGAATAAACGGGGTAGCTTCCTCCTCTGCCCAGCACCAAGATCCCAGCCCACACCCCTGACTAGAGCTGTGCATGCTCAAGAACCTTCAGCCAGGTGTGGTAGCTCACGTCTGTAATCCCAGTGGCTAGGGAGGCTGAGATAGGAGGATTCCAAGTTCAAGACCAGCCCCTCAGCAATTTAGTGAGGCCCTAAGCAACTTAGCAAGACCCTGTCTCAAAAAATAAAAAGGACTGGGGATGTGGTGGTAGGGGACCCTTCAATATGCAAGGAAAAAGGAAGAGAAAGGAAGTCTGTGTGTGTTGATCTTTCTTGTATACCAGACACTGCACCCGCCCTTCATATCCAAACTTGACTTGCCCTCCCAATCCCAATCTGTGGGAAGCCACCCGTACTGTGGCCTCATTGATCCCATCCTCCTCATGGCCTTCCTGCCCTTATGTGGACTCCTTCCCCCCCAAGTGTGGGCTGAACCCAAAATTCACTTTTAGAGAAAAAATACAGCCGAAGTTAAGCATGTCAATCCCAAGACCAAGTTATCAAAAACACCATCATTTCCATCTTGGTCACTCTCCCTGGCCTCTCTGGAGCTGCTCCCTCTGGGAAGGCCAACTGCCATATCACAGGAGGCCCCATGGAGACTCCCATCTTGTGGGGGACCGAGAATGCCAACAACTGAGTAAGCATGGAAATGGCTGCCCTCCAGGTGAGCCTTCAGATGAGGCTATAGCCCCAGCCAATATGATTACATCCTCTCGAGAGCACCTAGTGAACCACACCAGATTCCTGACCACAGAAGGTGAGATAGTTGAATGTTTGTTGTTTAAACTGCTAAGGTTTGTACAGCAATAGATAATTAATGCAGTACTGATCATTTCGTTTAGTAGATAAGGAAACACAGGCTCTGAGAACTAGTGACTCGTCAAGGTCACATAGCTGTAAGGGGGCAGGGCTCAGTCCTGAACTCAGATCTGTTACACCAGTGTTCTCAGCACCCTCTCCCCTGCCTGAGCCTTCCACTCCACCCAAGCCAGTTTCTCCTTGACCTCTCAGCCCTTGTGCACACACCTTCAATCTTTAAGACCCAGAGTGAGGAGCCACGTTAGCACCCTATCATCTCCCCAGAGCACCTGACTGCATATTGCCTGGAAGAATGAACAGAACATGATGCCCAGGTGGGGAAAGGAGTGTGTCCAGGAACAGACGACTGCCACCTCCATAGCCAAGTGCATCTCCAAACCAAGCCTCTCTCACACACTATGACACCCAATCTGCCATTCCCAGCAGCCAGATGTGCAGGCAGCTGTGCCTCTGAATATCCTCACTGCTGGGAGGCAGACCAGTCCTCCTCCTCTTCCCTTTTCCTACCTCAAGGTTCCAGAAGGGGATTCTGGATGATTCAGCTTCCTGTCCCTGTCTTCCCAGTACCTCTCCAAAGTCCACCAGGCCAGGCCTGAGACAATGAGGGGAGGCATGACTCACATCAAAACACCCTGCCACACAGACCTCCACCCTGAGTTCCCCCGCCTGAGTGCATGCATACACACAGATGGTGGGAGTGCCTAATAGGGGACATGAGCACTCCGGGAACACTGTCCTGGGGCCTGCCGCGGCTGCAGGTGCAGGGGCAACCACACCCAGGCCTGAGGCACCTCCACAAAACCTTCATGAAAGCCTGACCCCATTTACCACAGGCCAGTGCCCTGCCACGGCGCCCGTTAGTCCACTGGACCCTTGCTACACCTCTGCAGGAAGACCTTGCCATCCCCAGTCCATGCATGAGGATGCTGAGACTTGGGCAGACGAAGGGACCGCGACCCTAAAACACACAGCCAGCAAGAGCAGAGCAGCCGACTCTCACCCAGAACAACTGCCCCAACTCCCCTTCCTCTCTGCACCTTGCCTGGCCTCGTCACCCAGCTGTGCAGCTCAATCTCACCTCTTCTCCCTGACACCCACCCCTTCAGCTCCAGCAGGCAGCAGTACCCCACATGCTTCCCACTTCCCCACTGACTGAGTACCTGCTGGTGTCCACTGAGCACCGAGCACTGAGCTGAGTTAAGGGAACATGGAGTTGGGTCAGCCTACCACCTGCCCTTCTAGAGCCTGCAGGCCCAGTAGGATGCGGGTGTGCCTGTGCACAGAAGGTCACCCGCACGCCCCCAAGCTCCAGGGAGCTCACCTTGGCCTAAGCCCCCACCACTGCTGCTGGGAAACTGGTGGCTCCCTCCGCACTAATCTCAGGGCTCATAAGACCATGGGATGCCTCCTCCCCCGCTGCTGGCTTGAGGACTAAGGAACCCAAGAAGGAGAAGTAGGGAGTCATCCTGATAGGACAAGGCCTGGCATCCCCTCTGAGTCACCAGCTGCATGACTTTAGCTAGCCATTTCCTTTTCCAGAGCACAGCATCCCCTTCTGTGAAAGGAGGGAGTAGGAACCAATATCTCAGGTCACTGAACCCTGGCACCCCCAGCACTCAGGTTTGTGAAACCCAGAGACAAAGCTGGGAGTGACATGTCTGAGTGTGCAACAGGTGTTATCCAAGTGTCAGTCCCTCAGCAGTGGTCCGCCCCTTGCCCTGGGAGGGAGTGCCTAAGGGAGGTGGCCGAGGAAGAATAGAAAGTGAAGAGAAAAGAAGAGGGGGTCAGGGAGAGGAGAGGGGGCTTCTCAGAACCACTGCTGCCTCCCTTTGTGAGCCCCCGCCCCACCCCCACCAGCCTGCCCACAAGACCAGGAGCAGCTCTGGGAACCTGCCTGATTAAAGAGATCAAGCCTGCCACTGCCCAAACCATTTCCAACTGGGAATTCATTTCCCCCGTGAGTCCCCTGCCAGGCTGGTCCCAGAGGAGCCTGACTCCTCACCAGCAGCCTCACCACACACACACACACACACAGAAGCATAGGCACAGAATATACCACAAATGTGGCTGCTCACATGGAAACACAGAACAATACACAATCCCTTCAACACACAGACAAGTGTGTATACAAAGACAGACCCAAAACACACTCTGTGGACACCAAACACACAGAGACCCAAAACACATCCTCATGCACAGAACTAGATCATGCCACTACCACCCTAGAGTCCTGAGTCAGTCTCTGCCACTTCCCCTTCATCCACCATAGCCCAGCAATCCAAAATTTGGGGGCTTTAAGCAAACCAAAAGCCCAGGGCCACAGAGGAAATACAATCTAGGACCACGTCAACGTGTCTTTGGGGAGTCTGTGCAGGCCGAAACACCACTAAGAAGGAGCCAAGCCCTGCACCTCACACTGGCCCCACGCCCCTCCCAGGAAGCAAAACCACCAAGTAGCTGGTGTGTGCATACAGGGTGGGCACGAATGCAGACGCGTAGGACGTGCAGGCAGGGGTTCTGGCAGGGGCTGTGTGGGCACAGGCACACACCCACACCCCCTAGACTGATGTGGATGGCAGTGGTGGCAGTGGCTGGGGCCAGCTTAGGGACACCCAGCCTGAGACAGAGGCAGGCAGATAGGGCATCTGATTAACACTCACCTAGGGACACCCAGCCTGGATGCCCACCCACGCCATCCTCCTGTCCCAGGGAAATGGGGCATATGGAAGGCAGTACTGTGTCTCCTGGGCTCAGAAGGCAAGCCCTCCTGATTTTCCCCAAATTCCCTGCTCGCATCCATCCATGTGACCCTCAGGCTCACCTGATGGGGCTACCCCACAGACACAGGAGAACACGGAAGCTCAGGAAGACCCTTGCCCTCATCACAACCCCTGCCCTCTTTCGTCCACTCCAGATCATGAGCTCGGGAGCTCTCGGGGTCCTCTGGCCGCTGTGATGCTGTGCTTGGAAGCAGCTGGAGGGCCATGTACTGCGTCCGGAGCCTGCACTGAGTGCCTCTCTGTCCTTCCCAGGCCACGAGATTGCCCAAGTCTGACTCCAGTGGAAAATGTCAGGCGGCTCCAGACCCTCTGCCAACAGCGAGCCCTGAAAAGAACCCCCACCCCACAGACGGATAGGCCAGGCCCAGGTCAGCCCAACCCAAGTCTCGGGCCAAGGCCCAGGCCAATGGCACTGCCCCTGGCTGACTCCGGATTATGTGTCTTCCAGGGCCTTCCATCTGTCACTTGGCCCTCCGTGCCCAGGACAAAATAAATTTCCTTTTAAGAGAGCCAATGATTTGCATTTCCCATGTCTTTCTCTGCCTTTTCTTTTTAAATTAAAATTTATAGTCCCAAAGTTCAGAGCCTAGAAGGGGGATGCCAACTGGTCACCAGGCTCGGCTTCCCAATGGCTTCTGCTACCACCCTTCTTCCTGCCTGGGCCTTTCCCAGGTCCCTGGATGCCCAGCAGACTCAGCAGATGGAGTTGTGGAGTCCAAGGGAAGGAGCTCAGGGGAGTGTGGCAAGGTCTTCCCACCGTCAGCGTGCTTTCTGTCACCAGCCACTTTGTAGAGGTACCCCAGTTCCTAGTCCTGAGGAAGCCTTCCCCTTCCTGGGTCTGGTACCACATCAGCCATGTTGCTTCCAAGACCACAGCTCTAGAGCCAGAGGGATGAGAGGAGAAGCCAGCCAGCCCCCTCCCCTGCACTCCTGTCAGTCTCACAGTGGAGGGGGCCCCAAGGATCAGAAGTTCTGACACTCTGAAAACCCAGGCACTGTGTGAGCTGTCACTAGCACACTCATGTGCTTAGACACAAGCCAGCACAGGTACATACCCGCAGACACCTCCAGTGCACACTCATGAGCACAGACACTGGTGCACACATGTGTGTGCCACGCATTCTCTCCAGCTCCATCAAGGAGCAGAGCACCACCTCCATAGCCCACATGTAGCCCCCCAGCTGTGGTCTGCCTCAGGCAGCGGAGAGGTGGGGAGACACCCAAGACCTTACATCCCACTTGGGAGCTGATCAACACCCTGGGAGCAGAACGCGGAGACTCTGTAGGGGGACTCAGCTGCCTGACCTTTCCACTCCCAGCCCTTCTTGCTTCCCCACTCCAGTGCCTACCACTCAAAGGCGCCCCTCGCAGCCCTGGAGCCCACCAACCAATGAGGAGGCAGGGGGATGACCAAGCCCTGAGTCCCAGTGCCCCTCGGTCCCAGCCTCCCAGGTGGTCCCCAGGTTGGGGGTGGGCGGACCCCTAGGATCGGCTGGGGCCTTACCGTGGAGGGTGCTCCGGGTGATCTGTCCCCCCATCTCCGGCAGTGGACAGGACAGCACGGCCACCACCGTTTGGCCGGCTGGCCTCGTCACCAAGCCGCCCCGGGCGCCAGCTCCCCTCCTCCTCCCCCCAGCCCTCCCCCGCGGCCGGCCGGCATGGCAGGGCCGAGCGGCCCCTCCTGCGTCCCCACGCGCTCCCTCCCGCACGCACACGCCCGCCCGCCAGCCGGCCACACAAGCATGCACACCCCCTGGCCCTGCTCACGGCCGCCTCCCGCTCCCACCCACTCGGAGCCTCCCCGCCCCCGCGCTGGTACAGGCGAGGGGATCTGTCATGTTTATTTACATAAGGAGGAGGAGACTGGAGGCTTCCTGAAATAGCCCTCCAGAGCTGGAGATGCCCCAGCCGCGCGCGCGCGCACACACACACACACACACACACACACCACACACACACACACACACACACACCCATCACACACATCACACACACATACACCCATCACACACACACACCCATGACAAACACACACCCATCACACACACACACACACCACACACACATCACACACACACACCCATCACACACACACACCCATGACAAACACACACCCATCACACACACACACACACACACCCATCACACACACACACCCATCACACACACTAGCATCATTCTATGGATGTAGTGACACACAAAGACACCTCACCAGGCCTTTGTCACAAGCTACTACATGCAAATATGGGACTAGTGGGGCTAGGAAGGGTGCAGGGAGGGAGCAAAACAGAAATCCTTCTTTCCCTCAAGGGTGTTCACAGTCCAGCTAGAGGAGCTTCTTCACGCATAGCTAACAGTGTCTGTCTTCTTCCTGGCTCTGCCCCAAGCACTTTTCAGTCGTTAACTCCTTTGGTCCTCTCGGGCTGAATGATGAGGCCAGTATTACCGCTATTATCGACAGGTACCATTATCTTAAAGGAGTATTATCTTAAAGGTGAGAAGACTGAGACACAGATTTCTTACCTAGAAGGGGGCAGGTCGGGGATGCAGATCTAGGTAATCTAGCACCAGAATTCAGGCTTTCATTTCCCAAGAAATGGGACCATCCCCCCTAATCCTACCCTGAAAAGGGAAAAAATTTGTCCCTTTTATCGTGCATGTACATACACACACAGAGAGCAACACAGACCTGCACTACACACCTAAATCATGTCAATGGTTATGCACAAACATGTCTCATAAGCTCCTGCAGGCATCCACCACCATGCACACCTAGCAACTTCCTGCCTACCAGGCACAGAGTCAATGGTTACACACATACCCTGCACACACTCACCACACCACAGGCATTCTCCTACCAGACTCCTGCAATTTCTGGAGAGATCTTAAGGTGCAGAACCTGGCACCCCACACTTGGAGGAGAGGGGAAGGTGCAGACAAGATGGAATGAGAGAGGCCGGGAAGGCAGGCCCCTCCAACCCAAAGCAAGCAAATAATGACACTGGCACCCAAATCATCATTGGGAGTGCACCCCCTGATGTTTATTCTAGGTTGGAGGGGCTACTATTGAATCCATTTTGCAGAAAAGAAAGTGGAGGTTCTGAGCAGCTAAGGAGCTTGCTGCAGTTCTTCAGAGAGAAGCAAAAGACACCAAGCCGGGTCTCTGGGACGATCTCACTGTCCATCACAGGCTCTCCTCAGGATAGTGGCCTTTTCCCAAACAACAGCACAGCTCCCTCCTCCCAGGCTCTAGCCTGGCCCCAAGCCCTAGGGAAAAGTCTGGATGGGAGAAGAGAGGGCTGGGGGCTGGGGAAGGAGCCGTGGGACAGGCAGGGGCTGCCCCACATAGGATGGAACTCAGAGGCCTGGCTGCTGTGAGGGACTGTGTTGGGCCCTGGGTCCTCAGCTCAGGACCCTGCTGCTGCCATCCCTTGTGAGGTCCTGGGGGGGAGGGGCAGAGAAAATAGGGAGGGACATTCAGGCCTGACCTGGGGTGAGCCACAGAAGCTGAGCAGGCCCTGGGTGGAAGTGCCCAGAGCCCAGCATGCTGCCAGAGACCTCTCCCTGGGAGAAGCTGCAGCTTGGTCTTACCCAAGCAACCCCCTTTCCAAAGGCACAGGCTGGCTCCTGGCTATGCACTCACATGCACATGGGCACTTCTTGTCGGGGTGGGAGGCTCAGGCAGTCTGACCAAGAGGAAGTCACCCAAACTCCTTTTGTGGATGACAATTATATTAATACCAAATACAAGGCCTTGCTGTGTGCTCAGCACTGCTCTAAGCATGCTGCACGGATGAACTCATTCAACCCTCTCAACAAGACCAAGAAATGGGTTTATTTTTAATGCCCATTTTACAGATAAGGAAACTGTGGTAGAACAAAGTTTCTTTGGAGGCTGTTCCTATAGCAGGAGAGTCATTCCCTCATCCCACCTGCCTTTTAATGCACCTGGCTGGGCCCTTGCATACCAGTCCTTCCCCACACCAGCCTCCCTCTCACCTTGGCTCCCATCTTATTGCCACTTGGGTGTCCCTTCTCCAGCCACCCAGATCCAGGAATGCCTCTTCCAGGAAGCCTCCCTAGGGCCCCAGCTACAGCGAGTGTCCCCATCTTGGAACTTGTCTCTCCTCTGAACCCAAGCTCTACCTCTCCTACTGCTTGTCTTGCTCCATCCTACACAGAGACAGCTACAGCCTGGCTGGGGCCTTGTCTGTCTGTCTCAGCTTCCCCTGGGTGCATGCTGACAACTTAATACAACTTCATCCACATTTATTGAGCACCTATGTGGCAGACACTAAGCTTTGCACTGGGGATGCAATGATAATCCATGAGAAGCAGAGCTGGCTGTTATAGTCCTGAAAGAAACACATTTATCAAGTAGCCTCAATAAGGAACTTAGAATCACAATCCTAGAAAAGTGCTCTGAAACAAAGAGGCAAGGTTCTGGGGGGGACTCAGGGCAGGCTTTCAGGAAGAGCAACGGTGAGGGCTGGGTTGTGGCTCAGTGGTAGAGCGCTCGCCTATCATACATGAGGCATTGGGTTTGATCCTCAGCACCACATAAAAATTTAAAAATGAAGATATTGTATCCACCTAAGAAAACTAAAAAATAAATATTAAAAAAAATGCCGAAAACATGCTAATGTCTATGTGCTGTGGAGATAGGTTGATAGAATACTCCAGAGAGTGAGTGCAACATGTGCAAAGGCCCTGGGGCAAAGGGAGCCCAGTGTATTTGAGAAGCAAGGTTAGTACAGCTGGAGCAAGGTCAACAGGAGGAGCCTGAGAGAGTTGCTGTTGGCAAGTCCAGATGGGCTGGGGATACACCAGGAAGGCCTTAGGAAGCAGGGTGGAAAAACCGGCCTTTTTCCTGAACACAATAGGGAACCCCTAACAGGTTTCAGTAGGGAGGAACCAAGACTAGCCTTGCATTTCAAAAAGGTCACTCTGCCATCTGGTAGGGGGTACATGTGGAAGGAGGCAAGAAGTGCCAGAGCAGAGAGCAGTGGCATCCAGCAGGGTCGGGCCTGCGCCTGGCTTACTTTGGCTGCCCTCGGGCCTAGCATCATGCCCCCACAGAGCAGATGCCCACGAATAGAACTGAATTCATGTAATTCTCCAGAAACACGATTGTGGGAAAGTAACTAAGCCAGAGGGAGGGGATTTGGGGGCTCAGGAGCTGGGAGTCCACAGTGGACTGGCTCAGAAGCCCTCTGTCTGGACACCTGAGCAAGAAGAGAATAGAGGATTGGGAGGCAGTATGGGTGGCTCCCAACCATCCCAGCCCTACGGGGCAAGGGGTTTCCCAGCAGGCTTACCTGGGCTTTCCATACTCCATTGCCCTGTTTTCAACAGGAAGTAGCCGTGTCCCTATGTCTGCAGCTTCCCTCTCTACCCCTTCCCCGCGCGGTGTCCAGGGCCTCTCCAGAGGGAGACAGAGATGCACCCCTCCTGCTTTATTCACTGGGGCATCACATGAGGGTTCATTTGGTTGAAGGATTCTGTTACTAAAAGGGGTGAGCAAACCACTGAGCTGCATCATTCATTCACCAGGCATTCACCATGGACCAGCTGGTGAGCAAGACCCAGCCCCACCCTTCGGAAATCCTTCAGCAGATGGGCCAGGAAACATGATTCCAGATCCCACTGAATGCTCTGCTGGGATCAAGGAGTGAGGTTCCTCGGCTCTGGCTGAATCCCCGCAGTGTTCCGTTTGGTAGCTACACTTTGCAAAGGCCGTGAGAGGTTCTACTGAGGGGAGGTTCTACTGAGGGGAGGAAGGCTCTACTGGGGGTTCTACTGAACTGCGCTTTAAACCCAGCCCTGCCTGACATCCAAGTTCATGCTCTATCCAGAAAAAATGCCAAAGACCATGAACTCCTCTTGCTTGAGGAAGAGAAGACATAAGGACAACAGCTAGCTGTGCCCTTGGGGACTCCCTGGCCTGACAAAATCCTTACTGGGTTCAGAAGAAATCCACTCCCGTCCAGTGGAGCTGCAACTGCCCACTGACCTTACCTGGAATCTCACTCCCCTTGGCTCTCTGAACCGAGTCAGCTCTCAAACTGCAGCCACCCCCAGAGCTGTCCCTGCTCTGCCTTCACCTCCCTGCCTTCTGACCCCCTTCTGCCAACTCCTCCTGAATCTTGGGCACCATTTTGGCTTCAATGGTGGGCTACCCAGCTCAATTTTTTCCTTGCCAAGTCCTGTCTCCCCCATGTTCCCCCAAGGCCCAGCATCCTCATCTGCATCCTAAACCTGACCTCTTAGAACTTTCAGTTAAAGACAGAACCAGCAACCGCAGAATATAACATTGAACAAATTCACTGGGCAATAGAAACCTTCAGGCTCAGAGACAGAGATCTCTAAAGGGAAAGATCCTCCAGAGAGAATTGGGTCCAGTCCCTGCCTTCAAGAGGACAAAGAAGACTTATGCCCATTTTAGAGATGTGGCAAAGAAGGCCTACTAAATTGTAGACCTACCCAAGGTTGCACAGCTGGTAGGGTAAGGAGGATTTGAACACAGGATCACTGTCTTCTGGTGCTGTGCTTAGTATGACGCATAGTCCAGGGCATCTGGAGGTGAAGAAGACAAAATGGGCCGGGCACAGTGGTGCATGCCTGTAATCTCAGCAGCTTGGGAGACTGAGGCAGGAGGATCACAAGTTCAAAGCCAACCTCAGCAATTTAGCAAGGCCCTAAGCAACTTAGTAAGACCCTGTCTCTAAAAAAAAAAAAAATTTAAAATGGGCTAAGGATAAGGCTCAGAGGTTAAGCGCCCCTGGGTTCAATCCCCGGTAATAAATTTTTTTTAAAAATGGACAAGGGAGCTCACTTCTCTTTTATGAGGTAGGAGAAGTGACTGTGTCTGGAAAGGTCAGGGAGGGGAGGTGGCCTTGCAGGGAGGATCTAGGAGGCAGCTTCTGGTTGCTACCATATTTTTTTTTTTCACCCAGAACAAGGGATAATTTGATTGAGCTGGTAAGTCACCTGATATTTGGGGCTTAAGGCTGACCTGCCAGGGACATCTTCCCTCTCCTGACTTACTAGGCTGGGCCGGTGCTGAAGAACATGGAACCCTACCCCCAAACTTCTTCCCATACCCACAAACGGAACAAGGGTGCGATTGCTGCCTATGGTCTGGAAGAGAAAGCCACAGAGATGAGGACAAAGCACACAGGGCGCAAGCTGCATGCTTCAGAGAAACCAGCCAGGGCTGGGTCTGGGACAGGTGCCCCAGCAGTAACAGCTGCCAGCCGCCCAGGATGACGGGAACACAACAGGTGCAGAGGCGGGGGCGGGGACTGGAAGGGAATCTGAGAAAGCTGCAGGCAGTTGGGTGAGTTGGGTGCCCCTCCTGGCTCCTCCAAGCCCCAGGACCATTGCCAGGCCACCCCTTCTGGGACCCTCCAAGACACATAAACACACCTGCTCATGGTCCCTGGTTCTAGCCCCTCGGTCAGCCAGGTCAGCCGGGATGAGACAGAGGGTCCGTGCTGGGCAAAAAGGACCAAACAAGGAAGAAACCAGGAGCCTCTTCCCAGGACAGCGTGTGCCAGACACAGCCCACACCCACAGAGCCCCCAGCAGGAAGCAAACATTTGCCCGTGATAAGATCTTTGTCCAGGAAGCGTGGATGGATGGACCCACCCCACCCGTATGGAGCCTGGGTGCTCTGGCCTTGAGGTCACATAGGCCAGCTCTACCCCTGTGTGGCTGGATTAGCCACTGGGCTTTGTGAGCCTCGCCTTTCCCTCTGCCAAGATGGACTTAAAACGGCACAGGACTTAAGGACAGAATGACACAACGTCTGTAAGGCACGCTGTCTGGCAACTGTCCAGAGACCCAGAGAAGACAGGAAGGTGAAACCCGGAGCGGCTGAGGTCCCAGCGAGGAGATTCAGGGTGGGATGTGAGCGCTCCAGCCAGGAGCTGCAGAGGCGCTGCAGCAAGACCCGGCCCACCTGCACACCAGCACCCCTGGGACCGCCACGCTCGGCTGCTCCTAGTTTTCCATGTGTCAGCGCATGCGTGCCCTATGTGCAAATGCTCTGCCAGAGTGCTGGGGAGCAGCGGTTCCACTAAGTAGATTAAGCATTGTCCCTTGTCACCTGGGTTAGTGCTCTGCCTTTGATCAGAACGGATGAATAAATTTTAAACTTGAAGCTAGTCCTTGTCCCAATCACAAGTGACAAATTACCAGCGTCTGCATTCATAAGACTTGCTCGCTTCAGTATAACCTTGCTGGGGAGGGCGAGGAAGGGCAGACAAGGAGACTTTTATGGTGGGAGGAGAGGCGGCACAACAAGGAGACCCAGAGTGACATAGGAGATAGGACATATGTGCTGGCACAAGACAGAGCCTGATGCATCAGAGAAGCGGAAACACACTGGCTGATCCCCCGGGTCTGCAAGATTATGAGAAAAGCTGGTGAGGGTGACAAGGATAAAACCCTCCTCTTGGGGACAGAGCCGTCCCCTCCCTCCCGACGCACACTCATATACTCACCTCAGGCCCTGCAGCTCAGCCAAGGCTCCCACTACCCACCCTTTCTACAGCCAGGGCTCCAGCCAGCTGAAGCCACCCAAGGCTGGGTGGCACCCTGGGCTTCATGCGGCCAACTGTCCTTCCTTTGAGCAGTCTGCTTAAGCCAAGTGCAGTGGTATCATCCTCTTTAGAACCTTGTCCCCCACCACCGCACTTCCAGCTCTAGTCCCAGACTCAGGCTTTGACTACAAATCCCAGACAATCTCACACCCCACAGCCCTCCCCAACAGGGTCCTTAAAGACAGGGCACCATGCGCATATGGTGGCTTCTATGTGGCCCATCAAAGCAACTATCAAGACGATGGTCCTCCTAACGAAAGGACACCCCAGGAAGGGCAGCCACCTCCAGCAAATACTATGGCAGGACACCCATTTGCCTCCTGCAACCACTTCCTGTCACTGCCCCATCTCCCATTGTGCACACTATCCACTGCCCCATCCTTCCCTCTCTCTCTCTCCAATAGCCTATCAGGCTCCACCCCTAAGAGGCCACCCCTCTTCCCTCTCTTCTTGCCTCCAGCCCTGAAGCCCAGGATCCGACAAGCAACCAGTACAATGCTGGGGGGATCAAAGTTTAGATGGTGAAGCCTTCCCAGGGAGTCAGGATTCCTGGGGTCCCGGCAGACCCTGAGGCTGGGGCAAAATTCCACCAGGGAAAGTCTGTGAGAGCCTGGTACCATGTTTGGGTGTTGGGGGACCCCGGGAGGGTATCTCTTTTAATGCCTCCTCAGTTCTGCTCTCCATGGGGTAAGGACTCAGGAGGCAGGTTAATGCCCCTCCTATAGGAGCTGGGGGTCTTCTCCTAGGGACCCTCTCCCTCCCTCTCTAAGCAGAAACCCGACCTTCACACCCTCAACCCTGCTTAGCCAAACACCCTTCCCCTTCAGAGAAGAGAGATCTCCTTGTTCTCAGGGCCAGTGAAGGGAGGTGGCTAAATTAGGCCTTGCTTAGGGGTCTGTTCTCTTAGCTGTGACACCACCTGCAAGTCAGTGCCCTCCTGGGGCTGCAGTTCTCACGTGTGTGAAGTGGACACATTGGACTCGTCCATCTTTAGTTCTGAACCAGAAGTTACCTGCATCCGGGGGTTGGGAGGGGGTCTTTTCAGGGAGACAATCAGGAATTCCGGACTCACCTAAAGCAGGAGTCCCTCAACCAAGGTCTGGTGGGACGTCAAGGACCAGCCAGCTCTCAGCTGGGTCTCACTGCCTCCAAGTCCCCTTCCTGACCCCATCCAACATGGGCCCCCCAGAACCAAGGTTCCATGGCCCGCCCCTTGGGTTCTATGATCCAGGCCAGAGGTCTAGTGTAGCCCTGTTCAAGCGGTCACTGTGTCCCTCCCATATTCATCCTGTCCTTCCATCCTCTGAATTTTCCCACAGCTTAGGCCACCAGCATCATCCTGATGTGGACAATGTTCCAAACTCCATCCCCTCCTCAGGACAGCCAGGCTGACTCAGTAGCTCCTGAGCACCTCAGGATGAACCTGACCCACTTTGGGGAGCATTCAAGGTCCTCTGTGAACTGGCCCCAGCCCCTGTGTCTGGTCTCATCTCCCTCGACACCCCCCACCCCAGGTACTCCATGCATATGAGCCCCGTATGTCAACATGGCCACATCTTGCGTGTCCATGACTCTGAGTACTGTCCCTTCATCTGGAGTCCCCTTCTCCCAAAATGTTCACTCAAAATTCCCTATTTAAACTGGATGCAGCTGGAGCATGCCTATAATCCCAGCGGCTCAGGAGTTTGAGGCAGGAGAATCATGAGTTCAAAGCCAGCCTCAGCAACTTAGCGAGGCCCTAAACAACTTAGTGAGAGCCTGTCTCTAAATAAATTCAAAAAAGAGCTAGGGATGGGGCTGAGACTGTGGCTCAGTGATAGAACACTTGCCTAGCATGTGTGAGGCACTGGGTTCAATTCTCAGCACCACATATAAATAAATGAATAAAATAAAGGTCCAGACATCTACAAAAATATTTTTTTTTAAAAAAAGAGCTGGGAATGTGGCTCAGTGGGTAAGCACGCCTGGATTCAATCCTCAGTACCCCCCCCCAAAAAAAAGAAAACTCCTGATTAACCTTCACCTCTTGATTCAGAGGGGTCTTTCTTCTGAGATCATTGCAATGCCTGAAGGCAGACTCCCTATCCAATGTCCTCTGTGCAGCCCCAGCTCTACAGCGACAGCAAGAGACCCCTTCCCATACAGGCAGCAAATCTGAGGCCAGACAGGGAGCTTTTAATCTCTGGATCCCCAGCACCTAACATGGTGGGCACTTGTTGATGCTCAAAGTATATTTTATGCAGGAAAAAAGAAGAGGAAGAATGGCTGAGACTGATGGCATGGTCCTTGTTTTGCCCCCATTCGTCCCTTCTCCAGGCCAGCTTGCAGCCCTGAGGTCACTGTCCCAGCCATGATGTTCAAGGTCCCTTTGGACCCATAGTTGACAGATTGCCTGGCCCATGACCTTGCCACCCCAGAGGTGACCCTCCCCGTTCTCTTGGTTCTATTGGCAGCACCAACTGGTGCTCACTCAGACAGAAAACGCCAAGAAGCTGAGCAGCCAGGTGTGTCCTGGAATAGTGAAGAACCGGAACACAGAGGCTTATCTGACCATCTTCCCCGTAGGCAGCAGAAGAGCATCCCAGATCCCCCTGCAGGACCCCAGGAGGAGATGCTGCAAGCCTTGCACCCGGCTCCCTCCCAGCTTCTCCTCTGGATTAAATCAGCAGGGGAAAGAGCTCCTCCATCTCATTTGCATAAACCATTTATAGCAGCGCATTCAAACCCACGCCTTCCAAGCCCACTGCGATTGCCTGTGGCTTCCCAGTCTATCCTTTCCCTTCTTTTTCAGGTTTTGTTGTTGTTGTTGTTGTTGACAGGAATCTGGGCTCAAGAGAAATCTCTACCTTGGCTGTCCCTGGCAGAGGAAGAACTTTACTTTCTCTCCACATTGAATGGGGATGTTAAGCAGCCATCCCCTGGGTGTCAATGACCTACAGTGCACAAAGCCTGTGAGCACCCATGGGCTCCCCAGGAATGGCAGGAGGTAGCTAAAATTGCAGCCTGTTTTACAGATGAGGAGATTGAGGTTCCAAGAAGTTCAATGACTTGTCCGCGCGCCACACAAAAGGAGTCCTCGCTGCTTAAGCCAGGTCAGGGCAATAGTGGTTATTTGTAACAGACAGCCTGACCCAGGTTCCAAGAATCCAGAAGAAAGAACTCTCAAAATTCAAAAATAAGAAAATAACCCAATAAAAAAGAACAGGCAAAAATTTAAACAGACACATCACCAAAGCAGACATATGGATGACAAAAAAGCATGTGACAAAATGCTCAACAGGATTAGTCATTAATAAAATGCAAGTTAAAACTATGATGAGATACCACACATGCCTCGCAGAATGGCCCAAATTAACAAGTGTTGGTGAAGATATGGAGACGTCGGGACTCTCACTCTCCATACACTGCTGGGGAAATGTAAAACGGCACAACCATTTTGGAAAACATTTTTGGGGCATTTTCTTGAAAAGTTAACACACGTCTACTATATGTGACTGAACCATTCTACGACTAGGTATTTACCCAAGAGAAAAGGAAAAACATGTTGACACATAGGCTTTTAGTAACTTTACTGTAATAGCCCCAAATTGAAAACAACCCAAATGTCCATCAACAAGTGAACGAATAAATTGTGCTATATTCACATAACAGAATATCACTCAGTAATAAAAAGCAATGGACAGGGGGCTGGGGTTGTGGCTCAGTGGCAGAGCGCTTGCCTAGCATGCATGAGGCACTGGATTTGAGCCTCAGCAGTCAGTACATGAAAATAAAATCAAGATAATGTGTCCACCTAAAAATAAAGATAAAATTTTTTTTTAAAAAAAGCAATGGACAATTGAGATACATTCCAACATTTTGAATGAATCTCAAGATATTTATGCTGAGAGAAGCCAGAGGGGAAAAGGAGTGAATATTGTATTATTCCATTTATACAGAACTCGAAAAAATGCAAACAAAATATGACAGGAAACACAGGCGGTGACTTGAGCAGCAGGGTGGGACAGGGAGGAGCAGGAGAGAGTAATCCCCAAAGGTACAAGGAAGTTTCTGAAGGTAACAGAGACGTCCTGATGGTACTGATAACTTCACAAATCTATACATACGTCAAAACACATTAAGTTGTACATTTAAATATGTGCCATATGTTGTATGCCAATTATAGTTTAATAAAATTGTATTTTCTAACTTAAAGCGCTGGGCATGAGAGAAGAGGGTAGGGAAAGAAAATTGTTGTTTCTATAAAAACCAAATTGAGTCAATGCCTTTAAAAATTAAAAATAGAATTATCATATGATCCAACAATTTCACTTCTGGGTACAAACCCACAGAATCGAAAGCAGGAACTCAGATATTTGCACACCCATGTTCATGGCAGAATTACTCACAATGGGAGCAATTCAAGTGTCCATCAAGGAATGAATGGATAAGCAAAAGGTGGCATACATGCATACAAAGGAATGTCATTCATTGTCGAAAAGGAAGGAAATTCATTGCCAAAAGGAACCTTAAAGAAATTATATTAAATGAGCCAGGCATGGTGGCACACGCCTATAATCCCAAGCATCTTAGGAAGCTGAGGCAGGAGGATCACAAGTTCAAAGCCAACCTCAATGCGGGGGAGGGGGAGGGGGATATACTTGTACTGCTGGCGGGACTACAAATTGGTGCAACCACTCTGGAAAACAGCATAGAGATTCCTCAGAAAACTTGGAATGGAACCACAGTTGACTGGGTTATCCCAATCCTCGGCATATACCCAAAGGACTTAAAGTCAGCATACTATAGTAACGCGACCCCATCAATGTTTATAGCAGCTCAATTCAAATAGCTAAGCTAGGAACCAACCTAGGTGCCCTTCAATAGTTGAATGGATAAAGAAAATGTGATTGATATATATATATATATATATATATATATATATATATATACACACACACACACACACACACACATTCACACACACAATGGAATATTACTCAGCTATAATTGTGTATTACACAATCAGTATTAGTAACTTATTTAATGCTTACTTAAGACTATAGTTAATTTATGGCCTACACACACACATATTTACCTATTATTTTATCACTAATATCTTTAAACCTTATGTCCTTATCCTAAGCAAAGCTATATGATCATGCTGATATATCTGTTTATGGCTATATTGGTTTAACCTTATCTATGCCTTTGTTACTCATACTTTATTTCCTATGGCTTAAATCCTATGTCTTACAGTTGCTTATTATCTATTACTTTATCTTATCTTACTTATCAAAATCTTATTCCTATAGTCTATAACCTATACCTACTTATTGATTGTATTGATTAGTTCATGCCACAACACAGGAAAGGAGAGAGGAAGGGAAGGAGGGAGGGAGAGAGGGAGGGAGGGAGGGAGAGAAAAGAATTTATGAAATGAGCCAGTAACAAAAGGACAAAAATTGCATGACTCTACTTATCTCAGATACCCAGAGCAGTCAAATCTCAGAGACAGAAAGCAAAATGGTGGCTGCCAGGGGTTGGGGCAGTGAGAAACAGGGAGGTATTGTTGAATGGGAATAGAGCTTCAGTTTCAGAAAACTGAAAGCATTCTGGAGATGATGATTGCAAAAGAACACATGTGCTTAACGTCACTGAGCTATATGCCTGCAGGCTCCATGGCACATGCCAATAATCCCAGTGATGCAGGAGGCCAAGGCAGGACCAGTCTGGGCAACATAGTGAGACCCTGTCTCAAATAAAAAATAAAAAGGGCTGGGTATGGAGCTCAGAGGTAGAGCCCCCCTGGGTTCGATCCCCAGTACCATCAAACAAACAAACAAAAATGGTTAAGACAAGGGCTGAGGTGTAGCTCGGTGGTAGAGCGCTTGCCTAGTGTGTGTGAGGCACTGGGCTCGATCCTCAGCACCTCATAAACATAGATAAATAAAGGTACTGTGTCCTTCTACAACTAAAAAATATATTTTAAAAATAATGGTTAATATAGTAAATTTTATGCAATGATGTTTTCCTGCAATGATTTTTATTTTTAAATTTGTTTTAATTAGTTATACAGGACAGTAGAGTGCATTTATGCACTTTGATATCTCATACATAGATGGGATATAATTTCTCATTTTTCTGAGTGTACATGTTTAGAACATATTGATCATGCAGTCACATATATATATAAAGTAATAATGTCTGTTTCAGTCTACTATCTTTCCTATCCCCATATCCCCTCCCCTCCCCTCTGTTCACTTCCCTCTACCTAATATAAGGTAATTTTATTCTTCTCTAGTGCCCCGCACCTTACTGTGAATTAGCATCCGCATATTAGAGAAAACATTCGGCCTTTGGTTTTTCTGAATTGGCTTATTTCACTTAGCATGATATTCTCTATCTCCATAATTCTCTATTACTAGCAAATGCCATTATTTCATTCTTTTTTAAAACTGAGTAATATTCCATTGAATATATAGATCACATTTTCTTTATCCATTCATCTATTGAAGGACACTTAGTTTAGTTCCATAGTTTAGCTATCATGAATTGAGCTGCTATAAACATTGACATGACTGCATGACTGTAGTATGCTGATTTTAAGTCCTTTGGGTATAAATCGAGGAGTGGGATAGCTGGGTCAAATGGTGGTTCCATTCCAAGTTTTCTGAGGAGTCTCCATACTGCTTTCCACAGTGGTTGCACCAATTTGCAGTCCCACCAGCAATGTATGAGTGTACCTTTTTCCCCATATCCTCACCAACATTTATTGTTGCCTGTATTCTTGATGATTGCCATTCTGACAGGAGTGAGATGAAATCTTACTGTAGTTTTGATTTGCATTTTTCTAATTGTTGGAGATGTTGAACATTTTTTTCATGTTTTTTGATCGAATATATTTCTTCTTCTGTGAAGTGTCTATTCAGTTCCTTATACCATTTATTGATTGGGTTATTTGTTGCAATTATTTTTTAAAAGTACAAAAACACAAACTAAGTTGAGAATTTTAAAAAGATGCTGGTCCCTTTAAAAATGCTGTTAAATTATAGGTAGGCAAGACAACTATAAAACATTCAGGGAAAAAAATCTAGAAGGATTTTGCACACAAATTCATCCACAAGAATTTTTAGGTTCTCATTGCACTTTTATTCATTTATTTGCTTATTTATTTTCAGTGCTGGGGATGGAACCCAGCCCCCCAGGTATGCTAGGCAACTGCTCTACCGCTGAGCTACATCCCCCGCCCATCTTATTCTGCTTTCAAGAAGACCAAACCTGGACAGCATGCCCCAGGAGAGGGTGTACAAGAACAACCCAGGGGAATTCCAATCTTCAGGCCCTCTGTCTACATCAAGAGATTTACTAATAAAAGGAATTCACTTAGGGATGTTTGTATCACTTTATACCATTCCCCCAATACTGTTCACTTAACCAACCAATGAGGCTTCGACTGTGACTATATGAGACAAAAGAGATTCTACAGATATAAAAATAAGGCCCAGGAAAAATGCAGCCAATGTTGACTTTAATCCTTTCTAGGTGAGTTCTTACGTTTTTTTCTTCATGCTTTCCTGGATGAAGCAGCTCCCTACAGGGCGAGTGTCTCAGGCAGTAATTTCCAAAAAGCGTAGATCACTTTGATAATAATGTGAGTAAAGAGCTGCTTTTAAGATAGCTTTTGGGGGTGATGGTATCAGAATTTAAAATAATTTTTTTAAAAACGAGGTCTGGAGCAGAGTGTGATGTCCAGGACAGAAGCCCAAAACCACACACAGGCCCGGGAGGGTTTAGGACCCTGTGGACAAGTTCTTAAGGAGTTCCTTTGTCTCTGCGGAGTCCCAGACCCAGTTAGCCCTCATAGGCACCCAAGATGGAGCCCTGGCACAGACTCCCAGAGACCCCTGGGAAGGCGAGTGAATCCAGGATTCCTCCATGTTACCTTACACACTTTCGAACACCTAAGTCTGGCCTGGAATTGAGGAGAAGAATAAGAGAAGGAAAAGGAATTTAACCCTTTTTAAGCAGTAGGTACAGCCACTGTGGTCACTACTCAAATGTCTCATTTGTTCCTCAATGAAGCTGGTCAAAGAAGGAGTTGGGCCAGTCGTGGTGGCACATGTCTGTAATCCCAGCAGCTTGGGAGGATTGTGAGTTCAAAGTCAGCTTCAGCAATGGTGAGGCACTAAGCAACTCAGTGAGACCCTGTCTCTAAATAAAATACAAAATAGGGCTGGGGGTGTGGCTCAGTGGTTGGGTGCCCCTGAGTTCAATCCCAGCAACAAAAAAAAGGAAGGAACTGGGAGGCTGGGGGTGTAGCTCAATGGTAGAGCACATGCTTAGCATGTGCAAGGTCCTAGGTTCATCCCCAGCAACACACACACACACACACACACACACACACACAGGGAAGCCAGGTACATTGGTGCACACCTATAATCCCAACCATAGGAGTATGTGCCAGAACATCTCTTGGAGTTTGGGCCCTCTCTTCTCTTGGAGAGTGAATAAAATGGTTGGGTTTTTTGTTTGTTTGTTTGTTTGTCTTTGTTTTTTCTGTTTATTATTCTCTGTTTGCAAAACTTTGTACCCCGTGAAAACTGGCCACAAGTCACCCTAACAACTCCATCCCATCCATTCCCAGAGGGAGCCCCTGGTAGTAGATGGATGGGTCTCCACTCAGTCTTAGCCTCTATTTGCACAAAGTTAATGAATGGGAGATAAGTAGATGCATATCTAGATACCAAGGTATGAAACAGACTAGAGAGCTATTCCTCTGGATCTCTACATTACTCAATCCCTTGCTGCCCTTCAAGGTCATCAGGCCTTCTCTGGCCAACCTATTTAAAAGTACCCCTAGCCATGCCCCTTCATGTCTTCTTTCTTTCCAAAGCACTTATCACCATCTGACAAGCCATTCTGGGCCTTTTTCTTTTTTAATCTGTCTCTCCTTGTAAGAGTATAAGTCCATGGCACAGGGAATCATCCGCCGCTGTATCCTAGTATCCAAAACAGTGCTGGGCACCCAGTAGACCTTGAATAAATGTGAACTGAAAGAAAGAAATCAGAAAGGCAGGAAGGAAAGGAAGAAGGGAGGGCAGGAGAAAAGAAGAGGGAGGAAAGAGAAACATAACAGTCTAAATATAAAAGGTTCATGCTGCACATATTGCTGCACAAATTTTCTCTTAACAATATGATTGACATTTTTCATCATGGTACCTCATCAGTGTTAACAGCTACAAAGTATTCCCGTGCATGGAGATTCCATCCTTAATCCACTCACTCCATCTTGAAGCTCTGTGTGAGCAGCAAGTAGGGAGGGGGCACAGGGAGATGCCCCCCCATGGCTCTTGGCAATAAAGGTTTTGAATTTCAGACTATGAAACCAACTCTTCATGGACCAGCGCATACAAAGTTGCTCTCAAGAGGAGATATGGCCCCCAGACCTGATGGGACTTCAAAGAGACCTGGCTGGAGGTGTGAACCCTCAAGAAAAGATGTGTTCATTGGGTGCCAGGAATCAGTGAAAAGGGGTGTCACTGAGGCAAATCATGGTAGGGCCACGAAACAAAGCCAAGGAGTTGGTGCCCACGTGTTGGGTCTGCCTGGCAGGTGTTTCCCTGTTGGTGAAATGGCCTGGGCAAAGCTCAGAGCCCACAGGCATTAAACTCTCAGACTGTTCTCAGCTCACCTAGTTTGATATGGGTTTACTCAGCCCCCAAGCAGCTCCCTACAGGGCGAGTGTCTCAGGCAGTAATTTCTCTTTGGGAAAGAGTGAACTTCTGATTTGATCCATGAGTTTTTGTGGACTTGCATAGAGGGAAGCAGGATCTCCCAGTCCTATCAACTCAGAGGAGTTGAGAAGATGGGAATTTGGGACCAGCCTAGCTAAGGATCAAAGGCTGGGCAGAGACGTGCTCACTAGAAACCCCTTCCTTATACTGACCACCTATATGATCAGCAGCCTGCCCTGTCCCATATCACACTTTCTTTCAACTTCCAGTAATAAACGTCTATGTTTAATGAGCTCTTACTATGCACCAGGCCCTGAGCCACATCACCTACGGCTATAGTCTCATTTAAACTGCACAACAGTACATGCACCTAGAGAGACACCTAAGGATCCCACGGGTCAAGATTCAGGAGTCAGGATTTTAACCCAGAAACCAGACCTGGAGGCACACACCTATAACCCAAGCACCCAGGAGGCAGAGGCAGAAGGATTTCTTGAACCCAGAAGTTCAAGACCATGCCCTGGCAACACAGCAAAACCTCCGACTCAGGAAAAAAAAAATTTTTTTTTTTGGACCCAGGCCTGACTGACCCCTGGGCAAATATTTCACAATGAGTACCCATGGTTCCTTGTACCAGTATCACCTGGGATTCTTATTTAGAAAGAGAGAGAGAGAGGCCCAAGGAGTCCACCCTCAGGCTTACTAAACCAGATTATCTGGAGGTGGGCCCCTCGAGCCTGCATTTTTTTTATTGTGGTAAAATGCACATATAACATAAAGTTTGCTGCCTTAACCATCTTGAATATGCCATTAAGTGTTCAATGCTATTAAGTACATTCACATTGTACAGCTATCACCACCAGCCATCTCCAGAACTCCTTCATCCCACAAAGCTGACACTGAACCTACCAAGCACTAACTCCCCATTTCCTCCTCCCCACAACCTCTGGTTACCACCAACCTGCTTTCTGTCTTTATGAATTTGACTACTCTAGACACCTCATGTAAGTGGAATCAAACAGTATTTGGTGTGTGTGTGTGTGTGTGTGTGTGTGTGTGTGTGTTTGGCTTATTTCATTTAGCATAATGTCTTCAAGGTTAATCTGTACCTTATTTTTTTTTCCCTCCAGAATCCTGGACCTCACACATTCTACCCTTGAACTACATCCTCAGCCCTTTTTATTTAATTTTGAGACAGCATCTTGCTAAATCACCCAGGCTGGCCTTGAACTTGCAATCCTCTTGCTGCAATCTCTAGGTTTCTGGGACTACAGGCACATGCCACTGTGCCCAGCAAAATTTTCTTCCCTTTAAAAAAGGTTGATGAGGCTGGGGATGGTAGAGAGGCACACTCAATGGTAGAGAGCTGGCCCAGCAATCTTGAGGCCCTGGGTTTGATCCCCAGTACTGAGAGGGAAAAAATAACTTGCCAGTAAAAAAGCTAAATAGTATGTATTACAAATACATACCACATTTTGCTTACGCAGTCAACTACCAATGGACACGTTTCCGTGTTTTAGCTATGAGAATGATGCTACTATAAACATGGGTAACCAAATATCTCTTCAATACCCTACTTTAAAAAAAAAAAGACCCTATTGTCAACTATTTTATGTGCATTCCCAGAAATGGAACTGCTGGATCACATGGCAAGTCTATTTTTAATTTTTCAAAAGATCACCATATAGTTGTCCGCAGCAGCTGCACCATTTTATATTCCTACTAATGGTGCACAAGAGTTCAATTTCTCCAAGACCTTGCCAACCCTTCTTATCTCCTGGCTTTAACAGTAGTCATCCTAATAGGTGTGTGGTGGCATGCCGTTGTAATTTTGATCTGCATTTCCCTGATGGTGTTGCTAAACATTTTTTCATGTGCTTTTTGGCCACGTATGTATCTTCTCTGGACAAATATTCAAGTTCTTTGTCCCTTTTTTAATCAGGTTGTTTAGCTATAAGAGCTCCCCATATAGTCTAGACAGAAATCCCTTATCAGACACATGATTTACAAACATTTTCTCCCATTTTGTGGATTGCTTTTTTACTCTGTTGATATTGGTGGGGGTTGTTTGTTTTTGTTGTTCTTGTTCTTGTTTTTTAATGGGGTTTTACTATGTTTCCCAGGTTGTTCTCAAACCCCTGAGCTTAATCTATTCTCCCACCTCAGCCTCCCAAGCATCTGGAACTAAAGGCATTTGATAGTTTTTTAAAAAAAAAATTGAAATATTTCCATGCAGTTAAATATTTTTATTTTTCCTTGTTGTCTGTGCATTTGGTGTCACATTCAAGAAATTACTGCCAAAGTCAATGTCATGAAGTCTTTTCACTGTTTTCTTCTAAAAGCTTTATAGTTTTAGGTCTTACATTGAGGCCATGGATCCATTTTGAATATTTGTATATGATGCGAGGTAAGGGTCCAAGGTCATTCTTTTGCATATGGATATCCAGGCATTTCAGCACCATATGTTGAAAAGACTGTCCTTCCCTTTGAATGTTCTTGGCCCCCTGTTGGAAATCATGTGAGCATATATAAGAGGATTTATTTCTGGGCTTTCAATTCTATTACAGTGGTCTAGATAGCTATCTTCAGGCCAGTACCACGTTATTGTTATTATTGTAGTTTGCAGTTAAATGTTGAAATCAGGAAATGTGAGTCCTCTAGCTTTGGTCTTTTACAGAATTGTTTTGGCTATTTTGGGTCTTCTGAAGAGGAATCTGCATTTTTACAAGTTCTCAGGCAATTTATAGGCCCATTAAAGACTGAGAGCCACTGCTCTGTGCCACATCATTCCTCTAAACTCTACTTCTGCGTTTCTCTAGCCCTCTGCCCTCTCCTGGCTCTCTTTGGATCTCTCCAACAACTCCTTCATGGTTTCATTCTGTCTATCCTGTGTTACCTCAATTACTGTCACAGTGAAGCAGCACCCATTGCTGACAATACATTGCAGCCAAGACTTCTCTAAGCTTCAAGATCAAACATGAAGCTCCTGACCGAACATCTCGCCCAGGATGTCTCAGGGCTCCTCTGATACACTCCAACTAAAGTTCAACCCACCAACTTTCCCTCCAACCCTCCTCTTTTGCCTGGGATCCTAATGGAATCACCATCAACCTTGGAATCAAACAGTATTTGGTTTGTGTGTTTGTGTAAAAGCCTGGGCACCATCTTGGATTCTTCCTTCTCCCTCGCCATCCATATCATTCATTTACCAATCCAATCAAACACACCTCTTCAGACTTTGGATTGTTCCCCAATACAACTCTACTTGGTCTCCCATCTTGTCCCTCTTAAATCCATCCTCAGGAAGGCAGCTCAAGTGATCCAATCCAAAACCTTTAACTCCCACACCTGGGGCCAGTGTGAACGCTGCTTCCTGCATCATCCCCTTTTACTTTTACTGCTGAGCTAACTGTCTCATTGGGTGGTGGTTTGCTCTTGGCAACAAGACAGTCTTGTAAATGAGTGTCTCACTAACCTCGTAGAAGTGAAAGTTTACTGTACCTTTATAAACAGCCTTGGATTACAGTACTAGTGTTACTGCAGAAGAGCAATGAATGGAATTTTCATAGTAAACTATGCAACGTCTCCTACCCTCATTTCCCCACGCCAGGGGCCTTCTAGGTACTATGTCTTAAGGCCCCACACTTTCTGACGTGGCTCTTTGTGGTTTTCTAGTCCTACACTAGTCAATTACAGCTTCTTCACCCCAGCTGTGTGCTCTCTGTGAAAAGAATAAGTGACAGATGAGAAGCTCTTTTCAAAGGACATAAAACAGGGAGCTTCCTTTAGAAAGAATATCTAAACGTGCACTTTCTATTTCTCGAGTTGGGGTCCCAGATGAAGATAAGGAAGCAGGGTCAGAGAGACCCCAAGCTGGCTGAGCATCCAGCAGTCAGGACCCTGGCTCAGGGGTCAGAGGCATCATGCTGGCCTGTTTCCTGCCCACTCCCACCCTCAGAGGCAGACATTTATGGATGTCAGTTCATGTCCTCCTTGCAAAAGTCCACATGCACTGCTTTCTCTGCAGAGCTGGGGAAACAGAGCCCTGGATTTTGAAGCCTTTGCCTTGAATTACGGGCCAGCCAGTAAGCATCAGAGTCAAGATGTGAATCCCAGTTCTGCCATTACAGCTCATGCCCTCGGCACGGTGCCCGCTGATGCTCTCTGTCCCCCACCAGCCCCACCCTCTCTAGGAGCCTGAGCAGGAAGAATCTCTTCCCCCGACAAACTTGTGAGGCTGACCAGCCCCTGCAGACTCAGGATTCTGGAAGAGGGAGAAGCCCAAGGGCAGATGGCCCAGGCCAGGGAAGGAGGGGCTAATTCTGGCCAGAGATCATCAGAGAGCAGAGACCTCATGGAATGTCTGCACCCCTCTGCCCAGGAAGGAGAAACCTGGGCAGAGTGGGACAGTGGCCTGACTAGTAAGCTGGCTCACACAGCATGTCCTAGCTGAGAAACACTCCCTCAACCTCCGTTCATACAGGACACATCCTTGGAGAGGCTCAAGAACAGGCCAGGCCTCCAGGACAGATTGGAAGACCAAGGCCAAAGTTACACGGGCACAGCAGAGTCCGTCAAAGCCAGCTCTTTGAACTCCCAGCCTCTTCTCTCTCATCTTCTCCCATATCCCTCCCATGGCTCTGGGCTCCAGGCCTCAGTGATCAGCTTCCCAGAACCCCTAGAGGGTTCCCAGGCTGCAGGTCACTTCCAGCCAGATTCATCAGTGCCCTCAACCCCCAGCCCCGCCAGTGTCTAGGCCAGAGGCACCCTGGCCCATAGCATAGAGGCCTGAGAAGCAGGGGACCAGAAGTCCTGGCTGCAAGTCCTCCCCTTGCTTCAACCCCTGTGAGTCTGGGCAGGTCCATTCTCTCGAGGCCTTGGTTTCTCCTCTTTGAAGGGGTCGGACTGGACAACACACGCCCAGGCCCTCTCCACCCCTGGGACAGCCCAAGGCTGTTTCCAGTCCGTGAACCTGGTGGAGTCCCAGGACCAGCTTCTATGTCACAGACACCTTGGTGACTCTTACAGGGATCACTTGAGCTACACCCCCGGGGTGAGGCCCAGCCAGGCCTCCTCAAAGTTCCCAGTGCCTCCCAGTGAAAAACAAGGAATTTCATTCCAAATAAGGGAACCTACAGCAAAGTCCCCCGCCACAGCCCAGTTCCGGCTGGTTTATGTTAGCTGGACAAGACTAAACAGACCTTCACGTTCCCAGTATTAAGCACTAAAAATGAAAAAGCGCCTGTTTGTCTCTGGAGCACTGGGGCACGGGAGAGGTCGGTGCTCCCCCGAGGCCCCTGAGAGGCTCCGCAGACCCAGGGGGTGCTTGCTGAGGGCAGCGGTGGGAGGTGGACTTCAGCCGGGCAGCGAAGCAGATGAACATGGGTGATGCCCTGAGGGAAGAGTGGAGGGGGGACCAGACTGGGAAGCCAGAGGGTGGGAGAAAGGGAGGCAGGAGAGGGAGAAGGGAAGGGAAGGAGGGAGGCTCCTACCCACCTTCCAGGAAGAAGGGAAGAGGGGAGAAAAGGGACTCAACCACTTCCTGGACCTCGTTCCAGCTGCCCCACCTGCCTCCCTCAGTGTGGACACAAACTACAGGAAATAAACATTGAATTATTTACAAAACAAAGAAGGCTGAAGCAAGACTGCCTGCCAGCTTTCCCAGGAGGCCACTCTCCACACACACCTGCCCTCTAACTTAGCCATGCCCAGCAGGGCCTGCCCCTCCTCCCTCCATTGCCTGGACCATGGCCCTTGCCACTGGGATCTGGCAGCCTGAGGGCAGGCACCACTCTTCCAATCTTAGAGACGCATAAACAACACTCAGTGACTGAGTGACCTGCCCAGCATGATTCATCTATCAGGGGTGTGCGGAGACCAGTGGCACCCACAGCCGCTGAGTCCTTGGTTCAGGTCCTACACCACAAGTCACACTGTCCTTGGCCAGCCTTGCCTTATCATAGACAGGCAGCTCCATCTTCTCCTTCAGCCCCCACCACCACGCCCACCACCAAGGGAAAGCCCTTCTCTGTCTACCCAAACTTCTCCCTCATTCTGCAAGGAAAATCCCTCCACCAGGAAGTCCCACCTAACTCCACTCAGGCTAACTGACCGTGGTCTCCTCTGGCCTTGGGTCTCCTTCAGCCCCACTGATCAGCTCCACAAGTTCTATGAAGGCGAGACTACGCGTGCTCTGAGTCTGGCATAGACCTACGAGACACCCAAGGAACATCTGTGCCATGGATGAGCGAAGCAGGAATGAATGCTCCCATCGTGCTCTCACCTTCTCTTATCTCAGACCAGCGCCTGGTATTCAGGAAATGTCCTTTCAACAGGGCCCATGGAAGGAAAGTCGGAATTCCCCAGAATCAGCCCTTTCTTGCATTCATTTCAAAATATTTGTGGACTGCCTGCTGTGTGTGCCAGGCACTAGTGGTGGTGATTCAACGGTAACTGAGAGAAAGTAGATGCTACCAACAAGCAACTGGTCCTGACTACCAGTATGATCAGAGCTGCGATGGGGGCCCAGGGCAGCAATGGGAGACGACAGCAGAGGCCATGCAGCCTACCCTGGTGTCCCAGAGGAAGTATACCCTAAGCCAAGGCCTGAAATCTGAGCCCAATTGATGACCAGGCTAATATGTGTTGTATTTCCATCAGTTGTCTTAAATAAGGAACCAAGACATGGAAAAGTCAGGCCTCTGGTCTAGGCAGCAAGACAAAGTCCAACTCGGAGCTTGTGCCTCATCACTGCCTGCCTTTCCTCTTCCCTCCTCATACCTTTAGCCTAACTAACAGAATGGTACCCCCAACCCTCCACCCACCGGATGTCCTTGGGGAATTCCAGAGGCCTCAAGGCTGCACCAGAGGTCAACATCTGGGTTGGGTTCCATAGCTGGACCCCCAGGCCTCCCTGCTTCCCAAGTTCCTTGGCCAGGCCCAGAAATCAGGGTTGAGGGTCACTGCAGTCCCAAGCAGACATCCTCAGATGGACTTGCTGGTGACAGCATGGCTTCCCTTCTCAGGTGCCAGAGAAGGGGCTCTGTCCCACAAAAGCTACTCTGAAACAGGAAAGAAACTACCCCATACCTGGAAACCATCTCCCCCATTCACTGATGTTCCCTGTTTGAGTGGAGCAGAGGAAGACCTCTGTCCTGGCTCTTTATTTGAGGTAAGGAATGAAAGTACAACAAATCTTAGCTATTGTCATCATTGGGCTCAGGTCTCAGAGGACTTCTTAAAAAGAAAGGTACGTCTGGAGCAAGGGTAGATGGGGACTGAGGCCAAGGGTCAGCACCTACCCTAAGGTCCATGGGCAGCAGCATGACCTGGCCACTTGGGCACAGGGGCAGCGAGGTGCCTGGGAGACAGCTAGGAAATAGTGATTCCTTGTTCAGGTCCTATGCCTCAGGTCCTATATCTGAGCAGCCTCCAGGGGATCTTAAGCAAGATCCAGGAAAGAAGAGGACAGAGGGTCCACCAAGCTGAGAGCCCAAGACCAACGAAGCAGTGTTTTCTCCCCAGCAACTTTGGCTCTCTTAAGAGAGGGACCCACATTGGAGGTAAGAGGAGAGACAGGAGAGGGGATGGGGCGGCTAAGATTTGTTGCAGACTCGAATGTGCCAGCCAGCCTGGGCAAGAAGACAGCCCCTCTGCATCCCAGCCACTCAGAGAACACAAGGAAGACAGCTGGACCCCTTTTGTTCACAGTTTACAACATATTTTCACTCACTGCCTGGGCGGAGTGAGAGCTGGTCACTGAGGAGGGGAGCCGTTGGCCCGGCCCAGCCCAGCTCCCACCCACCAGAGCCACAGGCCAAGCCTCAAGAACCCAGACTTAACATCCCACTCAACAAGAGCTCCGTCTCCTCAGGGCCCGCTCAGCACAAGTTAAGATCCGATTGGCACTAATTGGACCAAACTGGCAGTGCCTGGGGCAGCTTGAGCGCTGTCACCATGGATTTGACTCATGGAGCAATGGCCATCGGTGCCTTTGGAGCCCACCATTAGTGTCACTTTGGGAGGCTTAAGTGAGTATGGATGGTGCTTTGTGAGTCAGCCTCACTGTCTGGCCAACACTGGCACCCAGAGACCTAGAGCTTACAAGCGACTAGACCATGGTCTTACTTTCAGGCAAGGGCTGGAACCCAAGGGAGATCAGCTCAGAAATCCGTCTACTGCCCTGCATCTGCTCATGGCCCTGTTATGGTTTGGATGTGAGGTGTCCCCTAAAAGCTGCTGTGTCGATGCAGGGATGTCCAGGGGTGAAATAATTGGATTGTGAGAGCTGGGACCTAATCAGTCCATTCTAGTTTGAATGAACTGAGTGGTACTTGTAGACAGGTGGGGTGTGGCTGAAGGAAGTGGGTCACTGGGGACGTTTCCTAGAAGGGTTCACCCCACCCCCGTTGCCCCTTCCCCATCTCCCTCTCCCTCTCTCCCTTTCTCCCTCTCTTTCCTGGTTGCCAGGAATACAGCAGCGCTCCTCCACCATACCCTTGTGCCATAATGTCCTGCCTTACCTTGGCCCAAAGCAATGGACTTGTCCTACCATGGACTAAACCTCTGGAGCCATGAGCCTAAATAAACTTTTCCTCCTCCAAGTTGTTCTTGTCAGGTATTTTGATCACAGCAATAAGAAGCTAACTAACACAGCTCCAGAGAGTTTGCTCTAGAAAAGAAAACTCTTATCTTTCCCTCAGGGCATGGGACCTCCACCCTGATAACCAAAACCCAAGCCCAAGTGAAGTAGCCCCCAAAAGACCCTTACCATAATTAAGCTTCTCCAGGGACCCTACACACACACACACACACACACACACACACCATAATAAGGCTTCTTGTCAGTAAGATTTCACAAAGAGTATCAACAGGATTTCACGGGAGTTCTGCAGAGAGCTCACTGTGGTTTGAAGCTTCCTCCTTCTTCTAAACGCCAGGCTTGCAGACAAAAAGGTGTTATAGACTCTTGTCTCAAGAGAGCTTTTTGTACAAAAAGTTACTATCTCTGTTTTTCTTGGCAAAAACTTGTGAAACCTCTATCTGATCTAAAATATGGGACAAAGAGTAATTGTCAAGTACCCACTCTACTGAGTATAAATCTAAAAGAATTTCCAGATCCACAGATTTTTAGGCATTAGTCCCTCTGGACAGCTGCAGCTTAAATAAATCTGCCTCCTGAAAATTCCTGTGGTGTCCAGCCTCATCTGTCCTACGTCACAAGAGAATCTCAACCCAATGCTAGAATACTGAGCACCCGAATGGATGCTTGGTCACACAACTCAAAGCCTGGCCAGGTCAGGAGTGAAGGCCTCGGGTTCCAGGGACAGTAGAAGCCAGGTGCACCTCAGGTGCTAGAACCTGGCCTCTGCCCTCCCATGAGCCACATGTGATGACAAAGGGGACATTAATTATTGATGGTGTCCTGGGGGTAGGGATGGAATTGACAACTCAGGGCCAGCCTGAACTTGCTCACTGTTCTCTCCTCCTGGCTCTAAAACCTCACACCCTTGGCAGAAGCACAACTCCAGAGGGTGCATCCACACATGGGCATGCAATGACCTCCCACAAACCCCCCTGGGTGATTCACTGGCTACTTCCCCAGGAAGTCAAAATTCTGACATAGTCGCACAAGTAGCTAGTTCCTCAACAGCTCCCTCTCCTGAATCCGCACCTCCAAATCTTCAGGTCCACCTTCAAAAGTATCTAAAGCCACTCCTCGGTTTCTAGGACCCCAGAGGACACCAAAATCCAAGCAACCACAAGTCCCTTATATAAAGTGGCACAGTATTTGCACATACCCTACGCATATCCTTCCATATATTTTAAGTCATCTCTAGATTACTTATGATACCATGTAAATGCTACATGAATAGTTGTTATACCATATAATCTGGGGAATAATGATAAGAAAAAACGTCTGTGCCTGTTCAATCAGATACATTTTTTCTTTTTTTAGTACTTATGATCCACAATTGGCTGAATCTGCAGGTGGGGAACTTGCAGATACAGAGGGCCCACTGTATTTGCCCCCACTCACTTCCTCCAGCCCCTGGCAGAAGCCACACCTTTGTCCTCACCTGGAAGAATGTAGTGGCTTCCTGCCTGCCCCATCTCTCTCTTGCCTAGAGAGCTTTCTGGGACATCCAGGTGATCTTGTCCCTCTTCTGGGTAAAGCCCTCCAGGATCCCCTGGACAGCACACTTCAAGCAGGAAAACATCCACACCACAACTGGAGCAAGCATCCGTCCCCTCAGGTGTACCTCAGAAGTTAGCTTCTATCAGCTCCTCAGCACCATCCTGCAAGCTCAGAACCTTGACCTTGTCACCGCCTGGTCCAATCCAACCGTATGATCTTGGGTAAGTCAGTCCCTGCCCCTCTGGGGCTCAGAGGACCTGGGCTGAGAGGAGGCAGGACAAAACAATCTCTATGATGTATTTGGGTTCTGATGTTTATAGTCAGTGGCCACCGGTCCTCGCACTAGCCACCAAGCACATGACTGGTCGCCTACCAGACCTTCTTCTCTCCTGAGGAATGGGTCAGTGGAACATTTCCTGGGAAGATCAGGACAAGAAAAGGATGGGAAAGCAGGCATGGAGGAGAAGGAGGGCTCCAGGACCTTTCTGCCCATAGAGACCGATGTGTGACTGGGACACAGCTGGGCTGAGCCTGGAGGGCAGAGACCAGACCAGTGTTTACCCAGTACCATGCCCAGCTCAGAGAAGGCATGACATGAGGTGATTAGCCAGGGCCCCCCTGCAGCTTCGCTCAACTCTGACTGGGGCACAGTGCCTCCCTGCCCCCTCTTAGAGGCACTTGGACACCCCATCTAGGCACATCCCCTGGAGAAGAGCACCCTCTGAGCAGAGGCCAGGCAGAGGAGGGCAGCCAAGGAGGGAAGATGAAGGTGACAGCCCGGGCATGTGGAACGGCCTCTGCCCTAATCATGTCACCTGCCCCTGGCAATGTTCTCCTTCTTCTGTCCCCACTTTGGAGAAGCCAGGATGACATTCAAGGGCAACAGGGCCAGGAGCTGGGTTGTGGCCAAAGAAACTGTAGACAGGTAAGCCAATGAACATCCTTCATCACAAGAAGGGTCCTCTCTCCTCCTTCCTCCTGCCCCACTCTTACATAGACGGCCTTAATGGCCAGTAATTTGCTCTGAGAGACAAGGAAGCGGCTGCTTGATGATGTCCTGCTCTGGCCAGGAGGGACCAGATGAGTCTGCTGAGCAGCAGCTCTGAGCACCCTGAGCCCCATCCTCCAGCACAGGGGGCCTGTGTCAGTCTCTGACCCAGAAGCACCCCTCACTGCAGCTCTCTACCACATCCAGCTCACTGCTTTCAACTGAGTGTCACAATGACACCTGGGGTGGCCAGTGGCATTTAATTCGCAGGGATCAAGGATGACAAATGGACAGTCGTGCCCAATATGCTTACTGCTCCAGCTCTGGAAACGTGAAGTCAACCCCAGCTCTTTTTCAGGTTGCGTCCCTAGAGAAGCCTTCCCTGCCCCTCCAAGATCAAGTTTCCCCATGACAACTCCCTGGTTTTCTCTTTCACAGCTTTATCCAAACTTAACTGCTTGAGTAAAGAAATAGCCAAGGCAGGTATGATGGCACAGGCCTGTAATCCTAACAACTCAGGAGGCTGAAGCAGGAGGATCTCAAGTTCAATGTCAGCCTCAGCAACTTAATGAGGCCCTAAGCAACTTAGCAAGGCTTTTTCTCAAAATAAAAAGTAAAAAGGGCTGGGGATGTGGCTCAGTGGCTGAGCACCCCTAGGTTCAGTTCCTGGTACCAAAAAGAAAGAAAGAGCTGAGCAGAGCAAGGAGGTACAACACTACTTGCAGCCCTGAAGTGTGGCTCTACAGTTAACTATACAATTAAGAAATCTGATGAACACTAGCTCCACCAGGTGCTCAAGGTCAGCATCAATAGCGGAGTCTCGTGGACAGCATGCACAGTGGGTGTGATTGATGAAAAGCCACTTTACCTGTTTTGGTCCTTCTCTCACAGTCCACACACGAGAGGAACATAGGACACATTGCAATAGACAGGGAATGTCTACAAATACCTAAAGTAGCAGTCCTCACACTGTCAAGGTCATGAAGAACAAGGAAAGTGTGAGAAATCATCACAACCGAGGGAGGCCTAAGAAAACATGATGAGGAAATATATAATGTGGTAACTAAAAATATAATGTGGTTGACATTCTAGATACGAGTGCTGGCACTGAGGAAAGATATTAGGGAAAATTGATGAGGTCCAAATAAACTATGGACATTAATTAATAATGCCACGTTAATATTGGTTTATTGTCACAGGGTTCCATTACTAATATGAAATGTGAATAATAGGGAAACAGGGGCCGGGAAAGTAGCTCAGTGGCACAGTCCTTGCCTAGCATGCACAAGGCCCTGGGTTTAGTTTCCAGCACTGAAAAAATAATAATAATAAAATAGGGAAAGTGGGTGTAGGGTATATATAAATTCTTTGTACTATATTTGCAATAATTCTGTAAATCCAAAACGGCGTAAGAGAAAAAAATTATTTTTTTAGAGTGGTAACTCCAAGGTCAGAGAGATCGTGGTTATAATCCCACTAAATTCTATCTTATACCATGGAGCCTAAAGCAAGTGTCTCTAAGCCTCAGTTTATTGATCTGTAAATGGATTAATTACCAGTCCTACTTCAAATAGTTGCTGTGAAGACTAAGTGAGCCAGGCACGGTGGCACACACCTATAATCCCAGTGACTCAGGAGGCTGAGGCAGGAGGATTGTAAATCTGAAGCCAGCCTCAATAATTCAGCAAGGCCCCAAGCCACTTAGCAAGACCCTGTCTCAAAATAAAAAGGGTTGGGGATGTAGCTCAATGGTAAAGCTCTCAGGTTGCATCCCTAGAGAAACCTTCCCTGGGTTCAATCTCCAGTACCAAAAAATAAAATAAAAATGACTAAATGAGACGGTGGGTATATGGATGGTGGCACAGGCACCCGCCCGTAGAATGTGAGCAATAATCCTATCCCAACTCATTTTTATTCACTTGTCCATCATTTTTGTTTCTATCTGCTTCCCACTGTTGTTCCGGTGAGCTCTATGTGGCTCCTGCTGTTTTGTGGGACACTATCCTCATGCCTAGGGGAATGCTGGGCCATTGCCCAGGCTTGGTATTTGTGTTCAGTGGAAGGGACTCCCCTACCCACCCTTGCCTTCCCCCAGTCAGAGCATCCCAGGAACTCCTCCTCAGTCCATGCCCAACGCTGTGCCCAGCCTCCTCAGAACTGCAGTAAGAGCCGAGAAGGCGGATGCTGCCCACCTGCCTCCTAAAGACTCCCCACTATTCACTCCTCCTCTCTGAGCCCTTCTTTTCTCTAGGCTCTGCCCCTCCCCCAAGCGTCAGCACCTGCTCATTTACGGAAGCAGCAGGATCCGGGTAATGACCCCTGATAAGCATCTTTTAATAAGCTGGAGCTGGATCTGTCATCCAGAGCAATATTCTCCCCACTCCCCTCCCCCGACACCACCCTACCCACTTCCTGGGCTGGCCCATTAGTGACTCTGCTCCTCCCATGCAGGACCACAGGACCACAGGTCCTCTAGACTCTGGCTGGCTGGGGAACGGCCACAGGCCGCTCAGGCTACTCTCTAAGCCTGCCCTTCTTCACAGCCCTGGTCATCTCAGTGGCCTGGCCCAGCTCTGCCTGTGCCACCGGGCCTGACCACTAGCCAGTTCTGTCCCTCCATCCCTGAGGCAGGTTTCCCAGGCGTTACCAAGGAGACCTCTTACTTCCTGACCAAGGTTACCAAAGCAACCAGCTCAAAGAGAGGCAGCCCCTCAGCCTCTTAGCCCCTGGCTGTGTAGGCCCAGGAATGAGTTGGTCACACTCTAATAGGAAAGAGTCCTGCCAGCTGGCCCAGTGGGGAGAAGGCAACCCTGGCATTACCTGGGCAGTGCCTAGCTCCTGCCCTTCTTCCTCTCCCTACCTCCCCACTTCTCTTTCTGCTTTTGCCCATCCTGCCTCCATCTTGGGATCTGTGATGTGGAGCCAATGCCTGGGCCTCCGTGTGCACTTGGAGGGGCATGTGCCATCTGCTGTGATCCCCTCTCCCATTCCTATGTCAAAACCTCCAACAGGACTATATTTGGAGATAAGGACAAATAAAGGTTAAATGAGGTCGTAAGATTGGAGCCCTGATCGAACAGTATCAGAGGACATCTGCAGGAACAAGGCAAGCCCGCTTGAGAACTCAGCAAGGAAGCCATCTGCAAGGCAAGAGGAAAGCCCTCATCACAAGCCAAAGACGCTGGCACCATGACCTAGACTTCCAACCCCCAAAACTGTCAGCTGCCCAAGCAGACTAAGACATCGCCCAGAGCCAGGGAGAAGAGACACCAATGCAGAGAAATTTTCCCAAGACCAGTTTTCTCCTTCATGAGCTTTGGGGTCCTGGGCAGAAACCCCAGCTCTGCCTTTTCCTATTCTAGTATTTATGGACAGCATCCTTAACATCTATTAGTTTCCCATCTATAAAATGGGAATGATAACACCTGCCTCATGTTTATTGGGAGATTAATTCATATGAAGGTATCTAGCACAATATTAGAATCTAGGCTTCTTTAAAAAATCTTTTTTTTTTCATTTTCTCTTCTCTTCAACCTCTACTCTACTTCTGCTGTTACTGTTTAAATAAAATTACTGCATCCCTTTTGCTCAAAAGCCATCCATGTCTCCCAGTGACTACAGGATAAAATATAAAACTCCTCGTCCTGACAACCACAGTCCTCTGAGGTCTTATCCCAACCTATCTTAAAAGATGGATTAACTTCCCCAGTGGGGCCCAAATCCCAGGCCGAAGGAGCTGCTCACCGACCCAAGCACATCTTGCATTTCTTGGCCTCCCTGCCTTTCCTGTCTTTGCTGCGGGGCCACTCACTGAGGGACCTCTCCAGCTCCACACTAAGTTCCATCCAGCTCCAAGCTCCCCTCCCCTGGAAGCCGATCCCACCTACCCTGAGAGTACCAGGGTGGGATTGTCCTGAGGGCCCACAGCTTCAATAATTCCCAGGTCTTAGGAAATATCAGAATAACCTGAAGATCTTATTAACTTGCATATTTGGAGGCCCCATCTCTGAGTCAGTAGGTCTGAGCTAGTGGTTGGGAGCCTGAATTTTACACCATAAGCAGGAGAAAAACCTCACTTTGAGAAAAAGGAAGTTCTCTCAAAAGTGCCTATATGACTAAAAACCACGTAGGAGTGGTATGAGGTGCAGGACTGGGAATTCCAGGTTTACCCAGCCCCTTGGTCCTCTGGCTAACCAAGGGAGGCAGCAGCAAGAACCCCATAATACTCCCTTTCCCTCCTCTGGGACTCAGTCCAGAACCAGGAGATCACTGCCCAGTCTCTTTCCCACAGTGGAAGACAGAACCCACCCAAGGTAGAATTCTCCGGGGACAGAATAGCATAGTGGCCACGATAATGAACTCTAAAGGCAGGGAACTCTGGGTTTGAATCCCAGTTCCATTAGCTTCTGACTGTGTGACCCGGGATGTTACTTACCTCTCTGAGCCTCTCTTCCCCATCTACAAATGGTGACAAATCAGGAGGGTTTAATGGAAAAAAAAAATCTACATATAAGTACTTGGCACATAGTAACCACCCAACATATGGTGGTTATTATCAATATTATTATGATGATTAACAAAAGAAAATTCAAAGGTAAAGCTGAACTGAAAACCAATAGAGCAGGTGGGAAGGTGCTGACTCAGCCCTGCCTCTCTGAAGTCTCCAGGTGGCTGAGGAGGCCACCAGCCAAGACCCCCACCCAGGTCTGTCTGTTACATCTGGAGGCAGAGAGCTGGATGAGCTCACCTAATCTACAAGTGTCATGGCAACCAAGGAAGCAGCCCAGACAGAGCAATGGAAATATCTGAAAGCTAGCCAAAGAATGGAGGCCTTGAGTATCCGATTATGGCAGCCACAACCACTGTGGCCAAGGGGAGGGGTACAAGGAAAGTAGCGCTATAGGAGGATCTCTCTGACGGACCATAGACAGACTGATTAAGACAGCAGCTGTTGCAATAGCTGGGAGGAGGACCCAGATCACGGAAATAGCAGCAGGAATGTGAAGGCAGAGAATCTGCTAGGGCCTTGTCCAAGGAGGACCATCCTCCATCACCACCCCCAGAGGGCAGTGAGGAAGTTCCGGATCTGCAGACAAGTTCCTGTGGCTCACTGTGGTCCACCTCGATAATCAGGCCCCCTAGCCAATTCCAGCAGCTCCTCCCTCAGTCACCCAGGAGCCTCAGCCACTGTGGAAAAGAGTATACAAACACCAGGGGTCAGGCTGATGTCACATCCAACCCAAACTGGGGGGAAGGGATGACCTGCCTGCAGCTGTCACAACCAGTGGCTTTGTAAAGTGTTCAATTCCAGAAGCATTACCTTTTTAAAAGATGTACAGTCTACATCTAGGTATGCAAGAATTGAAAACAGATGTTCAAACAAAAACTTATACACAATGTTTGTAGCTTCATTATTCATAATATCCAAAAGGTGGAAACAACACAAAAGTCCACCAAATGCATGAACACACTGTGGCATATTCATACAGTGGAATATTATTTGATCACAAAAAAAATGAAAGAAAAGATATGCTACAAAATGGATGAACTTTGAAAATATTATGCTAAATCAAAGAAGCCCAATACAAAAGGACAGTTATTATGTGATTCCATTTATGTGAAATGTCCAAAATAGGCAAATCCATAGAAACAGGAAGTAGATTAGTGGTTGCCAGGGATTTAGGGGAGGGGGTACTTAATAGGCATGAGGTTTCCTTTTGAGGTGATAAAATAGCTTGGAATTAAAAGTGGTCACACAACACCAAAGGTACTAAATGCTAAGTTATACTTTAAATGGTTAAAATGGTGAATTTCATGCTATGCAAATTTTGCTACTATAAAAAGAAGATGGGAAGTGGCCCACTCAAGTCCCATCCATTGGTGACACTGGGGCTGAGTAACTCCCCAAAAACTTTCCTAGTTGCCTGCCCCTCCACACTTAGCACCAAGGAGGCAGACACTCAGGGCTGGGCAAGGAGGCAATATCTTTATTCCCTGTATTTTTCTCGAGAAAGCATGAACCCCTGCCTCAGTTACCCCATGACCCTCACTGATAATAAACACACACACTGGGGCTGGGGATGTGGCTCAAACGGTAGCGCACTCGCCTGGCATGCGTGCGGCCCGGGTTCGATCCTCAGCACCACATACAAACAAAGATGTTGTGTCCGCCGAAAATTAAAAAATAAATATTAAAAAAAATAATAAATAAATAAACACACACACACACACACACACACTCACACACGTGTTCCCTCCCCCAAGCCTTGGCCGTGTATCCCTTCCCCATACACCCTAGGACTCCACTGCCTCCCTTGCCATCCAATTCCTGCAGTTCCTTCCATGGTCACCTCAGATCCTTCCCTGAAGCCCCATCTTAGCCCATGAGCCTGGGGTTTCAACAATCCAACATGCAAGCACACAGTTCGATTCACTTCCTTGGCCTTGCCTTTCCAAATACTCCTTCAATCCATGAAACCCCAGGAGTGTTAATGTCATGCACCTCTGAGCCCAGCACACAGCAGCTCCTCGGTCTGCCTGTTGGTCCTAAACTACACCATGAACCTCCTCCAAGACTCTTCAGACCCAGTGGAAATGACAGCAGTGTGTCTCCAGGAAGACCAAAGTCTACCACTGAAAGATGAAGATAGACCCCGTATCACATAAGCCTGAGAGCTGGACCAATCTGTGAACTCCAGTCCCAGGCCCCCTACTATTCCAGGTCCCCTCTAATTGTTTTAATTAAAATGGTAAGGAATCCATACAGACTGCAATTGCAGAAGAAGAAGGAAAAATAGAGCGGGTTGTTCCACCCATAGCAAATTTCTGAACAAACAATTCTGAGAATTAAGGCTGAATTCTAGGTGAGTACAGAAACAACCACAGTGGAACTCTGGGTGGGGAGTTAGAATCATGCTGTACCGGGGTTAACACCAGTACAATTAGAATGGAATTCTGGCTGACCAAAGATACATCAGAGCAGACACCTAGGTCAATGCTGATCCGAGTAGAAGAGAATTTGTAGTGAACACTAAACAATTACAGAATAAAGGTGATGGCTCTATTAGGGTGGGGACATGGGGACTTCTTAGAAGTCAAACTAAGAAGGAGGATCAATGGACCCAGGATGAAGAGTGGAAAATACCAATAGATGTCCTTTGGGAACATTCTCTCTTTCATTCCAGGACTGGAAGGAGCAGAATTGAAATTCCCATGACCACTTCCAGTTGATGTGTGAATAGGGACAAAGGAAGTGGGACAGCTTCTCCTGCCTGGTCTTTCCTTCTGTCAAAGACCTCAGATCCCCACAATTCCAAACTTTAGATAGAATGAAGTTCAATTCCTGGAGCCTACTCTAGATTTCCATGGAGTCCAAAAAAAAGGAACAGGACCTTTTTAGAGAGACAATCTGTGAGTATTAAAGAACCAAGTCAACTCTCCAACCTCCAGCAAACCTCTGATCCCTGATGGACAGAGCCCAGCTTTGCCACCTGAGTGATCCACAAAGTAATTTGGGCAAATCATTATCCTTTTCCCCATCATTCATGCTTGCAAGGGAGGTTGAGCTGAATGATGTCCAAAGATTCCTCCATCATTAGGAATCTGTTTTCAATGACCAGAAACAGTCTTTAGATATGCTAACACAACACCTTATTTCTGATTATAAAAATAACATTTATTGCACACAACTTAGAAAAGAGCAAAATACAAATCAGAAAAGAAAAAAAAAACTTATCAGATCCCATTACCCAGAAGAAAGCCTCGTTAACAGTTTGGAAACATTCTTTATGGGGTTGTGTTTGTTTTGTTGGTTTTCCTTGCCATTCATATTTCTTTTCAACAAAATTGGGATCATACAATCTTCATATTTTCATATCCTGTCTTTGTGCTGTGATCATTTTACCAAGTCATCAAATATTCTTCAAAACATAATTTTAGTGCCTGCATGTGCTCCGCCACGATTACTGGGCATTAGGTTGCTTTCCTACTATAAATAACACTGCCGAGAACATCCTAGCTTGCTGCTGTAAGTGTTTGCCTGCATCTCCATTTTCTTACAATCAGTTCCCTAAATGGAATTACAAGGTCAATTAAAAATGGTCTGGACATGTATCACCATATTAATTTTCAGCAAAACACAAAAGACCCATTGATATTCTTGAGCTAACGTTTTGAGAGTTGGAGTTAGAATGCAAGATGGTAGTCCTGTCTCTCCTCCTCACCCTTGGTCTTCAAGGTTAGCTGTCCAGCAAGAGAGGGGACAGAATTCCAATTCAGAAGATAAGGGACTATAGCCTATCTCTGTCTCTCACTGGCTTGGGAATCTAAAAGAAGCCTTGGTTCTCCTCAACTGTAAAATGGGCAGTTAGCTCTGCTCTGCTGACTACCTCAAGGGTTTCTGCACTCACTGAAAAGATATTTGTGAAAGTTCTTTGTACACTTCGATACTTTGTGTTAAAGGGCACTTCTGTAATTCTTCTCACAAGCTGGGGGACTGAGGAAGTAGATTATTTTTTGTGAAAGCCAAGGGCTTCCCCTCCTGGCTTTTAGCCATCAGCATGTCCGGGACAAGTGCAACTGTTCTGAGGATGACAGAAAAGCAGCTTCCTGAAGGGAATTAGCAGGGGTTGAAGGCCTGGGAGGACCCAGACCGGTGTCTTCCGAAGGTCAGGTGACGGCCTTGGAAGCTGCAAAGCCCGGGTCTGGGCCTAGGGACCCCCAGAGGGTGCAGAGTGGATCCAGGGACAGTGAGAGCAAAGACCTCTGTTTCAAGGATCCCAGCCCCTCTTTTCTAAGGGTTCCAACTAGATATCTGGTCTATGGGGGACTGATTCAGTGGATACATATAGTCAATAGCTTCAGGGGACCCCAGGAGCAAGGCATCATCTCTGGCCCCTTTAGTCCTGGATTCTTAAGACCTTCTAATTAGAAATGCAACTAGTGCTTCCAGCCTGATCTCTCCAGCCCCAAGCAGATGAAAAGGAGATGGCTGTGACTCCCTTGAGCTCAGATGGACCACCTGAGCTTCCCTCCACTCCCCTATCCACCGAGCAAATGCCCTTCTCTACTCCTTCCTGCTGCCTAGCATCATGGCCCTGAGGGGACTCAGTGACTGTTTCCAGTGCTGGCAGGGAGAACTGCGCAGACCCCACCTAACGCCATTCTCCCTGATTTTCACCATCACCATAGACAGCGCCCACTCCCCAGCCCACCTCCATGGTCAGATGGGCATCTCCGGTCTCCAAAGGCACACAACAGGTGGCACCTGCCGGGCCTCCACAACCACACCTCTCCATCTCTCCCTAGCCTCCATCAGCGCCCAGTCCTCCGGCTGCACTCAACCGCGAAGCCTACCTTTGAGGCTTTGGGGGTGGCCCCGCGGCGCCCGGCTTGGATTTCCTCGGGGAAGAGAGGGGATACTGGAGAAGTTGTTGCCCATGGCATCCGGTCCCAGGAGGTTCTGCTCTCACTGGGCGCAGGCGAGCTGGTCAGGAGCGGAGGTAAAATGTGTGCAAGTGTGTGCGCGCGTGAGTGCGCGCCGCCGGGGGAGGGCCCTGGTGGGGCTGCGGCCGGGGGCGGGCGGGCCTCTCCTCTCCTCCCTCTCTCTGGGTTTTGCGGTCCTCGGCGGGTACTGCCCGCCGCGGGTGTCCTCGCGCGAGCCGGCTACCTGTCTCCCATCCCCCGCGGCGGGGACGGGGGCCGCGGGCGGGCCCCTGGGTCAGGCCCAGCGGCTCCCGGCACTCCGCTCTTCCTCCCGCTGATGCTCGGGTTCGGGCTGGTGGTGGGTGGCGCGGCGGCTTGGGCACACTCCCCGTGGGCCATAGAGTCAGGGCTTCGCACGCGGGTGCTTAGCGGTTCGGCCTGCCAGGTGGCTTGACTGCTTAGCTGCAGGCTCGGTCCCCGCCCGCGGGGACGGCCGCTGCGGTGACTTGCGTGGCGCCCTCCCGCCTGCGGGTCTGCATGTAGCGGGGCTCGGCGGAGCCGCGTTGGTTGTTCTCCCCAGGCCGCCGAGCTCGCGCTCCCACCCCCACCGGGTCGTTCCCGCGACCGCCGCCCCCGCCCTCGCCCAGCCGTCGCCAGGACTCCCGGGCTTCGGTTGTTATGGTGACAGCTGCGCTGGTGAATGAGCGTCTTAGTGACACGCGCGCGCCCGCTAGGCCAGATGTGGCCCCTGGGCGCGCCGCGTCCCCGGCTGCCACAAGTCCTCGGCGATGCAGGGGTCCCTGGCGGGACTGGGGAATCAGAGTCTAGTGCAGACTGGGTCTCCCGGGTTGGGCTTATTCTCTCACGGAACAGTGGAACTCCTTGTTGAAAACAAGAGACTACCACCAGAACGTTGAGCTCCCTGGATGGTAGGGTGGGGCGAGGTAGTGCTAATATAACTTCCCAGGTTCACGGTCTGGCACAGAGTAAAACCCTCAAGAGTGAATGGACAGTTGAACAAAGGAATCGAGATGAGGATCTCCCCCTCAGCTCTCAATCAGATCTACAGGAGCACCATGGAAATGACTCAGAGCAAGAATTCCAGACAGACCCCATTACCTGACTAATAGCAGAACCATAAGACCAGGTCTCCTGGCAACAGATCTCAGGAACAAACCATCAGAGAACCACCCACTCTGAGCTGAGTGGTTGTCTGATGTCGGGAGAGGGGAATCTGTGGCCTATAGCAGTCAAAGAAAGCTTCCTGAAGGAAGGGGGATTCTTTAAGTGTCCTTAGACACTTAGACATGACTTTCTTTCCCTTCTTCCCCACCCCCACCCCATTCAAGGCATCACACCCTTAAATGTCAGAAACTCCAGGCAAGCTAGAAATATCTGTGATAGGCACTCTCTGGAGTCTGGAAAGAAAGACAGCCCCTGGCCCCAGCTGCCAGAATCTTGGGTGTGCAGAATCACATGACAGCCAGCTGCAGAATGGACACAGAAGGTCAGGGACTGCTATCTTATTTGGGGGCAGTATCTACCCAAGGTTCACTCCCATCAGATGACTCATGCATCACATCAAAAAATCTGTGGGCTCTGAATAACAATACACACATTTTCACACACACCTCCGTGCTATACAAGTGTTCTTGCTACCATGCATTTTGTACACCTAGTTCTAAACAAGCACACATACACACACATATGTGTATGTGTATGCATGTACCAGTGTGTATCCTAAAGTGTGCTAGAATGAAGTCACCTTGAGAGGCTGCTGGGACCAGACCTTTTATAAGTCAGAATAAATATGAGGACTCAGAGAAGATCCATTCTCCTCAAGGTGTCACCATAGTACTGGCATAAACCTGAGTGTAGGGCCCCTCATGTGTCACACTCTAGGCCCTTCCCTAGCCTTACCTTGGTAAAACTTCTAGGGAGCTCTGAACTGGGGAAAGCGACACTACTTTTAAGTGTAAACTAGGTGCAGGTCTCTGGCCAGGCAGGGACCTATGAGAGGCAGATGTGGTCAGCCCAGAGAGGCTGAGCATGACCCCTCTGAGAGATCCTGTGCTCCAGAAACCTTTTTTTGTGGTCAGAGGATCAAAGAACACCAGTACCCTCCTTCCCCCAGGACCCCCATGCCTTTGAACAGATCTCCACCAAGACACCGCCAGGCCAGGGAAGCAACCCACCCCACCCTGGAAGGGAGGAGGGAGGAGGAACCTGCCAGGGAAAGAATGAAGTCACTGTTTCGGAGGCTCCAATGGAAGCTATTAATACTCACAAGGTGGTGCTCCAGCACCTGTCGCCGTGGCAACCCCCTCCCAGTGGTGCGGATTCTGAGGGCCAGTGGGTGTGCCTACACTAGGAGGGACCCGAGGCAGGGACTTAAGGAGGAGCCCAGATTCCTTCAACAGTAGCTCTGAACCCCTTTCTCCCCTTCCTTTACCAGCCTAGTCCCCTTCTTCAAGCTGTTCTCCTGAGCATGAGCTCATGTGTGTTCTCTCTCTCTCTCTCTCTCTCTCTCTCTCTCTCTCCATTCCCAGCCCCCCACCCCCAGTGGCTCCCTTGTCTTTCTCACCTTTCCTTCTCTGCTTCTCCCCACCCTTATCACCCTGTCTTGCTGTCCCTCTGCTCCCATGGTTCCTTCCCACCTGGTTCACCTCGCCCCCTTCTAACTTAACAGCTCCTACCCAGCTATATTCAAATTTTGGAAAGTCTCCAGGTTGATAAAATAATAAAATATTTGACCGAGAGTCCACTTTCTTCCTTCCCTGAGCCCCCGAATGCTGACACAGAGACAACCACAGGGATGGCCCTACGAGGCAGGCAAGAGTGGGGGTCATCTAGGTTAACCTGGGCCACCCTGAACTTGAGACCACATTAGTCAATGGAATAACATCTCTCTCCTCATTGAGAAGTTAATCCTAAATCAGGGAACGGCGACATGCATCCTTAGCTAGGATATGTGACACCTCTCACATCCCCAAGACCTAGTCAGTCCAGAGTTAATCAGGCTATCAGAAAAACTGTGTGGGGTTGTCCTATCTGAACTGCAGGGAGTGTCTGCAAGTGCCTGAAACCATAGTCGTTATGGTTTAGATATGAGTTGTTCTCCATATGCTCATGAAGACAGTTCATGAATATGAGACAACTGAAGAATATTCAGAGGTGAAATGATTATGAGAGCTGTAACCTAATCTGTGGATTAACCCACTGATATGGATTAACTGGGTGGTAATCTGGGTAGGTAGGTAGGGTGTGGCCCAAGGAAGCAGGTCAATGGAGGCATGCCTTTCAGGTTTATATTTTGTCCTTGGTAAGCACAGTGTGTGCTCTCCCCTGCTCCCCTTCCTGGTTCCCATATTCTGAGCTGTTTTATTCCACCACACCTTTCCACCATGATGTTCTGCCTTACTTTGGGCTGATAGCAGTGGAGTCGCCATTTATAGACTGAGACCTCTGAAACCATGAGACAAAATAAACTTTTCCTGCTCTATATTGTTCTCATCATTAGTTTTCGTCATGCCAAGTTCAGAGATGACTAAAATGATAGTAAATATATTATGTATTTATTAAATGAAAAAAGAAACAGATGAATTAACCTATCAATACAGCTACCCAGCCAGTCAGAGAGCAGTTCCCTTCTCAGTAGTTCAATGGTACATTTTCCTCAGTTTCTCTGAGGCCAGAAGCCTTCTCTCTGCGGGATGGAACTCTGTGCTACCCATTTTAGCATGGAATGGGCATCATACTGCCTTGTTTTCAGATACTTTGGGATACAGGTTCATTCACTGACTAGAGACCATTATTGATCACTAACTGTATACCTGGCACTGATCAGGGTGCAGTTTCCTTGCTAGCACCAAGGAGAGCCTGTCATGTGCATCTCTGTGTTCTAATTCCAGTTCCTCCTCCCAGGCCTGTGTGCAGGGCTAACCCCTCAGTCAGTTTCACAAATACTGATTGCAGAGATTGCAGAGCCAGGCAGTTGGCTCTGAGCTCCAAACTTTTTTGATTGTGCACTCCTAGCAGCAATAAAACTTTAAATGTATACCCTAATATATATATATATAATCTGAATATGTACTACTATATTCATATTAGGAAACTTTCCTAAATAGACAAATGGTTGAGTAAAATGTAGATCTCTTGCTCTCCTTCTGGGACACCACATGCTCTTCAGACTGATAATTCACAAACTTAGGTGTGCATCCAAATCGTCTATAGGAACTTGGGGAGAGGGGAAGAAGATCTAAATAAAGATCCTCCTCCCCACAAGAGATTCTGGCTCAATAGAATCTGCTATAGGTCACTTATTGCTCACACCTTGGGAAACTGGTCCACATGTTCTAGTTGGGGGGGGGGATGAGGTTTAAAGAAGGCCTGCAGCCTTTCCTGGGGAACACTGGGTACTACTTGGGGGACCAGGCCAGCCAGCAGGGCAAGCCACCTTGAAGGTAGGGCAGGAGGTGGTCATGCCTGGATCTTCGCTCCCCTCACCCACTCTGCAGACAGATTTGCCCTCTGGAAGGAAGCCCCTGAATTGATTGTAAGATCTTCATAGAGCCCCAAACACTTATCTTTGGGGTCTAACTCCATTAGGTCAAATATACTAAAATATACCACATTTTACATGAAACAATTTTCTTGCCTAATACTTTTTGAAAGGGTTTTTACAAATTTGTTGGAAACACTGGACGACAAGGAACTCATCAAATTTACCATATGTTTTACTTTTGAGCAATCATGCATGTGTTGAATTTCTTGCCAAGTGAGAAAAATCTATGATGGTCTTCAAACAAAATGAAATCTTTACGAGTACTACCATTTAATGATTAATAAAGTCAATACAATGTTAAGTTTTATAGGCATTTAACTGAGCACTTCTAAATTTTTATTTCAAAGTTTTCCTTTCATAATTTGGAGCCAGTAATTTTCCCCCAGTCTCAAGCAGACCCTTAAAAGTCCTATAGACCTAAATACTGGGCTTACAGTGTGCATTCATAAAATCCAGGCCTGAATTGGGTGTGGTGGGCCATGTCTTTAATCCAAATGATTCTTAAGACTCAGGCAGGTGGATTGCAAGTTCGAGGCCAGTCTCAGCAACTTAACAAGACCCTGTCTCAAAATTTAAAAAATTAAAAGATCTAGGGATAAAGTTCATTGGTAAAGTGCCCCTAAGTTCAACTTCAGTAAAAAAAAATAAATAAAAATAAAAATAATCCAGGCCTAAGGCTGCATGTTCCCAAGGTTGCATCTGAAAGGGCAGGTGAAAGTCCGTCAGGAAGCAGAAAGGAAAATGTTCAATGCCAGAAAGAGGATAAAGTGCCCCCACCTGATAAACTTGTGTAATGACTTCAAAGTCCTGTGTCCATTGACCCATTCCGAGGCCACTTACTCAGATCACTGTGGCAAGTGACATCAATGAAGGACTTATTCCCAGGAACCAGACTTTGGTCTAAGCAGTTCATGTCTGGGAGGTACAGACTTTTATTGCAATCCTGGGAGGTACAAACTCTTGCCATTGTTGTGATTTGACTCTTCTTCTTTTTCCCATTTTACAAATGAAAACCCCAAGATTTAGGAAAGCCTAGATTTGCTTGCCTAGGAGCTGGCGAGTGAAGAGCTGAGTTACACCTCTAGCATGCCCATGTGATGCCATGCCTGTACGGGGCTGGATTCCTCTGCATCCCCAGCCTGAGGTGACACTTGTTATAGGGGTGATCTCCTCACCAACTTCCGGAAGCAGCCCCTTCCTGCTTGAGACCCCTTACAACACCCTGTAACTCTCTGGAAATTAGCCAGTCAGTGCCCAGGTGCGAATGAACACAAAATAGATTTAAAAGAACAACACACTGAGGAGCTGGGGTTGTGGCCCAGTGGTACAGCACTTGCCTGGTATGTGTGAGGCACTGGGGGTTTGATCCTCAGCACCACATATAAATAAATGTACAAAATAAAGGCCCATAAAAAAAGGAATCTCTTTAAAAAAAAAAAAGAACAACAACAACACTGAGACCAAAGAAAGAAGCTCTAAAATGATTGCAGTATCCCTGCATCCTCCCTCTCTCTATCTCTCTCTGTCTTTCTCTGTCTTCCTTTCTCCCTATCTCTCTTTCTCATAGATGTTTAAAATGGTGTTTACTTGGCAGGAAAGCCTTTCCAAGCATCTTACATAACCAGAGAATCATGGAAAAATATGATAAATATGACTGCATAAAAATGTAAAACTCCTTCATGGCAAAAGCTGGCAGACAAATGAGAGCCAGGAAGCCCCGCTCCAATGAGCCAGTAGCCTTAACTCCCACTAGTGCCCTTCATCCCCAGCCCCAAGTAGGGACTGACTTTTTTCCAGTTGCTGCAGCCAGTGTGCTATCTCGCTCTGACCCCCTCTCCAAGGGGGTCCTAGAGGTACACCCCAGAGTTCCCCAGGGAACCCTTCAGTTGAGAGCCCTGTGTCCCACCCACTTCCCGCTCCCCCTCCTTTTTCCTGCCCATCTCTCTCGCCAGCCACCACTAGGTAGCACTAGAACACCACAAGAATTCCCTTTGTCTCTGGCAAACGGACAACAAAAACACCATAAGAGACGTTTACGGGGTGCTCTTTTCCTCTTTCAAAATGCAAAGAGCTTTTCTGGGGGCGGGGGAATGTAAGTTCTTATAGCTTTTATTAGCAGCTTCATTACAAGTAAAACATGTTGTTAAGGAAACTGGCCCAATTCTTTAGCCACTGCGAGGTTACCCTCTGAGCATGTTTACTTCACTAGGGCCACTTTCTCATCTTTCACCCTGAGCCAGAGGAGAAGCCCTTCCTCTGGTGGCAACTGTTTGAAAGGTTAAACCCAATCGTAGATCAGGGTGCTCAGAGCACTCCTGCTCAAGATGAGATGCCCTGTGTGGACATCTGTGTATGGTCAGCACCTGGCCCTCTGCAGACACCTGGGAAATATTTGTCACTACAGAGCCAAAGCTTGAAGTTATGGTCATCAGGAGGGGTGCTTCCTAGGGTGGCCTTCTGAGCACCTGATTACCCTCAGATCTGGGGGTACTCACTTCCAGCCCCAGCATCTCCCACAAACCCCTTCTTCATCCATTTAACCATCCTGGCTGTCTCAGAAATCACTTTCCTCTCATGAATATGAATATAGGCAAGAGGGGAAAAGGTGACCTGAAGTCACTTTGACTTTGGTGTGCTTATGGAGCAGAAGTAGAATTCAGGAAATCCAGTTGGGTACGCGCCCCTCCTGCCCCAGCAACCCACTTTTTTTTTTGCCCCCAAGTCTTTGCATTTGGGCCAACGTGTAGGGTCTGATGCCATTGTAGAAAGATCTCCAAGCCAGGAAACCAACCCCTTCCGCAGGGTCTGCAAACAACTTCATTTCAGTTTAGTCATATAATTCTCCTTCACGGCTTCTTATTCATTCCAAAAATAAAAGTTGGGAGGGATAATATTATAAAACCCAGGCTTATTTGTCTCTTCTGAGAAAAGAAGGAGTTAAAAGTATATTATGAACCAGGGAAACTATATCCTGTGGGGTAAAGATCAATTGGGGGTTTTGGGTGGGTTTTTTGTTTCTTTGGTGCTGGGAAATGAACCTGGGACACTCTACCACTGAGCTACACGCCCAGTCCTTTCTATTTTTCATTTTGAGACAGAGTCTCACGAAATTGTCGAGACTGGTCTTGAACTTGCAATCCTCCTTCTTCAGTCCCCCAGGTTGCTTCCATTACAGGCATGTGCCACTGTGCTGAGCAAGACCAAGAATGTAAATGAGGAAGAATGTTAGGATTTGAAGCTGACTGTCTTATTTTGTGTCAATTGTAACATTCTAACCCTATTGTTCTAAGCGCCATTTGCTTTGAATTTATTACCAAGCCATCCTACAAAAGCCCTCTACATTAGTACCCCAACTGTTGGTTTATGAGGGTGACTATCTCTCTGGTTTTGTCAGTATTGGGTATTATCAACATTTTAGTTTCTAACAACTTGAGAAGCTTTTTTAAAATACCTGGTTGTTTAGATTCCTATTTAATTTTGAATAAGGATTAGAATCTTCACAGGATTTTTGAACACTTATCTTTCTTTTTCTGTGAATAGGCCTACTCACATCCCTTACCCATTTCTTCTAGAGGATTGTTCATTTTGTAATGATTTATGTGAGGCTTCTGCATATTCATAAAAATAGGCCTTTGTAGGGTGTATGTGTGTGGCAAATATCTTTTTTTTTCAGTTTGGGAATTTTATTTTACTTATTGGGTATTTTTGCCCACAGAATTTTCTAGTTTTGATGAGGCCCACTTTGTTCTTCTCCACAGCTACTAGATGAACTCTACTCCCTGAGGGCCTTCCTAGCCTCTAATGGGGAATCAATTCACCCACATTTTCTTTCTGATTTTTTATGATTTTAATTTTTATGCTTAGATCTTTGAACCCTGTGGAATTTATTTTAGTATAAAAAAATGATGTAGAGGTTTCTTTTAAGTTGTTCCTGAATGATTACTCAGTTGCTCCAGTGTCCTTGGTTAAATAGTCTTGCTTTCTTGTTTTCCTCCCTCCTGTCCCTTGGGGGCCATGTGACTCTGGTGACATTAGTGACACATGGCTTCCCCCAGGTCTGCCAGGACCCAGAAAGGCCTCTGTCCTCATGGTAGCTGACAAAATCCTGTCACTCTTGGGCAGAGAGGGACCTACTGCTCCTCTAGACACCCTCCCCAGCCTGAAAGAAGTGGGACACACTCCACTGTCTTTCCTTAGAAGGAAAAAGAAAAAAGAGCAGCTCAGGGAGGGTTTCTCATTATACACAAAGTGGTAACTTAATCACACACGGATTTCTGAGTGCACACACACACACACACTACACACATGCCCACCTCACAGCAGATACGTACACACGAAACACACACACACACACACACACACACACACACACGAGACACCCATGTATGTACAACCATGCATGCATGTGCACCCCTGCCACCAGATACAATGAGTTTCTCCAGCAGAGCCATCATTTACATATGAATATAAACGTTTTTAAAAGGAGGTGCTGGGGATTTAGCTCAGCAGCAGAGCACATGCCTAGTATGTATGAGGCCCTGAAAAGAAGGAGGAGGAGGAGGAAGAATTTTTTAAATGTGAACATCTGTAGTGCCAGCTACTTGGGAAACTGAGGCAGGAGGATTGCTTGAGCCCAGGAGTTCAAGCCTGGCCTGGGCAGCAGAGCAGGATTCTGTCTCAAAAAAAGAAAAAGAAAGAAAGAAAACCCTCCTAGAATTAAAAGACCCAGAAGAACTTTGCTGCTGAACTCTAGGATGGGGTGGGAGATTGAGAAAGTCTGGTTATAGGCATTGTCACACAGCAGATGTGCAATTTAATATCTTCCCATACCCAGGAGTAAGTTAAGTCCTTCTCCTATTCCTTCCTCTGTTTCTTCTTCTGGTTCAGCAAGCCCAGGCTTAAGGCAACAAAATGTGCTAACCATTTCACCTTGTCCCTTTATCTCTTTGAATTTTTCCAATAAAAATATTTTGTCATCTGGGTAGTGATGCACACCTGTAATCCCACTGACTCAGGTGGCTGAGTCAGGAGGATCACAAGTTCAAGGCCAGCCCGGGCAACTTAGTGAGACCCTGTCTCTAAATGAAAAATAAAAAGAAGTGGGGATGTAGCTCAGTTGTAGAGCACTCCTGGATGCTAAACCCAGTACACACACACCCACAAAAAAAGAAAAATTTTTATGATTTTATTGGAAATTTTTTAAAAATCATAAAATTAGACAATCCTGAAACGTAGATTTTTTAAAACTTTACAGCCATTTCCTTGCCCTGTGAGAAATAATATCTCTAGGGTTGGGGATGTGGCTCAAGCGGTAGCGCGCTCGCCTGGCATGCGTGCGGCCCAGGTTCGATCCTCAGCACCACATACAAACAAAGATGTTGTGTCCGCCAAAAACTAAAAAAAAAATAAATATTAAAAAATTCTCCCTCTCTCTCTCTCTTTAAAAAAAAAAAGAAAAAGAAATAATATCTCTAAATTATGGTTGGTGTCCTTCATCTTTTTCCTGCTAAAGCATTTCCCAGTAAATACCTAGCAAGGCAGTTGTCGGTGCTCAACTGCACACCACTGCCCTGCAGGAATCCAGGGGCCTGGGCTGACCTGAAGCTGTCTCACCTCTCACCTTGACCTCCCAGAAGCATTGTTTGATCCTTTCTGGAGATGTCCAAGGTAAGAAGCAGCCCTACCTCAGGCCACCCTACTCTGCAGACCAGAATGAGAGCAAGTATTGCTGAGGACCCTCCCAGACCAGTTCTCTTGCTCTGCAGGCTCAGGGTGGAGGAGCCTGGACCCTATTCTGGTCAACAGCACAGTGGATGACTAAGGCAAAAAGGCACAAGAGGATCCCAACTTTCTTCCTGACTCTGTCCCCACCAGGCTGTGTGACCTCAGACAGGACACCCAACCTTTCTGGGACTGCCCTCCACCTGAAATTGTGGTAAGGGTTGTCCTCCAAGATGTTAGGAGACAAAGGTTCCTCAACTCCTGCCCCAGAACACCTGCCTGTTCCTCCACATGGTCCCACTTTGATGACTTCCAGGGGACTTGCCCTCTCAACTCTATCCCCACCATTTTCCCCACACAGTTAATCCTGTCTTGGAAGACCAGGACTAACATGCATATTATATGAAATAAAAATATAGGCTAAGTGAACTACACTGTATTCCTTTAGCAGGTTCCAGGAGTCCATCACACAGCAAGGTGGGCTGTCATCCCTCAGAGAAGCTGAAATTGAGGCACAGAAAGAGACCTATATGACGTCACATGTGGAAGGAGAAGGATTGGTGGTGTCTGAGACTTGCTCCAAACTGGAAATCACGGTTGGGGATGGCACATAGGCTGCCTTTGCTGTGGGTGCTGCTGGAGCTCCTTGGACCAGCAGTAGCACCCATCAGTCAATCCTTCCCCAGTCTGGGAAACTCCAGGCAGGCCAGCCAGCCTGGGCCACAGGCCCTGGCACAAGTCTGGAAGGACACACACCACTGTAGACAGGCAGACTCTCTGCAAGTGCAATGATGGGAAGATATAATGCCATCTTTGAATTTTTCACAATAGTGGGGTTTTTTGAGTGTTTGGTTTGGTTTGGTGCTACAGGGTCTCACTACGTTGCCCAGGCTGGCCTTGAACTTGTGATCCTCCTGTCTCAACCTCCCAAGTAGTTGGGATTACAGGTGTGCACCACCACGCCTGGTAATAATAGTGTTTTATCAGGAAAAGGAAAAAAAGTAGAGATGCTTTCATTTTCTAAAAGTTGCGTGAGAGTATGGAAGGAATGCTGGTTGGTGCAGCCACAGTAGTCAGGGTGAGTCCATGGAGATGGAGTGTCAGTGGGACAGATTGCAAAGGATGTCTAATTGGTGTGCTCCAGAGGGCTGTGGGAAGCACACGCATGACCATGAGGACCCAGGGCCTAAGGAAGGGACAACAGGGCTGAGGCAGGCATTTCACTAAGGACATTACTTGGAGTTGAGTCCAGGCCTGATGGAGCAGAGGCCAGTGGGGGTCAAGTCCATCCCAGGCTCAGGCTTCCCTTACCCTATCAGTGGCTATGGGCAAGGTTTGAAGGAGCTAGAGAAAAGAAGGCTGAGGAGGAGCCTATGTAGTTGGGGTCTGGATATTCAACCATCCTGACCCCTCATTCAGGCCCAGGTGACTTCCCACCTCAGGAACAGGCCCCCTGGGCTGCTGTGGCTGTTGCCAGGCTACTGACCACAGGACTGTCAAATACATGTGGACAGGAGAATTAGAAAGGACAGACAGAAAGACAGAAAGAGGCAACAACTGAGAGACAGAGACACTCAGAAATATGTACCAAGGGACCATAGAAAGAGAGACAGAGAGAGAGAGAAAGAGAGAGTTAGGGAGACAGAAGAGTAAAGAATGAGAGACAGAGACAAAGGGAGAGAGACAGAGAGACTGAAGGCAAGACCTACGTCCACTCATTTGCTTCTTAGGAGCAGAGAGAGAGGGTGGTACAAATCAAGAGGTGGAAAGAGAAAGATCAGAGCTGGAGAGGAAATAAAGGGGGTCCCCCTGTCAACATCATGAGAACAAACATTTGCCATCACTTACAAACATTTGCTTAGGACCAACCTAGATGCTCCAGGAAACAAAAAGGTGCAGGCCCGGGTCCTGTGCTACCTAGAAGGGACATCACCCCCACACCCGGGAAGGCTTAATAACGGGCTCAGGCAGCCCTCCCAAGGGCTGGGTGAGAGGTAAGGTAAAAGGGCTGCATTTGAGCTGCCTGCTGGAGGGCAGGCAGGAGGGAAGGATAAGTGTCTGGGAGGGGGGCCTGGCATCGGCAAAGGTGTAGAGGTGGGAGTCAGGTACATCAGGAGGGCTTGAATGCCAAGCTCAGGAGGCTGCAGGGTGTGTGGTAGAAGCTGTGTTTAGCCAGACTGGGTGTGGGGGCGGGCATAGAACAAAATGGACACGAGGGAGGTAGCACCCCCCCTGCAGCCCCTTCCCCAACACCCCTGTCTGTCACTTCCCCCCCCTCTTTTTCTGCAGTGCTGGGGGTTGAACCTGGGGCCTCCTTCTGTGTCTCCACCACTGAGCTTCACTTCCCGTCTGACACTTCTCACCTCCTGGCCTTTGATTATGCAGAACCCCCACCTGGAAGCCCTTCCCTTCCCACAACCCTTTTCAAGGCCAATGTGGAGGCACAGTTTAAGGCTCTTCTCAGGAGTCTTCTCTTCCAGAAGCCCCCAGGCCAAGACAGATGCTCCTGGGCTTGATCCCAGTCCAGGAGCCCACCAGAAATCCTGGTCTGAGCCAAGTCATGTTCTTGACCAAGACGAGAAAGCACAATTTGGCCCCATCTGCATCTTTGCCTTACCACACCCAGCATTTGCCTCTCCCCCCAGCTGTCTGGCCTGAGTATCCAAATCCCCGAAGAAAAGAAGAATGAGGTGGGGAGGGGTGGAGTGACAGAGTGACACCCATTTGCCTAGAGGTGCTTGGGTTGGTTGGTCACAGAGCAGTAACACATTGCCCAGCACAGAGGGAGCAGCACTGGGGACAATTGCCTGGTCAGAAGAGCCTTCACGGAGACAGCCTGCCTCTGCCTTAAGTCTTTAGGGGCTGGGCTGAGGACTAGACACGGACTCCTCCTCAGACCCCTGGAAAAGGAGAAAGAACTCCTGGGGCCCAGTGTGGCCAGGCCTCAGTGCGGCCAGGCCTCAGTGCACCCATCTGGCAGCTGCCCCCACCCTACAACAGCCATGGACAGGTTCCGCTTGTTTTTCCAACACTTCCAGAACAGCTCCGAGTCTGTGATGAACGGCATCTGCCTGCTGCTGGCCGCGATCACCATCAAGCTGTACTCCTCCTTCGACTTCAACTGCCCCTGCTTGGCGCGCTACAACACCCTCTATGGCCTGGGCCTGCTGCTCACGCCCCCACTGGCCCTCTTCCTCTGTGGTCTCCTGGTCAACCGGCAGTCTGTGGTGATGGTGGAGGAGTGGTGCCGGCCCGAGGGGCACCGGAGGAAGGACTCGGGCATCATCTGGTAGGATCCCACACCTCTTCTCTCAGCAATCCCTGGGCACTGTCAGGGGCTCCCCCACCCAGCCCCCGGGTACTGTCAGGTGTGCCCCCTCCTTCCCCAACTTCCTTCAGCTCATAGAGACCCAGTAACCAGTTTCCATCTGGAAAGATCTACATTTTTGCAGCACTAGCGATTGAACTCGGGGCCTAGCACATGCCAGACAAGCACCCTGCTACCAAACCACATCCCTAGTCCCTTTTTTTTATTACTTTATTTTGAGATAGAGTCTTACTTAGTTGCCCAAGCTGACCTCAAACTTGCCATCCTCCTGCCTCAACTTCCCAAGAAATACATGTATAATTCTGTTCCTATCATTGGTCACCTTTCCATGACCAGTGCCACAAAAATATGAATGATACAGGGTTTCCAAGAATTCCCCAAGCCACATCTGTCACACTGGCCGTGGATTATAACTTGCCACATTCACCAGAGGTGACCATGGCACGCAGAGCAGTTTTCTGCATGTAATGAGAAGCAGTGGTTTACTTAAAGGCTGCATGCCCTCTCCAGCAAGTTCCCCAAGGACAAGGACCTCACCTGTAGCACCCCTATGCCTCAGGGCATGACACGTGCCCTGTATCAAAATCAGCCGATGATCTTGGCAATGCGCAATGCTCACCAGCCCCTGCTGCGCACCAACTTGGAGTCAAGCTCTGTTCTGCTAAGGGCCTCGCGAGCGTGGCCTCTCTGAATTCTCTCCTCAGCCTTGAGTCCGATCCTTGATAAGACCCATTTTTAAGGGTGAGGACCTGAGGCACAGAGAAGTTAAGTTACTTGGCCAAGCTCTCACATCTAGGAAGTGGCAGTACTCAGACTCCACAGCTGAATTCCGCCTGCCCTTTGTGACTCCTCCTTTCTCTGCTCCCAGGTACATGTGCTCCTCTGTGCTGCAGAGAGCACTGGCTGCCCCCATGGTCTGGATCCTGCTGGCCCTCCTTGATGGAAAGTGCTTTGTGTGTGCCTTCAGCAATTCTGTAGACCCTGAGAAGTTTCTGGACTTTGCCAACATGACCCCCAGCCAAGTGCAGCTCTTCCTGGCCAAGGTGCCCTGCAAGGAAGATGAGCTGGTCAGGGACAACCCTGCTCGAAAGGCCGTGTCTCGATACCTGCGGTGCCTGTCACAGGTATTAGCATTTTCTATGCGTTTGTTCATTACATTCTCAACACAACCCTCAGAGACAGATACAATGACTATCATCCCATTTGCAAATGAAGAAACTGAGGCTCTGAGAGTTTTTAGTTAACAAGTTCAATGCCATACAGCATGTAAGAGGCAGGGTGGGGGATCTGAATGCATGTGCCGTTATTCCTTAAAACCCCTCACCACAGTGCAGGTTCCCCTCAGTGCCTGGCTCTCTATAGGGTACCCACTCCATTATCCTGAGGGCAAACCCAGGCCCACTTCCAGATTTCAGATTCCATCACCACCACCCCCAGATCCCTGTGCTGGAGTGTATCCACCAAAGAGAATTACGGGAGCCCATCACACATGGAGCACCACTAGGGTTACAGGCCATGAAGACCCAAGCCCTGTCTTCTGTGGGGGGCAAACAGGCTGGTGCAAACACAGGCCTGTGGTGCAGTGAGAGAGGACCAGTGTTCAGGCAGCACTTGATTCTGATTCAGACTGTGATTTTGGCCATAGCACTGATCTCTGGGCCTCGGTTTCTTGTGCAAAATAAAGCAGGGAAGGGTTGCTGTCCTCAACCTTGCTGGTCTCTGTGGGCTTCAACACTCTAAGCTCTCCTGAGTTCAGTGGAAAGTGAAGTCAGACAAGGGTTTAAACCCTAACTAAGCTGTTAGCCATCAGTCAAGTTAAGCTCAGCAAATTGTCTGATTTTCTGCTCCTCATGTATAAAATATTCACCTTAAATTTGGGTGGAAGGGTCCTGTGTACAGCCATATGAGACAGTTTTGTACATGATGGGAATCATATCTATAAATGACAAGCATTCAGATGGCTTTGTAGTTTCGAGGAGTGATTTCTCATTGCTCCAGGATTTAAGCTGGACCTTGAAGAGATGCAATTTTGGAAGGTAGAGGAAAGAAGAATCTGCCAGGTGTGGGCTCCAGCCTTAAAGAATGGCTTCCAGTTTCTCACTGCCTGGGCACTGTTCCCTGTCCCCATTCCTAGCACAGTGTCTCCCACAAAATAGAGCATGAAGGTGTGCATGGATGAGAGGATGGATGGATGAATGTACATGAGGATCACATGAAGGACTAAATGAAAAGATAAGAGAGGATGGGTGATGGGTGGGTGGGTGATAAGCAGAAGGTTAAGAATATGGAAGCATGAATGGGTGGAAAGGTGGATGGCTAAGAGGATGGATTGGACAAGATGGGAGGAAGGCTGGATGGAAGATGATGGACATAGTCAGATAAGAGGATAGATGACTGGATGGATGGGTGGAGAGATGGTTGGATAGATGAGTAGCTACAAGAATGGGAGAATAAATGGAAAAGATGGATGGATGGATGGATGGATGGATGGATGGATGGATGGATGGATTAATATGGATGAAGAATAGCTGGTAGGATGCATGACTGAATGGAAAAGTGGATAGATTTGAGGAAGGATGAAGGGAGTAGTAAAGAGGGGGCTTTGGAGCACCTCCACAGTATGCTACAGCACCTGAGCCCCACTGCACCCCACCTCATGCCTCCTCAACCTCTAGGCCATCGGCTGGAGTATCACCCTGCTGCTGATTGTGGCGGCCTTCCTGGTCCGTTGCCTGAGGCCCTGCTTCGACCAGACAGTCTTGCTGCAGCGCAGATACTGGAGCAACTATGTGGACCTGGAACAGAAGCTCTTTGACGAGACATGCTGTGAGCATGCCCGGGACTTCGCGCACCGCTGCGTGCTGCACTTCTTTGCCAGCATGAAGAGCGAGCTGCAGGCAAGGGGGCTGCGCCGGGATCTGGGGGAGGAGCCCCCTGAACCCCTAGACGACCTGGATGGCGGAAGTGGGAAGGCCCACCTGCGCGCAGTCTGCAGCCAAGAGCAGGTAGACCACCTCCTAAGTACCTGGTACTCCAGCAAACCTCCACTTGACCTTGCAGCATCCCCGGGGTTCTGGGGGGTTGGCCTCAGCCACCGTGCACCCATGGTGACTCCAGGCACAAGGCTGTCCCAGCACACTGATGTGTAGGGACCCTGCCAGGCTTGAATGGCAACAGTGCACCCATGTGAAATGCCCATGTTGACATCCATGTTCCAAGGCCTTAGGACCCCAGGGCAGACAGTCTACCCTCATTGGCCTCCTTCTCAAATGGCCCAGTCTCGGCCTAGCTTATGAATGTGGGTTCTAGTCAAGTGCGAGTTCTGATTCAGTGCATCCAAGACTGAACCACAGAATCTCAAACAAGCTCTTGAGTAATACTGATGTTTCTGATCAGTGGACCAAACCTGTGTATCATAGATACTGTGTGTGTGTACAATATGTAATAACAAATCCCACAATTATATACAATTACAATGCACTGATTTCAAAAATGAGGGGGGGGAAGAGTCTAAATAGAACTTTTATGGGTTCTGGGTCCTAGATGTTGATTTTAAATAATAAAAATAATCATAATAGCACATGCTTATTTGGTGACTATTATGTGTCCGGCATTGTTCTAACTTCTCTATGTATATTAACTCACTTAGTACTCATAATAACCTAATGAAGTAGGTATGAGTATAAGCCCAAATTTTTAGAAAAGAAAACTGAGGCCTAAAGAGGCTAAGTTGCTCAAGGTCACCCATGTAGGAGCTGGAATTGGATGCCAGGAGGACTGGCTTTGGAGTCTGTTCTGAGCTACCACATCAGTCTGCCCTCTAGACCATTTGGTCAGTTGGTTGGTTGGTTGGTTGGTTGGTTGGTTAGTTGGTTGGTTAATTGGCTGGTTGGTTGGTTGGTTTTCAATGCCCTTGTTGGGTTTCCTAAAGCTTCTATCAAGGTTCTTACAGTAAGTTCTAGTAAGCTCTGCCTTTGAGTTTCTCTAGAAAGCCCTAGTTAGTGCCTCTTACTGGCCACTCAATGAATAGTTTCTATTTTCCTGTCGAGTGTATTTTTCTGTGTTTCTATGTCAAGAGGGTTGTTGTGTGTAGCTACTACTTTCCCAGCTTCTACCAGTTCTGTTTCCAGCCAACCAATGCTGGGGCGGGCCCAGAGCAGCCCTTTCCTCCGTCTAGCCCTCTCTTCCCCTTCACCTGGCAGGAACTGCATTCTACTCACTTCCACCTCCCTAGCCCTCAGCCTGACCCCTGAGCTCAATACAGTCCTATAGACTACCCCTTCCAGGCTATCTGTGCTGAGATGTTGGCCCCTGGCCAGCAATGTCCAGGGCCAGGTATGGGTGTGGGGTCTAGCTCAGGACCAAAAGTCCCTGAAACACCAGTGTCAGATCTGCAGGGAAAACTGTCACTCACTCTCCAGAAACTCTAACAGGAAGAGTTAGGGGAAGATCTAGTCTTTTAGAAACCCAGGGCTTCCTCTGCCCCTCCCTGATGATTCATCCAACACACACACACACACACACACACACACACACACACACCTGCCTCTGCCAGAACAGATGATTGCTACACATGTGCAGAGCTGGATTTACTCAAGGCTTTTATATTTCCTTGGGGCCCCCTGGACAGTATAGAGGCCCCTGGAAATCTCCCCTGGAGCCCAGCTCCCTCCATCCAGGCCATCTCTGCTCTCCTGGGCTCTTGCCAAGGGATCTTGTGAGAACAGAAAATCTCTGCAGCCCAGCTCCCACCACCTCCTGGTGTGGTCAGGCCATGCAAATGTCTGAAATGGCACTAGGGTAGGGCATGATTTAGGCAAATTACTACAGCAATTGAAGAAGAGGGTGGAGATGAGAGGTGGCATCCTGACCAGTAGGTAGGTGACATTAAGGCCTATTACTGGCCCCTACATGCCATATATATATATATATATATATATATATATATATATATATATATATATATATATATATATATATATATATATATATATATTTTACAACCCCAGCCCACGTGCTTTCAAAAGGCAGTTTACCCAAAGCCATTCTGGCTCTGCTCTGATTTAAGTCAATAGGACGCTGCATTCCTTGACCAAAAACCTGTTAGCTACAGAATTTAAAACTTCTCTCTGCTTATAAGAACACAGATCAGGGGCTGGGGCTGGGGCTCAGTGGTAGAGTACTTGCCTAGCATGCATGAGGCACTGGGTTTGGTCCTGGGCTCCACATTTTTAAACAAATAAAATAAAAGTATATATATATATGTAAAACAAAACACAAATCACCCTGAAGAGGGGACTTTTGTGAATTTTATGCAGACCAAAAATTCCAACACCCAGGAGAATAGGAAAATTAAAAGCAAAGCAGACCTACTGAAGTGGCACCCCTTTTCTCCACAGAAAAGTCATAACTGGGCTTCTCCAGAAATCTTCACCATGGCTGATTTTAGGACTGTCAGCAAAAGAGTCTCTGCAAAAGAGTTCAATGTAGATAAATTTCCTATTTTCGTGTTGCCCTTTTACTTGGCCACTGGCCGGGAAGAAATCAGCACTGCAGGTGCTGGACACCCCCTTACTAGTTTCTCACAAACATGTATCCAGTATAGTAGTTTGTAAAAATGTGTAAACAAGGCCTCTGGCCTTGAGCTGGGCTTCACAGAGATGTCTACATTTCTAAGATAAGAGAAGTTACCACTTGGGCTCCATGGTAACAGCTGGCAGGAGGAGGAAAGAAAGGGGAATACCTTCTCCTTTAAGGACAATACCTTCTCAGGTATTGTCCTTAAAGGGTTAACTTGCCCAGAATAGTAAAGAAAAAGCTGCTTTTATGTGAACTTCTTCAGACTGTGAACTTCTGAGCCCCTCCCCTTACATGCTGGGTACAAAACTCTGAAACTCCCTGAGCTAGGGGTTCAGGGGATTTACTGATTACAGCAAAAGCTATGCCCTCTGAGCCTGGCTGCAGCCAAATAAAACTGTTTCCTGCTATCTTTGGTGCCTTGCCTCATCTGTCCCTACAACCCTACCATAAAATCTATAAAAGCAAAATCAAAAAATCAAGTTCCAGGTAGAATTAGTCAGCCTAGGCCAAGATGACCAAGAGTTGCGTTTAGATCTTTAACATCTCATTTTAATCTTATTATCATGGCAAAATTTCCCCTACCCCACCATGAGTTTCACTTCAGTACCTGTGGTAAGACCATGCAGTAGGGATTTTAAAATCTGATGCAGACCTACTGTCAATCAAAAGTTAAGAGGTCGGGGCTGGAGTTGTGGTTCAGTGGCAGTGTGCTGGCCTAGCACGTGTGAAGCACTGGGTTCGATCCTCAGCACTACATAAAAATAAATAAAATATAAAGGCATTATGCTCCTCTATAACTAAAAAAAAAAAATTTTAAAAATAGAGGTGGTCCTGTAATCCCATCTGCTCAGGAGGCTGAGGCAGGAGGATTGCTTGTTTAAAGCCAGCCTCATCAACTTAGTGAGGCTCTGAGCAAGACACTGTCTCTACATAAAAGGGGGGGGGCTGGGGATGTGATTCAGTGGTTAAGTGCCCCTGGATTCAATCTCTGGTACAAAAAAAAAATGAATTAAGAGGTGGTACCTGGACAAGACTTTCTAGAAACTTCTCTAAGACCCCCATAAACCTAGGGAACAAAGGAGTCCACCCTTTCCTTTTAGGACATCCTTCCTTTCTCCTCTGGTATACTTTGCTATACTTTTGTTACATTTTGTGTCCTGTTTCCTGTCTTGCTTGAAATTTTCACCTCTTAGTGTACAAGAGCCACAGGGTAACAAGATGACCTGCCCTATCCCCAAGGAGCTCATTGTCAATTTGGTGAACAGAGATGGTACAGAAATAGTGGTAATCCAGAATGAACAGTGCAATATAATGGAGGAGCCATGTGCCTTTGATTTTGTAGGGAGAAATAAATTTCCAAGCTGGGGGACTAGGGCAGGCTCCGAAGTGGAGGTGCCATTTGAATGGTCTTGAAGGATGGGGAAGGTTTTGACATGTGAAAAGAGAAAAGAGGAGAGAGTGCAGAGGAAGCCCAAGGGAGGGAACAGAAAGAACCAAGGCTAAGAGTCTGGTGAAGGGCTGGGCTAGTTGCGTTTTCGCATTCAGCAGACATTTATTGAATGTCTAGAGACCCAGAGAGCAAGACAGACATGCTCCTGTCTTACTGGAGCTTCTGGACAGACAGAGACAGGGCCGTGAACACACAATCAAATAAGGTGACAGTCCATCCTGGCAAAAGTAGAGGGCCTTGGCCAGAGGACTGAAGAGTCCAGTCAGTGGTCAGGATAGACAGAGAGTAAAATGGGCAGCAGTTAGTGCAATGGGTCCATAAAGACTGTTCTAAATGTAAACGCCACTCCATGAAATTAACCTGGAGAAAATTCCAAACACACCAGCCAACTCTTGTGTCCTGGAGCTGCTGGAAAAGGGAAGTGGGATGCACTGAGTGAAGGCTTCAGACTCAAGGGCTAAAAAGGGCACTGCCGCCAGGCGTGGTGGCGCGCGCACCTGTAATCCCAGTGGCTTGAGAGGCTGAGGCAGGAGGATCGCGAGTTCAAAGCCAGCCTCAGCAAAAAAACGAGGCACTAAGCAACCCTGTCTCTAAATAAAATTCAAAATAGGGCTGGGGATGTGGCTCAGTGGTTGAGTGCCCTGAGTTCAATCCCTGGTACCAAAAGGAAAAAAAAGCCGGGGGGGGGGGGGGTGGGCACCAGCAACCAGAAGGTCACAGACCAAACCAATAGCCTTGGTATTTTTCCATACCTGATAAACATACATAGTGATCAATGCACCTACCTGGCAGCCATATTAACCTCCAGACTAGCACACCTGAATGGCAATCTCCTATAGGGTTCCCTCTCGCCTGGTGAGAGCTCTATTTCTTTTCTTCTCATTTGCAAAAAAATCCTACTCTTTCATCTCATTCTCCATTGTCTGTGGGTTTTGTTCTTAAAATTCACAAGAACCGAACAGAAGTCACTGGCGGGGCGACTGGGGTCTGCTGCAAAGGTAAGCGGGCATTTCCTGCTGTGGAGAGCTGTAGCACCATCCCAACACAGGTCCCGCTCACGCTCACGCTGCCTAGGAACCAGGTCCCGCTGGCTGAGACCAGCCGCTAACACTGAAGGGCACCCCCAGCTGTGAAGAGCCCCTCCTGCAGCAAAGGGCTGTGACCCCGCCAGTGACTACAGCAACCGAGGCCGGGAGCCAGGTTTCTACAACACATTTTCAGGATCCTCTTCCCTGACATCCTTTGAAAGCATTGCCCACCTTTTTCAGTCCTTAGACGATGTGATTTCCAAGCCCCAACCTCTTTGCCACACTGTGTGTAAAAGCAAGAGGCCTGGGGCATGGATGCCACCTCACTAGAGAGTAAGGGACACAGGTAGCAGGCTCTCACCTGGCTCCTAAAGATCCTCCTTCCTCAGGAAAGCCACTGTCTTGAGGACCCAAGCTCATTTTCCAAGCCTCAACCAATTTTGGATTACTGTCCACCCCATACCGTCCCCCACACCACTCCCTGCCACCGACTTCATCCTATACATCGAGTCTCCCTCGGAGACACAGTGTCACAGGGCAGAAATGTACTAGAAGCTTGGGCTTTGGCTGTACAAATCCCCTCCTTGTGCAACTGGGCAGCTGCAGCCTTCTGGTCTACCAGGTCTGCAGGAGGAGGGGAGAGTGAGAGGAGCCTTCAGGGTTCAGTTCTAGACTTTGACTTTGTCCTGCAGGAAAAGGGGTGATAGCTGGGATTCACCCATGTGAAGAGGATGCTTAAAGCTTCAGGAAAAGATAGTGTCCTTGATGAGAAAATCTTGAGTGAGATGAGGATGAGTTTTGGAGGAAGAAGAGGGGGAAGCCAAAGAAAGAAAGAGCATCCAGAGGCAGAGAATGGAGAGGTAGCTGAATTTCAAAATGCCACAGGAATGAACTCAAATCCAGCACTTCTGGGAGGCTCAGGAGGGAAGGACTGAGGGAAAAGTCCTTGATTATTGGCAAATGCCCAGGTCAGGGAATTGCTTACCCAGGGATTGGTCCTGGCCAAGCAGATGAGTGGTTCTGTGGGATTCATATAAATCCCTGGGCACCTGCCCCACCCATGATTATAATGGAAGGGTAGGGAGTTTGGAGTCTGCCCCAATTTGTGATACTGATACAGGAGTGACTTTATGGGGAGGTAGTAGGATCAAAAAGACCAGATGGGAGCCGAGGAATCGTGTTCACCCCAGCATGCTTCCACTTCCGAGGGTCCTATAGAAAAATTAAGGGGGCTGGGGATGTGGCTCAAGTGGTAGCATGCTCGCCTGGCATGCGTGCAGCCCGGGTTCGATCCTTAGCACCACATACAAATAAAAATGTTGTATCCGCCAAAAAATAAAAAATAAATATTAAAAATTCTCTCTCTATCGCTCTATCTCTCTCACTCTCTCTTTAAAAAAAAAAAAAAAAAAGAAAAATTAAGGAGTTCTCTGGTGCGGGTCCAGCTCTACCCAACACTTTGAGACCAAATGAAATTTCTTCTCCTTGCCTGTGCTTGAGAGGCTCTGCCGGGGGGAGGCTGGAGGACTGTGGAATGGGGAGCATATCCCTGAAAGTCTAGAGAAGACCAGTGGGAAATGGATGGCAGATGGGGAGAGCAGAGGTGACGCTGGGCTGCCTTGGCAGTGAGCTTTGAACGTCCACCACCTTTAGCCCTCCTCACTCTCCTCACAGACTGGAGGGATACCTGGAGAGAATGGCAGGTACTGTCTCCTGTTTGTGTCTCCCCAGGACTTCATCTTGGACCAAGGCTCATTTCATTCACTTACTTAAATGAACCCAGCACTTATTGAGCTCTTTATGTACCCAGATTACTTAAGCTTCGAGAGTAGAGTAATGAATAGGACAGATGTGGACCTTTAGCCATATCGAGCCCCAGATTGTCAGTAAACACACTCCCTAAGTAATTAAGATTGTAACCTGTGCTTGAAGGGACATTATGAAAGCCTCTATCAGCAGACTAACTTAAGCTAAGGAGACTGGAAGACCTCCCTAAAGTGGAGAGCCTTAACCTGAGAACTTAAAGATGAACAAGAATTTTGCAATGAAGAATAGGAAAATAAGCATTCCAGGAACATACAAAGGATGTGCAAAGGCCCTAAGATAGGAAGGGGTTTGTCCTGTGTGGGGAATAGAAAGGAAGCTGGTGAGCTGAAGTGTAGACCCTGGGGGGAGAGTGGCATTTTGTAGGCTGTGTGAAGGATTTTGGACTTCACTACTGCAGGGAATGAAGCCATAGATCAATCAGACATTTGCTTTTAAAATATCACTCTGGCCACAGCCTCAGAGGGGCTTGATTGGGGCCCAGTGTGAACTGAAAAGGCAGGTGAGCGCTGACGAGCTTGGATGAGAGTGGAGATGGAGGGACGTGGTAAGTTACAGAGATTTAGGAGATAGAACCGACTCTGCGTGTCCTGCTTAAAATGTAACACAGACACTGTACCAGCCTGGGAAATGACCCATGTCTGTGATCCCAGCAACTCCAGAGGCTGAGGCAGGAGGACCTCGAGTTCAAGGCCAATCTCAGCAACTTAGCAAGATTCTGTCTCAAAATAAAAACTAAAGGGCTGGGGTTGTGGCTCAGTGACAGAGCGCTTGCCTCACACATGTGAGGCACTGGGTTTGATCCTCAGCACCACATAAAAATAAGTAAACAAAATCAAGATATCATGTCCATGTATAACTAAAAAATATATTTAATAAATAAATAAAAATAAGAATAAAAAGGACTAGGAATGTAATTCAGTGGTAAAGCACCCCTGGGCTCAATTCCAAATGCCAAAATAAATAAATTAATTAATCAATTGAAAGAAAATAAAAGACTCTATGTTATTCAGGCTAGATTTGAAATATAAAAATAAAATGCAGCTGGGTGCAGTGGCACACGCCTGTAACCCCAGGAACTCAGGCAGCTAAGGCAGAAGGAGGGCCCGTCTGAGGCCAGCCTCAGCAACTTAGCAAGACCCTGTCTCAAAATAAAAAATAAAAAGGACTGTGGATGTAGCCCCTCTGTGATAGAGTGTCCCTGGGTTTCATCCCCAGTTCCGAAAAAATAGATAGATAATAGATAATTGATAGATAGATAGATAGATAGATAGAATGCAGTAAAAGTAAAGCAAGAATGTTAATGGCTTAACATGACGAAACTAATGTCTAACTCAAGCAAAATCTCAGGAGAGGAGGATGGGGGAGGGACTTGCTCTGCAGAGTCACTTGGGGTCCCAGCTGGCAGATGGCCCCCATCTCATGGGGCCAACCTCGAGACACATGGTATCCCCAGAGACAGGGCCTGGGGCGAGGAAGTGGGTACAGTAGCTTATGTGGAAGTTGCTGCCAGGAAACCCTGGGGGAAGCAGACGTGATCCCCAGTCACCGCCATGGGCACCTAGGGCGCAATCTCTCGGGAACCTTGAGGACCACGTGGAGTCAGCAGCTCAGGAGAACAATGGATTATTTCCTCCCAGCCTCACTGTCCCTAGTAGGGCCCTAACTGGGTCCCCGCCTGCCTTAGGCCAAATGTAAACCCAGTGCTGGGATGACTGCAGCAGGTCGGGGACTTAGGTGAGCAGCCTGTGTCCTCCTTAGGTGAAGACCACATACTGGGGCTGGGGCGGAGCTCAAAGGTAGAGCTCTGCTTATCCTGCACAAGGTCCTGGGCTCAATCTCCAGCACCAAAAATAGACCTCGGGCCTCTGAAAACACAGCCTGACGACACTTGAGTGCCCCCCGGCAGCTGCATCTGCCATGGGCTCCTGCCTCCTCCACTGCCCCGAGCTCTGGCTGCTCCACCAGTTGCTGGGTGACTCTCCTATGCAAATCGGGCATTTTCCTAAAGGTACAGGCAGGCACTCTCCCCAGGGGCCCCCTTTGCATGACCTAATACAAACTTTCGAAGACACTGCTGAGGCTCAGGTGTGGAGAGGATTGTTCTTACTGCTGTAATGTTGTAACCATCGTCTGCAGAGAGCCCATGCTGGGCCTGGCACTGTGCTGAGTGCTTCACCTGCATCCTCCTACAGCACCCTCACAACCCCCTGAGAGGTGGTCTATCATTCTCCCCATTTCACAGATGAGAAGGCTGGGGCCCCCACAGATTAAATACTTAAATACTTGCCCAAAAGTCCCTGGCTACTATGGGGCACGATTAAAATTTGAACCTGGGTCACCAGTTAGGTTGCTCTCAACCACTCTGGGATGCAGTTTTCACTAAGGGACAACAAGTGAGCAGGCAGGGCCTTGAGTCAGACTCTGTGGACAGTGAGGGACAGCACAAGTGAAGGTGAGGTGTCCAGGATGCTGTAACAAGATAACACAGAATTGCCTCAAACCACACATGTTTATTTCCCATAGTTCAGAGGCTGAAAGTCTAAGACCAGGGTGTCAGCAGGGTTGGGTTCTGGTGAAGGCCTCCTTTCCAGTCATAGAAGGCCACTTTGTTACTGTGTCCCCACCTGGTAAAGAAAAGGTAAGAGAGTTCTCTGGAGTCTCTTTATAATGGCACTAATCCCTCCATGAGAGCTCTACCCTCATGACCTAACTACCTTCCCCAAACCCCACCACCTAATACCATTATGTTGAGGGTTAGGATTCTGACTTGCCAATGTAGGGGGACAAATGTTCAATGCATAGCGTCCCAGGCAGCCTGTGTCCCTTCTTTGCCATGGACAACAACCAGCTCTCTGGCCTCAGCTGGTGCTCATAAGGCCACACCATCCTTCCCACCCCCACCCCCCCAACCTGCCCGGCCCGTCTGCCCTTCAGAGGAAACACCTGTTCCTAACACTCTTCACCTCTTCACCTCCTGGGTCCTACCATGATGACATCGGTTTATGACACTAGGACAAACAGGGGATTTGGAGACATCCACATAGAACTTAGTGAAAAACAAAACAAAACGATCATCTTATATAATTATCATAAAAATAAACAAAGTATTAGGAAATGTGTTAAATACTGAGTTTCTATAAAATATCCAAATTAAATCTTTTAAACTTCTCAAAACAAAAAGTTGAGGTTGCTTCAGTAAGCACATTTTGGGGGGAGTTACCAAGGATTGAACTCAGGAGCACTAGACTGCTGAGCCACATCCCCAGTCCTATTTTGTATTTTATTTAGAGACAGGGTCTCACTGAGTTGCTTAGCGTCTCCCTTTTGCTGAGACTGGCTTTGAACTCACAATCCTCCTGCCTCAGCTTCCTGAGCCAGTGGGATTACAGGTATGCACCACCACACTTGGAACTTTGTGTGTGTGTGTGTGTGTGTGTGTGTGGTATTGAGGCACTCAACCATGGAGCCACATCCCCATCCCATTTTATATTTTATTTAGAGGTAGGATCTTGCTAAGTTGCTTAAAGTCTTGCTAAGTTGCTCAGGCTGACTTTGAACTTGTGATCCTCCTACCTCAGCCTCCTTGCCATTGGAATTACAGACATTCACCACCTGGCCGTGTGAGCACATTTTTCAATATCAGACTTTTTGGGGAAGGGGTAACTGGGGATTGAACCCAGGGTCACTTACCCAATAAGCCACATCCCCAGCCCTTTTTTATGTTTTTTTTTTAATATTTATTTTTAGTTGTAGTTAGACACAATACTTTTATTTATTTATTTATTTATTTTGTGGTGCTGATGATAGAACCCAGGGCCTGGCACGTGCTAGGTGAGCGCTCTACCGCTGAGCCACAACCCCAGTCCATTATGTTTTATTTTGAGACAGGGTCTTGCTAGGTCCTTAGGGTCTCACTATGTTGCTGAGGTTGGTCTCAGACTTGCAATCCTCTTGCCTCAGCTTCCTGAATCACTGGGATTACAGGCATGCACCCCCACATCCAGCAATATCAGACTTTTCTTTCTTTCTTCTTTCTTTCTTTCTTTCTTTCTCTCTTTCTTTCTTTCTCTCTTTCTTTCTTTCTAATAGTACTGGGAATTGAACCCAGGTCCTTGCACATCCTAGGCAAGTATTTTACCACTGAGCTACACCACCAGCCCTTATGTCAAAGATTTTAAAATAACATTGCAGTTAGAATTTGCAGGGCATAAATATGAGGGTAGGCACCTTAGATACCACTAAACAGGGACATTGCTACAGGGAGCTATGTCCAACAAAGATAGGCATGATAGAGATTCTAGATAGCTACCTGGGGCCACCCCTCCTGGTTTCCGGAGCTATCCCAGGCCAATCCCATCCCCACCCGCCACTCCTGGGGCTGTGTGCCAGGCCCCAGCTGCAGCTCGGACCTTTTGCTGGCCATGCCTGCAATGGGCCAGTGCACATCAATGGTTGCCTCCTTTGCTTGATCTCCTTCATCCTCATCCCCACCAAGAGGTGTCCCGGGTGAGCCCTGACAAGGGTCCTCTAGGGGCTACCAGCCTAAGGGCTCTGGTTGTCCCAGAGCAACATTTTCCTCATCTGTATCCTATTTGTGAGACCACCTGGATTAGTAGAACAGGGGGCCTTGATAGAGAAAAGCCAAAAACCCACTGCCTTGACTTCTCTTCAACCCTGTACTCTAGCCCTGTGAGAGGGCTAGCCTGGGCTCCTATCCCACCTCCCCACCTACAAGCTGGGTAACCTTTAGCTTACCTTCTCTGAGCCTCAGTCCCCACCTCTGTAAAATGGGACAGTGCCTGTCCCACAGGGTTTCTCTGAGTTCAAGATTCAGGATAAAGAGAGAGAAATACTGAATCTTAAAGGAAATACCCATTAGCCGTCGAGATACAAAAAGCACAGTTGTAAATCTTGGCCCATGCCCCTGTAAAATGAGGAAAATACACAAGTGCAGGAAAAATTGGCGTGAAATTGTGCAGCTCCACCTTGGATCCACCTCCAGTTCATCCCCTGATACAGCCCTTCTATACAGGAGAGACCCCCCGCCCAAGGTACTCTCAAGACAGCCCACATTCCCCCTTAAATGTAGATCTACCTTCCTAAATAAACCTCCATCTATGCCTTTCCTTGTGCTGAAATTCTTTTCTATCACATATGCCAAGAACCTCCCTGGTCCTGAGTTAGGTTCCCCCTCTCCTCAGGGAACCTCCCGGACCCTTCTCCAGAGACTTCTCTTGCCTAGAGCTTCACACTGGGAAGGCCCGGTCAACGCTGTTTTTGTCAACTTTACAGATACAAAGCCCACTAATGAGGTTCCATGCACGCCTACAGGCACTGATGCGAGCCACAGCAAGCTCATGCCTGGGCACAAACATGGGGAGGCACAGATCTGTGGGCCCCGTGGAGACACCCTGTCTGGGTTCTGCCTCACCCCCACCCCCACCCCTTGCCCCAGACAGGAACCATCCAGTTGGAGCCAGATCTGACCTGCCCTTCTGGGAGAGCTGTGGACATCAAAGGGAGCCCATCAAGCCCCTCCCCTTTGATGAGTAGAGGGAGGAGGCCCTCATCCTGCAGACACTATGGAGGCCCAGGCTCCAGGCAGGAAGCACCCCCACCAACCCCTTAACTTTTTTATCTGGGGACAGAGCTGGGAGGTGGAGGCAGGAAAGGATTCGCCATCCGCAACCCACATGCAGCGCACACAGAGGCACAGGCAGGTCTGACACGAAGGTACCTGCACACCACAGCTCCCTGCCCAGGCAGCCTGTCCACTACAGGTCCTCCGACTTCAAATCCAGGACATTTTACTCCATGCCATGCCCACAATTACACCATGTCCACCACCACCACTGCCATCCTCATGGTGACCAACATCACCTCCCAACCCTTCCCATCTCCCTGACCCCCGCTGCAGACACCCCACCACTGCCATCCCCACATCAGCAGACCATCACTGTGTAACTGATGGAGGTGGCCCTGGGATCCTGATGCAGTGTGGAGGAAAGACATGCAGAGGGAGGGTGACATGCTTCCCAGGAACCTAGAGGCCTCTGCAGCACCAGGGACTCCCTCAAACTCCACCCTGATGGACACACTGTCTTCCCAGCCTGTGCCCTCCCCTTCCCCACCCTCCCACACTCACAGAGAGCTGGTCCCCATCAGGTGAGGCCCTTGTGGCTTCCTAGCGCCGGAGGCAGCTGGGGAGAGACAGGAATCAGGGAGGGGTGGGGAAGGGAGGGGCACAACCCTGGCTGAACCCACAGGATTGGCCAAGCTGCACCCTCTTGGCCAGCACCTGACCAGAAGGTTCCTCAAAGCGACAGTGACCTCAGCCTCTGCCCTGAGCTCTGCCGATCCCAGCTGGGAGGGCTGAGTCATGAGGTGGACGCCCAGTGGTCAGGGAGGGCTGCAGGAGCCTTTTTGGAGGCAACAGTGAGGTGGGGAAAGGCCGCAGGGCCCTGTGGGGGACACGATGGACAAGTTCCGGATGATCTTTCAGTTCCTGCAGTCCAACCAGGAGTCCTTCATGAATGGCATCTGTGGCATCATGGCGCTGGCCAGCGCCCAGATGTACTCAGCCTTCGACTTCAACTGTCCCTGCCTGCCAGGCTACAACACAGCCTACAGCGCAGGCATCCTGCTGGCACCTCCCCTGGTGCTCTTCCTGCTCGGCCTGGTCATGAACAACAACGTGTCCATGCTGGCTGAAGAGTGGAAGCGACCCCCTGGCCGCAGGGCCAAGGACCCTGCCGTGCTGCGCTACATGTTCTGCTCCATGGCCCAGCGAGCCCTCATTGCACCTGTCGTCTGGGTGGCCGTCACACTGCTCGATGGCAAGTGCTTCCTCTGTGCCTTCTGCACTGCTGTGCCCGTGGCTGCCCTGGGCAATGGCAGCCTGACACCTGGACTGTCTGCTCCCGAGCTTGCCCGCCTGCTGGCTCGGGTGCCCTGCCCCGAGATCTATGATGGCGACTGGCTGCTGGCCCGTGAGGTGGCCGTGCGCTACCTGCGCTGCATCTCCCAGGTGAGGGGGCCGGGTCTGCTCACAGACCAGAGTCCCTCTTGGAAGGCCCTGTTCCCCCAACTCTCAAAATGGGGTTCCCCCCGGATGGAGTGGGAGAGGGGGGACATTTCCCCAGTCGAGACTGAAAGCAGAGCCAATGAACTTTCTCTGAGACTGGGCCACCTGGAGAAAGTGCTATGGCTCTCTCAGTGTAGCAGATTTGTCCTCTGTCCTGAGGTCCCTAAAGAGGATCCAGTAGCTCAGCTGACCCCATCTCCTCCATCCTGAGCTCTGAGCTTAGAAGCTGAGGGAATTTGCATCATTTTCTCTTTCAGCCTGGGCCTTGGAGAGCTGGTGGGTGGCTGGGCCATTTGGGTATATTTCCCTGGCAAATGCCCCTATCTGGCACCTCCCTGCTCAGAGAGTGGGAGCTGAGGGTCTGGGTGTCTTGGAAGGGAGCACGTGGGTAAGGGAGATCCACAGTTGGGATACGAATTAAAGGACCACTCTGTTAGCCCTTTGATGGTCAGTCAAGGAGAGGGGCAGGAGGCTGGGCCTGCCCTGGAAGGCTTGGAGAAATATGCACATTCTGCTCTGGTGAGTGCAAACCCCCCCCGCCCCGGGCTCCCCTCTGCAGCTGGGACCCTTCTCCAATGAGGCCTCCCTCACCACCCAGATGCCACCTGTGAGTCTCCCACTGTGAGTACCCAAACCGAGCTCTGTTTCTCTCCCAGACAGACCAGTGTCTCCACTCCTATGGGCACTTGTCCCACCACCCCAGGCCTTAGGGTCTAAGCAGCTGTTCCTTTACCTGACCTTTAAATTACCACATCATAAGCTGAAAGGGCCTCCAGAGGCCATGGCTGCCTGGCCTATAGATACATTTCATTTGGCCTTCAGAATTTTAACTCTAAAGTCACCTTTAGAATTAATTGGCTTCCTCTAAAACTCAGAATTTTTTTATATAAAAATCACATTTCCAAGTTCATTTGAAACATCTGAAGATCCAGCTCCTCTGGGCACACACTTGCTCATTGAGCAGCCTGAGGGCCCCCCGCCCCCCTCACCCCCCAACCACATGCTCTGCAGCTCCTGGCCTGGCCCCCTGGGATAGGTATTTGCATTTGCCCCTCATCCCGGGTCTGACCTGTCCAATGCTGCTGCGTGCAGCTGGGGGCCCAGGTGGGGCCTTCAGCGCCCTCACAGTACTGACAGAGCAGAGCTGGAGACAAGGGTCCAGTTTTTCAGCCGAGTTTAAGAGCTTGTCCAGGGCTTCTCTGGGACCCCTGAGGCCTCAGCTCCACCCACGTGGAGAAGAGGCTCACCTGGTGCAGGTTTCAGTAGCAGGAGCTAAAGGAGAGGCACAGAACTCTGAGGAAGAAGGGCCACTATGGCCTAAGGAGGTGAAGAAGCTTTCTCGAAGGAAGAGGCATGGTCCTGAGGGCCTATTGGAATGGTGGTGGCTAAAAGTTAGTGGGTGCTATGTATGTACCAGGCGCTATTAAGTCTATTACCTCTTTTAGTCCTCATGGGAACTATGAGATAGGTGCTATCACTAGCCCCATCTTACAGGCGGGCCACAGAGTAGTCAGGTTGTGCGACTCTTGGTCAGCTACTGAGCAGTGCAGACAGGATTCAAACCAGGCCGACTCACTCCAGGGTCTGGAGTTTACCTCTGTGCACGAGGACCCAGCCAACAAAGCAGGTGCCTCACACAAGCTCTCGTTCCCAAGAGGTGGGTATATCCATGCCCATTTTGCAGATGAGGAAACAGAGGAGGCCAAGAGGTGAAGTGAAGTCACTTGTCCAGTTCCTGCTCTCCTCACTAAAGGCTCCAGAGAGTGCTTTGGGGGTTTGTACAGGTTCGGAGGCAGGAAGCCTAACGCTTCCCTCTTCCCGCAGGCACTAGGCTGGTCCTTCGTGCTGCTGACTACACTGCTGGCGTTTGTGGTGCGCTCCGTGAGGCCCTGCTTCACACAGGCTGCTTTCCTCAAGAGCAAGTACTGGTCCCACTACATCGACATTGAGCGCAAGCTCTTTGATGAAACGTGCACAGAGCACGCCAAGGCCTTCGCCAAGGTCTGCATCCAGCAGTTCTTCGAAGCCATGAACCATGACCTGGAGCTGGGTCACGCTCACGGGCCACTGGCCACAGCAACCTCTCCATCCGCCTCCCACAGCCCCACCGAGGGTACTGAGGAAGAGAGGGAAAAGCTGCGTGGCATCACCGACCAAGGTGCCATCAACAGGCTGCTGACCAGTTGGCACAAATGCAAACCACCACTGCGGCTGGGCCAGGAGCCTCTGATGGGCAATGGCTGGGCTGGGGGCGGGCCTCGGCCTCCACGCAAGGAGGTGGCCACCTACTTCAGCAAAGTGTGAGCTGTGGCTGGCTTAGGAAACAGCTCTCAGACCCTCGAACAAGATAGAGAAATGAAGGCTTTAGGTGCTGCACAGCAGGTCTCAGGAACAGGCCCACATGTCCAGGCACTCACTTGTCCTTTTAGGAAAGGAATTGTGGAGCTAGAAGGGGGCCTCTTTCCTCCAGCTTTGACATTGCCCTGGGGCAGTGGGCCCATAAGCAGTATTAGTTCAGAAGTGTTCAGAACTGACTTGGGGAGACAGACGGCTGGCCCCTGACCACCTTCCCAGGCCACTTCTAAAGCTGCTTCTTTCATGGTGGCTCACTACCTCCTCTCAGGCCTCACAGGCTGGTCTGCCCCTGCATCCTCTGTTGTCTATGACTTTTGAGGAGCTCAGGACTCAGGAACCAGGAGGACATCCAGCCCTCTTGTGATATTGGCCAGAATCTTTTGGGTGAGTGGGCCAAGGTGGCAGGTGATAAGACAATATGCTGAGAGTTAAGTCCAGGGAGGAGATGCCAGGGTTTGTGGTTACTACGGAGGTCACTAGACGAATATCGAGGTGAACTCCATGTTAACTAGCACCAAGCTTGAAACACTCCCCGTGGAGGGGTGCTTGGAGACCACACTAACACCTGCCTCATGCCCAGATCTCAGGGGGAAATCACACCACCCCCAGATGTCTCCTGTTAGAAACAGAAGGGGAAGCCTCCCATTTTCTCAAGGGGGCTCTAAAGCACTAAGAAGTTCTGCCCTGAGGTGGGATGAGGAGGGAGAGGAGCTGCCTAAGTGGAAATAGCTCACACTGCAGAGCGGGGCAGAACTGGGTCAATGCTGTGCTCTACTATTTACAAACTGTGTTCTGGGCCAGGTGACTCATTTTCTGTGCCTTGGTTTCCTCAATTGTACAATGGGGACAAGGGCCCTTAACTCGAGATGGTTGTGCATAAAAGCACATGGCAGCCAGGCACGGTGGCGCACACATGTGATCCCAGTGGCTTGGGAGGCTGAGACAGGAGGATGGCAAGTTCAAAGCCTCAGCAACTCAGTGAGGCCCTAAGCAACTCAGTGAGTTCCCAAAATAAGTAAAAATAAACAAATAAATTTTTAAAAGTCAAAAAGCACATGGCACATGGTAGTCACTGAGGACATGGTGGTTTATGGGTTTGTTCGTTTCTAAATCTGAGGGCGTCTCTCTTCCTCTCCCAAAAGAGGGACAAGAGACGTAGGAATAAACAACTTCAGTCTTTGTTTAGGAGGAAGAAACAGAGGTTCAGATAGGTTTCTTATCTTGCAGACCTGAGTCCCACTCATCTCAGAAATCACTTTGCTTCCAGTCATGATTTCCATTCTTCCTCGTTCTGTTTACACTTCTGAGACCCAGTCTCCCTCTTTATTTGCAAGGAGGGCAGGTCCCTGCAGACAGAAGTGGGCTGGGAGGGCTCCCTGCAGGAGTTGGGACCTGACCCAGGTCCAGGGAAGAGGGGATCAGATGAGCACAGTCAAGCATGTGTTGGTGGGTGGGGGCAACCAGTAAGAACAGGAAGCCCAGGGATACTGAGAGGGACAAACCTGAATGAAAGAGTAAAGCTTTGCGTCAGCAGACCCGGGTGGAAACACCAGAGCTACAGGAGCTGTGGCAAGTCACCTAGGCCCTAGGAGCTGCAGTGTGCTCCATGCAGGGGTTGTTAAAAGACCTGCTTCTTAGGCCTGTGGTGAGGATAAAAGGAAGTAGCTCTTAGGGAAGGATTTGAGGCCAGAGGGTCTGAAACAAGCACACAAGCAAACACACCAAAATGGTCTCTCCCCTTCATTCCTGCGTGTGGACAAGCCGGGCAAGGTTTCCTCATCCCTCAGCAGTTCCACCATCAGGGAACCACAGCCTTGCAGAGCTGGCAGGGGCCATGTGGCCTGTCCTTAGAACTCTCTTCTTCAGCATTCCTGACCCATGACTCTTCAGCCTCAGCTTGCACACTCCCACAGATAGGACCACTTCTGGGGCAGGCTGGGAAGCTCCTTAAGAAATCGGCCTCCTAATTTCCACCTGCCAGCCAGGCTGTGCCCCTTGGGCCTCAGAAGATCCTAGACTCCTGAATTCAACTATGAGCCTTCCAGAGATGTGAAGTGGTTCTGGGACTTAGCTGAACTATGGAGGGAAGAGCCACATGGGGGATGGTTTGTTCAGTCAGGGGCAGACAGCTCAGGAGAAGGGCCAGACTGGGGTGGGGTCTGGCATTTTGTGTCCTCAGAGAGACCACCTTGTCTGATGGCACTCTCCCACGACCTTAGGAATTGAACAGGGGCTCCTTCTAGTAGTTTCTGCCTGCGCGCTGGGGGTGGGGGGTGGAGAGGTGGGATCAAGCAAGGGGTGCTTTTGAAACTGGAATGGGGGCAGATCCAGGCCAGAGCTGCTGCCTGTCTCCTGCTGAGACCCTCCCCAGCTACCCCCACCACGTCCTGTGTGGAGCACCAGGTAGGGTCAAGGCCGGAGGTGGAGTGCCAGCCACCAAGAGCAGCGAGCAGCGCTGGTCGGGGCAGCAGCAGCTCAACAAGCGCCTCCACTTCCTCTCCGCTCGCGCCGCCCTCGGCCGCCCGCCCTGCCCGCCCAACCCTCCTAACCCTCCTCTCCTGGCCGAGGAGGCACTTTTTCCATTCGCTGATGCGCGGGTTCCATCCCACTGTTTCCTTCTCTCTTTTCTGGAGTTAAATTTGTCTGTAGGTGCTTGAGATCTGCCTGTAGATGCCTGGAGTTAAGTCTGTCTGCAGACGCCAGCCCCAAGCCCTCTGGTCTCAAACTTTTAGCTCCCGTGCAGAAGCAAAGCGGGAGGGAGCCCGGGGCGCCTGCAGAGGCACTTAGGGTGCGACCGGACTGCCGCCTCAAGTCTCCCACGCCTGCACCACTACTCTGAGTCCAGCCTTCAGGAGACCAAGGCCACCAGTGCCTGCAGCCAGCCCCAGGTAAGGAGGAGCCCCTCCCTGGGTGTGCCAGGTGTCAGAGGAGCATGGCAGGGCTCCTCTCAGGTGGCCCAGGTTTTGTCCCAGGGAGCTGTCCCCCGCCCAACCACCACCAGCTGTCTGTCTCCTATCTGCACTGATGGTTGGAGGAGGTCCCACTTCCACTGGAAATAGGCTGTCCCCAGCACAGTGGTCTCAGAAGATAGCCTGATTCACCCTCTACTCATCACCCACTCTGTCCAGACTTCTTATACCCAAATTTGGGTGGGTTTATGGACTCTGGGCCCCGCAGGGAGCTAATGAGGTGCCTAGAAATCAAAAGGGAAGAGGGAGACGGGACTGCCATTAGCTCATGTATCCCCCGCAATAAGACAAAGTCCTTTTCCCAAGCAGTTAGATGGGAGCCCCTGGTTCTGAGTTGTGGAGTCAGATTTCTCCTCTTCCTCCTGGAGCCCACATGGCCATATGGCCCTGCCTGGGCCCATCTGGCAGACTTGGCAGAGGTGGGGACGGGCAGAGATGTAGTGATGACCACCGAAAGAACCACCTCTGCTTGCTGTGCACCCCTCCCTCCACTCCCTGGCTTCCTCTAGCCTGGGGAGTTTTGTTTTTCATCCTCCTGATGGGGAGGATTTGGGCCACACCCTGGCTTGTCTCTCAGGGCCTGTGGGTGGCGCTTGGGTAAGGAGTTGGGGCCAAAAACTTTGCAGGAGCCTGAGGCCAGGCCCACTCCCTGGCAGGTTGCCAGCGCTGCTGCAGCCCAGAACAAACAGAGCAGCCTCCGGAAGGGGTGGTGGGCAAGATACAGCCTTGCCTCAAGGAGGCTTCTTCCTGCTGGCAAGTGGGGCAGGGCCCAGGCCCAGGACTTGGTGGAGCCGGGCTGCTGGGAGGCTGCTGCATAGGGCAGGGATCACAAGCAAAGTCAGCAGGAGTTAGAGAAAATAGAGGAATAACAGCCCAGCCAAGACAACCACTACAGATTTGACACTCTCTCAATGTCCAAGGTCAGTCAGTCTGGGACATTAGCATCCAGAAATCCCAGAAGGAAAGCATCCCACATCCCCTACCACCACAGGGCCATTCCTAACCCCTATCCTGGAGGTGGTGGTGGCGGCAAAAAAAAAAAAAAAAAAAAAGAGCCAGATAGACCTTGAATCTCAGCTGTCACGTGTGACCCTGACCAGTGGCTCACCTTCAGGAAGCCTCCCCTTCCATAGAAGAGCTCAATGAGGAATTGTGGGGATGGAGAGCACCTGACACATGGCAAGGACTCAGCATAATGGCCACCATCAGTTCCACAGGATCGGGTTCCTCCTTTGTCAACAGACCCCACATACCCACCATGTTCATAGGCAAATGTTTATCAGCCATCTCCTGTCCTGCAGGAAGCACCACACCAGCTACTGTAGCCAATAAAATGGTACAACCATGCCCTGCCTCCAGGTGTCCTCAAGCCTGCACGCCTTCATAGTCCCACCTGGAACCATCAGTCCTTTTCCCTTCTGCCTCCTCTGCTCCACTCCGTCTCCAGCCAACCAGTCACCATGGCAGCCCTGATTGCAGAGAACTTTCGCTTCCTGTCCCTCTTCTTCAAGAGCAAGGATGTGATGATTTTCAATGGGCTGGTAGCACTGGGCACAGTGGGCAGCCAGGAGCTATTCTCTGTGGTGGCCTTCCACTGTCCCTGCTCACCAGCCCGGAACTACTTGTATGGGCTGACAGCCATCGGAGTGCCCGCCCTGGCACTCTTCCTCATCGGTGTCATCCTCAACAACCACACCTGGAACCTAGTTGCCGAGTGCCAGTATCGGAGGACCAAGAACTGCTCAGCTGCTCCCAACTTTCTCCTTCTAAGTTCCATCCTTGGCCGTGCAGCTGTGGCCCCCGTCACCTGGTCTGTCATCTCCCTGCTTCGAGGAGAGGCCTATGTCTGTGCTCTCAGTGAGTTTGTGGACCCCTCCTCACTCACAGCTGAGGAAGAGGGCTTCCCACTAGCCCATGCCACCGAGATCCTGGCTAGGTTTCCTTGTGGGGAGGGCCCTGCCAACCTGTCAGGCTTCCGGGAGGAGGTCAGCCGCAGGCTCAAGTACGAGTCCCAGGTAAGGAGCTGTGCAAGAAGCGGCTCTTCCTCCCTAGGTGGTGAGGAGGTGGTGAATGGGGATCAATACTCAGGGGTTAAGGTTTCCAAGAAAGCAATAGATTGTTGGCATTAGGCATCAGAGCTGGTTAACAAACTGTGCATTAGTGTTTGGTGGGACAAGTCAATTTCAGCCCCAATTTAAGAGAGGTTTGGTTTTGGTTTTGGTGCTGGGGATTGAAACCACGGCCTCACCCATGCTAAGCACACTCTACCACTGAGCTATACCCATCAACCCCAGTTTTTGTTTTTTAATATTTATTCACAATACCTTTATTTCACTCATTTATTTTTTACGTGGTGCTGAGGATCGAACCCAGGGTCCTGCACGTGCGAGACGAGCGCTCTACCACTGAGCCACAACCCCAGCCCCTCAATCCCAGTTTTAACAATGAAGGAACATTCTAGTTCAGACTGAGCTTTGATCATGTATAGGCCGTTTACCTTAGCCAGGGTGAGCATGGGCCTGTAATCCACCTCAGAAGCATTTGCTGTGGGCTGTGAACTGATAACGAACGTAGTGTGGTTGGCTGAGATGATCCCATTCCTGTCCCAGAAAGGCTGAGACCCAACACTTGGATCAGCCTCATGTGTGGCTGATACAAGGGGTCTCCTGGGGCAGGATAGGGCATTAAGTCAGGAAGAAGCAGTTACTGCCCGATCCTGGCCAGCTTTTGCTGCATTTTGAAGGAGAGGAGGTTGGTCAGGAGAGAGAGAAGCAGAGGGTGAGGGTGACAGGAAGGAGCACAAGAAGACCTTCCTGAAAAGGTCTTCTCTCCGAAATGTAAGAAACCTAAGTAGACAGAGACATCAACAAAGAAAAAAAAAAAAAAGGGAGCTGGGAATGTGGCTCAAGCGGTAACGCGCTCACCTGGCATGCGTGCGGCTCGGGTTCGATCCTCAGCACCACATACAAACAAAGATGTTGTGTCCGCTGAAAATTGAAAAATAAATATTTAAAAAAATGATGCTGATCAAATGCCCACAGATCTCTGTACAATTGGCCTTGATGGTCCTTGCCAACATAATCTTGGACAGGTTTATACCCAAGCATTCATGACCAGCACATGGGTGATCTCAAATCAAGGCAGTTAGTGATCCAAGGTGAACCAGGCCACGAAGGATTCAGGAAGGCAAGATCACTCCTAGAGGGGCCTTTGAAAATTTCCTGGAGATAGCATCTGACTAAGCCTGGTAGTTGAGTTGGTTGGGTGTGTGTGTACACACGCTGGCATTCAAACCTAGGGCCTCACACATGCTAAGCAAAATGCTCTTACCACTGAGCTACACTCCCAACTGCTGAACTGGGTTTTGATGGGTGAAATGATGGAGGGGTACCTTTGGGCTTGAAGTGGTGGCAGAACATGCAAGAAACATAGCTTAAGAACAGGGAAGGTGCACAAGTTAAAGGAAGTAAGGGAAAGAACAGGCCTGCATTTCCTACCTCCCCACAGAAGCAGAATCTGTTCCTTCCACTATTCTTGGGGTGGGTAGTGACACAAGACAGCTCCCTACCCCTCCTGATCCTTGCCCGTTCTTTGGCCAGCTCTTTGGGTGGCTGCTCATCGGCGTGGTGGCCATCCTGGTGTTCCTGACCAAGTGCCTCAAGCATTACTGCTCACCACTCAGCTACCGCCAGGAGGCCTACTGGGCACAGTACCGTACCAACGAAGACCAGCTGTTCCAGCGCACTGCAGAGGTGCACTCCAGGGTGCTTGCAGCCAACAACGTGCGCCGTTTCTTTGGCTTTGTGGCACTCAACAAAGATGATGAAGAGATGGTCGCCAAATTCCAAGTGCAAGGCACACAGCCACGGCCACAGTGGAACGCCATCACTGGTGTCTATCTGTACCGGGAGAACCAGGGTCTCCCGCTCTACAGTCGCCTGCACAAGTGGGCCCAGGGTCTAGCTGGCAATGGCACAGCCCCCGACAATGTGGAGATGGCCCTGCTAGCCTCCTAAAAGCCTGCCTGACTCACTCTTTGCAAATGGTACCACTTGGTTCCAAACCGAACCCCACTCCCCCCACTGCCTGTTCACATCAGCACCAGAAGGGAATTTTTTTTTAAATCACAGATTCCTGACCAAACAGGTCAGGGAAGAGGACACAAGGATCCTGTGGACAATGCAGTCTGCTCTGACAGGAGAGCTCTTAAGCCTGAAGCCTCTCCTGTTGCTATTAGCCTACTTGGGTCATAGCTTTGTGGAAAAGCCTCTTTTCCAGACCATGGTTAATTGACTCCAATTAACCATGACATAGGTTTTCTTTTGACAGGTGGGACTCTGAGCTGAAGCTTCAGCCGGAAGAGCCAGGTGACAGAAATGCACTGCAGGTTCCTTGTATAATACATTGTGCAGTTAATTTTGTATCTAATTGCAAAGGGACATTGAGCTCAGTGGTGCATGGTTGGGAAGCTGTCCTCTGTTGTATGCCTCTGGTATGATTTCATGTATTTAAATTTTGGATAAATCATTTCTTACTATAAAGGACTAAATTGGTATCTGTGTAACCGAATGGGCAGTCACGCACACAGGATCCCAGATCCCAGTCTGTACAGGAGTGAAGGGGACAAGACTAAAAGGAAGCACAGAAGTGGAAATAGCTTGGGAGGGCCAGGTGTCCATGCAAGGGTGGTCCTAGGCCTGAATTTTCTGGCAACTGGATTCAGTTTTCTGATTTGATCTGGACCAGAGAGAACATGACCTTTCTCAGAGGGAAGCTCAGTTGGAAATTTCAAGAGTCAAAAGATCCTGTTCTTCATAGGACAAATGTAGCCCCTAAAACCCAGTGCTAATGTCCAAGAATCAGCCCTCCCCAATTTCTCCTCCCTCCCAGCCTCACCCTGGTTACCTCCACCACCTCTTAAAACCTTTTGATGCTCTCCTTCATCCCTGTCCTGCTTCCTGGCATACAACTCAGTCATTTCCCAGGGAAAAGCTCTCAGGATATTCAAGGCTGTGCTAGAGAAAATGTTTAATTCCCTTAAGACCAAGCCAAAAAGAAAAGGGTTCAACAACTAGCAAGGATCACTATTCTTCCAGAACTCTGAGATGTACCAGCTTGGGAGAGGTGAGGTCACCTGGCCACAGTGGGCCTGGGGGTGAGTGTTACCAGGCACATAAAGTCAACACTTGTGGCTTTCTCAGCAATCCAGGTTCTTTGATTTTCCCTTCTAGGACCTGCTTTTGTCCTCCTGTCCCAGCCTCCACTAAAGGGCAGGAGGTACTAGCTGGCCTGAGGCAATGCCTTAACAGAAGGCTTGCTTCCTGGGAACTACTAACCCCTCTGGCTGGACTGAGAGCCTGCCAGGAACAAAGCAGGATCCTGACCATGAGATCCACAGGAGTTAGGCTTTCTACTCTTGGTTCTCAGGGAGCTCTCCTGAAGGACGGACACTTGTTTTCTCTGGGAGCCCCCCAAACTGCTGCCTGTAATCACTGAACAGCCTCAAAAAAGATGACACAAATCCATAATAAAACAGAACAAGTAAAGAGAAATTAAACCTCAAGGGCCAGAGAATGTGGTGATTGATTGCCTAGCATGTGCAATGACTTGAGTTTGATCTCCAGCCCTGCAAAATGATGATAATAATGATAATAATAATAATATAATATATACATTTTTAAAAAGGAAGGGAGGCCTCCAATTCTTTTTTCATCCTGACAGGATTACCCCAAAGATGCTGCAGAAAAAGCTGCACTTAAATAAAATCCTCAGGCAATAGCTTTACAAGTGCCCAGGTGCCTAAGGAGGGTCAGGGGACAGTGGTGCTGGCCCACTGCTGAGTGTCCAGTGGAGCCAGACAGCCACTAATCGTCCAGCACTGAGCTCTTGGCCTCCACGTATTCCAGGGCCTTCGCCTTGACTGCCTGCACATCCTTCTCAGTGCCATGTTGCTTTTCATAGTCCAGATAGCGCTTGAAGAAGAACTTCATTCTCTTGGGGGCCAGGCTCAGATGAATGACACGCTCAAATATGTCTCTATAAGGAAGAACAGAAGCAAATGTCTCGTGGTCCCAGTCATATGATTCCTAGCTAGTGGTCACCCACCTAGCTAGCGGTCACTCAGGCTCTGGGCCCTCTGTCGTCCAGCACTCCCACTTCTGACTTTATCATCATTAAGAATTCCTGTGATAGGCTAGGGTTGTGGCTCAGTGGTAAAGCGCTTGCCTAGCATGTGCGAGGCCCTCAGTTCAGTCCTCAGCACCACATAAAAATAAATAAATAAAATAAAAGGTATATTGTCCAA